>NW_024039096.1:902500-1510000 GCF_016077235.1 Cyprinodon tularosa
AAACTAGTGAAGTCAGCAAGTGAAGTCAGAGTCATTCCAGCCTTTAAAGATCTGTCCACCTCTCCCAGATGTCTTGTATGAGCGCAGTGAGCAATGGGGAGAGCGTGATGATGTTATGGGATTTATTTTCATAGAACTGCAGTATGAGGACACTTTGCCTGGGTTGCCATGGATTATTCAACCTCCATCTGTGCTGTTGGACAATGCAGTTTTTTTTCCTCTTGAGAAGAAATTCAGTAAAAGTAGGAGCTGTGATTATTTGCAGGCAGCAGATTAAAGGCTTCTTGTACCCTAACAGCAACTGTTGATGCCTCCTTCTAAGTGAGCTGTTTTCAATCATGCACACACTCACAAACACGGTGAATTTATCCCTTCTATGCATAAAATGCTTTTGCAAAATACGCCTTCTGCCAGGTTTTTCTCTGAGGACCCACACTCAGCAGGTTCAGGACCACCAGAAAAGTAGGTGACGAAAACTGGCAAAGAGGAACAGAAGCTGCCAGATTTAGCGGCTCATCAGTTCTGTGTCACAGTCTTATGAAAGCACTTTCTACATACAGGTATTTCAATGCCTCAGTTAAGATTGAAATAATTTATTTTCCAGGTTTCCAAAACAAAACCTGACCACATGAGCATCAAAGTTCAGCACTGCATTACTCTGAGATCCAACAGCAGCTGTCGAAAGGTGAAATTGCTTGAGAAAAAGGATTGGTCAACAACATAAGCTCAGGAGAAAGCTTACGTTCTCTTTTAAATCATTTAACTAGAATATGTCTTGGGCAGCAACGCCGCTACCACAAAGCTGCATGTCTGCCATCTTTGGCATTGGCCCTAAAGAGTGCATCACTATTTTCCTAGGAATCAACAGTTAAAGTGGCTAAACTGAGTGAGAATTAAAACTGGCAGTCACAGCCAGCAGTCGGACTGAATTAAGTCATACAAATGTGGGTTTCAGTTATGAATCTTCAATCCTGTCTGCTCGCTCAGTCAGGACCAGAAAGGCTCAGATAATATAGGGTTACCTCCGGCTAAAGCTCTACCCAGTGGAACAAATTTGCTCACATATGTATCCACTCAATGGCATTAAGCAGTTATAGCTGCGCTAGTTTATAAATTTTTGGTCAGTAAGCCTCGCATAAATCCATGTTTTAAATTTGTTACAGAGGCGCTTGACATGCTTAGCAGGTAAAAGCTTAATAATCTGTTATAGGAAGAATGCATGGATGTTCTGCCAAGTAAGATATTTTTTATAAAGATGAATGGATTTTCAAAGGCTACGGTTCAAGCTGTTCATGTAATAGCCCTGGTTATTTTTCTTTGCTGCGGATGGATTTTTGACCTTTGTGACTGGTTGCTATTACTGTATATCATCTATATGTGTGTGTATCTACCTGACCCGAAGTTAAGGGTTTCTGCTATCAGTTGTTCTATTCTCTGGTAAAGCTGTGATTTTCTGTATGAATCAACTAGGGGACGTCTTTTTTTTTTGTCTTTACAAATTGTTGCGGCCTTTCTTTTGCAAAAAAAAAAAAAAAAAAACATTTGCAACAAAGACTGTGGGTGGTAACAGGCGGTTTTAGGCTTTGTACGCACTTCAGACTTATTTATTGTAAAAAAAATTAATTACTAAAAATTAATAATTAATTACTAAAATTGTCTTGCAACTCAGTAGAAAATAATGTTAATTTAATGTTTGAAGCTCTAAATGTCATAATATGGCCTGTTTGCTCTCCCTTAATTAGTTATTCCTTTCACCTGCCGTTTTTCCTCCCTGCCTCAATCATAATTTATTCCTCTCACCTACACTTTATTGCCAAAAGTATTTGCTCACCCATCCAAATTATTGGAATCAGGTGTTCCAATCACTTCCATGGCCACAGGTGTATAAATTCAAGCACCTAGGCATGCAGACTGTTTTTACAAACATTTGTGAAAGAATGGGTCGCTCTCAGGAGCTCAGTGAATTCCAGCGTGGAACTGTGATAGGATGCCACCTGTGCAACAAATCCAGTCGTGAAATTTCCTCGCTCCTAAATATTCCACAGTCAACTGTCAGCTGTATTATAAGAAAATGGAAGTGTTTGGGAACGACAGCAACTCAGCCACGAAGAGGTAGGCCACGTAAACTGACGGAGCGGGGTCAGCGGATGCTGACGCGCATAGTGCGAAGAGGTCGCCAACTTTCTGCAGAGTCAATCACTACAGACCTCCAAACTTCATGTGGCCTTCAGATTAGCTCAAGAACAGTGCGCAGAGAGCTTCATGGAATGGGTTTCCATGGTCGAGCAGCTGCATCCAAGCCATACATCACCAAGTGCAATGCAAAGCGTCGGATGCGGTGGTGTAAAGCACGCCGCCACTGGACTCTAGAGCAGTGGAGACGCGTTCTCTGGAGTGACGAATCGCGCTTCTCCATCTGGCAATCTGATGGACGGGTCTGGGTTTGGCGGTTGCCAGGAGAACGGTACTTGTCTGACTGCATTGTGCCAAGTGTAAAGTTTGGTGGAGGGGGGATTATGGTGTGAGGTTGTTTTTCAGGAGCTGGGCTTGGCCCCTTAGTTCCAGTGAAAGGAACTCTGAATGCTTCAGCATACCAAGACATTTTGGACAATTCCATGCTCCCAACTTTGTGGGAACAGTTTGGAGCTGGCCCCTTCCTCTTCCAACATGACTGTGCACCAGTGCACAAAGCAAGGTCCATAAAGACATGGATGACAGAGTCTGGTGTGGATGAACTTGACTGGCCTGCACAGAGTCCTGACCTCAACCCGATAGAACACCTTTGGGATGAATTAGAGCGGAGACTGAGAGCCAGGCCTTCTCGTCCAACATCAGTGTGCGACCTCACAAATGCGCTTCTGGAAGAATGGTCAAAAATTCCCATAAACACACTCCTAAACCTTGTGGACAGCCTTCCCAGAAGAGTTGAAGCTGTTCTAGCTGCAAAGGGTGGACCGACGTCATATTGAACCCTATGGATTAGGAACGGGATGTCACTTAAGCTCATATGTGAGTCAAGGCAGGTGAGCAAATACTTTTGGCAATATAGTGTATTTCCTCTGGTTTAAATTCAGTTCATCCTGAACCATCTGGTCATGCTTCTGGTCCCAGTCAGACTCTGAACCCCCCTGGGAGCCTGTGGATGCCTGGAAGTCTGGCTCCTGCCACCTGTTTCTGTTCCTGCCTGATCTGGATCCTGCCTGTTCTGTCTGTTCCTGTCTGTTCTGGATCCCTGACCAGGATCAGCTTCCAGCATGTCCTCTGGGACGGCAGCACTGGGGACATTCTTGGTCTGGACTGTCAAACCAGGTAAGTGACCAACTCAGATAATCTTCTGTCAGATGATCGTGGTCACTTACCTGTGTTTCTCCCACTACACAGTGTCTGAGGCCCCCCCGCCTGCAGTGTCCACGAGCCACAGCTCCGCTTTAGTTTTGTTTTATTATTTAAAGGAAAATTCCGGTTTTTAAATATGCTACTCACCGGGTCGTCAGCGCTGTTCAATGACGTTCCAAAAAAAGTTTCGTGAAGAAAAACCGTTCCTGTCTTGTTTTATTTAGCATTTTGTAAATCCCAGAACTATTTTTTCCGATACATCACAACCGCTTATAAACTTCCGCTTCCCGTTCGAATCCTTGACCGTCAAACTCAAAGTCCAATATGTCCTCCTCAAGAATCCACCTTTCGTATTCCATTTTCAGAGTTTTTTAAAGTGTTTAACAGAGACGTTAGCACCTCGACGTCGGAGTACACAGAGTGAAGCAGAAACACTTGGGCCTTGCGAAAAGACTACAACTAAGTGTAAACAGGCCCCCTTTCCGTTTCCGGTGGCGGAGGGATATTGACTGTTCCAACAGAACTCAATGGGATTTACAAAATGCTAAATAAAACACTACAGGAACGTTTTTTCTTTACAAAACTTGTTTTTGAACGCCATTGAACAGCGCTGACGACCCGGTGAGTAGCATATTTAAAAAAAAGAACGTTTAAGGTTGTTTTAAGGACATTATCTGACATGCACTATGCAAGCCATTCTGAAGCGGCCAGGGGGGGATTCTGCATGAGCCAAATAGCCGAGACAGGACCAATCGTCAAAATTTTGGTGTCGATCATTCGATTTCATTCTGGACACTACAGAAAATGGGCTAAAAGTGTTAAAAACCAGAATTTTCCTTTAATAAATGTTTTGAACTTTCCCACTGACTGTCTCTCCTTGAATACTGGGTCCATCTGTCCGCGTTTCATGACACTAAAAAAGTACAAAATAATTTACCCAACAATCCACCAGCACCCGGTGTGTTCCTATTTACTCAAATTAATGGTCTAACAATTAAATATATAAACTAAACAATTCCAAATATAATAATATAATATAAAAAAAATTAACAACCTTTGGTTCTAAATTAACATTAATATATTCTGCCTACCAAAAGAAAAAAACTAAATTGGTAGAAATTACAAAAACATAGCATAAATGGCCACAACACAAGTGCTTCAAAATCTTAATACTGCCTGTAAGCATCATTTGTACCAACTAACATTTATGTTTTGGACGCTTCCCTTCACCACCACACCTGGTTTAGTCAAAGTAATACATCCCTCAGCATACTATTAAATTAGGCAGAGACAATTTAACGATTTATTAATTTATACAACAAAACACCTTAAATATGCAGGGCAATATTTTAGATATTCCAATAATAAATAGATATTGCATATTTTTTTTTAAGTTCCTCAGCTGGCTATTCCAATGCAGAGGCGCTGTGGTTCCACACTAAGCCCCCCCTGGTTTCCATGTTACTATCCTGTTATGTTTAACTAGGTTGTTTTTAACTGAATTCTTCTTCTCCACTGGTTTTTAATTGATTGTGTCATTTTACAATTCTGAGCTTTTATCATTTGTGTATCAGCGTCTGGGTCGTCTTCATAAAAAATAATTTACACTTTAACTGTCCTGCTCATTCTCTTCACTCATTCGATCGTATCTCACCTGTGCACCCCTACAGTTATAAAAAAAAAAAAACTAGACCACCTGTGTTTTCTTGGGTTTATTGTTTAGTATATTACTTGGACAATAACATAAAAATAACAAAAAACAAGGACTATCTTGTAATATTTACCATGTATGTAGTAACTCTAGCCTTTTGTGTATTGCTCTCAAGTTATTTCTTAGTGTTTCCTTGCTCCTGCTAAACGTCATCTTTCTGCCTTCCTCTGATGTTTCCTGCTTGAGAAATTCAGGACGAGTAAAAGTCAAGCAGTGGGGAATATATCACAAAAACTATAAAAATCATGTCATCTGTTAGTTGCACTGTTACAAAAATGAAAATAAAAATTGTTTGAGCTAAAAACTGTCCAAACATGTCTAGCAAAAGCAAGACAGTTGATGAAAACTACTGGTGAAGGCAAGAGGTGCAACATATGGTGTAAACGCTTAATACGAGTTCACCATTAACTAACGCAACACAATATTCTGCTTTACATGTGCATTAAAATCTCCTTTTAATGCACATGTACAAGAGGACCACACCTCATTTACATTGGATTGTAAAATAGACAACTGCTTGTAACAGACATTGTGATGTAGAACAATGAATTCAAGACATCAAAATTAGAGTATATCAAAGACTATTTAAAATGCAGACAGAATGACAGACAATGCAGGACAGAGGACCAAGAATTACAGCCAGAGGCAATGCAAAGTTAAAAAGTTTATTCAGGTCCAAGCACACAAAGACACCGATCATAGATCAGGAACTTCTGGGGATGAGAAGGTGGTTAGTGGTTGGGGTGAGCTTGAATGATGATGAATAAATCAATCGAGAAAATCCATTAACCTTTTTTGGGATTTGAGGACAAACTTTGAGAGTTTCTGAAGAAGCTGGTTGGCATGTGAAGTCACTCAACCTATTCTCATTATGAGTGCGTATGAAATAGTAAGAAAAGTTATGCACCGTAATTTTGGACGTTTTTTTCGTCGCATGCGCATCTGACGCACCATTCACGAATATAGAAATATAGAAATAAATCACAATTAGCCCTAACCCTGACCCTAACCCTAACCCTAAGATATAAAACAGCAAGCAACGTAGTTAGAGACATGAATAAGTGATGATTGCACTGTTTTTCCCAGTTTTACTTCCGTCCACGGATCTGCTTTTTTTTCCCTGTCTGCCAGCGCATACAGATGTTTTTTTGAGGAAAAACGTCCAAAACATAAGAAATAGTGTGCATAACTTTTCGTACAATTACATACGCACTGATAATGAGAATATGTTGAGTCCTAGTGGTTAGGGCATTGCGCTTGGAATCCAGAGGTTTTGAGTTCAAGCCCCACTCCCACAGACCGCTTCCTGGGCGCCGCACAACCCCCCCCAATGGCTTAAATGCAGAGAGTGAATTTTCGTTGCTCTTGTGACAGTGCAATGACAATAATAAGAAGAAATTTAATCCACTGACTGCCTGATGGGTGGCATGATGCTGATTGAGTAGCAGGGACCAGGTGGAGCATATGAGGTTGATTGCTGACACAGAGCAGGGGGGAAAACAGCTGACAGGCTGGCTAGAATCATAATACAAAGAAAATGACGAATACAGGTGAAAGATATGAAAATAAGCACGACATTCATAATACAATAGGGCTATAGAGATAAACTACTGCAGTGTCCGTTTGGTCCTATTAGGAGAAACTATAAGGCTAAAAACTGCTTTTTTTTCCTGCTCATTTGATCTGATGTTAATATATTTACCAATAAGCTGAAATATTCGACTATGAGTTAAAATGAAGAAGGACGAAAGTTCAATTCATCATATATCATGAGTGTACCTTTAAATTTCTATTTATTTATTTATTTTTAAGAATGCTCTTTAGCTGAAAAAAACTTTACCTTGAGGTAAGTTGGTTTTTCCTCAGATGAGAGGTGAGATACACCCTTGTTTACCCATCAGTCCTTAAATTTTGAGTCTATGAAGGAAAAAAATAAATAGATTTGAACTTGGCATTTTAGAGTTTGACAGCAATAGGCTTTCTATCCTTAAAACTGAGGTAATGATGTCATTACTGACTCCCACATCCCTACATAAAACTAACAAAGTAATAAGTTTATAAACACAGAGTAACATCGATTACATTGGAGAATCATACTGTAGTGTTTTTCTAATTCATCCACTTTGAATTTGTGTTACCTGAAAGTACCAGAACCTTTAAAAGTCTGCTTGATTTACTGATTGTTAGAGAAGTCTTGACCTGTGACCTTTACAGACAGCCAGTGGCAGTAAAACACACTTCCCATATGTAACTCACCCCCTCAGCTAATGAAGCCCATAAACCAGACTGTTTGACAAGCAGCAAACACAGCTGAGAGAGCAGGTCGTTTTAATCGGGCCCCTGGAGGCAGACCTGCGCCTTCAGGGAAGGAACCCCAGGACACTCAAACATTTATCAGATACGACAGGGAGGCCCGGGGCCCTGTGCATGTTTTAAACGTCCCCACGGCCCTCTACAGCACAGGTGTGCGCTGAGGTCTAAAGAGCAATGGGTCAGATTCAGGTTTTGCAGCAAGTGACTGGACTGCAAATGGTTCCTGCTGTTAGATTTTTCATGTGAGTCATCTTGTGAAAGAAAGGAGTTATGTCATCGCCTGCTGTAATCACTAACTGGTGTTGTTCATACATCTCTGAATGTATGTCGGGTCTATTTAATCTTTATTTTTGACTAAATTGCCACAACTTTGATCAACTTGAACGACAACAAACACCTTTTATGTTAATAATGCTTGTATTTTGTGTTTTTGCTACAATAAATCATATAAAAAGCTAAATTCATTGGAGACAAAATTCAAATATTTTCAAATACTGACCTGTTTCACATGGTGTCTAAAATTCAGTTGTTTAATGTATTAAAAAGATAAAATAAACAACACGAAACTTCCATTGGAAAATAAAGCAACAGATGTTGAAACACTCCGAGACTGAGCTTGCCAGTCAAGGGTTTAGCTGACTGATTCCCTGGTCCTTTTTTTCCCCTGATCATGCAAGGAAAATAAAGCCTCTCCTTGGCTGCAGATTAACCATAGATGGAGGAGAGGGAAAGAGGGGGAGGGCTAAACCTTGCTGATGCCTTTTCATCATAATTTATACTCCAGCTGCTGACTCAATCAGCACCTCGGAGACACCCGGCTCGATTTATCCTCCTAATGGATTTCACAGCAAATCTTGGTGATCACTATTAGAAGTAATACACTTAACATATACATCTTACTCATCCTGAGTTTGCGATTTTTTTCACTCTTTAACCTGAACTGCAGATTAAAGACGAGTCAGACAGCTCTATTATCCTCAAGAGGCAGCCGCGTGTGTAATCCGAAAGGAGGACGTTAACCTCTGAGTTTGTTCTGTCCATGTTTGTGGGCTTTGCTCAAACGCATTATCATGTTTGGATGGAATTATGTTGTAATTCACCAGAGGATGCACAATAAAAATAATGCAAACATTTCTGGAAGTCTGCAGCTTTTTTCTTTCCACCTCAGTTATGGACCCAGAGTATGGATGGCAATCACAGTGGCTTACAAGAATGTTAATGCCCTTTAAACATTTACACACCTTGTCAGATTACAGTAACAACCTTTGATTGTTTTACATTAATGATGAATGAAAAAGTCATTATAGTTATTACACATCTTATAAATTTGGCTCACATTCTGCTTCCAAGAATAAACACTTTTCACGGCTGCTGGAAGTATTTTATCTTATGTTTATCTCAGGCTTGCACACCTAGAAACTAAAATGTTTGTCCATTCGTCGTTATGCTTAGTAAGATTAGATCTTAAGAAACTGTATAAGCCATTTTGTTCAGTTTTGATTATTAAGTAGATTATGTCTAGATTGGAACTGGACTACCTAAAAGTGTAGAAATGCTTTGATTTGAAGGAGAGATTGATGGATGCACGGTTTTTATGGCTGATGCCAATACTGATTATTTCGACATTAGTCTTACTGGTCTTCGATATGTAAGTATAGATAATTAGAAATGTGTATGTGAGCATGCAAAGTCAGCTAGGCAGCTGTCTGTGATGAGACGGCTTCGTCACAACTGCTAATATTTTTGAGCAGAACCTTAGAGACTTTAACTCTAACTTATTTAATCGTGCTCTGACTGCGTATTTGGAAAAGCTGTCTCTCTGAGGGTGAACCAAAAGTTTTTAGTGCGTTTTAGCCTCTTACCATTTTGGAGTTTTAGCCCTTTTACCGGTTTTGGACCAGAATTCGTCTACAGTATCCTCTGCTGTCGGCCCTAGTCGGCCTCGGCAGACGGCCGCTCACACTGACCCTGGTTCTGCTGGAGGTTTCTTCCTGTTAAAAGGAAGTTTTTCCTCTCCACTGTCGCTACAAGCATGCTTAGTGTGAGGGATTGCATTCGAGTCAATGAGTCGATGCGATCAACTGGTTTTCCTTAGATAGAAATCTCTGAATCAATTTGACTGGATGATCTGGTGAACTGGAAAGTGCCTTGAGATGACATGTGTTGTGAAATAGCAGTATAGAAATAAAGTGAATTGAAAATTTAATTGAATTGAATCATTGTATAATGCTGTATCCGCCATGTTTTACAGGGGTGTTTTTGTCCAAGAGCAACTTATTCAAGAAAATCCTGTTTTCTTAATTTAATGCATTTCTTGTGGCAAACTGTAAAAAGGGCACCTTATCACTTTGTTTATGCTAAATACTTTGTTTCTTAAGGCAGTTTTCCAAAATTTGCCGATTGGTAAAGTTGTTAGAAAACTGGAGTGAAATATTCAATGTTGAAAATGTTTTTTTGAATAAATGAATAAAATAACAATGAATAAAATAAATTAATAAATTACTTACAAAACAAATAAATTCATGATCCTAATAAATGTGATTCTCAAATAAGACCAATTTTCTTCTTTGTGCTTTCTGTTAAAGCAGAAATGAAACTTGAATTGGTTTAAAAAGAAATATTTGTCCCTGTGGGGCTCAGTAGCACAACTAAAGACCAAATTGGATAATGTGCAGTAAAATTCCTTATTTGTCATTTATTGTATAAAATCCTTGTTTAAACAAAAAAATAATAATAATCACAGAAACTAGTAACAAGCATGCATTCATTTCTTATAATTTCTATTGATTAATACCAAACCATTTAAACATAGTTTTATCTTGCATTGCAACAGAATCCACAAACAGAAGCTTCCTGATTCTTCCAGCTCCCTTTAAAGGGTAAGTTCAACCAAAAACTGTAAAAAATGTTTGCTAGTTTGTGGAAATACTTTATCTAATGTGAAATTACCCTCTGCTTGAAATCTGGCTTCATAATTCCTTTGAAAGTATTAATTAGTTACCTACATAGATACATATCGACCACATATTGTCGTAAAAGGGACATATAAACCTAATAAAAACCTACAAAAGTTTTAACGCACAAACAAACACAAAACCACCTCCCCCCACCTATCTTTTAAGGCGGCTTGATCATTTTAGCTTACTGCAATGTATATATGAGATGCTCGCCTTTTGATATCCTAGATTTTAGGCTATCAAAACAAATTATTTCTTTATAATTATAAAGTATTTACACAGAAAGGTAACAGTTATTGCTATTTGTGCAAAAATGAACTAATACCATGATTATCACAGATGTGATAATGTTTGTAATAATCTAAAATAAAACGTGAATATTTGGTTTCATGGTTTTAATTATATTTTTCCTCAGTTATGTTTGGCTCTCTTTTAGTGTCCTTGCTTCAACTGTTTTAATACATTAAAACATTTCTATACCTTGTATGCAAAACCAGTTAACAGGAACTCTCTCTCGACCAGCTGACTGGTAAGTTGCTTCAAGTGGTTAGCGAATGGCAGCATTACATCACTTTCAATTGATTTTGTAATGCTGGTCTGCACTTTCTCTGTTAGCCACCCATGCATATAAACAACCAGGGCCATGTGCACTAAAATCAAAGGCAAGTTAAGGGAAATTAACCCAATATGGATGGTTTTGGACTGTGGAAGTAATTTAGAGGACCAAAAGAAAATCCAGAGAGGAAAACTGAACAGATGGGACCTCTGAGAGGTAACACCAAAAAAAAAAAAAATCAAGAGAATTGAAAACGTTGTTAAACAATTTTTATAGTTATATACAAATTATGTCAGTGAAAATGTTTTATTAACCTCTTTATACTGATTTTAACACTTAGTTATGATGAGAAAAAAAAGGATTATTTGTAAATCTATAAAAGTTTAAAGCTTGTAAGTTGTATCAAAAAAATGATAGTTCTTAGGTAGCTCTGCTTAATTATTATCTGACCTCAAACATGCAACAACTAATGCTGTTCTATGTTTTCCTTTATTTGCAGATTTGCTTTGATTTAAACATTGCCCATAATATTATTTATCCATATTTAGTCTCAGCACATCCCCTGTGTCAGGCCACACAGTGTCCAAAAATTCCAATTAAATTCATTCATCTACACTCTTTATTTTTATTTTTTTTTGCCAACAAGTGGAGTGGTGGTTAGCCAAGCTTAATGCTAAACCAACCTATATATGCTTACAGTTTTTTCACAATTTTATTATTAGAATTTTTTTTTGTCAATTGTTTTTATTTATAAGCAATAAAAAGGCACAAATGTTAATATATTTATTTATTTATTTATTTATTTCCCTAGAATTTTGGTTCCTTCCATGACATCTGCCAATACTAAAGAAGCCTAAAGAAGCGTAACATCTTGCAAAATGATATTGAATATCGGACATCTGTTGGTATTAAGGAGTGGATTTTCCCATTCTAACCATCACCAATGATGCAAAAGATTTGGACAATTATGCACTTCAAAAATTATCTAGAAATAAGGAAAAAAATTATTAAATTAAGTGGATTTACTCTTAATTTGAGGTAAATAAGATTATTTGCCAATGGAATAAGTGCTTTTACTCTTAGAATAAGATAATTAGATAATATGCACTTGAAATAAGACAATGCATTTATTTTTTTAAATAATTTTAAATGTAAATTGTCTTGTTCCATTGGCAAAGTGTCTCACTTACTTTCTGCACTTATTTTAAGACAAAATGACATTTTTTGCAGTGTGGGATCATGTAATAATGGACCAGAACACGACTTAAGTAAAAGGGAATTACAGTACAGTTACTTTCTATATTGCACCAATTTTAAATACATTACATTATTACATTACATTACATTTTAAATACATAAGATTGTAGATTTTCTGGGTTTTCCTTCTAAAGTGAATTCTCTGACCAGGACTGCTAAAATAAAAGGAGTGGGGAAAAAAAATGTGATTATCTTCTCTTGCAGTAATTTCATATTTGCAAACCGATGCGAAAACTGCTACTTGTCCGAGATTCAATGTTAAATATCTGAGCAGGAAATAACAGACAAGGTTGGAACATCTGCCTTAACATCTGCTGAGTGTTTGGCCTGTTTCCTTACAAACAGATTTTTAAAACCTCTTCTCATTTGGCTTGTAAATACACATACCTTGCCTGCGCCTTTAAAGAAACTCACAGTCCGTGTCTTTTATTTGAAGCGTCATAAAACGTACTATTTGTTTGTCAAGTTATTGGATTTTAATCAGATCCCTCTTGCTTTCTCACTGATCACAGCTGCATGGCCTATTAACAAAGAGTAATGAGTTGCATGGTGGACAGCTGTGACAGATGTTCACAGGCAAGTTGCAGGAGAGTAACTATGGAAGAAATAAAAATGAGAAACAAATTATTTAGATGGCATCAACAGATTAGTCTCTAGATAAATTGTACAGATTTTACAGAGATAAAGGGACATTTTCCAAAAATATATAAAATTTTTACTTTTTTCCCTCATTTAACTATTTTGTTGGGGGGGGGGTTAATTACATTTACAAATAAAAAGATAAAGCCCAGATGTGGAGATTCTATTATTTGCTTTGCTTTGAGTTTTATTAAGAGCCTTTAGAAAAAAAATTTATTGAAATGGCATAATCTCAAAATTTTGAAAACTCTAGCCAGTTATTTCTATTTACATATTTAGATAAAAAACAATAACAAAACACACATCATAAAATAATGGGCACTAGAAAAACTGTAAGGGCCACACTTATTGCCCCCCCCTAACATGTTTTAATCGCCCCAAAATTGTAATGATGAATTATTCATATCATATTTTGGTTTTATAGATTATCCTGGCATCAAGCAAATATTATAAAAATAGAAAGCCTTCCTTTGCAGATATAACATGACACAATGGCAAATGTTTAAGTCTAAAATTAAAAAAGATGATCTTATTAGTTCAGGAAGTGCCGACTTTGAAAATAACTATTCTGTTCCTAGTTTCACAAGTAGATAAGTAACAAAAAAATGTCGAAAATAACTGATAGTGACAAACAAGGTTTTAAAGAGAACCCAACAATATTCTGCCAACCTTGAGGAGGATGGCAGGGAGCTAAATAAAATATCGAAAACACTTATTCACCATGTCTCAAAAATAAATACTAGATGTTAGGGAAATACTCAAAGCACCTTAGTAAGTGTAAGAGTAAGGTGGAGGATCTGTGATTCTATGGGACTTTTTTTCTCCATCAAAGGTGGTCTTTTTGTGACTTCATTGTGTCCTTTGAAATACCAGAGCATTTCAATCATTGATCTGTCATTAAACTTTAAAATAAACCTCAATACGGTCTTCAAGATGGGAAATTGTTCAATCCATCGGGCCAAACTATCAAAAATAATTCACAAAAGACAAAATAGAACATATGCAATGGCCATCATGGACTCAATAGTTAAATGCAATAACATCCTGCCGGTGAACTAAACAGAAAGAAGCTATTAGAAAGGGTCAGTTGTTCTGGAGGATCTGAGAGATTTGTCAAAATAATGTTTAAAAATCAATTTCTCTGTGTTTTGCAGCTTAATATTATGTTAGTTGTTATCCAATTAGCAAACATAAACATAAAGGGTTATTTAGGATTTTTTAAACTGATTTCTTCCTATTTTTAAACTGATTTCTTCCCATTTTAAAAATAAAACGTGAGTTTTTTTGTGCAACAAAATGCCATTTTAAAAAGCTGTTTGATTATTCCAAACGTTGCTATGAAAAGCCTTCTCTGGAGGGTTTTTAACCTTCTGCTGTGCTATTGTGTTAGCTTTGCAGGGTATAAATTTAGACTCTTTGTCTGTTGAAGTTATTGTAACAGTTTAAGGCAGAGCTTGCATGTGTGGGTTTAAAAACAGCTAAAAAGTCGAAAGAGTAAAATCAGATTTATGCCATAAACGTTTGATGGCAGTATTATGAAGACAGATGATGTTAATTACATTTTCAGCCAAAAATGCCAGATTTAGACCCTTGTTCAGACGTAAATTGTTAATGAGATACTTAAATCTTATTGCTCAGGCCAAAATTAATTACCTCACCGGTAGTCCAGAGTGTTTAAAATGCAAAAAGGCTTTCCTCTGTCTGCCATTTTCTGTATAGTGGACACTATATGACTGAGTGAATGAATATTCTAGATGATGCTCCTGGACTGCAGGTTTTATACACATGTGGAAAAGATCTCGAACCTCTCAACTAACTCCTCTATCATGCCAAGCCTTGTCTGTTTTACTGATCTGTATGAATATTATCAAAGCAGAGCATTTTTGTTGGGGCGTACATTTACCACACATGTTTTTCCTGTACTTGATCTTCTTAGCCCTACAAACATACAGCCCGACACACACATGTTGCTTCTATCTAGCTCCCATTAGCTGTGATATGTGATACCGCAATGGGCCGTCTCGGAAGAGCTCCCGCTGTCTAATAACTAAACACAGAGTCAAACACTAAGCCTCCTCACGGCTGTAGAACATCTAAATGAGGAAAGAAATGGAGATCAGCTTAAAGAGGATGGAGAAGGAGGAGGAGGAAAGCCACTTAGGGGCTGACTGGCTGGCGACTCTGGCAGGAACAGAAGGCACCTGCACAGAGTCAGGAGACAGCCTGCCTGGGGCCCCCGACAGTGACTTATAGCTGCTGTCACAAGTCCAGGGCCATGTCTTTACTGTCGCGCTGCATGATGGAGCCCAGAGAGATGCTTTATATGTGTGCCGGCTGTCACAATTGCAGGCAAACTTCCTCAGAGTGCAGGAACTCTGTTTCTGGGTTTTTTTCCCTCTTGGCATCAGAGAAAAATCTTCTAAATGACAACCACATGATCAATGGGTAGATGTCATTGGAAAATATTGAATTAATTGATCACTGGAGCTTCATATGGTGTCTAGAATAGAAGAGAATAGAAAATCCCTTTATTGTGCCACAATGGGGAAATTGTGGTGTTAAAGCAGCAAAGCTTATAGTAGAAGTCTGTGTATTATGCTTAAGCAAAGCTTAATAGTACTAATGCTACCAAATCAGTCAGAGTCATAATTAAAATCACTTTGAAGGATTTTTTTTATTCTTTTTTTAAGTAATCTTAAACCCACAACAATGAAGAAGGTTGAATTATTTTCAAGATCAAAACTGAATTGAACACTTCAACTTAAATTCAGTACAAAAAATATCAATATTAATTGGTGATCAACATTTTCAATAAAAATATTAATTAAAAATCCTAATAAAATCTGCTTTAGTTAAAGATTCTAAAATGGAAATTGGCTCCTTTATCAATACAAAGCAAATTAAATTTGTTGAAGAAGAAAAGTAAGTAATTTCCTTCATCATTGAATCATTACTTAACTTTGATAAACAATTTTAGTTTTACTGTTGCAAAATAAAAATGAAAAATCTTAAGAGGAGCTATTGTTATAACATAAAATACATAAAAAATACATATATATAAATATATCAATATATATATATATATATATATATATATATATATATATATATATATATATATATATATATATATATATATATATATATATATATATATATATATATATATATATATAGTAGGTATCATTTCCCAATTTGAAGAGATTAAAGAGAAGTACATTGAATAATAGAGAAATTTGTTGAATGATCTAAATTCAAAGCAAGAAGAGCAAAAAATCTGTAAACCAAGGTTTGATATCAATTAGAGATACAAACAAATTCTATGATAGAGTGAGAATTCAAACTATTATTTTCTCAGCTGATTAAAAGAAAGATAACATTTATCAAGTCTATCATCACAGCGGAGCCAAAAGGAAGGGAAGGCTAGGCTAATACATTGCTCTAATGTCTAATTAAAACGCACTATAGAAAAAAAAGAGAAGTTAACCAAGATTCAGCACCAGCATGGATCCTTCAGCACTAGGATATGACGGAGTATTAGGGCCAGGTTAGAATTTTTTTTTATTTTCTTATGTATTTTGAGAATAAAGTCATAACATGAGAAAATAGTTGCAATATTACGAGAATAAAATTGTAACATTATGAGAAAAAACTTCAAAAAATGCCTAACATTCCTTATTTTAGGGAGGAAAGTGCTTCTTGTAAGAGTTATCATAAAATACAACTTGTTTCTTGTAATTTTAGGACTTTATTCTCAAAATCTTATTCCTATTCTCGTTGTGATTTTATTCTCGTAATGTTCCGACTTTATTCTCATAATGTTACGACTTTATTCTTTTAATTTTATCACTTTATTCTTGTAATATTACGACTATTCTCGTTGCGACTTTATTCTTGTTATTTTACAACTTTATTCTCGAAATAGAAGAAAAGTAATCTCTAGCCTGGCCCTAATACCCCGTCGTACTAGAGCCACACAATATGGCTGTAAAAAAAATGTTTTCATCCATATATATATATATATATATATATATATATATATATATATATATATATATATATATATATATATATATATATATATATATCACAAAAGTAGTCTTGAATAGATATAAGTCATACAGGAAAACTAATTAGAGAAAAATAAGTCTTACAGGTGAAAGATCAAATCTGGTTCATTGCTGTTCAATGCATTAATCTGTCTTTTGACCCTGAAGGGAAAACCTGCAGAAACTTCCCGAGAAGAAAGTTCAGACTTCTTGCCATCCATTTTTTTCTGTAGAACTTAGATTAAAATCTAGAAAATGGGACTTAGAGTACATATATTTAGGACACTGATTGTGTATTTTTGTTAGAACGAATATCATATTTAAACATTCTGTTTTTAATTGTTGATCTAATATGCCCCATTAAGATAGAAAAAAAAGAGTTGTATATCCTAGGGTGTACATTTCCAGAATCTTGTAAGGTATGAGCGGCACATTCACCTGAGCGGAAAGCGTGACTGATTAACCAGTTTATATAATCTTGCAAGACTTGGGTTACCTTATTAAGAACAGAATTGTGAAAAATGTCATCCTTTATTTAGTTAAAATCTGAAACAAAATTCAACAGCTATTGACAATGTTTTGCTTAAGATTTATCAGCATCTAACTAACTTTGACTGTTGATAAAAATATATATATTGCATGTTTACAACGTGAATATTTGTACCAAAAGCTTTATGTTTTGCTCTATTTTCTTTCAAACCTTTAGATCACAAAATGTAAAAAAAAAAAAAAACATATCTAGTGGGTAAAATTAACTATAACCAAAATTAACACCAAATGTCAGAAAAAACCCAAATATCTATACATACAAAGAACATAAAATAAATATATACATTGATAAAAAGTGAAATGGCAAAAATATTCACAATTTAAAAAGCTTAATGAACACTACATACTAGTAAATATAAAGGATTCTCTAGTGACAACATCAAGACAAACCTCAATATGAACTAGCTGTAGACATTATTCAAATTTTGTCCTTTTTTTCACATACTGTAGATTGGTAGATACATTGGCTCTTAAACAATCTAAGGGACCTCTTGCAATAAGTCTAGTCTTCAGGTCTTACAATAGATTTTCAGTAGGATTCGGGGTTTTAGGGACTGACTAGGCCATTTAAAGAGCTTGTGTTTTTTTTTATTTGCTTTGACATTTTCAGATTCTTACCAAAAATGTTTCTGTTCACTTCTTCATTTCTGGTTTCTTCACTTCTACATCATCTACCACAAGCTGAAAAAAAGAGCCTTGAAATCTAGAGAATTACATTTCTGGTGTCATCTAAAAAAGATTTCCACAGTGTTTCTTTGGCATTTCCAAATGTTCAGCATCAAACCTTGAAGCAACTTCACCGTGATCTTCCTTCAGGAGTGGATTCTTGTGCTTTCAGTAGGCAGACCAAATCCAGGTCTGCCTACTGAAGCTCACCAGCAGTGGTCTGTGGATGTTAGAAAACTTTTCAGATTATTATTTTTTTTACATCTTGCGATACAAACCTGGTTTCATAAGGTTTTCATTTTTTTCTACTACTTTTTTTTCACTCTGTAAATCTAAATTTTTTCTTCTCACTTGGAATTTTAATCTTGTTAAGGTTAAAGCTGAACAAATTTAAAATTGGGATTTCAACCAACCCATTGTTAAACCATGTAACTGATGAATAAAGTTTACGATAAACTAGACCCATGCTCCTAGAGTGAGATAAAATGCAAAGAACAAAACCTGCTTAAAGATGGGATGAAAAGTTAGTTAATTAGAGGTATAGAGCTCTAATGTTTTCACAGTGAGGATTTGATGGTTGTTATTAAGTAACTGCAAAAAAAAAAATCACCCAAATCTGAGGAACGTGCCATAGATACTGCCTTAGCAATTAAATACGTCTGCCAGAATACCAGTGACATCAAGTGGTCAATTTTTGTCTGAAAGCCACTTGTTTTGATTTTAATCGACAAATGTTTGCCCCTACCAGCAATGGAACAGACATGTGTAGCAATGCATTGGTCTCTAGAGTGGTCTCTTTGAGGAGACCTCTTCGAGATCCATTGAAATAGGCTCCCATGGGTCACGGGATTCCCGTGGGATGGGAGTCAGTATTTGTAACGATCACGTGATTGAGACGGTACAGGATTAAACATTAACCGGAGCAGACGGGAGCGGGAGCAAACCAATAGTAACTAAAAAAAAACGAGGATAGATGCCAAAAAATAAAATAAAATAGAAAGAAAATCCAGTACTTGCGCGGTGCTGCCATTTTGTAGTTTTTTTCCTTGAAGCCTACACTATAATGCAAGTCAAAAAAAACTACACGACCCAAAAACCAACAGTGCTTCCGCTCTGAGTTTTTCACCCGCGCTCAAAAACAACAATGGAGGGACCAACAGTTAGTGGCGAACTCGACTTCGAAAAGTTTGATTTGCAACGCAAGCTGAGAAGTAAGGACGTATCTGTAAAACTCACGGAGCTGACAGGAAAGTCTCAGATATTACCGATATATATAATTATTATTCCTTTTACTTTAACTGACCTTTACTACAGTTAGAAACAGGAACTTAACTGACCCTTCATAGAAATTCTGATTCTGTGTATTGGCAGAAATCTTATTGAAGACAACAAGAATGGGAGTGGTGCAGGAGCGGGAGTCATTGTGAATGGGAGCGGGATGGGAGTGGGAGTAATTTCACCAGGAGTGGGACGGGACAGGAATTAGATTTCTACTGTGGCCTGGGATCGGGACGGGACAAAATATTTTTCTGTGGGAGTGGGACGGGACAGGTGTGAAAATCCACTCCCGTGTCAGTCTCTAGTGTCTATATCCGCGATGGTGGTTAGCCATATCTGCTGGAGTGATGCCACACTTCTGATTTCGGTATGACTAAAAACGAACCCGCCAAAGAGCTTTTTCTTTAAAAAAATATATTCTATCTTTAATTATTAGTAACTGAATACCTCAAGACCATAAAGTTGACAGTATTTAATGACAGGAGAGCACATTCAGTTAAACGCTTCATTTTTACCAACAACTCAAAAACTACAAAAACATTTTTTTTCCTTCTTTTACCTGTTTTCTTTGCATTGCATAACCTGAAGCTAGAGAGTAAAAGTGACTGGATATTAAAATGTCACAGCTCATATAGGGCTGCTGACTTATGAAGAGAGCACATAAGAGATGTCACTCACCAATCAAGTATCTGCTTCTGCCCAGTTGTGCGGTCAGCAGGAATTTCTGGCATGTGGAAGCAGCCCCCTGTTCCAACTTTCGGAGCAACACAATGCCTTGCTGAATCCCCCAACAGGAACGCTTGGCTCCTTGGGATGGCTTTGTAAAACCCATGGAGACACTGAGAGTCTGAGGCATTCTCTTTTAATTAATCGGAGTGAGGTGGGGTCAAACACTAGACAACACTCCCACGACCATGAGGAGAGGTATATTGGAGCTGGCTATTTGGATTTTCCTACAGGGTGGGAATATTTGTTCCTCATGTTCATGTTAATGCTCAACTTTTATTATAAAGTGATAGATAATGATAATTAAAAACACACATTGGATGCTAGTCTCTTTTTGTAAATCCTGGCTTTATTAGTCCAGATGCAGATATTTAAAATGCTTTGAAATCTACAAAGAATCAAGTCTGTCAATTTCAACACCTGTGTTTCAGTTCCTCATAAATATTTTTTTTCAAAACTCTTTTCCTCCCAGCAGTGATTTAAGGGCACATCTTTTCCCCTTCGGACTTAAAGCACAGGTTTCTATGATCTGCTGACATGCTAAAAGTCATCTGTGTTTACAGAAGAATCAGAGTTGTCATGGATCCTCAGGACTCGCGATGACCTTGTGGTTTCTGCCAAAAATAACGGTGCTGAAGTAGTGTGATTTGATGAGTTAGAAGTTTGAACGTTCTTAGCCGTAGCTAAATGTTTCCATGTTAGTTTCTTACATTTAATAGCTGTCACTTTTCATTTTATCTACAATTAAAATACATTTATGCTGCCAACAGTGCAGCGTTTATGTAATTTCAAACACCTGCTTTGAATCATATCTTATCTCATCAGCTCTATTGTTATTCTGAAAAGCTTCACTTTGGATAGTTGCAGGGCCTTATAAACATATTCCCATCCCTTGAAATTATTTACATCTTTTATGCAAACAAAAAAACAAAATGCAGTGTATCAACGCCATTTATTTAGATAGCAAAGTTCCTTTATGTGTGTTTTAATCTATTTATATTTCCAACTTTTTTGTAAGGTTTGTAAAAGAAAATTGTGAATAAAGAACTTCGTAATGAATAATAAACTACAACATAAAAAAGATTTTCATACAAAACATTACAAAAATACATGACCTACCTCCCTCCACTTTTTTCCTATTTGTGTTCATTTTAAGATGAAAATGTTTTGTTTATTTTTTTTTAACTTTGATTGGTTTAGCCCTGGGCTGCTCAGTGATGCAGATGGTAGCACTGCTGCCTTGTACCAAGAAGGTTCCAGGTTCGATTCCCTGCCTGGAGTCTTTCTGCATGGAGTTTGCATGTTCTCCCTGAGCATGCATTGGTTCTCTCTGGGTACTCCAGCTTCCTAACCTGACTCCGCCAGATGGATTTGCTCCGCATATCCATCTGGAAACCTTCCGTTGAAGTAATTTTGGGAAGGGGCGAAAATACTGGTTAGCTGGTTGGCCTATGTTGGTGATAGACGGGCCAAATAAACCAATCAGATCAACGAAGCATATGACGTACTAACAGAGCGACGACGAAAACACAACCACAAGCCAATTGATAGATCAAACTCTTGCCGAAACCAGTCGGGAGAAGAGCAAAAACATCTTTTCCTCTGAGAAAAGCCTCCAGAGCAGTGTTTTGCTCTTCTTTCAGTGAAGAAATACTCTGTAATTCCGATAAAACCTGCTCGATAGCCACGCTAACGCTAGTTTCATCGGCTGAAGCCGCCATGTTCTTTAGACTGAACTGTCGCGCTTCTCGTTGCGTCACACCTCAACCCGCCTCAAAGCCAACGCTGATTGGACGTTCGTTTGGTGAACGGCTCCAAATTTTCTTTAATGGAGAGTCTCCAGACTGATCTGCGAGTGAAATCTTGAAAGCTCGCGAGATCTACCAGCTTCCTCCCACAGTCTAAAAACATAACTGTAAGGTTAATTCTAAATTCTCCTTAGGTGTGAGTGTGTGTGTGAATGATTGTTTGTCCTGTTTGTCTCTGTGTTGCCCTGTGATGGACAGGGGACCTGTCCAGAATGTATACTGCCTCTTGCCCATAGACAGCTGGAGATACAGTAGGCACCAGCATCCCTCTAGCCCTGCTAAGGATAAGCGTGATGGAAAATGGATGGATGGATGCCTTACCTTTCTCACCTGCTTCATCTTTACTCTCCTGTTCAAGCCCACCGCATAGAGGTCGGAACTTTCTAAAATCACCTTGCTATTCAGACAAGACTTTCCAATGCCATTTTTTTTTAGTTTTTGCTCTGTTTCTGTTGTAAATGACTGTTCTTATTTTACCTTTCCTTCCTTTTTAAGGTTCTTGTTTTACGTGTGAAGCACTTTATTGCAGCTGCAGTTGTTTTAAAATTATCCATATATTATAAAAGCTGTATTAAAGGATAAATAATAAATAAAATATGTGTAAAGTTTGTCATATGTTTTTGTTCACATCTCCATGTCCTCTTGAACTGATGCAGACCCTTGGGGTTATCCTTACCACGTCTTCAGCAGTGATAATGATAAGATGATGTCAGCATTCATTTTTTTTTCTTGCAAGTCTGATTCCATGCAGAGCAATTATAATAATCTAAATAATATTTGTTGCCAAAATATTCCCCTTTGGATTTAGGTCTGAACTTTGGTTATTCACCATTTACTCCACAGCTGCAGTATGTACGGCTTTCTTTTAATCTATAAAATACAATTCTAACTAAAAGCACTAAAAGATATATTAATACTTGAAATTCAAAACCTTTAAAGTTTTCTTATGGGTTTAGTAGCCGTAAATAAATAAAGGTTACATATACTGCTCAAAAAAATAAAGGGAACACAAATAACATCCTAGATCTGAATGAAAGAAATATTCTCATTTAATATTTGTTAATGTCGTTCTGTACAAAGTTCAATGTGCTGACAATAAAATCACACACAAATCATCAATAGAAATCAAATGTATTAATCAATAGAGGCCTGCATTTGAAGTCACACCCAAAATTAAAGTGGAAAAACACTACAGTCTGATCCAACTTTGATGTAATGTCCTTAAAAAAAGTCAAAATGAGGCTCAGTATTGTGTTACATTCCTGTACGACCTCCCTTAAGGCTGATTTATACTCAGAAACTGGGTTGTCTGTGTGTGTGTTAACCGAGATTTACCCCTTTGAGGCGGGTTGAGGTGTGACGCAACGAGAAGCGCGACAGTTCAGTCTAAAGAACATGGTGGCTTCAGCCGATGAAACTAGCGTTAGTGTGGCTATCGAGCAAGTTTTATCGGAATTACAGAGTATTTCTTCACTGAAAGAAGAGCAAAACACTGCTCTGGAGGCTTTTCTCAGAGGAAAAGATGTTTTTGCTCTTCTCCCGACTGGTTTCGACAAGAGTAGCCTGGCTTGTGGTTGTGTTTTCGTCGTCGCACTGTTAGTTTGTTGATCTGATTGGTTTATTTGGCCTGTCTATCACCAACATAGGCCAATCAGCTAACCAGTATTTTCGCCCCTTCCCAAAATTACTTCAGTGGAAGGTTTCCAGATGGATATGTGGAGCAAATCCATCTGGCGGAGTCAGGTTAACTCGGGTGCACCTCTCCGAAATTGTAGGTGATTGCAGACAGTGCAGCAGACAGGAGGCCTCTGATTGGTCAAATCTACATCCACTCTGCACTATGGGTATTTCCTGTTTGCTACCTTAGCGGCTTGTTTTGTTTGTATGACCGTAATTGTGTAAAACGACTTGTGAAGATGGACCAGCTAGAAGAGCGAGGTGCGCGAGAACGCTGGGCCTGCCAACGCTACCACTCGCTTTTTTCCAATTCCTCACTGCCTCGGCTGTATCTACACCCACAGTTATTTCGTGTTGTGTTGTGGCGCAAAATAACATAGCGCAAATCATGCTTCAAGAAATCAAAAATATCAGTGTCATACCTGCGACAATGTGACAGTGTGACGTTGGTGAATGGATCAGGACATGATATCCCAGATTGCTCAATCGGATTCAGGTCTAGGGAATGGGCATGCCTTCATCTTGCAGGAACTGCTGACAAACTCCAGCCACATGAGGTCTAGCATCGACCTGCATTTGGAGGAACGAAGGGCTACCTGCATAATTTTTCAGACAAACTAACATTTGTGGCATGCTAGAGGCCATTTTGCAGGGCTCTGGCAGTGCTCCTCCTGTTCCTCCGTGCACAAAGGCAGAGGCAACCGTCCTGCTGCTGGATTGCTGCCCTTCTACTGCCTCCTCCACATCTCATGATGTATTGGCTTGTCACCTGGTAGCGTCTCCAGCCTCTGGACACTACTCTGACAGACAGAGCAAACCTTTTTCCCACAGATAAAATTGATGCCCCATCCTGGAGGAGCTGCACTAACTGAGCCACTTGTGTGGGTTATTGCGTCCGTCTCATGCTACCACGAGTGTGAAAGCACCAACAACATTGAAAAGTGACCAAAACATTATGCAGAAACTGGTACTGAGATATGGTGTGGGGTCCCAACCTGCAGAACCACTTCTTTATTGAATGTGTATCGCTGATTGCCAATCATTTCCAGCTGTTGTCTACTGATTATCTCTCACTGATCCTTCCTATGTGGTTAGTTTCATTTCATAGAAGTTTTATTTAATTAAATTTATATTTTGTCTATGTGTGCCCTTTTTTTAAATAGTATATATGCAAACATACATACACAACAACGAAAAGTTTTAAATCTATCAAACTATTTTTCTGTTTTCAATAAATTAGAGCAGTAATGATTTCCTATCTTACATCAACATCTGTGTAACTGGGTTTGAACGTACCTCTGTTCCTCTTATATCAGCGGCCTTATGCAGCCGAGATGTGTATTAAAACTTTAAATGAAAAACCTGTTGACATGTCCACAGAGACGTCAGGAAAGCATTCGGGACCTCCACTCACCGTTCAGCTCAGCTGGCCCTAAAGCTAACAGTCTGCCATGAGGTGTTTAATGGCTGTGCGAAGTTCTCGCTGGGGAATTGCTGCTGGGAACATGGATGACTCTAGCCCCCCCTCCCTTCCTTAGCGCTTTACAAACACAAATCCAGCCCAGTGATGGATGAAGCAGGCCGGAGCCTTCCTTTCTGCCTTATTTATGGAAGCAGAAAGCACTCTCCTCATCTGTCCCCACACAGCACAGTGAATGACATTACACGATGGAAGGGGGGAAAAAGGGAGAACACATCTGACATTGAAATGAACTAACATTATAGTTCTTCTGGAGCTGGGCAGAGATCTCACTGTGCTGTATGGACATTCCAGGAGTGGAAGCAAAGCAGACCAACAAAACCAAACTATTCTGTTCTTTCAATCATTTGAAGCGCTATTAACAGGACACATACAGAGCACTGCATATCTGGAAAACAAAGAAGAATGTATACAGAGATAAAAGTGAAACTGTCTCAGCTATTCAAGCTTGCAAGAAGAATATAATGTAAAAAGTTGGAAATTGATAAAAACCCAGATTAATAATATTTACTTTTTTAAGGTTCTGCTTAGCTTTTCATTGCCACAAATTGTTGGACTATCATAGATGGCTGAAATGTTGGTAAACTTCATTGTATCATAAAGCTAAAATACATTGAAAGGTTTAAAGGTTTTTATGTCTGTGGCCTTTTGGCTGTAATAAAAATAGTTGATAACACTAAGATTAAATCTGACACAATTATTTTCCTTTATAGGGAAGTACTGAAAAAACAAACAAACAATAAAAGGAGACAAGGTGATTTATTTTTAAAATACTTTATCTACATATCCTGTACAAATATAGACAATGACTTGAAAAGATAATCCTTAAACTTATATTCAGTTGAAGATATTTTTAATTCAGCTTCCTGAGTCCAGATTTAGCAGGTTCAGCTGCCCTATCAGGGTTTCCTAATATTTGATCTTCTACATCCTTTAGCTGAAGCCTAGTTTGCAGAGAGCATATAAAGGATCACATATGTTTTTCTGTACAACAGTATTAATCAGGTGAAAGATGCAATCTGTTAAGAGGCTGACAGCTAAACTGAAGAAGCAGCAGGAATTTAAAACCTCCTGTTTTCTCCATTTTTTGGACAAGGAATCGGGATGACCTGATACAATTCTTTTCCCCCCGTAGAAAACATCCACGTTTGCTAAAATTGTCGTAAACATCATTGGGGTATAGCAAAGGGAAACAAAATATTTTTACCTTGATTACAAAAAGGTTTTTTGGCACAAATACTTCACAGGACAAAAATGGATACCACAGCCGGCATAAAATAGTCAGGTTGCAGCGTTAAAGGAATAGTACACCCAAAACATGATTAGCCTTCATTTTCTACTCACCCCCATGCTGAACAACACTCTGGAGTACTTTTTTGATATCTCAAATGCATCTGGAGATCTGGGAGGCTTCTTGCTGTCTGATGACATTCAAATAATGGAGGTCTATGGTGCCCGAGTCAGAAAGGTCCATAAAAGTCCACAAAAAACGTGTCAATATTCCTCCATACTGCTCGTCCAATGTATTCCAAGTGTCCTGAGTGGGTAGCATCCAGAATTTACTCGAAACAAAGTCATTTAGAATGTTTTTAGAGCATAAACAGTAGTGTATAGGATTTCCTGAAAGCGCGCGCCGGCGCGTTCATGACGCTACGGAAGCCGGCAGACCAAACCAGATAAAGTGCGCATTCAGCGTCTGCTCTGCCGATAATGCAAGCGTAGAAGAAGAAATGTGCTGTTTACCTGTGCAAAGAAAGAAACAACGAAAGAAAAATGTCTGAGGACTTCAGTGTTGAGGAAGAGCATGAGTTCTTTGCCGAGCTGAATGCGCACTTTCATCTGGCTTGGTCTGCCGCGGTTTCCGTAGCGTCATGAACGCGCCGGCGCGCTTTCAGGAAGTCCTATACACTACTGTTTATGCTCTAAAAACATTCTAAATGACTTTGTTTCGAGTAAATTCTGGATGCTACCCACTCAGGACACTTGGAATACATTGGACGAGCAGTATGGAGGAATATTGACACGTTTTTTGTGGACTTTTATGGACCTTTCTGTCGCGGGCACAATAGACCTCCATTATTTGAATGTCAGCAGACAGCAAGAAGCCTCCCAGATCTCCAGATGCATTTGAGATATCAAAAAAGTACTCCAGAGTGTTGTTCAGCATGGGGGTGAGTAGAAAATGAAGGCTAATCATGTTTTGGGTGTACTATTCCTTTAAGGTTCGAGGATACCACTCTTTGAGATAAAGCTGTCTTCAGTCCAGCTGGATGAAGTTATGAGACATTTTATATCAGTTAGTTATGACCAAAAACCTCCAGGGATGTTCTGGAAAGCATGTGTCAAAAATCCACGAAACAGAAATTTTAATAGGAGAAAATTAAAGTTAGGGTTCAAAACTAAATTTGACCAAATTATTCAGTGGGATTCCCTCAAACTTACAAAGGACATATTCTCCAAATCTGACACATTTATAGAACTTTTAAAGAGACAGGGTGGATAAATATTGCAAGGTCAACATATTGAATGCTGATGGACTGTTAAGGGCTGAATACTGCAATCACATTAAAATGTGCTTTAAGGCATAATTCGTTTAGAAAACGGCAAACCTTGTTAATGAGACTAATGAGAGGGAGTGGCTTAACACAAGAATAGTAACATTTGCAAAACAGAAGCACAAACACAGACCTGTTAGAAACTGAAGTGACTCAAGACCTTAAATGTAACAACTTATCCAAGAAGACTAAGCTGATGGCTAGTTTCTTTTTAGAAACAGGGATATGTAAATTTATAACCTGATTTGTCAAGAAAAAGAAAACTTCTACCTGAGGTCTACATTATGTACAAAATTGTTAATTTGTACATGGTGTCTCAGGTTATATACACTATTTCTAAGACATAAAAGATAAAAATTCGGAGACAAGTACGATGGTAGCCATACAAGCTCTTTTTTTTTGTGTCATTACTGTGTCTCTATCGATGTTTTATCAGCATCCAGACTGAAAGACAGTCTGAACTAGACACAAAACTCCTCTTTTATATTACAGTCCCTGGAAAGAAAATCTTTGCCGGGTGATTAACGGCTGACATAACAGCAATTTGGTTTTATTTATTGGACGTAGGCTATTTTTGAAAGTGCTCTTTCCCAGCCAAGTGCAGCAAAATATGATCGATTGCATCATAAAAACCTCATCTCCATTGATGTGGTCATTTTTAAAAGAAGGTATTTCGACATACTGTCGGGTAGTCATATATCATTTAGCACCAAAAAGTGTTATTCAGATTCAGTAGATTGAGAGAAGCTGTAGATCTGCTGAGAAAATACTGCAGGGATGTGCAACTTTTAATCCAGAGCAAACAATTCACTCTGGGTTTTCCTGTAAAGAGACCATGTTACACGTTTGCCGACTGACCTGTCAAACAGTAGTCTGAGAAAGTTTTGTTATGCGTTTAATTATCTATGTTCTTTTCAGACATGCGTCCATTAAAAGCTTCAGTGGCTTCTGCTGCTTATATCAAATCTATTCCTATTTCTTCCATATTGGTGGAGGTAAAAAAACACAGCATGTGCCATGTTTTCCTTCCTGCTGCGTTTAGATGTGCTGACTAAAGCAGCGATCTCAGCAAACTGTGATAACGACATAAAATGTACCACAGATCGTTCTCTCTGAGCAACTGTAAAAATCAGGCATGCGAGTTTGGCCACAAAGGCCCAAGAACAGAAAATAAAGACAAGACCAGCAACCCTGGTAGTGTGAGAAAACGATAGCAGCACATCTCATCAGACGTCGTCGAAGCGCTGGATAATATACGACCGCAAACAAAGAGAAGACAAGTTTACTGCAGAGCTCAGTCCCATGCTTCGTCTGATCACAGTGAGAATTTGGAGATGATGCAAACTCCTAATGTTTGATGAGGAAAAGTTCAGACAGGGTAGTCATAAAAAGATCTCATAGAAAAACATTCACTTTCTCACACATCTCTTCAAAATATTATTTAAATTAGCTATCATAACAACGATAATCCTTCCACTGTCTTTGCATCTTTCCATGCTAAGATTGAACAAGTTAAAGAACAAAACGATTAAAAAAATACTAAATTCCAGTGAATTCCCCTCAAAAATTCAGAATTTTTTAGAAGATAATTGAACAAAAACAACAAATATCCTTTGGTTTACACTAATTAAGCCAATCTTTTTTAAACCCCAACCCATTTTACACTTGCATTAACTTTGCTAAACCACAAAGCATGGTTACCAACTGATAATAGTCTCAGGAGGACCAAGAACAAACTCACATGTTACAAACCTACAGACCATTTTATCAGTTATATTTGTTCAAATGTCTTTTGAAACCTATTATATCAGACACTCCAAACAATGTGATGATAGCATCTCATTATATTTACTGTATTTTTTAGATGTGGTTAAAACAAGTTGTTCTGCATCGTATTAAATCCTTATATCCTGCATGGTTTACCATCTACACTCTGTTTATCCTACTGGGCTGCTTTCTATGGACGCTTTATAAGTGGACAGTGTGGAAATTCAAGCCACTTGGATACCGTGAAGAGGAGCGTAGGTGCAAAAATCATGTAAGTAGGTCCCATGGGGCACATGGATGCACCAAACATAAACCAGGGCTGGATCTGAATACTTAAAACTGTAGCTACCACCTTCTTTTGTTACCTCTTATCCCTTCACGTAGTTAAATATACTGTCCAGTGTAGGAAAGGATCTGTGGACTGCTTGTGATAAATCCAGGCAGACTTCCGCTTTACGTCATTACACAACAGACACACACGCATGAATGGCATTGGTCAAACTGGGACTACAGCCTTCCAGAAAAGATCTATGGAAAAAAACAAAAACTACACAAATCTAGGAAACAGCTTAAGCTCTCCATTATAAAACCAAAAAAAATATGAAGGTGAAGACATTAAAATAAATTCAATTCAGTTTATTTTTATAGCACCAATTCACAATACATGTCATCTCAAGGCACTTTACAGTTCACCAGATCATCCAGTGAAATTAATTCTATCAAAGGAAAATCAGTTAATTGCATTGACCCATTGACTCAAAGGAAATCCCTCACACTAAGCATGCTTTCAGCGACAGTGGAAAGGAAAAACTCCCTTTTAACAGGAAGAAACCTCAAGCATAACCAGGCTCATTGTTAGCGGCCATCTGCAGCAAATATCTAGAAACAAGTGTTGATGGCAGCAGAACAGCTGATATCTCTCTCTAGGAGGATGTCACAGGCAAACAGGAACAGACCAGATGAAGCTTCTATGAGAAAAAGCAGAGACAGCATAGGGTTAGAGATTGAAATAACAAATACTGCAGAGTGGGAGAATAGAGATAGAGTGAAGCAAATTGATGAAAAAGGGGTCCCTATGTCCTCCAGCAGTCTAAGCCTATAGCAGCATAACTATAGAGATAGCTCAGTATAACCTGAGCCAGTCTAACTATAAGCTTTTTAAGTTTTAAGCCTATCCTTACACATTAGCATGTGTCACACAGAGAACAGATGAATAAAACATTGTTTTGTTGTTGTACTCCTTGAGGAGGGTTGTGCCTATACGTCCTGTAGGATTGTGGGAACCAAATAACTCATAGCAGTTGAGAGGGAGGTCAAGGGGTCCCTATGCTAACTAAATTGGTGAGAGGAGGCATCCTGCTGCCTTTTCCTAGCTAATTTCCACTGTAACTGCTAGCACTATTTTTACATAGTAGTACATATTAAACCAAGCACTCATTTCTACTTAATTTGGATTGTCCAGAACCTACTTTCATATGATGCTTCCTGACCCTACAGGTTGGCTATCCCTTTTTCTTAGTTCCTTTTCCTGTTTTTCTCAAGTTTCCTTCTGTTTCCTGTTTCGTTGTCCCCTTTTACCTTAGAATTTCGCTTCAGAGCTCAAAACTGCCCTATAAAGACCTTTGAGAAAATACAGGACAACCTCCTAACACTGATTTGTATTCTTCGTGTTTCTCCATCACTATCTGTCTCAGGTCATCCTTACCTTTCCCTACATGTCCTCTAACACATCTCAAAGACAGTTGGACACAAGCCTAAGGAAAACAGCCTTTCCTCACTCCTGCCACGAGCCCCTGCAGGATTTCTTCATCATGTAAGATAATAATTTCAACAAGATACTTATCTTGGAACTCCAAGTAACTATGCTCTCTCTGGACTGATAACATTCTCCTCAGATCTTGATAAAAAAAAAAAAAAAACATTTTCTTTGATGTAAAATCAACTTTTTATCACTATTTCTCAATATGTGCTTACTTGCAAATCAAAACAAATATTATTATGAAAACTAAATAATTTATATTTTAATCATTTTAGTGAAATATTACTTCCTTATCACAAAAGTTGCATACAAATCTTGATTGCAATTCTACTTCTGAGAAACAAAAGTCTTTACAATATCTCTTGGAATCATGTTTCACACAAACATTATTCAGAGATTATTTCTAAATATAAGGAAACACTATTATAAGTAACCTGGGTCATGATTAGGACACAAAAGCAGGGTCTTTGACATCTGATAAGGGTTAGAGCACTGAACTGTTCCTGATTTTTAAAGCCTCCATAAGCTGGGGAGATTGTGGCGATATGTGGCTTAGTCTCTCCTGAGTCGTGCACCCACTGCCACATGGGTAGGAAACAATTTTCCCCGCACTTCCACTGTTGCATTTAGCTGGACCAAAGGGGTCAAAATAAAGTTAAGACATTTGATTAATAAGCACCAGGCCTTAGGAATTAAAGGGTCTCCATCTGGACAGAATTCAGGATATATGGACTATTTAAATGATCTTTTCTTGGATGAAAAATCCATCGACCCCAAAAAAATCTGCTTGGATGAATACAGTAAGCAAACACCCAAAACAAGCACAAAGGCACCAGCCTGTCTGTGGAAGTAGCCATAGTCCCAAAGGGGGGAAAACTTTACAGTTTGTTGATCTGGGAGGGAGTAAAGGCGGGTGTTTACTTCTCAGTCATGTACTCCATCTGCTTTTTTCTCTTGTTAGCATGGTGTCTGAGGTATTTTGAGAAAGCTCCCAGAAGATACAAGTACTACAACCACCAGCCAAAACAGAAAAGAACTGGCTCAGTACTGCAAAGATCAATGTGCTCAGTGATGAGAATAAGACTACATAAATTAAATTGATTCAAACAAGACGAAGACGCTTGATGTAATCTGTTTGCTCCTGTCTAGAATCTTTGTCATAAACAGAATCAGCTGTGATACCCTGAAAACTTTACAAGTAGTGGGAAGTGGGAGAGGGGGGGATGACTAGTCACAGTCTGCATTGCCACATTATCACGATCGCCACCACTGTGGTTACAAATTATGACATCCACTAACGCAATGTGACTCACTTTTAAGATACAAAATGCAAGGGAAGGTTTTGGTTATAGGCTGACTACTGCTGGTCATAAATCAGTTTCTCATGGGCCACATAATTCCCTTACATGCCATGTCTACCACCCGCAAGAACACTTGGCTTCTGTTTAAAAATCATACGCAGCAAATTTAGTTCTTGTGAGCTCTTAAAGGAGGCCAACAGTCTCATAAAATTTTCACAGTAATATGGTAAAAACTGCTCTGTTGCCCAAGGTAGAGAGGAAGAGTTTGACGTGCCGACTGAGTCTGAATGGCAGAGAATAACATTTTGGTCAAAGACCAATTTTTGTTCTTTAGCATAAAATGCAAATGTCATGTTTTTGTAATTATAAGTTTGCAGTAAGAACCATCATATAAATACCCTAATTTGTGCCACATTTGAGCCCAGCTTTATATGACCAAGATACGTTTAAAAACATTTTATTCTTAATTCTGCTTACGCTTACGTTTCCTCAGATTCATCGTGATTTGTGCTATTGTTGAATCTACATATTGAGAACAAAGGATAACCTACATTGACTTTGGTATGATATCAAAAGCTCTTTCAGATATTGAAAGTGGAAGTCCAGAATTTATGCAGAATACATTCTACACCTTAATACTTTAACAATCTCCTTAAAACAATGCCCTTCATTTTAAAGACAAGAATAGTCAACACACTACAGCCCTAAGCTGAAACCCATGTGTACCTAAATGTGCAACAGACAATGAATTATTGCAAACTAAAATAAAAGTAGGGTATACATTTTTTGTATGGCTGTTGTATTAATGTAATGCAATGTAAATCCCTTTATTTTCCCACAATGGGGAAAATTTGTTCTCTGCATTTTGACCCATCCCTTTGGGAAGCAGTGGGCTGCCATTGTGTGGGATCCAGGGAGCAATCATGGGTTGAGGGTTTTGTGCAGGAACCCAGAGTGGAGACTGTGGGGATCAAAACGGGTAGTTGCAAACTTCTCAGAGCACAAGCACACTGCTCTAACCCACAAGGCCAACACTCCCTATTACAACTAAGCATCTCCAGCTGTGGTAATGTGAACAGAGGGTGCGTCCCATGAAGGGACCATAAGTATTTATTTTGTTTTTTGGTCATTCCCAATGTAATTTTAGCATTGATTTCAGCAGGACTTCAGCAGTATACAAAAAGGATTAGGTAAAACTTTGAGGCTATGTTCACACAGCAGCCTGAAGAGACCCAAAACTGATTTTTTTTTTTGCCCATATGTGACCTGTATCTCATCTTTTCATGACAGTCTGAACAAATCAGATCAGATTTTTTTCCAATGCGACCCAGGCCACTTGGCTATATGGTCCTGAATCCGATACGAATCTGATCTTTTCAAATGCGACCTGTGTCTGAACAGCCAGGTCGCCATTAATACCCGGCAAAGGTCACTATTCTGCTTCTTGCTACACAGAAGTGGCAAGAAGAACAATAACCATGGCGGACGATAATCCGGAGAGTAGTATTTATGTTTAACCATATTGAAAAGCTTTTTAAATATTTATAAGGTTGGGTAAGATGGCTAGATGTGCTCCAGCACTACCATCCATGTTTACTTCGTGAACACAAAGCACGCAAATGTGAACGTCAATGCAAAAAAAAAAACGGATTTCACAAAAAAAATCAGAATTGAGCATTAAGGTCTGCAGAGTGAACCTAGCCCTAGACACTACACAGGTTATGCCAAAAATACATGAATATGTTACATGTGTAACAGGTAGGTAATGGTTCTTTGAGTGGTCTGTATAGCACTTCATAAAGTCTTAGGACCTCCAAAAACATCATACATCGTTTATTATTTGCGAACTGATGACGGTTAGCTTGTGGCCACAATTCCTTTTGGGCATAGTGACAGAAGTAAGGTTCCCATACATTCTAAGCCACTGGTCCTCTGACCACCAACAGCAAGCAAGGCAGATGAAGTGCCTTGCCCAAGGACACAATGACAGGGGGCTCAAACTGTTATTGTACTCCTGAGCTGTACCCATTGCCCTAAAGGTGGCCCAGGATGTTGATTTCCAAGATTGAACTTGACATCCCTTTACCTGACAACACTATCCAGCCCATAACTGATTGACAGTTTTTCTATCATTACTCTTTTTCAATGTCTGCTTCTGTCTCTTTAAACCTCAGTCGGCCTCGGCAGATGGCCGCTCACAATGAGCCTGGTTCTTCTGGAGGTTTCTTCCTGTTAAAAGGGAGTTTTCCACTCCACTGTCGCTACAAGCATGCTTGGTGTGAGGAATTGCTTTCGAGTTAATGAGTCGATGCACTCAGCTGGTTTTCCTTAGATAGAAAACTTTTAACCAATCTGAATGCATGATCTGGTGGAATTGTCTCTGTAAAGTGCCTTGAAATGACGTGTTGTGAAAAAGCGCTATATAAATAAATTGAACTGAAGTGAATTTTGGGGTTATCCAAAAAAAATCAGCCAAAAGGAAAGTATGGGCCTAGTTCTTCCAACAAATAGATTTTTTTCTACAGGCTCTTCTCCCAGAGGAATATGCTTTTAAAAACTCTTCAAGATGAATATCTCTATTTTTTTTGGCAGATGAATCAAGCCACCCTAAGAAAATATTTGAACAACTTTTATCTAGGATCTAGTACAAGAAGGCCACAAGTCATATCTTATAAACATAATGACAGTTGGGACATAAATGGACTATAAATCAAGACCTTTGCATTTTAGCTCAATCTTTCTTCTTTGCAACAGACAGCCTGTTTTTTTTCCTAAGACAAAAGAACCTAATGTCTTTTATGCCTAACTTCGTCTTATCACTTGAGATCAACACTGAGAAAGTTAAACTCTTTGGATTATTTATGTGTCAGGGCAAGGATGTACGTGCGTGGTTGTGTCAGTGTGTCTACTGTTTGTACAGAAACAAGTGTATTTGGGTTAAGTAGGTCTTCGTGAGGTGGATTTCACTTGGATGTGCACAGTTTGTAAGATTAACAGAAACCATAAAAGGTCTGTCACCCACAGCACCAAAGACCAGCAAAGGACAGGTGTACCAGGCTCTAGAAACCCCAAGCAAGGAGAAAGTTTATGTTTTCGGGTTTAGTTCCTCCAAACAAGCAAGGAGACACAAGGCATTACCCCTTGGAACAGCACAGAGGAAGGGATGAGTGTAACACAGGCTGCATCACCCAGGCCAAGAGGGTATTAATGTGAAATACAGGGTGCTGAGCTTCCCTGACTCAGCCACACTTGGATCGCAAGCCAAAAAGGGCAAGCCAAGAAACAAGTCCCCTCTGTGTCCAAGGGCCTGCACAATTCCCCAGCAGAGATCTATGCTGGGGAAACTCTGCTGTATAAGCAATCCTAATCTATATCGCCATAAGGTATATACCCGATGCACCAACAGGGAAAAATAGAGAAGGTCTCGGTCTCTCCGTTAACAAAATCTTGTCAGTATAAGCCACATTAGCGAAATAACTTGCCCAGCCGGGATCATTTACATAGTTTAGACCCTCTAGAGGTGGGAAATAACATATAATTATGCTAAGACACGTGTTTAAATCCATTTTATTTAACCTTTTAGCAAACAATGTGGTATTTAAATAAACAGAGACGCAAAGTTTTTGGGATTTTTTTCTCTCCCTCTTACAGTCTTCACTGCTAGAAGACTGAAAAATATCTGCTGTTTAACCTTGTTTATTCTTTTTGCATGTAGATTTGTGGTTTCACTGTTAAACAACATAACAGTTGACAGTATGCCAGTGGTATGGAAGCATTTTAAGTGTTTGTGTATGGAGAAGCTAACCCTGAAAACATCAACTTTTCTTTGAGCCCACAAACCTCAAGCTGATTATTGAATGAAAGACTGTTGGGTTTTGATTCTACACATTTTGGGTCAACTTTTACATACTTCTACATTCACACATAATATTCACAAACCAGAACATGTACAGCAGTACCTTTGAGACATATGTGGCCTTTGAATTTATACAAACCCAATTTAAAAGCTAGAAAATTTGACCCCAATCTTTGGTGCCCTTCTTGTATTTATTTCCCAACACAACACAGATCACTCAGCAGTTTTAATTTAATTTTCATTACATTTTTTTTTTCTTCAACATGATGTTGGAATAATGTTTTTTAACAGTAAACAGTTCATGAGGTGATGATTATGTAAAGAAATGCAGTATGCCTCCACAACCTTTGAGATTTCTGTGGTTGTTCTGGATTGTTTGTTGACAGCCCTGTTTCCTATCTTCTACACCTTCTGTTGTCTTGAGCACACATGTTTAGCTCACTTGTCTCTACGCCTAGACTTAAATCAGACACTGAGACTTGCAGGGCTCAGTGGAAAGACTTGACCCGTGCAGTGCTTCTCTCCATGTCTGGAAAACGGTTACCTTGTTACTTCCAGCGTATACATGAGCCGGTAGCTTCTTTCAGTGGCTTCTTCTCTGCTTTGTAACTGACACTTTGATACTAATTTTATTTGAGATTAACTCATATCAAACAACAACATTCACACCCCTTGAATTTTTGTCACATTTTCATTCTAAAACAAAATTCCAAGACCAATTCATTGTAGCACATAAATGAATTTGATCCGACAGCAAGGAGTGATAATTATTTTTTCTCAGCACATAAATATCTGAAACATTTGGTTAGCTTTTAAATTCCCCTCACTTAATCCGAATACCCCAAAGTATTACTAAGAGCAACCAGTTCCCTTTAAAAGTCACCTACGAAGGTAAAGAAGTCAAACTGGATTATTTCCTTATTACCGCATCTAAAGGAGCCTACTGAACAGCTCAACCACACATTTTTAGAGGCTAAAAGCAGTTTAGGATAATAGGACAATTTGCTGTTCAGTCCATCTTCTGAAATAGAAACAAGATGGCACAACCACAAACATCCCAAGACTATGGCTTCCTTCCCAAACTGACAGGCTGCAGAAACAAAGTGGAAATCAGAAAGCAGGTTACACTGTGCGGCCTGACGCTCTGATGCGATTGAACTGCTCACACTGTATGTCCAAAACCCATACAGCTGGTTGGAATCATCAATCTAGAAGCCAGACAGTAGAAGAATTCCCTTTTTTTTCCCATCCGCAGTGCAACAGGTTCACTTAAAACAGCTTGTAGAAGCTTTTAGCTCTGCTTAAACAGCAGGATTTGCTCACCAACAACTGCACAGGGCCGACTGACTTTCAAATATTGTTTGATTTCCACCCGACCTTATGATTCCTGATCAGGAGGTGGTCGTGAGAGGCTAATCGCCTCTTGTTAATCCCTGAATACCCGATGCAGGACGCACGATGAGTCTGAAACCCAATTTGAAAAATTATCACACGACTGGAGAATTGACGCAAAAAGGGCATTCAATGTGAGATCAATAATGTACATTTTATTTTATTTATTTACAGGGTATGCCCGTCTTGGGGTAGGTAAAATCTTTTGACCATGTATAGGACAAAGCAAGCAAATAAAAGAACTTTGGTCCAGGTAGACTAAACCTAGCCTGGGTGCCATTCCGAACTTAGTCCCTCCCACAAGGTTTGAGGTCGGGAAGTTCAGTCTGGCTCTGCTCCATAGTAGCGCGAGTATGATCGCCCACCCTCTGGCGATCCAATCAAATTGTCAGGGCGGGCTTTATACGATGATGGACAGATGATCAACAGTAACGTAATCAACCACGTGACCAAAGCGCGCTTGGGTGACAACAACAATGGCTGCCGCCGGAGAGTTGAGGTGAGTAGATTCTGCTATTAGGTCTGTTCTAGAAGATATCGACAGCAAATTAATTTTAAAAGAGGAAAAGAGAAACGCGATCACGGCTCATCTTCTTATTCTAGGCGCGCAACTGCACGCTTTGATTTTTGTTGACAACAACTATGCCTGGATTAACAGACGTCACGCACTCCGTTGCTCTTATTGGTTGTAGGTCTATCCAATTGAGTGCAGAGGCATTTTTTTCCCTGGTCCGTTCAAAACACACCCCATAATCACAGCTCTATGGAGCAGTATCAGACTCATATTCTGACTAGAATTGAGTAGGACTACGTCAGGCTAGACTAAACCTGCAACTGGGTCATACTTTAACCCATGATTCTGAATAGAGTTATTATTTTTAGGAACTGTTTTTGGAGTTTCTTTTTTCCCCCTCAGAGTTGTTGGAATTCCATAGGCTTATTATCCAAATCATCAAGTCCAGCTCCTTTGACAAGTAAGCCAACAGTTACTATACCCGGTTATTTACTCACCGGGGGTATGAACCATGCCAAAGCACACAAATCCTTAGGCCAAATGTCTCATGCACTACTTGGAATGCACATCAAGAATTTGAGTTTGAAACTGAGAGGAAATTCATACAAACCTGACATCCATCTATGTTTTAACGGATGTAGCTTACACCTCTGAAAATAGAAACTGAAAGGCCAGGCAGTAAACTATCAATGTAGGGATTTATTTTTCCAATTGCTAAATGTAATTTCTTCTTTTGTTAAGGGTCTGCTTTTACGGAGTCAGATTTTTCTCTGATCTCTTTAAGTGGGCTTGATTGGTTAATTATCTGACTGTTGAATGTCTTTCAAAGTTCTTTATCAGTGATTGGTGGGCTTCTACATAGAAATGCCATTGTTAAGAAAGCCAGAAACTTCAAAGAAATCATTTTGAAAGACCTCCAGAAGAATCTGGCTCAAAGCATAGAGATATCATGGCTGGTTGCAAAATTTTGCATAGTTCTTATTGTATGTTCTGTCTCCATAAACATCTGTAGCATTCTAACACATTTAACTACCCAGGCAGCAGACCAAAAACCCAACACTTTGAAGGACATTTATATGGTCATGTTGCTGATGTGTGACAGACCTTTTTTTCTTGCTTTGCATATCACCGCTAAGGTTTCCACTGGTGCCGTTCAGAGTTCGATTCCATTGGCAAAAACAAGCATCTGTCAAGAATTTCTGTATTTGCAGATGATTTACAGTTCTTTTTATTTGACCATCTCTCGTATGCATTTGGCTATATATGAGTTAGGCCTTTTGGCGGCGTTCAAACCATTCTGTTTTTCTTTATAGCTTTTTGGGATAAACAAGAAGTAAGCTCAACCCAAAGAACAACAGAAAGAAGTCATTTTAATAAGGCACACGTTACTGGTATCAGATTAAACCTTCTTTTTCCTTCCCAAGTAGCTTTTTTGGTGGTTTCCTTTTCACTATCTTGGACTAGTCTGTCTATTCTCCCCTGACTTCTGAAATTAGTAAGGTGTTTTCATTCACATGGTTGCCACTTTGTAAATATTTCCTTTTTCGGACCATTCTTTGTCAGCCAAAGTGATGGTTTTCCATAAAAACCCAGAAGAACAACTGTTTTGGAAACACGGAACCATTTCATTTAGCATTGAGAGCCATTCAACTTTCAAAGCCACTGAACCAAGAGTCCATCTTTCTTGCATCTAAATGCTTAATTTACGTAAGTCCTGGTTTGCTTTTTAGGTTACAAACAGTTAAGCAGGTGCAAATAATAAAGACACCTTTAAGTGTGGATATTTTTTTCCATCTCAATGTCGAAAAGAGGAAACCATTGCAAAAATTTAGGAGAATAATTTTTTACTTTATTGTTAAAGAAGGATACAGCTGTAATTATCCAAATTGTTGGTTTAAAGCTAAGCTAGAAGTCTTCATGCAGAAGAAAAGCAGATTTTACTGGATTTTCTTTCCCCCCACTGCACTCTCTTGTTACTTCTCTTGCCCAAAAGTTGAAAAAAAAAAGTCAGCAATTATTTGCTAAAGCCAGTACATCAGATCTATAAATATTCTTCCAAGGGGCCATGATTTAACAGAGGTACTGTTCGTGAACCGTTAGGGCTGAGCTCAAGTTCCTGGCCTTGCAACAGAGGAAGAACCCTCTGGGACCTCTGCACCTGGTATTTTGGAAGTAAACGTTGTCACTTGCATCAGGGCCTATACGAAGTGCTGTGAACTTTCTTTTTTTTTTTCGGAGAGGATCCGGCCTGACCTAACTCTGCAAGGGTCATCTTCAGGTTTCCAAATTTAACATGTGACGGCATCAATACACACAGGCACAAGACATGCAGTGTTCTTACGGAAATGTTAGTGAATTTCTCAGTCTGCTTGTCCCATGTTAGTTGACTTATTGAAAGCTGAGAGGTCAGTGCTCACTTGGAAAACACAACTTAAACATAACATAATGAATGCACATAATGGATGATGTAGAGAAATGTAATATCCGCCTTTCTGCATTGGCACAGCAAAGGATAAACTCTGTTACATTCACCACAGTGACTTTCTGTGTAATATTTGAATTCTCACTTGGCTGGGAAGGACACTTCATTTTATGCCTGAACATAATACCAACGTTTCAAGGTTTGCAAAGTCTGAAAGTTGGCTCTGGATATAACCAGCTTCAACAAAGCTCACTTCTCTAAAACTCAGTGTGTATAAAGGAGAAAGCCCCAGGGATGAAAGGCAGAGAGAAATGATGTGGAATGATGGGTATATTCACCACGAATGAAGAAATGTCTGAGCTCGGACTGAGATGTCACAATGAGGAATGCTGATTTTAATACAAAGCCACAATGGAGTGTTTGAATTTCTCTGCACAGGATCGGCTGCAATGATATAGCTGAACTCATTTAGTTCTTATAAAGATGCAGTTGTTAAAAAATGTTTTAGCTATATGTGGCAATTAAGTATGATCATAAAGTGTAGTTATTGCAGCCATTCCATGTAAAATATGAAACTTTATATGAACTAGTTACATGCTGACTGATCATGAAAACGAATTAAAGCAGTTAATTAAATGATTTTACTCTATATTCAATGTAGCTGGTACTTCCCTGAGACTCTTCTATTGCATCAATCCATACAGATGATGAGCTAATCCCACACTTAATGTGTTAAGAAAGCCTGGATTGCTTTAACAGTGGCTTTAAAGGGACACTATGCAACATTTTTCAGTTAATTAATGTGTTCCATAACGTTATGGATGACTAAATGAGTCATTTCAGGTTGAACAAAGGTATTCTCGGCCGCCCTGGTGGTCTGTGGGGGAAATACTGCACTTGCAACTGCAGGAGCACCGACCCGCACCCACAGGCTCAGAAGTCTCGTGAGAGTCAGTCTTGCTTTACGGCGAGAACTGCTACACGCCCCCAGTTAAAAGCATTCTCGTTGCTAGCACAGTGGCAATCTTTGTGCAGTTATGCTACGTTCACGCAGCAAAAGCAGCAAAATCACGTCTGCTACTTCCTTTTTGCTGCTTGTACCAGTTAGTTCTGACGCGAGGCTGAAGCAGCTTTGCTGCTCTGGCTGTGTCTGAGGCGCGTTGGGCGGAGCTTCACTATCCTTTCTCTGCCTTGCAGCTATATTTGCTGTGATCAGTGGGAATAAAGTAGTTTTAATATGTGTTTAAGTGAGAAAATACACCTGAAAACGTAATCAGTGCAGTCAGTTCATTCAGATTATTATCCTGCCATTAATATTTTTTCTGTCGGAGCCGCTCAGACCCCCACATACCAGCGGGGCGCCAACAGTATGGATCCCTTCATCAGCAGCGGTTCACCGCGGCAGCTGGTAGGTGTTTTTCATCTAAATAATCCAAACTGCATATTCTGCCGGCAGATTTCTGCATTTTAAGTTAATTTAGGCGTCAATAAACTGTTTAAGAGGAGTGATCATCAGCGCTGTGTCTCTCTCCCTGCGTTAAACGCACCCGACGCGCTGCTTCAGCTGCTCAGACGTGCTGCGCCTGGTGCTCAAAACGCGCCGCGGGACCTTTTGCTGCGCCTTGACGCGCGTCAACCATTGACTTTGCATGTAAACTCGCTGCTTCTGTCGCGCCAGCTACGTCCAGTGTGAACGCAGTGTTAGTCATTCGCTGCTAAGCTCAAAACAACCGCGCCTGGCTTGACGGAGAAACCAGGAGAACAGCTGTGCATATTTACGACAGTGCACTTTTACTTTCGCCCTCTGGGGGGAGCCTCACTGGAAAATCAACACCGGTTGCATAGTGTACCTTTAAGATTATGGTGCCTCAATCTGCTAACCCTAGATTGAGCTTTGCTTCACATCCTTTTAGGTTCTCTGGTCATCTGTGTTGCTTGTGCATCTCTTTTTTCCACACATTTTTTTCTTTCAATTAACCCCCATATATTGATGATATTGAATACAACACTGGAAAAACACCTCATTTAGTAACTAGATTTTGTAGCGAACCTTCATTGTGAATTTTATATTTTCAAATAATTTCCCTCTTGTATTAAGGAGCACCTAGTATATATCGTTCTGTGTGTAATGGGGGAATAATAGCACCTCAAAATACACCCATCTATTGTCTATGTCTACACAGAGTCATGAGGAGCTTGTGGCCAGGGGCAGATTTACCATTAGGCAAAAGTAGGCATTTAATAGGGCCCCAAGTTCCTGGGGGGCCCCCTAAAACTCCTTTTACATGTATGGTTAATACAGCTATTACTTATTTTTGCACATTATGTTTTTGATAAAAATCCTTTAGCTAAAATGCCATTAGAATGCTTATAATATTAAGTGTGTCTCGGGGCCCCCCCTACAGTGTCCACTCTCCATTGAGCAAGAAGTCAGGAAGTCAGTGGATATGGATCTTCTCATTGCAAGATTTGCTGAGGCCAAGGCTCGAAAAATGAAATTTTAGGGAGAAAGAGAATACAACTACTAGGAAAAAGGGACAAAACATTAAGAGGAAAACAACAAGAAAAGGGGACAGGAAGAGAAAAGGGGGCAACAAGGAGAATTATGAGTAAAAGAAACAAAAGCATAAGAAAAAAAGACAAGGACAAAAGGGAGAGAGATTCAGACTGAGAAAAAGACAGGAAGACAATAAAACAAAAGAAAAAAAGAGTAAAATGAAACACACAACATGAAAAAAGGACAGGAAGAGAGGGATAAAAGGTAAAGCAATGCATGTTTATTCTCCTAAAATGTCAATTTGTATAATTGCCCTGTTGTTTTGTGTGTTGTTTTCTCATTTCAGATGGCCCCATGCCTGCCTTTGCCTAGACTACTAGAGAAAGGGACTAAAGAACGCAGAAGAAAACCACAAGAAAAAGAATAAGAAGAGAGGGACAAAAGGTAGAACAAATAATTTAAGTCTATTCTATTAAAAATTTCTGTATCTGTATAATGGGTCTGTTCTATATGTTGTCTTCTCAATTCAGAGGGCCCCATGCCTGTCTTTGCCTAGGGCCCCAAATTTCCTAAATCCGCCCCTGCTTGTGGCTATCTGCATCTGCTATACGCAGGACAAACCACAATGCAAACTCATGCTAAGCGCAATATGGAAAGACCATCAACCTTACACTCTTATTTTTGAGATAGTCTTAAGATGTAGCTATCCATAAATAAAGTGAACTGAATGTAGAAAGATAAATAGCTGGATCAAGAACCCATTAAACACTGGTAACATCTAGTACAACCCTTACCAAATATATTCTGATGAATACAGGTGCTGGTCATAAAATTAGAATATCATGAAAAAGTAGATTGATTTCAGTAATTCCATTTAAAAAGTGAAACTTGTATATTATATTCATACATTACATACAAACTCATATATTTCAGATGTTTATTTTGTTTAATTTTGATGATTACAAATGACAACAAATGAAAATCTCAAATTCATCATATCAGAAAATTAGAATATTACTGAAGACCAATAAAAACAAAGGATTTATAGAAATGTTGGCCAACTGAAAAGTATGAACATGAAAAGTATGAGCATGTACAGCACTCAGTATTTAGTTGGGCCTCCTTTGGCCCGTATTACTGCAGCAATGCGGCGTGGCATGGAGTCGATCAGTCTGTGGCACTGCTCAGGTGTTATGATAGCCCAGGTTGCTCTAATAGTGGCTTTTAGCTCTTCTGAATTGTTGGGTCTGGTGTATTGCATCTTCTTCTTCACAATACCCCATAGATTTTCTATGGGGTTAAGGTCAGGAGAGTTTGCTGGCCAATTAAGAACAGGGATACCATGGTCCTTCAACCAGGCACTGGTAGCTTTGGCACTGTGTGCAGGTGCCAAGTCCTGTTGGAAAATGAAATCTGCATCTCCAAAAAGTTGGTCAGCTGCAGGAAGCATGAAGTGCTCTAAAACTTCCTGGTATGTGGCTGCGTTGACCCTGGACCTCAGAAAACACAATGGACCAACACCAGCAGATGACATGGCACCCCAAACCATCACTGACTGTGGAAACTTTACACTGGACTTCAAGCAACATGGATGGAGTGCCTCTCTTCTTTTCCTCCAGACTCTGGGATCCTTGATTTCCAAAGGAAATGCAAAATTTACTTTCATCAGAGAACATGACTTTGGACCACTCACCAGCAGTCCAGTCCTGTTTCTCTTTAGACGCTTCTGACGCTGTCTGTGGTTCAAGAGTGGCTTGACACAAGGAATGCGACAGCAGAAACCCATGTCTTTCATACGTCTGTGTGTGGTGGTTCTTGAAGCACTCACTCCAGCTGCAGTCCACTCTTTGTGAATCTCCCCCACATTTTTGAAGGGGTTTTGTTTCACAATCCTCTCCAGGGTGCGGTTATCTCTCTTGCTTGTACACTTTTTTCGACCACATCTTTTCCTTCCCTTCGCCTCTCTATTAATGTGCTTGGACACTGAGCTCTGTGAACAGCCAGCCTCTTTAGCGATGACCTTTTGTGTCTTGCCCTCCTTGTGCAAGGTGTCGATGGTCGTCTTTTGGACAACTGTCAAGTCAGCAGTCTTCCCCATGATTGTGTAGCCTATAGAACTAGACTGAAAGACCATTTAAAGGCTTTTGCAGGTGGTTTGAGTTAATTAGCTGATTAGAGTGTGGCACCAGGGGCCATCAATTTTGAACCTTTTCACAATATTCTAATTTTCTGATATGATGAATTTGAGATTTTCATTTGTTGTCATTTGTAATCATCAAAATTAAACAAAATAAACATCTGAAATATATGAGTTTGTATGTAATGTATGAATATAATATACAAGTTTCACTTTTTAAATGGAATTACTGAAATCAATCTACTTTTTCATGATATTCTAATTTTATGACCAGCACCTGTAAATAAAAAACTGGAAAGTTATTAGCTAAGTATTAGCAATTTTACTTTTTTTAATTTTACTTTTCTCTTTTACTTAGCTTTCCATAATGTATTGGGATGCAGCTTGAATGTTTGAATATCAATTAAAAAATATCTTCCCCATGAGGTCCCCTAGGACATATTTTAATTTCTCAGGTAATTCCGTTTTATCCTCTAATCAAATATTCTCCAAATTGACCAAATTTAACAGAAATAAGTACTTGAAATATGCTGTGTATAAAGAAGTAAACATCATTTATCTCTTTTTTCAGGGATAGTCTAATTTATGATAGTGTTTCTACATTAACTACACATATCCTACTTTGAAATAAATGTCATTCTTGCAGAAAGATAAACTTTTATAATAATGTGCTTCTGATATCCACATAAAATTCTATCATCCTTGTAATAAACTACATAAAAGCTTAAAATAGTAATGTCCTGCTTATAACACAAATAAATACCAACCAGGCCATTTTGTTCAAATACATCTGCCTTTACTTTTATTCATGTACTGTATAATCTTTTATTTTCTCAATCACACTATATGACAATAATGACTATCAGTTGCTACAAAAGGTTGTATAAATAATTTAAATGTGGTCATAAAAAATAAATATGCAGTTCATTCTTTTTAAGAGTCCTTCTTTGGGTCTCCTCCCTTTGCTCCTGCGAGGCGCGTGCAGGTTTGATACGTACAGTCATGCTAAACCTCTTGCCGGTTGCTTCTTCAATGGATTTTTCAGAGAAAAAAATGCAGCACACTTTCGTAATCATTAAGAAATTTAAGGGAGAAAGAAACATTGCAGAGATGACAAAAGTTCACTTCAAATCGATACACGCCGGGCATCGCTGCTTCCTTGGAGAAATTAATTCATTGAGATTCTCATAGTCTTTGAATGTTCCTGCCTGGATTATTTACAGAGAGGAGGGGGTCTTAAATCTTGCTGACTAGTACAAGAAACAGATTTCTGCTCAGCTTGGCCTGCTGCAACACAATTCTAGTTTGGGTGCGACAGAGAGAGAGCTCTGCCCCTAATGGTTTCTGATGCCTCGTAAACACTATGGGCACTTTCTCTCTGCGTGACCTCTGCAAACAGGAAGTCATGATTTTTTTAAAAGGAAATTGCTCTGAACCACTCAATCCTAACACAGGAATGAGCTAATTATGGGGAGTCACAGGAATGCCTATTGCCCGTCCCCCTTAGTTTCAGATCGGTGATTAACTTTCGTTTCTTTGCCTCCTTTGACTGCGTTTCTAATTTGGAGAAAAGAGCCGCTGTGATTGGCTGTCTGTCTGGAATCATCTTTTCTGGGAGCCTCTTAAAATCACGTTGACGTCCCAAACACTAAAGAAGATGGATTACCACCACTCTGGAGAGAAGATGCACCTTTGGAGCTTAAGACAGAGTGAGGTTCAGCATCTGCTTGATATTTGTACAGATGGGGATGGAAGATTTTAGGAAGTTTTCTTATTATCTTTACACAAACTTTGTTTAAAAGGAAGACCTGACAGGTCCCCTCCTAACCAGTCACTACTGGAGCTGATCCATTTCGTCATGCAAAGAAATTAGCTTATGAAATCTCTGTCTTTCTTTTGCATCCCTTCTCTGTATGAAGGAGATATGTTGGTTTATGAGTAACATGTATGCGTGTTCAGTCTCAGTCCTTGGCTGATTTAATATGAATTGTCCACCAGTGGTGTGTTATTACTGCTCCGATCCTGTGACAAGCGGCTATGCTTCCTGCTGACTTGTCTTTTTGGCACTTCCTTGGCAACCGACTGGTTGTGGTGGGGCCTAAAACGCTTGCATTTGCAGGAGGTGACCACTCGGATTTTGTAAGTCCGAGTGTTGCCGTTGGGGCACTGCAGCTGGACCCTTCGTGTCCTGGAGTGCGCCGGGATGCAACGGTAGTCTGCCGCACTGTTTCTCCACCACTTTCCACGAACGATGGAGTTAGGCATCAGGTGGGCAGGTAGGCACTGGCCTGAGCACAGCAGCTCCCGGATGGGCTTAGCACTGCGGCAGGATCCATCGGTGATGTAGCGGGTGGAACGCAGCTCCCTGCAGCTCATCTCGGAGGGATCTTAGTGGAAAAAGCGCCACAGTTAGAACCGGAGCCGACACAACCACAAAAAATGACACATGCCTCCATCAAAGTATCAAGTGTATCAAATTATCAAAGTTAAATAAAATATTAATTGGAGCAACCCTTTCCAATCATTACATGTAGTGAACAAATCCGTAAATCTGACCTGAAGTGTATTAAAACGGTCCTTTAAATCATCAAGACCTCCTAAATTAAAATCATTAAAACTTTTATTATTGTTTTTTAGAAAGGCAAATATCTTATTTTACTCAATCAAATTAATAAATGAACTAAACTTGCATGCCCTTTTCTAGTCATAGCGACACTAGTAACGTTAACCCAGCGAATCACACGTATACTGTGGCACCTTTAAGCTAACATAACTGTTAGCTTAAAGACTGCTGTGCATAATATTAAGCAAGCTTGATAAAAAACGTATAAAATTCAAATTAAGTGTTCCTTCCTTGGCTATGCTTTGCACACATAACAATGACGCTAACCAAACCGGTTAAAAAACAAAAATAATTCTCAGCAGCTGCACCTCTTACAAAAAAAAAGTCTAAAACTGAAAAGAGCACAGAATTATTCAATCACACAGTGTTCTGAAAGTGCATTGTCCTCTATTCTGCACTTTAGATGAATGACTGCTTAGGTGCCACTGGTGACAGCACTGTATCGATACTTTTAAAAACGAGTATTGTATCCGGATACAACATTTCAGTATCGATACTTTTTTGAGTTTCGATACTTTTGACAACCCTAAATCCTACATTCCACAATTTGGTGAATATGTTCTTACGACCACAATTAGTTTTATTTAAATGGCAACAAACATTAACCTCTTAGTAAGAACATTCTTGTCTTTATCTGATAAAAATAATCCAATGTTTAAAACCTAGAATGTGAAGCTCCAGAATCCAAACTGAAATCATTTTTTTTATATATATATTTAAATATGCACTCTAAAATGGATTAATTAGAAAAAACAATTTTGGTTAGATTAACCAATATATTGGTCAGAAACTGACCAAGCCATTGGTTTTTGATCTGCCAATTGGTTAACCAAACAACCAGTAAAAATGGTAACTGAATGTTTGGCTGTAGTGATGTGTAGAGTGTAATAGTTATGGGCCTATTTGACATTTATAATGATGTGTACGTGTACAGCATGCAAATCTTGGCTTTAACCTTTGTTGTAATATAAGTATTAAGTTAGAGTAGATTCAAATGAGCAATGCAGGATACAATGGATACAGGAGTTTTCCTTGCAACTGAAGGATTAATGTTTTAAACCCAGGTCCTAGATTTCAATTTTATTACACTATTTAATCAATATTTTAGTCAAAGTGAATAATTTGCATTGGTTTTCCCCTTTACCAATATGGATTGGTTAAAAACACTATAAAATCCAATTGGTTGGACACAAAACTACCAACCAGATTGATAAAATTAATTGACAATCTGTTTTTAGGGTGTAGTTTTTTTTTAATATAATGAGTTTGAATTATCTGGTAGTATTAGATTATAGAATCCGTATTTCTTTTTCCGCTTTCTACCACAACATGTTTTTTACAAGTCAGTTGCTGATTGGCTGATATGCTTCTTTAGGTGACTGCTGCCAGAAAAAGACCTGCTGGGTTCTACAACTCATACAGGAAGAAGCTACAGAATGCCTTCCACGCCAAGACAGAACCAGGCTTGATGTAATTCCTGATGTTAAATGTTCTATGCTTAGCTGAAAGTATCTAATTATCTTAATACCTGCACGATTCATGGTTCTACCTCTTAGAACTACTCAGAAAATTAAGCTAGAAGCAGCATTGTTCTTTGCACCAAGTGACCTTTTAGCCAGAGACAATGAATGCTGGAGCCGAGCCTGACAGTGGGACTGAAGAGATGGAACCCTGGAGCGGAAAGGCAAGTTGATTCTGAAAAAGTAAACAGTCCAAAAAGAAGACTGACTCTTTTGTGTTATTTTTGGGTTGTATTGGTTTGAGAAGCAGACAGTCCAAAGATGGTTTGGAAACTACTGAATTCCTCCCAAACTCTTCCTCAAATTAACATTACATGTTGAAACTCAGACTTCTTGGCAGTGACACCCAACCCCCGATATATTATACTGATATAATTGTTGTTCTTTTTTCTTTTCATCTAGTTAAATCTTTAGAAATTAAATCTTATGATATATATAAAATGAAATTAGTCTGTAAATACATTGGTTATTGTCCTTGGATCATTTTCTTCTTGACTTAGGTGTTTGTATTTTGAATTATGCATCCAGCAAGTATTTAGGTCCTTTTGATAAAGTTCATTGAATGGGAGCTTTAGTTATATTAATTTGTCAGGTACCTTTTTGGGAGGTAATAAGACCAGCTATTACTAATATCATTACTAATTAATGTAGTTTAATTTACACTTAACAACTTAATTAAACATCTGAAAAAAAGCAACTTTTAGACTATAAAAGAGCAACTAGAACTATTAGGTGGATGTTTTAGTCGATAACAGATTTGGAGCAGTGACTCATGGTCTGATCATTAGCTGACAACAGCGCCTGACAAAAAAACAAACAAAAAAAACAGCTGGCAGCAATAAACTGATAGCAAATCCAGACCAGAGGCCCATTAAAAAAGCAGAATCGAACCAAACGCAGGTCTGGAAGACAGAAACAAAAAAGGCATTGAGATTTTGTTCACCCTCAGTAAACATACAGCTCTGGAGGAATAAACAGTTGTCTGGTTCTTTTAAAGCAATACTGAAAAAGCACTCTACAGTTTTCAATAAAGTGAAAATCAGCCAGGGTGATCTATGACAGCGCATTCAACATGTAATCCTATAATTGAGCCTCAGCTTTTACAACGGCCGCACGCACGAGTCGCTGACCCGTATTTCTTTACAAGTAGAAGAACAGTAAATACAGGAGTGATACACTCACAGAGGGATCTGTTCGCCTCTGTGGCTTTCTTTAGAAAACAGGATCAACAAAGGACTTCAGATTTTTTTTTCTCACCCTAAAAATCTGATCCAGTGATACTGCTGCTCGTATATCGTGCCTGAAGCATCAAAGCTGCATTCGTTTGCATTAAACTCGCCCCTAAAAAAACTATCAGATTGTTAATCAGATCTGCGCTCCTTCCAGTTTAGGTCTTCATGTTTCTTTAATGTTCCACTTTTACAAATAGGATGGTTTCAAGGCACAACAAGGTGCATTGTTTCTATATGATTCCCAGAGTTTACAGTCATTTTAATGAGATGGTGATTTACAGCTTTAGCAGTTAACACTATTTGATGATGTTTAAAAACCTCTAAAACTGACAGTTTGCTTTGAGACGTTACTCAGCCTATCTGAACAAATAATACAATAATTCATGTAACTGATATCCTTATCTATGATAAGGCGTAAGTTTCATTTGAAAGGATTCTTGTTTTTGAGGCTGCGACTGTTCAATGCCAAAAAAAGTAATGACATTTCCCTGCTTTTAACTTTCTTTCTTTGTTACTAAATTAAACATTAAATGTACAGATAAAGATTAAAGTGAACATCAGCCATCTCTATTGTTGACTCTTTAAGAAAGGTATTATTCTAAAGAGCAGAGGACATGAAAAATGAAATATTCTGTGGAAAGAGCTCCAGTAAACTACAAGTAATTGAGCTTGGGTTTTTCTTAAGTCCCTATGTCACAGTCTGTGAACATTTTACAGACAGTATTGTTCTCTTTATTGTACATTAGATTAACACTTGTAATGATTACTATTGCTTTTGTGCTTCAACATATGCACTCGGATAATGTTAAATGAAGTCATATATTAGCCAATACATCCTGAGTGAGTTTATCTTATAAAGAGATTTGGAGAGAAGCCAGCCAGCAGTCAAACCTTCTGCCATGACCCTAAACGAAACATAAGAAGTCATCCCAGGACTTAACTCGAGTCGAATGAGAAAAGTGATTCAGCGTGTTTGCTTTTCTCCTCTGAGATCCTTGATTTTTGTTGCATATTAGAAAAATAAAGTAACAACAAAAGATTGTTAATTTTGGAGAGAATGAGAAATAAAAAAAGTCTTTGAATTTAGCTGTCTTTATTGCTATTTTTCCTCTTCAAAGAGAAGACTCACTTAAGCAAATTGACCTCAATTTCTTATTATTCTAATCTAATCATTCACCTCCTCTGAGCTCCTATTCAGAGGCCTTGATCAGGCAACAACTGTTGCACCACCCAGCTTGAATCTCCAATCCCTCTATCACAACATACAGCGTCTCCTAACCACAGGTGGGAACCATTCCCAAAAGCAGCGCTACGTTTATAAAGCAATTTCTAAACCTCCCCTTCACAAAGACATGCCCCGTTGCAGAACAAACTTTAGTGTTTTTCCTATTTAGGGAACATGTTGATGCAATCAAACGGTCATGGAGCAAGTAGAGCTTGACTAATACTATAAGGAGAGGCGGAAACTACCTGGAAGACAATGTGAAAAAAGGCGATGATGTCTTTGTGAATGCTCGGTTTCAGGCTGCGTGGAGAGAAGAAACCACAAGAATGTGGGTTTGAACCCCTCTCATCACATTCATCCTTGGTTTTTTTAACACAAACACGCTGACACTTACACACACAACACACACACACACCACAGAGCTGCTAATCAGTAAGCTGGTGAGAAAGTGAGGCAGAGCTGAGGAGAGAGGAACAGATCCCCCTCAGCTTGAGAAGGCGCTTTTTTTTTCAGATTTGGACCTTTCAGAACTATTCATGCATTTAATGTGGTTTGAGTTTCTTTGTTGGAGCCGCAAAATTTACAGAAGACAGAAACCTTGAAATGCCACTTATACCTGTGAATATTACATGCACGATGGATATGAAAAATATTTAACAAATATTTAGTTGAGCTTTAAGCACTTCAATTGTTTATCGTTTCCTATTTACTTCTAAGTTTGCTAGATTTGATATAAAAGAATTATAATATGCCTGAATTCTGCCATAGCTCTGAATCTGAATAGGTAGGTTCATCAGAAAGACTGAATTGACATCTGACCCCCTGAACTCTGCTTTTTAGGAGAAATTAAAGAGTATAAAATCAAATAAAATCATTAAAGTTATGATTCATAGTAAATTTTGAATAAAAGTCTCATGCTCATGCATTTTTTTCTCTATTGAAGAATATATATATATATATATATATATATATATATATATATATATATATATATATATATATATATATATATGTTGTTAAAGATAATACCTACTGTAAGAAACAGTGTTTGAAGTTGAACTTCTTCCTCCGTTTTTTGCCCTGTTGTTTAGTGTGTTGTTGTTGTTGTTGTTGTTATTGTTGTTGTTGTTAGAGGTCTGCAGGATCGCCTCGTGGGGTGGCCGCATATTTTCCCTGCGGTTCGGTAAAGTCTCCGTTGCATCGTTCTTTATTTCCTTCCAGCCCTTTGCAGCCGCGCAGCATCCCTGCAGCCGCAGCAGCAGGAGCGCCGAACTGGAGACGATGAGGGCCACAGACACCTGCATTGCAGCTCGGGTAGAAATAAATCAAACCAGACGGGCAAACCTCCTTAGAAATAACTATTTAAACTACTCATGCACACACCTGCTCACACAGAAACACACACACACGCGCGCCGATGTGATGCGCAATGGTCCAGGTTGGTCACTTCCAGCCTCCAGAGTGTGAGATGCGCACGCGTTTTTGGAGCTTTTTACTCAAGTTCTCGTCCGGGGCTGACAATTAAAGCTTACTCTGGGTGGGAGGGGTTGATCCTGGGCGATTCATTCACGAGGGAGGAGGAGGAGGGGGGGAGAAGGAGGAGGAGGCCTGGGTGAGTGCGCAAAGGAACAGATGAGAGGGAAGTAGAGGTGAAGAAATTTGGGAAAGTTAGAGGTCATGAAAGATGAGAAAAGTGCAAATGAAAAATAAACGCGAAAGAAAAAAAAAAGATGGACGAGGATCTGTAAAGTGGAACATCTCTGTTGTTGTTGGAGTTCACAGCTCCAATGCATCTTAGCGCTTCCCTGTGCATTACGTGTCTCAGAAAGCATTTCAGAAACGTGGTTTAATTGGGACTTTATCTCAACAGCAGTCTTTCCAAACCTGCAACAATCCTCATCGCCCCCCCAAACCCCTCACCCTTCACCTTTTTTTAAATAATATAATTACACAAATGAATCCTTCATCTCCTGCCTTAATAATTTCACCTCATCACAACTCTCAACAGACCCATTACATCTAATAAGACACGCTCAGCTCCAAAAAGTCTCATCAGGCCCTTGTTGTTTTAATGTGGTCATAATCAACTCCTACAACACATCAACATGAGTTGTTTACAAGGCCTCAACTCATTTTATTCAATAATCTGGATTTCTGCTTGGAATGCGGACAGATATTTCTTGGCATTATCTGATAGTTCCTCTGAAGTGATGAGGACTGAATAAGAGACTCATATTCTAACACTGCCCTCTTGAGGGAGAATCCAGGATGATGATTCCTTACCTTTCAATAGACAGCCAGTTTTTCTTACAACCCAAAAAAACAATCAATGTATTAATTAGATATTTGTCATGATTTAAAATAATTAGAAGAGATGATAAAGGGAAATCTTTATCAAATATCACTGTTTTTCCCACTATATAATATATTATTAAATTATTTGCCTAAAGCTTAAGTGGCATTAAAAGTTAAAACCTTATGAAAGTGTTTTTCCTCTATTAAAATAAATTAATCCAATCCAGTTTTATTTGTTAACCACTTATAAAACAACCACAGCTGATTAAAGTGCTGTACATAAAAATAAAAGTTTTATAAATAAATATATAATAAGACAAAAAGGCTAAAACTTGGGTAAAAGTGGCATTCACATAATCAAAGCAACACAATTGGGTAAAATATAAAAGGAATAAAATGATGAAATAAAGTAAAGCCCACGGTCTTGCTAGGTGCATAAAACCAAAACAAAAAGGTGGGTTAAAAACTGTTTTAATTTGAATATAGTTGAAATTTTATATACATTTTAAGTAACAAAGTGATATGACACACATTGGTAATCATTAATGATTTATTTATAGAGCTAAAGATTTTTTAAGCCTCCATATACTGTTTTATGTTCAGCTCAGTTATAATACAGATAAAACAGGTAAAGTTTCTGTAATATTTTTAATTAATATTTTCTGGGTTGATCATTTTTATAATATGTTAATCAACCATTTTAAGATACAAACAGATATTTAATGTCTTCACATTTTAACTTTGCAAAGAATAGCATTTTTATTAAGAGTGTTTCCTTAAGTAACTAAAACATTTTAACCTAAATTATTTTTAAATTCAATCTATTTAAACTATAATTTAACCTGATTATTAACAATATGATATATTATAATTAAACAATTTCCATCCTGACTCATAATTCCTAAAATTACATTTAAAATCCCATATCTATCGATGCTCATCACATCTAATCATTATGCAGGTCACTGGTACAGTCATTGCAGTATCTACTTAAAGGAATAGTACACCCAAAACATGATTAGCCTTCATTTTCTACTCACCCCCATGCTGAACAACACCCTGGAGTACTTTTTTGATATCTCAAATGCATCTGGAGATCTGGGAGGCTTCTTGCTGTCTGCTGACATTCAAATAATGGAGGTACCCAGCGCCCGAGGCAGAAAGGTCCATAAAAGTCCACAAAAAACGTGTCAATATTCCTCCATACTGCTCGTCCAATGTATTCGAAGTTTCCTGAGTGGGTAGCATCCAGAATTTACTCGAAACGAAGTCATTTAGAATGTTTTTAGAGCATAAACAGTAGTGTATAGGATTTCCTGAAAGCGCGCACATGCGCGATCACGACGCTACGGAAGCCAGCAGACCAAACCAGCGCATTCAGCTCGGCAAAGAACTCATGCTCTTCCTCAACACTGAAGTCCTCAGACATTTTTCTTTCGTTGTTTCTTTCTTTGCACAGGTAAACGGCACATTTCTTCTTCTACGCTTGCATTATTGGAAGAGCAGACGCTGAATGTGCACTTTCATCTGGTTTGGTCTGCCGGCTTCCGTAGCGTCGTGATCGCGCATGTGCGTGCTTTCAGGAAATCCTATACACTACTGTTTATGCTCTAAAAACATTCTAAATGACTTTGTTTCGAGTAAATTCTGGATGCTACCCACTCAGGACACTTGGAATACATTGGACGAGCAGTATGGAGGAATATTGACACGTTTTTTGTGGACTTTTATGGACCTTTCTGTCTCGGGCGCCATAGACCTCCATTATTTGAATGTCAGCAGACAGCAAGAAGCCTCCCAGATCTCCAGATGCATTTGAGATATCAAAAAAGTACTCCAGGGTGTTGTTCAGCATGGGGGTGAGTAGAAAATGAAGGCTAATCATGTTTTGGGTGTACTATTCCTTTAAACAAGTTCTATGAAGAAAGAACATCCAAAATACATGGCTGCAAAGTTTTTTGTGAGGTTGTATTTATATCCTTGACTCCTGAAAACTACAGTTAAGATGTAATTAAATGTTAATAATCCTAACCCTGACAAATATTTTATAACAAGCTTCATTTATATATTTTCCTCTATTTCCCCAGTTAAAAGTATCTGCCCATTTGTAATGACACTGTCAGGGTTTGATAGCTTTATGGCAAGTTAGGCTAAAGAATGAACACTCATTCTAAAGTAAAAAGAAAAGAAAAACTGTTTATCAAAGGTGGCATTTAAACTGTGACCCTTGGATTTAACTCGCCCAGGTTTACTGTCACTGTGTACCTCTCACTGGTATTCAAGTTCCCTGGTTTTCTTTGCTTCTTGTTGGTTTCTTTGGTCGCATCCACCCTTGTTTAAGGTCCTGCTCAGCAGATGTGCAATTGGAAGTGACTGTTATCATTTATTTCTATAACTCTCACACTCACCATGTTGCTCCTGATGTCAAGTCTGACCATTTGTCCCGCTACACTGCAAAAACTATCTGGAAATAAGTAAATATTTCTTAAATTAAGTGTATTCACCCTTAATTTGAGTAGGTAAATAAGATGATTTGCCGATGGAATTTGTATTTTTACTTAAATTTACTTTTCTTAAAATAAAATAATTAGATAATATAAATTAGACACGAAACAAGAAAACAAGAAAAGAACTGTTGTTTTTTTCTTGTTTTAAATGTAAATTGTCTTGTTCTATTGGCAATGTGCCTCACTTCCCTCCTAAATTCAATAGAAAATGCACTTATTTGAAGGGAAAATGACTTTTTTTTTTTGCAGTGTAAAACAACCCTGAAAAGTCAATCAGTGAGGATTATACACTGCAAAAACGATCTAGAAATAAGTAAAAAAAAATTGAATTAAGTGTATTCACCCTTAATTTGAGCAGGTTAATGAGATAGTTTGCCAATGGAATGTGTAATTTTACTCTTAAAATAAGATAATTAGATAATATGCACTTGAAATAAGACGATGCAATTGTGTTTTCATATTTTAAGTGTTAATTGTCTTGTTCCATTGGCAAAATGTCTGTTTTACCTCTTCAATTCAAGAACAAATGCACTTAATTTAAGAAAAAAATGACTTATCTATATTTAGATTTTTTGCAGTGTATCTACAAACTACCATGTTTTCCAGAGCTGCTCATTCCTTTAACTTTATTTCCTCTCAAACACCAGTAAAGTTGTGTTTGTGTTAGGAAGAAGAAGGATTTTGTAACTGGGTTGTACAATTTAATTAGTACATCAACATGTGTTGGATTGACCTGCATTCCGACTTCTTATATTGACTCATTCCTGCAGCATATTTTATTACTTTTCACTTTTCAACCTTCCAAATCAGTCTCTAAAGGTTTATTTTTTCTTATACTTAATTGAAATCAATGTGGTGAAGTCCCATTCGTGTAGATAGCAGTTTCATAAATGTCAAGTCAACTTTTCAACTTTATTAGCCAACAAGAAACTCTTGTAATTATTCTTATATGATGGTGAAATCAGCTTTAAACAAAATAAATCAGATTGTGGAAAATCCTGATTTAATCCACAGCTGTGCATATTTTGAATTTAGATTATTTTATTGCAGTATCAATCTTAGATAAAGCATTCTTATTTGAAGATCCAGTGCAAACAGAACCTTTCATCGTGTTTTAAAATCTCACAGGAGCCACTCCTGTGGACTGTCAGGTCCAATTAGCTTCTCTGACATACTGTAAAAATTATCCATGTGGTTGCACTTACAGCTTTCAATCCAACTGCTGGTTTCAAAAGCTGTTTCTCAAAGGCATTTACCTTGATATACTCCAACAAGTATGCAAATCTAAACTACTTCAACTCACAAGTTCAGTTTCAGACTGTTTGAAACAACATAATGAGACTTGCTTTAATTAAAAGCAGGCTAGTATTTATAAATCTTATTGTAGGTAACACCATAAAGCATATTTCCTCCAATTTATTGTATGTATAGAAAAATGAATATAAAGATGTAAAAACTTCATAAAAACATCAAGATAATATGACATGGGGGGGAATAAGAAAAGGAAAAAAATATGCTTAAAAAGAAGTAAATTTTTAGGCAAGCCTTGCTTCTTAGTATAGTTGTAATCGACAGATTAATTACTTCTAAACTAAAGAGAAGCTATTCTATGAATTTCTAAACTTTACATGTCCTTATATAATTTCTGGTGTGTGAGAGGTTTTATTAGAAAAAATGAAGTAAAATTTTCCTTGGCTAGAATAATTTTGTCATAAAATGCTTGTTCCACACAGCAAAATGTAGTATAATTATGAAATAAAAGTAAGAAATAATACAGTTATTGTACAGAATGCTCATTTAACCAGTATGGCTTGGATTTCTTTATAGCTTAAACAGTGATATGCAATTATTTTCTATATCCTCTGTAACCTGTGGGGTTCCACAGGTGCAGTTTTAGGTCCGTTGTTGTTTTCTTGTTAAATACTTCCTTTAGCTAAAGTTCTTTTAAAGATATTTCTCATCAACTATATGCAAATTATATTCAACTGTAGATCTCTTTTGAGGCTCATCATTTGGACAGCTCTCCAACCTTGTCCACCGTTTATCTAAGATTGGTGATTGGCTTTCTGGCAGGTAATAACCAAAAGAGCTGAGACAGAGATTAAAATGCCTACTGCACTTCATTCATAAATCAGGAAGGCTTTATTTTTGTGAACAGACCTTTTGTTTTTATTGATATTTAATTTCACTTTGATCTTATTTTTATTATTTTATTTTAATAGTTGTTTTAATGGTTTTCTATATACTGTAGCACTGTTAGCTTTGTCTAAAGTCGCTTAATAAATGTTTTTTACATATTAATAACATTTTAAACCCCAAAAAATCTTCAAACTGAAAAAATATTTTTATAAAAAAGGAAATAAATTACCCTGTTCAGAAAAAAATGGAAAAAGAAGTTATTGTTTTTCTTTGAGCCACCATGTTTTAACACCACATTTAACAACTTGGCCATTTTCTAAAAAACGAAAAAAAAGGCCAAGGTGGAAAATCTTTGTTTTCATGATGCATTTTCAAGTTTCTCAGATAGCACCAGGTTATTACAAACTAAACAGTAAGGGTCAACACAAACATTTTTATTTAAAGGCTTATTTCCGTCCTTCAGCTTATTTGTTCCACAGTTTGTCTTCACAAATCAACACTTTAACTTACTTAGAAATATAGAATACAGAACATAAATTCTGGTATTATGTTACTGTTTACCAAGATGGTCCTAATTTATTGTTTATATCTCTGGGTTATTAATTTTCTTTATTAACAACACAGACTGAGTCTAAATGAAAAAAGTATGATCTTATTATTAGGTAATAAGATTAGAATTTTCTCTTTTTAGGAATCAAGCTACATGAATTCAAATTGAAAACAGCTCTTAGCTATCATAAAGCTAACATTTAAAGAAATGGTTTATACCTCCTAACATCTTGTAGTACACTCTTATCATAGCTGATCATTTAAAGACAGTTCTTCTGTCCGTTTTCTGTAATGTTATTCAATATATTATGGATCTAGTGTTGCAGATATTTATAAGTTCTGTTTTGTTCCAAGCTATCCCAACTCATTAGGATCTTCTGCTAAGCATGGAAACCCTGAAAGAAGTTTTGCTAGTTGTAAAAGACAAAATACAGGTAGCCCCTGAAAAAGTTTAATTGGGATATTTCTACTTTTAAAAAAATCCCCCTTTTTCATACATGTTTTGTATTTACATACTTTCCCAAGTTATTGAAAAGTATACCAGATTCAATCTTAAAAATGTTCTTATTCTTTCCTCTGAGGCTGTGAAAAAACAAGCGGACATTATTATAAGGATTTAAGTGAAAATGAAATAGCAACGTTTAATTATAGAGAAATTAAATAAAAACAACTTAAATTGCAAATGTTTAAGGCCAAATCTCAAACTATTGCCTATCTCAAACAACCTGTTAAACAAGCATGAAATCTGACATGGAGCATGATCCACATTGCATGATCCACGAGGATTTAAAGTAAGAGGAGCAGACAGCTCTGTCGTCCTATTGTGTGCAGTCCTCCAGCTCTAAAGTTGTGCCAGAACTTTTTTCAGAGAGGAATGGATGGCCCAGTGTCTACTCTAAGCCAGCTCTGATTACAGACTCCTCACTGAAATCACGACGGATGTCAATCACAGTCTCAATTTAGACCTCTCTGGGTTTCTTTATAGGGCCCTTGGGTTCCAATGCAGTGTTTTTATCATGATAACAGAGTGCAAAGAAACCCAAATAACAATCAGATGCTTACCAGATTGCAAAGTCTCTGGAACTGCAAAAGCTGTGGAAATGTTGAAAGGAGGTTGGGAAAAAAATGTGTTTAAAGTTCATAAACAAACAATACAAGCTCCTTATGCAGGGTGTCTGGTAATGTGATCATCATATAAATGTGTTAGATAGAAATCATAAAGGCTAAATGCTGCAGCAGCCTGATGACAGTGAATTAAAGCAACCATGTTTAAAAGTCTTTATGCAACCTGGAGTCTGAGTAAAGAATTATTCATACTGTGTCTAGCCTGATTATGCAGAGTAGGTTTAGGTTTGGCTTTTTGCCTTCTTATATCGACCATTTACTTTTCCCGTACAAGTAGGTCTGACACTTTGTGTGAGAATTGCAGCTGATCGTGAACTGCATTATGATGTCATATTTGCTGCACTCTGTTATGTTTTAATATAATTCTAACCCTAAACTGACACAGACTAAACTTTAGTTTCATGTTTATTCAATGAGGAAATATTCATTTTTTTCTATCAAAAATGCTTGAATTTCTTTTTGAAAAACGTGAAAAAAATATTCGCTTTGGTGTTCAACATGTCAATGTATCACTGTGGTTTAAAGAATTTGTAAATTTATCTCAGCTTGACAAGTCATCTTGTACTGCTTAGGAATCAAAAACAAAACAAATTGGGTCTATTCCACCCACGTATCAAATCTCGTATCCAGAGCGCAAATCAAAGTATTAGTTGTGGCAGGAGCATCATCTGGGCACAGATAATGTTACAAGCCGAACAACTCTTGAAAAATTTCAATCTCATGCAAGCAGGTATTTATCCCTGTATCTAAATGTTTGTGGATCATATTTACGTTTTAAGGCGCAACACATCTGGATATGTTTTAGCAAGGCGAACCATCACATCCTCACATTTAATATCAGCAGACAGGACGCATTCGCACTTGAAGATCTACCATTTCATTGAAACAGCTGTAACTTATGTAAAAACAATGTTTGTTTTTTTTTGCTTTTTTCCCCTGGTTTTCAAGTGTTACTAACTGTAGGTGTTCCAGGTGATATTAAACTAAGCATCGTGAAACCTTTTCAATTTTAAGACTAATTTCTTTAAGGCCAAATTCCTCCAAAATATAGGAAAACATTATGACTATCAACATTCTGAACCAAATTTTACATAAAAAAATCAGTTTGTCCTTTAAGTTCATATCACTTTAAACCTTTTTTTTGTGATTTTTCTTTTTTATTACAGACAAAGAGCTGTGTTAGTACTGCATTCAGACTTTGGTGCTACTTGAGACGCTGGTATCAAATTGACAGAGATATTTTAAAACTGCTCTTAAATGTCTTGAATCATTCTTGAGAGACCAGCCCCTAGATCAGTGTTTCCCAACCTTTTTTGTCTTGTTTACCCCTTTGTGCATTTTTCCGTGCCATGAGGCCCCCCCCTCAGTCAAAAGTATTGATGATTGTACAAAAGTGGAATGCGAAATAACTGAAATAAAGACTATTTTGCTTAATCTTTTAATTTGAGCATTTAATGTTTTTTTTTTTACTTAATGCTTTCCATCTCATATTTAAAAAAAACAACATAAATATGTTGTCTAGAAGTTAGTAAGGAATTGAAATGAATATAAAATAACATCCTATTATAAACCTGTATTTTTAAAACTGGAGCTCCTCTGAGTAACTCCCTTATAATCAAATTTAAACTTGATAAATGGGAACAAAATACTGAACAAAAATTATAGTCAGACTGAATTAATTAGTTTTTGTCAGGACTCCTGTCTGTCTGTTTGTGTTTTCTGTGTTTGTCTCCCTTCCTCCACCAGAAGGCGCCTAGCTCTGGTCCGCCTCCTCCCACACCTGCTGATAGTTTCCTCGTTAATGGAGCTCTCTTAAGCTGCTGACTGCCACTACCTCGACGCCAGAGTGTTTGCCAGTTTGGGGTACTCTAGCCAAGCTGAGTTTTGCTGAGTCAAACTGAGTTTTTGTCTACCTGAGTTTTAACACCGTTTTGTCTTTGCCTCTCGGCAGGAAATCATCCTGCAAACTAGATTTTTCAGACCTTCTCTCCCTGGAAGGATTAACTGAGATACAAACTGAGCTGGGGTTCAAACAGGAGGTTTAGATCCACTTTCCCCAAGAGATCGTTTGAGCTTTGCACTGAGAAAGGGATTCATCTCCACTACGACCCGTTCATGATTTGATTAGCTCCTATAGCTCAGTGTGAAAAACATCTCAAACATATTAGAAAAACATTTTGTTGGATAAAAGCTTGTTGAATTTTTCCGTTGGGTCCTCACAAAGCAAAACAGATCCCAGCCCTATTTTATTTTACTACCTAAGAAATAAAATATTTTAATGTACCCCTTGCAATGCACTCGCGGATCACTAGTGATACCCAGGTTGGGAACCATTGCCCTAGAGCAGACATCCCCAAAGTCGGCTCTCGTGGGCCGCTGTCCTGCAGGTTGTAGAGGTTTCTCTGCTTTAGCACAGCTGATTTTGATGATTGCAGTTCAGCAAAAGCCTGTTAATCAACTATCAATGTAAATCAATTGTGCTGGAGCAGGAAAACCTCTAAACCCTGCAGGAGGGCGGCCCTTGAGGACAGACTTTGGGGATGCCTGCCCTAGAGTCCCACTCTTGGTCAACTACACTTTTCTGTTTTAATGCTTTTTTGACTTGAGTTGAATTAACAAACATAAAACTTTATCTAGTTTCTGTGTCTAGCTGCTAGATGACAGATCCAAGCTTTAATGCCATTCTATGTGGTTATTTCCTGGGTTGTATTACTCCTCCATCCACCTCGCCTCTCAGACAATGTACCATTCTTCTGTAACAGATTATTTTAGCAGCAGAGGGAAAGTTAGTCCTTTTGTTTATGTCTCGAATTTCCATCCATCCATCCATCCATCCATCCATCCATCCATCCATCCACTTATCCGGGGTCGGGGCGCAGGGTAGCAGCTTCAATAGGGAGACCCAGACGTCCCTCTCCCCAGCCACTCGGGCCAGCTCCTCCGGGGGAATCCCAAGGCGCTCCCAGGCCAGCCTAGAAACATAGTCCCTCCAGCCTGTCCTGGGTCTCCCCCTGGGCATCCTCTCGGTGGAACATCCCTGGAACACCTCACCAAGGACACGTCCAGGATGTATCCTAACCAGATGCCCAAGCCACCTCAACTGGCTCCTCTCGATGTGGAGGAGCAGCGGCTCTACTCTGAGTCCTCCCCGGATGACTGAGCTCCTCACCCTATCTCTAAGGGAGAGCCCAGACACACTACGGAGAAAACTCATTTCAGCCATTTCTATCCGGGATCTCGTTCTTTTGGTCACGACCCAAAGCTCATGACCATAGATGAGGGTAGGAACGTAGATCGACCGGTAAATCGAGAGTTTTGCTTTTTGGCTAAGCTCTCTCTTCATCACAACAGACTGGTACAGTGCACGCTTCACAGTAGACTCTGCACCAATCCGCCTATTGATCTCCCGCCATCTTCCCCTCATTCTTCAACGTGACCCCAAGATACTTAAACTTCACCACTAGGGGCAGTACATCCTCCCGAACCAAGAGAAGGCATTCTACCCTTTTCCGGCTCAAGACCATGGTCTCGGATTTGGAGGCACTGATCCTTATCCAGGCCACTTCACACTTGGCAGCGAACCGCTCCAGTGAGAGCTGTAGATAATGCCCCGATGAAGCCAATAGAACCACATCATCTGCAAATAACAGAGACGCAATTTCTCCAAATTTGAGTATTTTACTTTGATATGAATGTTTAATCTAACAGAGTCTTTTACTATTGGTATTTTTAATTACTAAAGATGTTGGCGAGCTAAAACAACAAAAAGCAAACATCTACTTTTATCAGCTTCTAAAACAAATAGTACAATAGTATAAGTGACTGTACTCTAAGGTTAGAAATAATATAGTGTTGTGCTTAAAATGTTAATATCCTAAGATATTTCACAACTAATGAGGACTCTGCAGCTTTTCATACATCTCCCTGTGAACAATAACAGACTTCCCTTGCTCTTTTCAAATTTTCATTTAAACACAGTTCGTTCCAGTATAACTGTGTACTGTCACATAATGAGAAAAAATCTATCACTCCTCAGCCAAATAACAGTGCAAGCAACATGCTTTGTTTTTGTGAACCACATAATTCCTGAGAATTGAGTAGATGAGTGAAATGTCCACATCGCTGCCAGTAATTTGTGTTTTCCTCATGTTAACCCCTAACTGTTGGCCTGATCCGTTTGTCTGCAAGCAGGAGGTCACATGGAGGTGAGTGGCCCTCCTAGTTGAGCTCCGGCAGGGAAATGATAAATCTTTAACCTCAAAGTTGAATTCTTCATCTCTGCTGATGTTTTATGTGGTTTACGCACAAGAAAACAGGAGATGTCACACTCCTTGACCGATATCTAATCCATGCTTGTTTCTTTTTTTGACTTTTGGGTTTTCAAGGAAGCATCAAAATAGAAAAGACAGCCTATAAATTGCCCCTAACGCCGGGAAAGATAACTGTGGTGGCCAGTCTGGCTGGACCTCAAAAGCCACACAAACCATTTCCTAACCACCTTAAGTCTCTCGACACGCTGAGGCACCAGCTCGCAGCCATCCCTTTCCAGTCCAAAGGTGATATTCTTAGCAGCAAGACAAATTGTACCACAAAGTATTCAGCCAGTCAGAGCAGAAAATCTATCTTTTTTTTCTACATGAACCCAGAAACCTCAGTTTTGTCAGATCATTGACATTTTAAGATCTTAATGGCTTTGCATTAAGCCTAGCATTTCTTTAGGAAACCTCTTTTGATCAATCAGCATACATCATTTTGGGTTAATATGAGTGTTGTACCAATGCCTTTTTTTGGCCCAGATAACGATACCCGACACCTGGCTGTGCAGCATTGGCCAATACCGGTACCATACCAATACCATCTCTTTTAAATTGATGTTTATGTGTATATATATGAAGAACTGCATACTACTTGGATGTAAAATAATTACCATCTTGGTTTTGTCAAGCAGCTGCCTACCTTTGTGAAGCAGGAAAAAGACTAATACAAAGTGAATCCTGTAGAACTTTTTATTGCCTACCTGGAATGGGTGACAATAGTTGAATAAACTTTTGGCTCTCAAAATGGTATTGGTGCCATATTTGTTGGTACACGACGATACCGATACCACCATTTTAGTGCTGGATCGGGGCCTCGCCCGATACTGGTATTGGTATCGGTGCAACACTAGTTAATATACAAAGATAAAGACAACAAAACACTATTAATAACATTACTGATGAATGTAAGCTGCTTTTCTTAATACAAGATTAATGTACAACTCACTGGGGTGAGCAGTGGGGGCTTAGTGATGGGGGACTTTAGCAGGGTGTGGTCAGTGTCACTACCATCAGCTCGTTTGTGCATGCGCAACTAGATATGCATGGTCACGTTCAATTATATTTTGTAAAAATACCTAAATAAAATTTTTCCCTCCCCAAAAATAGTAAGTGTACTAAACTATAATGTGTTAAAGGTTAATAATATATTTCTGGGCATACAGGTGGCACACTGGTTAACGCGCACGGCCCTTGTATCGAGGCCTTAATCCTTGACGCGGCCAACTCGGTTTTGAATCTGACCTGTGGTTCTTTGCCACATGACCCCTCTCATACCCGCTTTCCTGTCAGCCTACTTTTTAAAAAAAATTAGACACTATTGCCGTAAAAAACAACAACAAAAAAAATCTAAAAAGAAAAAAGTCGTCTGTTGCCGATCTTTACAGGAAATAGTATCCTACGCTTCTTCTGGGAGCTAATTTTTCAGCTTTGGATTTAAACATAAATCTGGTCTTTTTGAGTTTTACGTTTTCCTTACATGTTAACCTTATGGTATATAGTACGTAACCTAAAGAAAGAAATAACTAAAATGCAGATAAACATGGTTTAATCATATTTTGCTGGACTACTCTGAGCACGCCGATTATGACATCAGACAAGCAATTTAACAGAGAAAATATAAAAAAAATCAAAATTCTTTGGTGAGTTAAGGATAGAAATATGTAATTTTAGTAGCATAATTACATTATTTATGGAATCCCAGATGTATATCTGTGTTGGGATCCTCAGGCTTGCCCACCAGAGGGCGCCGAGGATCCTCTTCTGCTCTCTTTGTTTTTTCCCTTAGGTTTGGAGTTACTGTGGGGATCTGGAGATTACCCTCTGTCTCCAGCAGGATGCGCTGTGGGTCTTCTGGAGCTGGAACTTTCCTGCACACCTGTTCCTAATCCTCTCATTAGAAGACCTCTCCTTTATAAGCTCCTGCCTGACCTTGATCCCACGCCGCAGTGTTGATCTTAGTTGGTTAGCTTCCTGAACCTTCTGCTATAGACTGAGTCTTGGTTGTTCCTAGGTTGAGACCTGATTCTAATCTCTCCTTTTCTGTGCCTCTCAGGAATCCTGTCTCCTCGTGAAGCTCTGGATGAGCTTAAACCCCAGTCTCCTCGTGAAAGTCTGCATCTTGGGCTTTACTCTAAGAGAACCCATCATGACAATCTGGTTACACATGCACAAATGAGCTGATGGTACAGATCGTGCTTCCGGTACAGATCGGGTTGTGACAGTCAGAGTGAGCAGAAGTTGATGGATGTATCTGGTTTGTCAGCCCCGTCTTCACCAAAGATCCTGGGAGCCTCTGCAGACCTCAGTGGGGTCCAGCCTCGTCAGCCTCACCAGTTCAAGTCGCTTCCTTAAAGGTGTTGACTTGGTGATACCTGAAGCCAGTTCTGCCAACCTGGATGATAGGATGACTCTGCTTTTAAACCCTAACTCAGTTATGAAGAGGAGAAGCTGTACGACTAACATGGCATACTAGCATATACCATCTGAACCAGTAGAAAATTAAACTGCAATACCGACCATCCATCCATTATAGCAGCACTATAGTGGTTTTTCAAACAAACACTAAAGAACTAAAGAGAAAAATAATATAAGTGTATTAAAAAATTAACAGTGACATTGAAATAGCACCGGCTACACCTGCTTTATACAGTTAATGCAAAAGTACATAGCTACACTAAAATGTGTTCTCCTTTGTTCAGCTTCCAAGTACTTTAATGAAGTGCACACAGTGAACTAAAATATTAGGCAACACTGATTTTAATATTTTTTAGTATTAAAATGTAAAACTTGGGGCTGCATTGCAGCAAGATGGTTCTGGGTTTGATTCCCAGCCCGGCTTAATTCTGTATGGTTGATTGGTTTCTCTAAATTGTCCTTAGGTGTGTGTGTAAAAGGTTGTTTGTCTCTGTGTTGCCCTTGCGTCCAGGGTGTACCTTGCCCATAGACAGCTGGAGATGGGCACCAGCATCCTTCACGACCTTGCTTGGGATAAACGTGACAGAAAATGGGTGGATGGAAGATATAAAACTAAAATGCATGTATTTAGCACCTTCAAACTGATAACTTTGATAAATAAAATCCATTACAACCCATTCCCTCCAGAAGTAACTTAATAAGTCACCAATAGTCCATCTGTGTGCATTTTAAACTCGAAAAGGTCACATAAATAAAGGCTTTATGGTTTTTTTTTTTTTTTTTTTTTTACATTTATGGGCAATCCACATCATTTTAAGAGCTTTATAGAGAAGCAGCTGGGAAGATCCTCGGTGTCCCCCTCCCCTCTCTATTGGACATTTATCACTCCCGCCTCACCGGCAGAGCCACCAGGATCGCAGGTGACCCCACCCACCCCGCCCACAATGTCTTCACCTTGCTGCCATCCGGGAGGAGGCTGCAGAGTCTCCGGGCCAGAACCAGTAGGCTCAGAGACAGCTTCTTCCACCAGGCAGTGAGGATGCTCAATTCCCTCCCTGCCCTGCCCCCCTTCGCCCCCCCCGACCCCCAATACCCCCATCCTCCACTACTTCCCCCACGTCAGGACTGCTACTCTATGCACTATTTGCACCATTCGCACTACTGTTTACATATTTAAATATTTATTTTTATATCTTAGGTTTTTATTTTTATGCTATGGTTCATTATATATATATTTTTTTTATATATATATTTTATTATGCACCGTGGGGTTGAGAGGACAGAAATTTCATCTGTGTTGTATGTTTACCATGTAGCACATTTGACAATAAAGTTGAGTTGAGTTGAGTAAATTATTCAACATCATCTTAAATTTGCATTTTCCAATCCATCATCTAGAAGAATGAAAGAATACATCATAACCACAAAACTAACAAGATCTTAACCTAAGCTGACAGGCCAGGAGGGGAGAAATATAATCACAAAAGCGACTAAGAAGCCAATGGTAAGAGGAGGAGCTGCAGAAATCCATAGTATAGGAAGGAAAAACTATTGGGGAAAGGCAGCTAGGGAAAACTATGGGACATGCATACATGTGACTTTTAAAGTTTGTCACACGCCATGTTGGCGATAGAGGAAGCTTTTGGGAGACGGTAATCTAAAGATAACAAAATCTGACCAATCTGAACACTTTTATGTTTTAATGGATATGAATGTTTTGCATAACCTTCCCACTGCTTTGCACTACTTGTGTTGGTGTTTTGTCAAAAAATAATAGATGCGAATCAATAAGAAATAGTTATGATATTTTACTTTTGTATCACAGGAATGAACAAGCAGCAAACAGAGATACAGGAAAACCAAACCTCAGTTGTTTCTATTCTCTCTAAGCAGTCTCTGGCTGTGCTCCACATTGTATAAACATGAGAGGAGTATCAATATTTTTATCTGACTTTTAGCACCAAAGTAAACACCTGGTTTGCCAAAAAGCTTCATAAATTTCATTCCCTTTGTCAGGATTGAGCTTTGAACAACAATTTATACCAAGTATGACATCAATCATGTCTACAGCGGTGTTATTGTAGAAGGTTTTTTTCAGTCTTGCTCCTTCAGGTGCCAAGTAATGACTGACAATGGTCTCTGCAAGCTGAAGAAAAAAAATACAAGCATTCTTTGATATATGTAGTTGGTGATTGAGAAATGTGGTGCTGCTTCAGCACGACGGCTGCCAAAATCTCCCAAAATACTTTGCAAGGTGCACTAATTAGGCCTGAGAATGTACATGTGTCTGACAGTAATTTATATCGGCACAGATAGATTTAGAGCATATAAGATTGACGGAAACATTCTCTTTGGATTTTTTACAGGATTTACAGAGAAATCTTAATCTATGGGAGTAATCTGAAAATTGTGTATTAAACCTGTTAAAATCTAAGCAGCAGTTTTGGAGCCCGTCATGTAAAAGGTGCTGCTGCTCCAGCCTTTGTTTAATGCAAAAATGTTTTCCTGTACAAATTATGACGGCACATTCGTGACTGAAGTGGGTGAGTACACTGGAGATAAAATCATGTCTGAAACTTTGTTTGTTGGCCTCTCTTCCATGACAAATTCATGAATAAACAGGGTGGATCTCTGTCATGCAAGTCACCCACAACTTTCTCATATAATAATGCATAAGGTAAATTATTTTGCAGCTGAGTTAGATTTTAAAAATGGCTTCATCATTTCTGAAGAGCAGGATGTCACAAACTTCCTCCATAACTTTAAAACTGACTAAGAACCATTGCAGTGATTCATATGTGCTTAATAAAAATCTAAACAAACTCTCAGGAAAACTCCAAAATTTCTTCAGTTCAAGAAGTGACTGTGTTAAAAGTACAAAGGCAGTTACCGTTTAGCAGGTGATACTAATTGAGTGGTGCAGCCCATCTGGAGCTGTTTTAAATGCATCACTCAAAGGCAATTCCTATAACAATTCACGAGGCTTAGTCATAAGAATGCAGGCACACGGTGCGCACCATATGCTGGCTTTTATTTCCTTGTAATAAGCTGCAATCTTAAGGAATTAGTTCTGAGGAATTTAACCATTTTCCAGTTACTAATGCAGCTCACAGGGTTTTAAATTAGCTGTTTTAAAGTAACTAATAATTATTGTGAGGAGCATTTTAGGCCAATTCCCAGAACTGAAACAACTTAAGTTATTCTAACAAATGAGCTGTTAACTGCACTAATATTGATCCTTAAAGTGGGAGTTGAACCACTAAAATGATTAAACTACATTCCTGAGCTGATTTTCTTATTACTGATATGTTTAATTTATTACTGATATGTTTAATATGTAAAAATTTACATAATACCTTTACTTATTGAATCATGTATGGTGTTCTACAGGGATCTAAATTTGGAACTTTGTAATTCCATTTAATAGTCTCAAGCTAGAAAATATGGGAAAACAAGAGTTACTGTATAAAACCATTACTTAATCATTAATAATAAGCTACTGTTTTGTTTAACCAGATAAAAATAGTTTGTATTTTTATCTGGTTATCTGCCAGCAAAATATGTTCACATTTATTATGCTGGTGCCTGCAGTTTGGATTAAAGTACACGAATAACGCCAACATCTACTTCCACTGCTGCGAACAGTAGTGGAAAACCCAGAAGTGGTGACTGGGACAGAGGCTGCCATTGAATGGGTTTTCCCGTGACAGTGCACTGAGTGGCTCAGACAGCAAAAGATTATTTGAAGGCAGTATCGTAGTCTTGATGAACTGACTACATAGATGGAGTTTTCAGCTGGACTTTTTCACTTAAAAACATATCGAAACTTCTTTTTACCCACTTATAACAGCAAATATAGCTGCTATTGTTACAGGCAAAGAAAGAATTGGGTAGCACCACCCAACGCACATCAGACCCACTTTTCGACCGCACAGCAAGAGCAGCAAAGATGCTTCAGCCACGCGTCAAAACTAAATTTGTACAAGCATAAAGCAGAACACGCATTTTTGCTGCTTCTGCTGCATGCGGTCTGAATGTAGAAGTATTAGTTTATACTAGTCTCCTTATAAACTTGTAAGGGTGTTATGCTACGTTCACACCGGACGCAGCAGGCGCGGCAGAAGCAGAGAGTTTACATGCAAAGTCAATGGTTGACGCGCGTCAAGGTGCAGCAAAAGGTCCCACAGCACGTTTTGAGCAGCAGGTGCGTCAGGAGTGTTTAAGCATCTGACGCGCTGCTGCTTGAGATGGAAAAATTTAACTTTTGCTGCTCGACGCGCCGCATCAACCAATCAGAGAAGCTGATCTGGGAGCTGACAGCGAGACAGACACATCGCTGATGACACAGAGCGCTGCGAATACTTCTCTAAAACAGTTTATTGACGGCTAAATTAACTTAAAGCTACAGTGTGTAACTTTTAGCGACATCTAGCGGTCAGACTGCAGACTGCAGCAACATGAACATCTCCCCCCCACCGCTTCTCCCCCCCAACAGTACGGCGAGCGTTACGGGACAAAATGTCTTCCACGACGTCCGCATCGCCTACCTTCTCAAGTGATTTTTTACATAGATAATTTTACAGATAGTATTTCATTAGTCTGTGTAGGGTATAGATTTCATGTAGACTTAAGATAATAAATATACCCGTTATTTTTTCTACATCGTTGTGACGTTTTGGCAATCTCGCAATCCCTAGTTTGTTGGCTCTGCGCTGCCGTAGCGCAAAGATGTCTGCCTCCATGGCTGCGAGACCCGCTCCTATGTAATTATAAATAACGAATTCTAAGGCGACGCAAATATTAAGGTTAAGAGGCTGAGCTCGTAGATGATGATAAATAACATTGTTATGTATAATATATTACATTTCTGACTGTATATCCCTGTAATTATTACACACTGTAGCTTTAAAATGCAGAAATCTGCCGGCAGAATATGTTGGCTTTTATTATCCTGGTGCCTGCAGTCTGGATTATTTAGATGAAAAACACCTACCAGCTGCCGCGGTGAACCATGAGGAGGTGACCGGGCCAGAGGCTGCTGTTGAAGGGATTCCTACTGACAGTGCACCGCTGGTATGTGGGGTCTGAGCGGCTCCGACAGAAATAATACTGGAAGGCGGGATGTAATCTGGATGAACTGACTGCACTGATTAAGTTTTCAGGTGGATTTTCCCACTTAAAAACATATTAAAACTACTTTGTTCCCACTGATCACAGCAAATATAGCTGCAAGGCAAAGAAAGGATAGAGTAGCTCCGCCAAACGCGCGTCAGACACTTTTGCACCACGCAGCCAGAGCAGCAAAGCTGCTTCAGCCGCGCGTCAGAACTAACTGGTACAAGCAGCAAAAATGAAGCAGCAGACGCGATTTTGCTGCTCCTGCTGCGTCCGGTGGGAACGTAGCATTAACTTCTTGTGACTCTCAGCTATTTGGTAAGTATACAGTGAGAGCAGTGGTGCTACAACTGAAGCTAACTGGATACACGAACAGGAGAGGCGTACATGTGTACGGTAGATCGAGCAAGCATATTGCTGAGGTTAGGTGAGCTGAAAGAAATCATCTGTAACTTCAAAAATATTTTACATGAGATGTGTCCGAGCTTTGTTATGGTTGGAAATCTGTCCGGGAAAGAGAAGAAAACAGATTGTAAACAGATTCTAATTTCTCATTGCATGAAATACTATAACATAAAAGCGTAATAAGATGGAGCTGCGTGGAGCTTCAAGATGACTGCAAAATCTGTTTCAATCAATCTGTTTTCCCCACAGCTAAAAAATGTCACTCTACAAGCACAAAGAGCAGTTCCACATAAGGATGTTTGTGTTTATGGATATTTCTTTAATTTTATAGCAATCAAGGGATTCATTAGAACCAAACATCTCTCATCGATATCTTAATTAAGCCTTAAAATAACAGGAAAGAAAACTCATTGACTGCTGTTGCTGCTTCAACAAGCTGTGGCTGTAAGTGTCTTTTCTTTGGCCATTGAGGGTTTGTTCTCATATCAGGGTGTGGGTGCGATGTGTAAACATTCAACCCACAGTAACAATGTTCCACACAGCGAGTGCACCAGAGATGAAACGAGTGAAGGAAACCACCACGGGCACAGACGTTTGGAAGAAGATCTAAAGATCTTTGAGCTACAAAGCCCATTCTCTTATTCACCAAATTTTCCTCATGCTCTCTAATAATTAGCGCTGTACCACAGATGTGCCTAATTTTTCCCTACTCCGAATGTGAACACAGGATATGAAGATTTAAAGCAAGCATCATATGCTTTCTATTTGATCAGGCCATTAAAAATAATGATAAAGATTCAAGCTGAGTGACCTGGGTGGAGAAAAAGTTAACAAAAAGACTTAGAGAGCTTTAACAAATCAGAACATATGGAGAAGAAGAAAGGAGAAAATGTGACTGAGGATCAATTCAATGGACTCCGAGGCAAACAGGATAAATGAGTAAGCAGGCAATAAAAATGTTCAAAGAATTTCAGGGCTAAAAATGTCAGCAAAATATTGGATATCCTGTTTCTCACCAGTAATTCATTTCCCCAATAAACAAGTATGAAACATAAGCTTTCACCCCTATTATTCAAACACCATGAGAGAAATCACATAAGATCAGGTATGAAGATGGAAAGAAAAAAAGAACAGATGTTAAGATTGCAGTTAAGATTTGACATTTTAATTCAATATTATTTGAAAAGAGGAAATTAAATCCATCCTTTGTGTAAATAAGTTAAAAGTGTCACCAGTGGAAATGACCCAATGCAGGAAGCCATCTGCTTTGACTCCAGCGTCAGCTGTAAACATTTCCACCCGCTGCACCACCGACTAGATGGCACTTCATCACACAGAGACCTGCACTGTTATTGATGAGATTTCAGAAACAAGCATCCTGGATTCCTTCAAATAAGCAGCTGAGGGGGACCTATAATTCCTCCTGAACTACTTCCTGACCTTCATTGCTCTCTGGAGAGGCCTGAACATGACATTTTTCTCAGTCCCAGACCCTACATGTCTACAAACATTAGCTGTTTCCCAGTGCCAAATTCAAGAGCCTAAATTTAAAATTCTCAATGAATATAGTAACACATACTATATTAGAGCAGAGATGGGAAGTGAAAGGAAAAGCAATTTTCTTGTGAAAATAAATCTTTAATGTGACCAGATTTAGTATTTACAAGATCTAAAGCTGGGCTAGATAAAACAATACCCCTTATCTCAAAAAAATATATAGTGCACCATGGTTGGGAGCATTATTCTGTGGGGTGGGAATTTGTCAGCAGTTTTCATTCTGGCAGCAACAGACTTGGGTCTTCAGGTTCAACTTACAGCAAAAAAAAAAGCTAAACTTAAAATATAACAGTCTGGTTTAGATCAAAGCAAAACTATGTATTGTCATAATCGAGACAGCATCAAAAGCTAAGTCCAACCTAGAATCTGTTTCAAGATGATGATGCTGCCTGTCTAATTCCACTGGGCTGGAGCCGGGGGGGGGATTTACCATTAGGCAATACTAGGCAGTTCCCAAAAAACTATGTTTACATGTATGTTTTATACAACTATTCCTTATTCACAGAGATGTACTTGAGTAAAGTAACAAAGTACAAATACTTTGTTACTGTACTCAAGTAGATTTTTCTGATATTTTTACTTTACTTTACTACTAATTTTTATGGCGACTTTTTAGTTCTACTCCTTACATTTTTACACAAATATCTGTACTTTCTACTCCTTACATTTAAAAAAATTGGCTCGTTACTTTAGTTTTGAATCATTTCAATGGAGTTACCGTTATTATTTTTCACGTAATCAATACCAAATTCAATCTAATTGGATGGGAATCTACCTTGCATTTGACGCACCACTACAGGATGAATCGACAGATTCGGCGGTATTCATTCGCGGCAAATCATTGCAGCTTGGTGGCGGTGGCGTTAGCATAGTAGTATGGACGACGAGATGATTGAAAATGAACACAACGGAGATCTAGTCCTATTGGCAGACATCCATTTAAAATGTAGGCAATGGCATGAAAAAAGTGGTTTCTACTTTTACTTTTATACTTTAAGTAAATTTACAAGCGTGTACTTTGTTACTTTTACTTGAGTAAAGAAGTTTAATCAGTACTTCCACTTTTACCAGAGTATTTTTTAACACAAGTATCTGTACTTTTACTCAAGTACGGAAAGTGAGTACTTTTGCCATCTCTGCTTATTCATGCACATTATGTTTTTGATGAAAATCCTTTTTCGCTAAAAGGCCATCAGAATGCTTATAATAGGTGTTTCTCAGCCCCTCAATGATTTACAGTGATTTCAGATCCCTTTAGTACTTTTATTTCAAAAATGATTCTAGCACCAAATCTAGCAATTTTTTTCTATTGGAGACTTTTTGCGACAACATATAAAGCACAAAACTCTGCTCTCCAGAGCAAGTAGATTCGTAACCCGGCTCCTGCTCTCCTCTATCTTGTCTGCTGTCATGATTCATGCAGCTATTATTTCATCCAAATGAAAAATGGAGAACAGATAAGCAGATCATGGCTTGTCTACAGTGAAAAGAAGGGCTGTTGTATTTACTTTTGCCGTCGCCTTTTTGGAAACACAGGAAGGAGCAATCAGCTAAGTGAGCTTAGTGCTTGGGAAAAAAAACTTTAATTTCTCTTGAGACAGCATGAAAAGTCAGCTGAATACAAAACATAGAGAGGAAAACAACAAGAAAGGGGACAAGAAGAGAGGGACAAAACCTAGAACAAATAATGTATATCTATTCTATTAAAATGTCTGTATCTGTATGATGTTTTAATGGGTTGTCTCCTCAGTTTAGAGGGCCCCATGCCTGTTTTTGCCTAGGGACCCAAATTTCTTGAATCCACCCCTGAGCTTGAGCTATTTAGTTAAGGAGAATTGGGGAAAAAAAGATGCATCTAGAAGATCTTAGAGAAAATCTAAGAGCTGTAATCACAGTAAAAAGGTGCTTCAGCAACTTTAGACTTAAAGAGTGTGAAACGAAATTCTTCATGAAAATGCTGCTCTGACATTTGTGTAAGTAGCAATGCGACAAATTACTTCTCCGAAGTACTGTAGTAATTGTGCGAGGAAGGAGGCTTGCTGTTTCCCTTGGAGCCCCCCCTGAGGTACCACACAGCTGGTTTGCAGTAATTGCTGTGCAAAGGAGAGATGGGGAGAGGTAGAGGAGGAGGGGGGAAAGTAACCCAAACTGGTCTGAGCATTTTCCGCAACCCTGATGGATGTCATGCTACGTTAGGGGTCCATACCAGGTGTGCAGGTCAAGTATTGTGAAACATAAAATAGCATTTGCATCAACACTTGAAGAGCTAAACTTTAAGGGTTTCATCAACCTTTCTGTGTAATCTCATTCCTCCTCTTTATGTCATTTCCTTTAAGACCTCCTCTCCTTGGTCCACTAGTTTCCCATCATTACCTTAAGTTTTCCCACAGTTGTTTATTAGAGGGATTTGGCCCCGTCTAGTGGTCAAAGATGTGAACTTCCAGGGCTTGATGATTTCAGAAAATTTCAGGATCCTCCTGTTCAATTTCTGACCATTTGTGAGATTCGCACCTTGACAACCGTCAAGGGAAATGTTCTGTTTTTACAGTTTATGCAATAATACATTCACCCTGTAACACTTTTTGGTCTTTTATTATCATCAGAACCCTACATACATTCATTGTATGCTTATTTATTTATTGAGCATTTATTTATTCCTGCATTTATTTTTAAATATGGTAGAGCTCACAGTAAAAATCAGAGAGGAAGTTCAGCTTATTCACCTTAATATGTCACTATGTGCCCTTTTATTGTTGGCTCTAGGAATTGGAAGCTTAGATTTAAATTAAGGAATATTGCTATGAAACACATAGATGTAAGGTTTTATCTCTATTAAAATGTGTCCCAAAAAAGGAAGACTTCTTTTAAAATAAATCAAACCTATTCAAAATCAGTGGTCAGAACATGTTTAAATCAGTTTAATTATTAAAAAAAAAAAATTGTGACCAGTTACTCTTTTCATAAATACCCCTAAAAATCTTTTTGGTGAGGCCCTTGGTGAGGCTCATGATGTAATCATTTTTCTAAGCTTTGTAAAATGTGTCTTCTTTTATTTTGAAACTCGAATATGGACAAATTCTTTAGACTATAATAAAGCTTAATACAGTCTTTGTAATATTTTAAAGCCTTTTTAAATTATAGATGACATTAGGGAATTATAGATTACATGAGGAAAGGTGGTTTAAAGGGTATTTTGTTTGGTTTTTTATTTTCAATTATTTTTAGTTCACTTCCTGACATGATATGCGAACTACCTGTTTGGATTTATTTGGATCTACTGGTTTATTCAGACAATATTTCTCTAAGTTTAGAATCATGTTCAGGCAGTTATCTATACTCAGGTTACAGGTTTAATGCTTAATAGTTTATTGGGTACACAAAATTCACTTTATCACTATAGCCACAGTAAACCATTAAAGATATAAAACAAGCACATTTTCTTAAAGTTAGATCATTGTGAGAATATTAAAACTCTTTTTTCCTAATATCTGTTGCTTATATTGCTACAAAACATAAAGGTTTTAAGTTGTGATATTTTATCATCTCATTAAAGATGCGATTAAAAAAAAAAAAAAAAACTCCAGCAGAGGAGAGCTGAAGGTCATCGTTCACTTTTTTCAGTTTCATTGTTCTATTATTTTTAGATATTGTCTCAAAACATTTGATCTAAAACATAATAATAAACTTTTACTGTAATGAGTTTTTCTACATTTTTAAACATGGAGAAGCAGCATTTAGTTCCTATGCTCCACTTATCTGGAACAAACTTCTAGAAAACTGTAAAAGTGCGGAAAGCCTGAGTTCCTTTAAATCAAGACTAAAAACACATTTGTTTAGGATTGCCTTCGACTGTTCTAGTTAAACAGTTCAATTAAAACATCATTAGTTCAACTGTTTTATTTTCTTTAGTCCAACTGTTTTTAATAATCTTTTTTGTTTCTGCATTTTTTTTTCCTACTTGCTTTGATTCTGTTTTATTTTCCTATATTTTAATCATGTAAAGCACTTTACATTGTATTTGTACTGAATTGTGCTATGCATATACATTTGCCTTGCCTTGCCTTCCTACTGAGATGCAAAACACAAGCCTTGGATTTTGTTTATTCAAATATTTTGTTATATTGAGAAAAAGAGACCTCAAGCTGATTTTGCATTGATTTTATATGGATATTTAAGCTTATTTAGTCACACTAAGCTTACATTAGAAAAAATCGACATCTAGATAAGTCATTTTTTCTTAAAATAAGTGCATTTGTTCTTGGATTGAAGGGGTAAAAGAGACATTTGGCCAATGGAACAAGATAATTTAGACTTATAATAAGAAAACAAAATTGGTTTGTCTTATTTCAAGTGCATAATATCTAATTATCTTAGTAAAAATACTAATTCCATTGGAAAACTACCTCATTTACCTACTGAAATCAAGGTTAAAAACACTTAATTTAAGAAATGTTTACTTATTTCTAGATTGTTTTTTCAGTGTAATTATGCGTTGAGGTGAGACCTCATTTGATTATTTAATGTAAATATATAGCAGTTTAATTATATGACCTTGAGGTGGCTTGCAGCAGTTAGATTTTTTTTGCAATTAACAAAAAAAAACACCAAACACTAAAATGATCTCCATAACTTTGCATCTCAAAACAAGAAACCTTGCTAGTGAGTAAATATATATCAATCCTATAATCATGACAGTGATGCTTGCAGCAGGTTTGATCTGAAAACATTCTCTCTAGTCTACAATGCCAATGTTAGAGAATTTCCTGGACTGTAACTATAGAAATAACAACAAAAAAGTAAAATAAAAAAACAAACCAGTCCACTTAGGTTATTGGGAAACATTACAACAGACTCTCTCACAGCAGGTGCAGCTGTTTACAGGTTCTATAAATCCATCATATGAAGCCTAAGGGATATTTACAGACTGCAAGACTCTGGCAAGTCTTACCTGCTCGTCCAGACTGTAACATCATCCAGATCTCCCTCTACCAATCTCTCCAGCTCTCCAAACCTTCTCAACAGCCAACAGCATCCAAGTCTCTTTCATTAGCAGCTTTGTTAGGTTCAAACTCCTGCCTCCAACCAGCTGCACCGGCCTAGTCTACCTCCTACTCAATGAAGCCCCCTTCCTCCTCCTTCTTTCAGTTCACCAGCAGTGTCCAAGCCCCGAGGGGAAGAAAACTCCATCATCATAAATCTACCCATACTATCATCATCAGCTCTACTCTATTCTGCCAGGGTCTGACGGCCAAAAACATTTATTCATGTCAATAAACTTTCTAATTGCCTTCTTGTGAGTCCCTTATGCTGGTTGAAATATTTTTAGAAAGTCCGATATTCAATCCATATCAACATTCAATTCAATTCAGTTTATTTCTATAGCGCCAATTCACAGCACATGTCATCTTAAGGAACTTTACAGTTCACCTGATCATATAGTCAAATTGATTCATAGTTTGCTATGTAAGGAAAACCAGTTGATTACATCAACTCCTTGACTCGAATGCGATCCCTCACGCTTAGCATGCTTGTAGCGACAGTGGAGAGGAAAAACTCCCTTTTAACAGGAAGAAACTTCCAGCAGAACCAGGCTCAGTGTGAGCGGCCCTCTGCTGTGGCCGATTGGAGTTCACGGAGACAGAAGCAGATACAAAAAGCCACTAGACGGGGCCCCGTCCAGGAAACACAGCGAGGCGGGTGAGCTCCGAGCCAACTCCCATGACAGAGGATGAGGAGAGCACATCCAGCCAGTCGCAGAGAAACAGGACTACACTGAAAAACAGGCTGATCTAGAAAATCTATAAGCAAAGGTGTTGATGGCAGCAGCACAGCTGATATTTCTCATCATGCACAAAGTGTACTGTGTTTGCTGCATATCTGAGTATTAGCAAAAACAGCCAGAATATTTCCCTATTCTGAAAACAAAACAAGCGGCCATGACAGGTCAACATAGAGCTAAAGTTACCTGTCCTCTCCAGGAAGCTCCTACCTTGCCCACCGCTTGCCCAGTAAATATGTCCACTTCTTCCAGTCAGCCAGCAGACACTAATCTGCACAGTAACGGTTTATAGTTAACCCTTTAAAGCCATCCAGGAATAAAACAAAACAGAAAATAACTTTTTTTTGGTTTGAATTCCTTATTCGCTCTTTTAACAAAATATGTAAAAAGAAAAAACAGAAATACATTTTCCATCCATCCATCCATCTTCCTCCGCTTATCTGGGGTAGGGTTGCGGGGGCAGCAGCTTAAGAAGGGAGGCCCAGACTAGGAACGTAGATCGACCGGTAAATCGAGAGCTTCGCTTTTTGACTCAGCTCTCTCTTCACTAGAGGTGGGCGGATCGATCCCAGGATCGATACTATCGATACCAACGCTGGTATTTATATTGAACAATATTCGTTTAACAAGATCGATACTTTTTATCCTCTCTCGCGCGCGCTGACTGCTGCGGAGTCACCAGTTTCCCCATATGTGTAACAGCACTTTGCTCCCCCTCCCCTCTCCTACAGTCACATGGCTCAGCGGCGCCAGCCAATCAGCGTGCAGGCTTAGCTTGGCCTGCCCACTCAGCACTACGTCACACAGACAACCGCGCTGCCGGTTGCTGGGTGAGTGCTCACTCAGACTTGGATGGAGAGAGAGACCAAAGACCCGCCTCCAGCCTCAGACAGACATCTTTGACCCAAGCGTTTCAGTCCTCCAGAGAATATCCAGGTAGATAACAGTGGTCATCGTCTGCAGCACTTCATTATACATCATATATTACTCAGAAAGTGTAGTTAAGACCTTGAAAAAACCAAGTACATTTATCCCATTAAAAATTGTTAGCTAAAATAAGCTAACATTAGATAATCTCTTATTTATTCCACGATTGAGAACTTTATAGAAAAAAAGCAACAGGCAAGTGCAGCTTAAATGTAAAAAGTATCGGTATCGATATCGGCGATACTGACCCAGTATTTACTTGGTATCGGATCGATTAAAAAATCCCGGTATCGCCCACCTCTACTCTTCACCACGACGGAACGGTACAGCGCCCGCTTCACGGCAGATGCTGCACCAATCCGCCTGTCGATCTCCCGCTCCCTTCTTCCCTCATTCGTGAACAAGATCCCGAGATACTTAAACTCCTCCACTTGGGACAGGACACCCCCCCTGACCCGGAGAAGGCACTCTACCCTTTTCCGGCTCAAGACCATGGCCTCGGATTTGGAGTCACTGATCCCCATCCCGGCAGCTTCACACTCGGCTGCGAACCGATCCAGCGAGAGCTGCAGATCATGACCTGATGAAGCCAACATCATCTGCAAAAAGCAGAGATGCAATCCTAAGGCCACCAAAACGGTTGAAGGTGTTGAGAAATACATTTTTGATATTAATAATTTATTACTATGATAAGTCAAGATTATTTTTTGTGTAGTCTTCTACTGGCTGTTATCAGGTATATCTGATTGTGTACAATAGGATTGTGAGCAAAGTTTTTACCATTAAATTATGCAAAAGGTGTCAGATGCAAAACATTTCAGAAACCGTATGTATCAAGTACGATACATTTGACATTATAGGGTTAATATCTTAGTCAAGAAAATATGTTTGTTTGGCTGTGAGGGTTTCTTTGATTTTGTTAAGCCTTCCTAAAGAAGATGTGTCAGTGAAAGAGTGTCGGTAGAAAACATTTTATAATTCACAACAAATGAGTACTGTAGTGCTAAAGGTAATATTTTCTCACACACAAAACCCAAAAGGCTTAAAAATCATTAAACAGAAACTAAGTTATTTGATATATTTATCCTTGGTAACTGTTTAAGAGCCTATAACAGCACCAAGACGTTTCTGGTGAAAAGTTAATAGGGAAAAAAACAAATCGAACTCCAAGATGGTAATACCTCATTTAATTATTTATTCATTTTTAAACATAAGAAAGAATGGACTGCTCCAAGGTAACAAAAATAACACTGCAAATTAAAATCAAGTGCACTTCAACAACATTTAGCTCTTCAGGGCTTCGGCCCCTTCCAGCTGCTTGGAGTGAAATACACAAAACTAAAACAAAAAAAAATCATCCCAATCGGTCATTACTGTAAGGCTTTGGGTGATGATGCTTCTGGTTAGAAATTCAGCAATGACAAAGACCCATTTATAGAAAACCCAACATCACAACAAAGACCTTTGCAGAACCATTACACAAACAGAAACGTATATAACGAGACAAGACATGGGCCGTGTAATGGACTCAGGAGGAGTCAGGCAGTGGGCTCATTCGTGTTAAACGTCTGCTTTAAGCCACTTATCAGAATGAAGGCGAGAAAATGACGACAGATGGAGCGTCACCGGGCCAAGCAGTATTTGTAAGCGATTTCCGGCACATGTTTGAAAGTCCTCAGGAGCAACAGAGGGTAGAGATTACCACATCGTGGTCAATTTAGAAGAGTTAAACCAGACGAGTTTCCACGCTGAGATATCCACTGAATATCATCTAAGCTTTTTTCAGCCCAACAGATGGCCGCATAGGACTGCAAAAATTGAGAGAAAATTGCAGGAAATTACTTAAAAGTCGATTTGCGTACCTTTCTGTGATAATAAACAAAACTACCTGGCTGTTTTTGATTAATTTAACAAGCCTCTTCTGCAACGCAAATAAGTTACAATTACAGTCTGGCCCAGTTCTGACTGCCATTAGTCTTGTAAGTGACTCATCCAAAAGCAACACCGATAATGACGAGGGGTATTTAACAGAATGGTCAGAGAAGTAAATCACAAGAACTGTTTGTAGCAAAAAAAAAGAAGAAAAAAAGAAGCACAAATAGTTTCAAACCACCAAAGAAAATATACTTTCAATGTAACGTCAATAAATTTACAAACTTTTCAACAGCATTTTTAACCTATTACATTCAAACACTGTCCAATCTTTACACTGTAACAGGCCTGGTATGTGAATAAAATACTGCAATATACAATTGCTTTAAGTTACATACGTTACGTTAAGCATATATAGCAATGTCATTTCACATTCTTTGTAATACATAGTGTGTTTCACAAATGAGTGCTGGCATCAGTTAAAAAAAGTGGTCACGATGCAGAAAGTCATGAAGAAAATTTGTTAAAACAAAAAAAATAATAAAATACAGAAATGGCAATAAAACAAGAAACAAATATGTTGGGCAAGTGGCAGTGTTTTGTTTGTTTTTTGTTGATATTTTTGTTGGTTAATGCATAAAATGTGATGTGATCGAGTGTGAATATGAATATTAAATTTTTTCACATCTAGGCATGGGCTGGCTTCAAGTTTCTTTCTTTTTTTTTTGGTTTGGATTTTCGTTATAACAAGTCCTTAGGATTCAACTACCCCTGGCCTGCTGCTGCTGCAAACACACAATCAGCTGTGTACATAAGGGAATCTCCATAAAAAAAAGGTTCCCCTACAGTAAATATTAATTACATCTTGCAAAACAAGATTGGGAAATAGCTGTACGATAAAGGGGGAGGAAAAAAAAAAAAACAGTTGGGTGGGTTCAGTCTGCACTGGAAAAAATTATCTAATAATGAGCATAAATGTCTGAAATTAAGTGTATTTCCTCTTAATTTCAGGACGTAAAGGAGATGATTTGCCAATGGAATGACTATTTTTACTCTTAAAATTAGATATTTAGATAATATGCACTTAAAATAATGTTTTTTCCTATTTTAAATGTAAATTGTCTTGTTCTATTGTCAAAATGTCTGTTATCTCCTCAATTCAAGAACAAATGCACTTATTTTAAGAAAATAATGACTTATCTAGATTTCAATTTTTTCCTGTGTGCCTCTCCCAGTTACTATTGCACGCTGTCAGTCAGGTATGTGTCCAAAAAGTGCAGATTTCACCTGCACATTTTCATTTAAAACGAAAGCTGCTAAAGTTGTCTTTGAGTTCGGAACTCCTTCAGGTAAAAGAAAATGGCAAATATGCATTGCAAAAAATGGAAATCTAAATGAGTAATTTTTTCTTAAATTAAGTGCATTTGTTCTTGAAATGGGGAGGTAACTGAGACACTTTGCAAATGGAACAAGACAATTTATATTTAAAATAAGAAAAAAGCAATTGCATTGTCTTATTTCAAGTGCATATTATCTAATTACCTTATTTTAGGAGTAAAAATACTCAATCCATTGTCAAATCATCCCATTTACCTACTAAAATTAAGGTTAAATACACTTGATTTAAGACATTTTTACTTATTTCTAGATAACTTTTGCAATGCACTGGAAAAACGATCTGGAAATAATAAAAAATGTCTTAAATTAAGTGTATTTACCCTTAATTTGAGAAGGTAAATGAGAGTTCGCCAATGGAATGAGTATTTTTACTCTTAAAATAAGATATTTAGATAATATGCACTTAAAATAAGAGAATGCAATTGTGTTTTCTTATTTTAAGTGTAAATTGTCTTGTTCAATTGGCAAAATGTCTCTTTTACCTCCTTAATCCAAGAACAAATGCACTTATTTTAAGAAAAAATAACTGATCTAGATTTAGATTTTTTCCAGTGTGGCTTGGAGCTCCACTTATAACTTTTTAAGACAAGAATGTAAATCAGATCGTTTTAGCAAGATCAGATGGATTCTGTCTGCTGGTAGAAAAATTGTTCAACAAGCTGATGTCAGTTTGATCGGCTCCCATCCTATAGTTTGTTTAGGTCTTCAAGTACTTTAAACAGCTGTTTGAAAAAATATATCTGTTGCCAGATGAACTGCACAACAATGCTACAAACTGCACAGTTTGTAGCATTGTTGCCTTGCAGTGAGCACTGGAAAAACAATCTAGAAATAAGTAAAAATGTCTTAGATTAAGTGTATTTACCCTTAATTTGAGTACATAAATGAGATATTTTGCCAATGGAATGAGTATTTTTCACTCTTGAAATAAGATAATTAGATAATAAGCACTTTAAATTAGACAATGCAATTCTTATTTTAAGTGTAAATTGTCTTGTTTCATTGGCAAGATGTCTCTTTTACCTCCTCAACAAATGGATTTATTTTAGAAAAAATTACTTATCTAGATTTCGATTTTCTGAGTTTACCTGAACTCCCTGCGCAAGCAACCGTTCTCTCTGACATGACATCACAATATGTTGCCTCTAAGTTGGAATGTGAATGGTTGTCAACCTCTGTGTTGCCCTGTAAGGGACCAGCAGCAACCACGGCTCCAACCCACATTTTACCCTTAGACAGCTGGTCTATGGCTTGTCCATCAAGTCCTTCATAACCTTGATGGAAAGGCAGTAGAAGATGATTGGATGTTTCCAGCATGAAACAATGGTTGCCTTCTTATGTCGTTTATTTGTATTTTGTATTTCAAATTCCACCTCTGTGTGCACAAACTTAGCCATTTAAGTGAAAGCAGGTTCAGGCTCTTGATACGCCATAGAAGATTTGGCCAAACCAAAATAAAATAATTGAAAAATTATAAGTATTACACCATAGGGATCTGATGCCAGCCCATGCCTAGTCACAGAGAAGCTTTTTCATTTCAGTAGCGACAGAAAATGTCCTCATGGTTCAAAAGATGTCTACAATGTGTGAATAAAATCCTTAACTGATGGTTGGTGACATGCAGATCTTTGCAGCAGTTGATTTGAATTAGATTTGCAAAGATATTTAGCTGAGCTAAAATAGAAACTATATTATTCATTTGGAAGAGTTTTATTTATTTGGGGTTTTTTTTGTGCAGTAGATTAAATAGATCTACTTTGGATTATGATGTAAGAGTTGGAGCAATATAGGCTCCTCTTTCAATATATAGTGTGAATTCTATGAGTTAAAGGAAATAAGCCGTGCATTAGGACATTTTACTATTAAATTAAACCCCTGGCTGTTTAACAACAAGAAGGAAGAATTTGTGTGAAAAAAAACAACAATAAAAACTTTAAAGATCGCTAAGGATCAACTCCAACATTTTCACATGACCAAAAATGAGAGAGGTCAGTGTCGAGTAGAACAACTTGTATGTAAACCTGGACTGAGAGACATTAAAACTGCTTCTTTATTCTCATTCAGCAAAGTCAGAACTTGAGTTTAACTCCCTTTGAGAATATTACCTTTTCTGGCTTTTCCTTGTGGCCAATAATGAGTCAGAGTTCACAGGAGTTCTGGACGTTAGTGAATGTGAAATCTAAATAATCTTTTTTATGACATTAGAGGCCTTTAAAATTATTCTATTTGTGTATCTATGGGTATTAAGGGGGGGTTGAAGATTGCAAAAGTTTTCCAACAAGCTAAACTTAATCACATTTTGTCACGTTACAGAATCAAGCTTCATTGTATTTTGAGTGGATTTTAAGTTATTTACTATCATGAAGTAGCACACAATTGTTAAAGTGAACAAATATCCTGCATTATCCCGATTTATTGTTATACCTCTAAGTAATCTGAAGTGCAACGAATGCTTTCAGAAATCCCCTTGTTAGTAAAGGGTTGTAAACAAGGTCCACGTGTTTCTTAGAGCCTCTTATGTTTATTAAATAACATTAGTGAACAAACAGCTTCATAAAGACTGATTAATTCAACCTAATAGGTCAGCAATTAAACTAAACAGTTCAAATTAATCCATTATGTCCAACAGATGGCCTCAACTTCACATTTATGTGCTATTTCATTTTCATCCGTCACATGAAACATGATAAAATCTCAAGAAGCAGGGTTATGAATACTTTAGAATATTACTCCAAATACAGCTAATTTAAAAGTGTTTCTCAGTATTCCTTATTAAGACATGTGTTCATTAGATGATGGTATAACTGTTCTGATATACTTAAAAAAATATCTAACGGCTACAGGCTTAAAGACAGAGAAATATGAGAGATCAAATGTTATACATAATAAATTAGTGAAATTATTTATTTATTTCATCATTAAAGTATATAACAGAAATATTATTTTCCAAAAGAACATTAGAATAAGTAATAATACTATGATTATCTGCTGATGGAGTTTGGGTTTCATCTCCAGTTTCTCCAAAGTTTGCAAAGTGAAATTAAAGTCATACAAAAAGAAAACAGGCTATTTGTTCTCGCCATCTGTTTTTATGTCACTAGGGGGCGACATTGATTTGAGAATATCTGCAGGGCTGAACAGATGCAGTTTGTTTCTGAAGTAAAGGTCATCTTATGTAAAGCGTCCCATATTTAAAATAATTAATATGATGCAGCTAAAGACTATGCTGTCAAATTTAAGGTCGATGTGTCATTGAAAAAGCTGCTCTGTGTTATTTCCTCTATTAGTTTTAATAAACTGAGGTTGTGTGGAGTACAGACTGAACCGGTTGTTTCTGTGAAAAACTTGCAATAAACATAACATGTGAGAGATCTGTATGGTGAAATGGAGAATCAGTCTGTAGAAAAACATGTTTCTCCACAGATGTCCATTCAAATTTGCAAAAATAACATTAAATGAGTGCCTACTGTTTGTAAATCATTGAATACAATGGCATTGATAAGTGTAATGCATGTGGCTATAGCTCATGAAGGAACCGCAGGGAGTCTCAAATTGAGACAAATAATTAGAGATGCACCAATCATGCTTTTTTTCAGCTTGATAAAGATATTGATCTATGCATTGCAGGATATATCCCTAATCCTAATCCCACTCAGGATTTAAGTGCATGCCAGGGTTCTTATGAACTAGACAGTTCAAAATTCACACCCCTTTTTTTTTTTGTTCAAACTGTGTTGAAGTTTGGTTTCTCTGTGTTCAACAATAATATAAAAATTACAGATGGTGAAAAAAAAAGTATTTTAACCAACATTTTTGCATTTTTACTTTTATATGGGCTCTACCTAGGACCTACTTAGCCCCATTCTGCTCAGATTCTCTGGCTGTTTTTATTTTTTTCTTAATTTTTTTTTTTTGTTTTTTTGTTTTTTTGTTTAAGCCAGCTCATTTAAATAATGTTTAAGTGTAAATTTAACACGCAGCTGTTCACTAATTTGCCATGGGATTAAGGATTTTTTGCAGACGAGGGGCAGCAAAAAGTTAAGCTGAAGACTGAATGATGTGGATTAAACATAAATAAAAATTTAGTATTTGGGAATCTTAAGCCATGCTTATGAAAAAAAAAAGACTCAGCTTCCAAAGTTACACTCAGGCAGTGGGCTGCGTTTAAAACCCTAAATCTGTTTTTTTTTTTTTTCAAATAAAAAAACACTCAATCGTCCAATGTAGAAAACTAATTTCAGAGTGGTCAAGTCTATGGTTTTGAGCTGTAAAGTCATTACCTTCATTCTCGGCCCTGATTAAGGTAAAAATGTCCGCAAGTAGCCTTAATATTGCAACTCCTTAAGGAAAACCCTGGAGCAGCTCAGACAGCCGCCACCCCTCTGCTTCTGCTGCACCACCTTCAAGTTAAAACCCTGCAGAAGCAGAAGTGCCCTGTTCTATTAGTTCAGGCAGCTCTGTGATCCAGATATTTATCCCAGTGGAACCCATATATAATAAAAATACATAAATATTGAAAAAATTATTGCATATAAAACAATACAAATATTATTTGTATTTATTGATTTTAAATCATTAATACTGTCATTTTCAAAGATCCAATACATAAAAGCAAGAAATCTTTAAAATCTGGATTTGAGAGTTTCTAAGCCAAAAGAGAGGAAAAATAGCAGTATTTAAACTTCTGAATGAGCACATATTTATAAGTGGATTATCTCATTAAATTTAAAAAAAAACAAAAACATTTTAATGACTTGGACTAAAAATTCTATCTAGTTTTGCCAAATAAATGATAACAAATCATCTAAATGTAAAAAAAATTATGTTTTTTTCTTATGGATCCTGGAATAGGTTACTATCTTATAAGATTATTATATATAGTTTTCCTTTTTCCATACTTAAAGTAAAAAAAAAAGATCCCATATTTTCCCAGACAGCATAGGAACCCTGGCATGCCGTTCGTCGATGCATTTACAGCCCAAAGATATTAGGAACAATCCATTTTGATGCATTTAATGAACAGAGCAAGAAAAAAAAAATCCCAAAAATGTACCATATACAGAAAAGTCAAAGATAACCTAGCCAGTACAGTAGATTGGTGCATCTCTAAACAAAACAGGCGTCCTGGTTAAAATAAAGAGATTTAAATATCAGAATCATACAACAACTTGACATGCACATCATATCTGAGTATTAATGTACATGAAGTTTTGTTGTTAAAAACAGTAATAATGGCAGAGAGACCCTAATACAAATATAACATGAAATCTTAAGACATAATGACGATACCTACACATTATAGACACATTGCTTTTACATTCATATATGTCAACACTTAAATATGTATATACAGTATACATATACATATATATATATTATGATGTATACAGATATATTGGGAAAGTAATTATTTGCGGCATTTATGATGGGTAAAAGCCATTTTGATATTTGTCCCACCAGATTCTGAGTTTATATAATCTGGATTGTTGGACCAAGACTCAGACTAAAGCCAGTTCTTTCTCTTTATTTCCCTTCAATCTACTGTAGATACCATCCTTCCCTGGACAAATACATTTACAATCATCAACTAATGCATTGTCATTAGCAAACAGCTATAGAACTGAGGGTGTTACATGAGTACTGCTGGGTAATTCATTCCAAATATGATTATATTTCATATATCTGATAGGGTATTGACATATATTGCAATGCTTCAGTGCATACAAACATCAAGTGTATGTTTATGTGTGCATGGGTTTCTGTTTGGCACACATGTAGGGCTGTGGGTGTGTTTTGACAAACGGTGTTAATGAAATAGTGGCATCTGATACTAGCTGAAGGGCTGTGGGTGAAGGGAGCTGGCAGTGGATTTACTCTCTGGTGCGATGACAGAAACGCTCTCGACTGAAGGCCAATGGCATCCTTCCCAGCTGACACGTTTGACACTGTAAGGCCTCTAGATTGAAACTGGCTTTTTTAAGCGTCCAAGCGACCGGACAGTGGCGGATTAAGCTCATAAAGTCGTCATTTATTGAAGAGTGCTGCTTATATTTGGGTTCTTGGGCGTCGGCTCTTTTCAGATATACATTATCACTGTTATCTAAATGGATTGGAGCAGAGTGCACAAATATGAAGAGGTCTGCTTTACTTTAAAATTGTTGGAGCTGAATTTCTGATAATACAACTTAAGAACTTTTTTGTTCATAAGACCCATCAGAAAAATATCTTGTCTTGCTTAGAAAAAAAAACAGCAGCACATGTCAGGCTGGCTAAACTACATCCTGTTAAATGCTGCTTTAATTAGAGCAATGTTCCTCAGCTGAAGCCTAGTAAACTGGGATTCCTCAAGGATCCATTTTGACTTTTCCGCAATTATTGTCTTATTTCTTGCCCTGAGGGTCTACATTGAGCAAAACATCACATTTCCTGCTCCTGCCATGCTGATGACATCCTGATCTATTTGCATATTAAAGAGAACATTTGATTTTAAACTGTATTTAATCGGTTTAGTTAAATTAATAACCTAAATAAGGTTTAAGTTACCCAAGTAAACTTATTTGCTAAATTCAACCTCCTTATCAGTTTAGTTATTTTTTCTGGTCAGAAGGCCTTACTATTCAGGCCTTAAGATTAACACCCACCAATCTGCTAAATACGACTGATTTTCAGTGGTTGGTATTTGACCAAGGAACGAATGACATGTGCTGCACTGACTGTTTTTATATGTTTCCTATATTCTCAATCTCATGCCGTACATTTTTTTACTGCTGTAAAAATGTTTTATAACTGTGTTCATCACTTTTTTTCTATTTTAGTTTTTATCTTTTGAATTAATCTTCTACTTCCCTGGAGCTCTTTTAATATTTAAAGAAACAACCCATTTTATTACTTTGTAAACTTCATATTTATATATTTATTTGACACCTTTCAGTGGCAAGTCAATTAAAAGTGCTGCACAAGAGAGGATAATAAAAAAACAATGTGCATTGCAGAGGCATAAAGGCAACACTAATGGTTAAAAAGAATGTTACTTAAGATGGTTATACAAAAAAGCTAAAATGATTGATAAAAATTAAAGAGAAGTTATATAAACTAATAATGTTTAGATAGCTCAGTCAGAGGGTGCTCTATAAAAATGTGTTTTAATAAACCGTGAGTTTTGGTACTTTTAAAGTTTTCTGGGAGTTTGTTACAAATTAGTGGATAATAAGAACTAGAAGCTGCTTCTTCATCTTTGGTTCTGGACATGCAGACTTAAGCCAAAGGACCTGAAAGGTCTGGGCGTCTGATAATGACAATGTATTTAGGTTTTAAGGCAATAAGTAGCAGCTTTAATCATAATAAGCAAATTATTCCAAACAACAAAAAATGTGGCTACTGAAAATGCTGAGTGGCTAGTAGCTTTGGAAAACCGCTACCCACATTGGCTGTTGAGCAAAAGGATTTGCATGTCTATATGCACATGTCTGAAGTAGAATAAAATCAATCTAAGATGGATCTTTCCATTTTTTTAAGGTATAAAGCTCAACAGAGGCCTCTTTCATCATTGTCCGAGTTCCTCCAGGGAGTGAAAACTCTAACTTGATTGAACGAAAAATAAGAACCTGAAGGAAAATGCCTTAATGATAAAAAGTATATTTTCTCTTTCTGTAAATTATGCCTTTTATTTAAATGGGATTTTCTTGTTGCAGCACTAAACTGATTGGTGGTGGAGAAAATACTCCCCAAGTGAAAAAAATTTGACTGTGACTTTGAATTTATTATAGGTATTTAATAAAAAAAAAAAAGCCTAAAAATATAAACGAGTAACATGATCTAGTGCTGCAGAGTTATGATTAAATGCTGTTCCTTCTTTATTCCCTATTCATATATCATACGAAGTGGATGAACGTTTCTATAACTAGAATTCTTGTCTCCAGCTGGAGGATGTGGATTTTGTCACAAAGAAGTGTATTTATAAATATAATGGAAATAGATATTTCCATTTTATTGTTTTAACATGGAACTAACTAGACTCACAATCCAACTAAAAGGAACATTCTTCACATAAAATATAGCCGTAACATGAGCGAGCCACACAGCTCATTATTTCTACTTATCACAACCTTCAATGGTTTTTGGTATTTTGACTCTTTTACTGCCAAAGTTGTCAAACCAGAAGCCAAAAGTGAAACGGAACAGCCAGGGTGTAGGTGCATTCGAGAGCGAGAAGGTGTATTTACTTAGTTCCTTGTGTATAGAAGATAAAGACTTAAGTATATTATGGATTAAATCTGGGTGTCTTTAAAGTCTATGGAATGTTTGGGATTTTCCTTCATCTACTTTTTCTCCATGTTCAAACATTTTTGATATTTAGGATATTTCTTCTCCTTTCTGCAATTTACTCCAGTTCGCAGAGAATCACTGACATTCCGGCAGTGGAAAACTATGGAATGATTGTGCTATAATCTTCAGTTTGATACAAATTTGTAAGAATAGCTTAAAAATCAGGGGAGGTTTTTCTCTTATTAAAATCGTATTGAAATCAAAAGAATGCGTTATGAAGGTACGCTTGTCATCTTTCAAATTTAGAGAAATTCTGCCCAGAGGTGAAGTTTGGAGTAATAGAGAAGAAGGTGGGAAAATTTAACTGTTTGTGCATACATGAAGGACAGGTATTTACACAGATAAATGCATGTTTGTACCCCTGATATGTTAGATGGGTGCTGGTTCCGTCGGGGTGCGATCGGCCTGACGAGAAGAGACGGGTCCTTTAGACATCTCTCCTGTTTTCATTTGGTCTTTGTTTTCCCCACCTCTCCGTTCAGCTTGCCCTCCTTTGCCAGCTTCTCGTTGAGTTGGCACAGCTGGCGTAGGAAGCCGTCGTTGGGGCCGATCTCTCTCTTCTGCCTCACGGTGGCCAGAGCCTGCCGAGCATCCATTTTATGTCGTATCATGAGGTAAGCAACGACCATGGTCGGAGAGCGGCTGTAGCCTTCTCTGCAGTGGACATACACCTTCCCTGGAGGACCGACATCAAAACCGTAAGAGGCATTCATGCAAACCAGGAGCAAAAAAATGCAATTTTTAAAAGACATTAAGGTAGAATTCAATGTATTTATAAAACAATGTTTTATCCAGAGATGGGAAGTAACGAAATACAAATACTTCGTTACTGTACTCAAGTAGATTTTTCTGATATTTTTACTTTACTTTACTACTTATTTTTATGGCGACTTTTTACTTCTACTCCTTACATTTTACACAAATATCTGTACTTTCTACTCCTTACATTTAAAAAAATTGGCTCGTTACTTTAGTTTTGAATCATTTCAATGGAGTTACCGTTATTATTTTTCACGTCATCAATACCAAATTCAATCTAATTGGATGGGAATCTACGTTGCATTTGACGCACCACTACAAGATGAATCGACAGATTCGGCGGTATTCATTCGCGGCAAATCATTGCAGCTTGGTGGCCCCAGCGTTAGCATAGTAGCATGGACGACGAGATGATTGAAAATGAACACAACGGAGATCTAGTCCTATTGGCAGACATCCATTTAAAATGTAGGCAACGGCATGAAAAAAGTGGTTTCTACTTTTACTTTTATACTTTAAGTAAATTTACAAGCCTGTACTTTGTTACTTTTACTTGAGTAAAGAAGTTTAATCAGTACTTCCACTTTTACCAGAGTATTTTTTAACACAAGTATCCATACTTTTACTCAAGTACGGAAAGTGAGTACTTTTGCCATCTCTGATTTTATCCGAATGTTAAACTTGAAGTGCTCTGATTGACAATTAGCATGGGTTATATTAATTGTTTAAAAAATATCCATCATCTTTTTTTGACACTTTTTAGGTTTCAAAATAAATTTCTACATTGCATATTAGAAAAGAAAAAAGGGCTTTAGTCTGGGTCGATAACGAAACCATATTTTTTTCCTTCATTTTCAGAGAAAGAAATATGTAAGGCAAACAAAAACAAAAAGTATTCCAAAAAAGTTACAAAACGATCCAATGGACTTTGTTTTCAAGTTTGAAGATGTTTCGCTTCCCATCCAGGAAGCTTTTTCAATTGAAAATGTCAGAAATAGCGTTGAGTTTGAGGCTCTATAGAGTGGACCAAAAGCGAAAATATAGATTAAAGATATGAAGCTCTGACTATGATCTGGATTACTTAGAATCTTCACCAGCATTAAAATAGGTACTGGAACATGTGGCACACAGTGGATCTGTGACTTTCTAAAGCCCTGATTTAAAGGAAGAGTCAGTCAAAACCAACAATCTCAATCATCAGTTCATCTATCACCCACAAAACTAAGCCAAAAAGCATGCATACCATGTTCCACAACAGTTTTATTAATTATACAATATTCAAATCCCTCTGACAACTTCTATTGGACATCTTTTTGGTGATGACTTCAAGTATTTGCAATAGGAAAGTAGCCAGGCCATCAATCTAATTTTTGTTTCTCTACACGGAGGGACTCTGGCTAGACCAAGCAAACATGAATGGAACTTCAAGGCAAACAGAACATGTCGGTTAAATCAAAAGATATATCTGCCAGTGCCAATGATGAATTTGCAATTTTTGTGAATACAGCTTTTCACTGATGCAATTTTAGTCTTGTTGCACAGATAGAACAAATATTTGTACTTAAATTATACATTTTTTAAATGGTAGAGGTATTTAGTTTGGAAAATATTTAAAAAAATAAGACAGAGTTCAGATTGTCCAGTATCTAACCTACATATGACCACCCATTTACTAGTACATCTCTAAAAATACATGACACTAAAGAATATTCTTTCATTTGAATACTTAAAAAAACAAACAATTATGATCCACATGATCAGATTCTATGAGACAGAAGGACTTCACATTTATTTAAGCAGAGTTATCAAACTATAAAACCGCTGGTGTCGAAGAATAAAAGTAGCTTTAGGCTTAAGAAACATGAGGCCAAAACAAGAAGATGAATTAATAAAGAAAACAAAGAAAACTGGGGGCAGATGCTGTGACTAAAGCTGCTGAGGACAGCAGTTTTTCTGCCAGGAGATGCAAATACAACACAGAACCTCTGCTGCAGAAATCAGTCACAAAGGAACAAAGTCACACCTGGATAGATGAACATTGTCTGTATCTGTACAGAACATATTGTAGCCTATACTGACCCACCAGTTATATGCAAAGGCTAAATCTGGTGGCATGTTGGGCTGAAAATCCCAGGAGTGATTTACAGTAACAGAGCAGCTGATATACTGGTCTTAGGTCAGATCTGCAGATTCTGCACTTCCTTTGAACACCCAACCCCCTCTGTGTCCTTCTTCTACTTTATTCTATTTTTAACTTCTGATATTCTTCCCTCTCCTCCGCCATATTGGCTGAGAACAAACCTCTGCCAATGACATGACCTCTTCTGTTCCTAATCCCCCCGCCAACCATGGATCAATGCTGAATCCGAATCATCCTGTTAAAGACGCCAGATCTTTGGCTTATACCTTCAGTTATTATCTCGCCATGTCCACGTCAGCTTTGTCTTGCATCTTAGTGCTTTTTCCATCCAGTTCACCTTTTATTTGACATTTATCAGCTACAGCCAACAATCAAAGAGCATCAGAAAATATTGGAGTATCTTTTATTTCAGTAACTCTGTATAAACCTTGAGTCTAATAATATATTGAACAGGTTGATACAGTTCAAGCTTTTATTTCTAATAGGAGGGTTGACCCAAAAAAAATGACAGCTCATGAAAACATTAATAAAATAACTACTTCATAAAATAGAAATGTTAGATTATGGCCTTCATGATAATGGCAGTTGTCACGTTTTGTCATAGTTAAAAAGCCTGGCTCATCACAGGGGGCTATTATAAGAACATGAGTAGGAGTATAATACAAAAGTAACACTAAAAGGGGACACCTTAATTAAGAAAAATTTTAATTATCTAAAAAGTTGTTTTAGATGTAATAGCTATAGGAAGGATTGATCTCCTGTAGCAGTCTGTCTTGCAGCATGTTTTGACGGGCCTAAAAGTGAAGACACTCTTACTGTTCAATTTGTCTTCCTTTAAGGAGGATGTTTAGGGTTGTCTATAATGTTCTTCATTTATGAAGCTATTTTCTTGGTGAAATTTTCTGATGCAATCATTCTTTTTCATTTATTTAAATAGTAAATAACAATCCCAGAGTTCGAAGGGTAATGGGGGACAAAATCTTTCTAAAAAAAAAAAAGAAAAACAATCCACTGGACTTTGTTTCCAAGTTTGAAGACGTTTCACTTCCCATCCAGGAAGCTTTTACAATTCAAAATGTCAGGTTCTAGGTTTTATACAGTAGCCCAACGAAGCTTTGTTGTTGTTTTGAAAACATGCAAATTGGGACAGACGAAGGGGTCCAACAAATTGGAATGGGGGTCGTTTGGCTTCTTTTGTTGGTCTGCAATGACCCAAGTGTCTGAAAGGTCGGTCGTTAAAGGGGATTTTTTGCCTGGCTGAATAGACAAGGTCCTCCACTCTCGGGCTTGGGCTGCGATGATAACGAGAAGGGATTAACTCAATTGCTGCATTGTAGGTCTTTGACAGGTAGAACCTGAGTCCACCCCCTCTGTTTAAGTTTTTTTTTTTTTTCTTAACATAGGTAGCTTCCTTCACACCCCTTTCAAACCACCTATTTTCTTTGTCCAAAATGTGAACATTCAGAGCATTGTCTTGTCCAGGGGAGGTAGCTCTTTTGTGCAGGGCCATGCATCTGTGGAAAGGTTGTTTGGTTTCTCCAATATAAAGATCAGAGCATTCCTCACTGCATACAACACTCCGCTCATATTTCCTTAGGGACAAAATCCAACTTTCCTAAAGTCTAGTGTAAAGTTTCCACAGTCAGTAATGATTTGTGGAGTCATACCATCTGCTGGCTTTAGTCCATTGTGTTTACTGGGTTCTGTTCTTCTTATATTGGCTTACATTCTTATTCTGGTGGATTTTCTTTCTTGATTATTATTCAATATACCTCTTTTAAAGGGTTCAAATCCTTTTGAACCCATCTCAGCATTCATTTTTAATTTCCCTCATCTGCGCAGGCCCCAACCGAGCTGCAGCACTGGAAAAAATTGAAATCTAGCTAAGTAATTTTTTCTTAAAATAAGTGAATTTTTCTTGGATTGAGGAGGTAAAAGAGACATTTTGCCATTGGATCAAGACAAATTACACTTAAAATAAGAAAAAACAATTGCATTGTCTTATTTCAAGTGTATATTATCTAATTATCTTATTTTAAGAGTAAAAATACTCCTTCCATTGGCAAACTATCTCATTAACCTTCTCAAATTAAGGGTAAATAAACTTAATTTAAGAAATTTTTACTTATTTATAGATCGTTTTTCCAGTGTGGTCCTTCTAGTTGTACTCACCTTGTTCTCATGTGACTGATCATCTCCCCAGCCATTATAAGCCAGTCAGTACCCATCATCCTTTTCAGATCCCTGTAAGCTAGGTCAATAATTGTTGCACTGTGTGGGGCAACAATGACACAATTGTGCCATCATGTCATATGGTTGTGCATCATTAAATTTTTGGTAACTGCTCTGTTTAGCCAGAAAAAACATTCAGATTTTTCACACACAAATCATTACTTCAAAAACAGATGGAAGATAGTAACAGAAAAGGAAAAAAAAGAACAGAAAAAGTTAAGAAACATAAATGTGAGTCATAAGTTCGATTTGACACATTAATGCATACTGGAAATATATCTAGGTACAGTTTAATATCCTTTACAAGGTAGTTTTCTCTTCATTGTTTTACTATAAAATGTGTTTAAACCTTTGGAGGTTAAATAATTATGTTTATGAAAAGAAATTATTTGATAAAACAAGTATTTATTTTCTTTCTCACCATCTTTCCATTGCTTATTTAGGGTTTCTCTGGTTTCTCTCATGTCTCTAAAGCCCTGCGTACACTGTGCGATTTTCGGGGAGATTTTCCAATCGTGCGAGAATCTTTCGATTGGGCCGACTTTCAGCCTGATTGTGCGCCGTGAATCGTGTAGTGTATAGGGGGTTACGAGCGATGATCAGCCTCTCACAACCACCTCTCGATCAGGAATCATGAGGTTGGGAGAATATCAAACATGTTTGATTTTCTCCCAACCGTCGTGGACAAATCACTCAGAGCATTGCACAGCATTGCACAAATTACCAAGGCAGCGCGGTTCACTATAGTGAGCTTAATATCCCCCATTTGTTTGGCTTCAGAATAGAGAGCTACAGAGCAGCTCAATCTCAACCCTGCGTTCAGTCGTACAGTGTGAGCAGCAGACGCATGCAACGATTGAAAAAAATTGCACAGTGTACACTGGGCTTAAAGGTGCATTTAGAACGAACAAGGTGTCTATTGCCAGGGCAGTGGAATTACATAGTATCCCTATGCAAACCGCACTGGGAAAGGTGGGAAAGAAGCCACTTATAGTAAAAAGTTACTAAATCCTCGTATGGTGAATAAGATGACATAAGAATATTTTCGACCACATTCTAAAATTCTTCTTATAAACTCTCATGAATAGAAAACCCCAGAAGGAAGTGTTCTACCTTTTCACCAAGATTCCTCCTTGTTTATTGACATAGTTACAGACTTAATTTGTTTTGAACTATTTTGCATAATTATTAGATCAACTGCAGCTTGCCATCAAAACCAATAAAACCGTTGCCCGACTCCAAACCCCCCACCACTCCACCCCATTACTAAGAAAGCATGAGAGCAGATCCTCATTAAAAATCTTGACCATGACCTTTTTGGTGCTGTGAGCTATAAAATGTCACAGCTAATGCGCAGAGCACGTCATCTTACTGCTGCAACAGCATCTTCCTCAATCTTTTCTCTTTTCCACTTTACCTATTGACCTCTACACTTCATGTTTTTGCCATATTGCCTTGTATTTAAAGTTACCCCCCTTGGTAACAGCTGGTTATAAAATCAGGACACAAAATGGATGGTTCAGCACACCGCTTGGTAGTGGATACATTTTCTTTAAATTTTGAAAGAGCAGGAGAAGATTTTGAGGTAAAGAAGGCCTGCATTCTCCTGCGTCTGGAGGTTTCCTCCGTTTTGCTCTCTTTCTTGTTGTACAGCACACCTGACCTGGCAGCAAGATCAGATTCAAGACTGGGCTACGTTGTGGTTTCTGCTTTATTTGCTCACTTCTAGGGAGTTTAAAGGACCAGAGTTTAAACAAACCAATGTAAGAACCAGTTGTGTAACGTATAAAACATTTAGCCAATGTTGACAAAGAGGGACATGAGCCGATAAGAGAATATGGAGCGAGGCTCAAGGGAGTTTCAGATTTAGCTTTCTGATTATCCTCTGTCCTGACTTTTGAGACGCATAACCCACACTGAATCATTAAGGATGATTTAATTATGAAATGGTGTCGCCTCTATTTAACAAGCAGCACTAAGAGCTCGGTTTGCTTCAGTGTCAGTCTAGTCATCTCCTATACCAGGACTCTTTGGGAAAGACGACTAGAAAAGGCAGCTTATGAAAATAAATCAATGAAAACAGTTTTGAAGCCAAGATCTGTCAAAATGAAAGGATGATGTATGCATGTTTCAAAATAACTATATTAAAAACAATGATACTAACCTTAATAGACTGCAAGACCATTAATTCGAGTGGATGTAATGCAATGATTTCTTTCAATATGACTGTGCCTTCATTTTATAAGAAAATTATATTAAAAACTTTTTGCAACTCTTTTAATACACACAAAGCAGTTTATAGGCTGCAAGTTAAAAGAAAAGAACTTTATAAAAAGAACAGGAACGGGAACATTCTCACCTTTGCCATTATGGTGCGCCAGTCCTTTGTCTATAAAATCCCCCCCCTCCTCAAAGAAGGCACTAAGGTTGAAGTCCTCTGTGTCGTTGGCTGGAATGCCATGGTATGTAATCCCAGTCCCGGCGTAGAACTCCGGACTGGTGTTGACATGCATGAAGGAGGTACCCTCTGCTACGTTTAGGACGTGCGTCACCCCGAGTTTCTGCAGTCGCATTGGGTTGTGGGCCACAAACCTAAGTGGGAAGGGATGAAAGATTGCTGAAGCTGAAAGAAAGTGAAGGTCAGTTATGCAGCAGGTTTTTTTACAGACTGTAGGTCTTAAACTCCTAAGTGAAACATACTACTGTTCACATCTACACAATGTATTAGCTAGAATTATTAATCGGCGGGCCATTTAGCGTCTGGCTCATTAATTGACATCCGCCACAATGTGGCTGATATAAAAACTTTATTTTTGCTGCAAACAGGTTAAAGAAACTTCGGGTTGTTGCTGGTTGCTGGTTCTACTCCTTTTAATTCTATTTTAATACTACTTTTCAATTCCATCTTAAATAATATTTTTGGTTATTATGACAATTTGAGTTGGACTTTTGTTGGATAGCGCAAATCCCGTTTATGTCCATGTTTTTTTTTTAAATATATTCTGGCAGATATATATATCAGATATCAGCCAAAATATCGTATATTGTTTTATTAAAGCCCCCAATATCGATTTCAGCCTTAAAAATCCCATATACGTTTGGCTCTTCAAAGTACTTTAGGTCCGACAATAGATTATGAATACTATTAAACAGATTGCATGTTTTCCAGGTAAGAAAATTAAACTAATACAAAGATACAAGGGTGTTAAGCTCCATCTGTTTCGTTATTGACTGAATCACATCCTCATGTAAAAGAGCTCAGTGGTATTCCTGTATAAGAACTCAGTGTACATGTTTTGAAGTGATATTCTTAAGTTTATTATTTTCTTCGTATTTACTCTGCACCCTTTTCTTTTCCATGTCAGTTCAAAAATAAATAAAATAGCTTGGTTTTACAAAAAAAATCTTAGTCTTACACTACCAAACATTTTACATTGTATGGATGCATTGCAAGACAAACCAAAATAACCTAATTTTCCAAATGTATGTTTTTTCATGGTTCCTTATAATTTGGTTGAGGAAGATTAAAATTGAAATTCAGTAAAATTCCCAATTATATGACACAGAGCAAAGCTACCCAACAACAACAGGAGTGAGCATAGCTGTAGCTGCGTATTAAGCCATCCTGCAAGACTGCGGCAGCTTTACTCGTTTAATTTGAGAGCCAACACTCTAAACATTTTTCGGATTCTCTCATCTTCATCTTTGTTCTTGTCATTAGAACTCTTATTGTACAAGCTATTGTACTGTAATTCTTTACTATCACGAAGTCTGTGGTTAAAAGCCTTCAGCTGATCCAAAATGCTGCAGCCTGAGTTCTTATGAAAATGAAAAACTTAAATCATAGATTCTCTTCATCTGCTTCCTGTTAAATCCAGAAAATAATCTAAAATCTTCCTTCTCAAATATAAAGCCTTAAATGGCCAAGCTCCATCTTACATCAGAGATATGATTGTTCCTTATATTCCAAACAGAGCACTTTGCTCTCACTCTGCAGGTTTATTAGCGGTTCCTAGAATTTCTAAATGTAGAATGGGATGCAGATCTTTTATTTATCAGGCTCCTCTCCGTTAGAACCAACTACCAGTTTTAGTGCGTGAGGCAGACACCCTGTCCACTTTTAAGAATAGGCTTAAAACTTTCCTTTTTGATAAAGCTAATAGAGTGGCCCATGTTGCCCTAAGCTAACGCTATAGTTATGCTGCTATAGGCTTAGACTGCTAGAGGAAATAGAAACCCCTTTTCATTATTCTGCTTCATTCCATCTCTACTCTCCCAATCTGCAGAATTTGTTAGTTCCATGTCTAACTTTTCTGCTCTCTCTGCTTTTTCTCATAGTAGCTCAATCTGATCTGTTCCTGTGTGGCTGTGACTCCATCCTGGAGAGAAATATTAGCTGTGCTGCAGCCATTAAGCCCTGTTATAGATGTTGGTTCTTCAATCTAGTCCTGTTTCTCTGACTGTGACTAATTGGATGTGCTCTCGTTCATCCTTTGACGTGGGGGCTGGCTTGGAATTCGTCTGGCTTGCTGTGTGTTTTCTGGACAAGGCCGCCTGTGGACCTAGTTGACAGTTGCATTTTTTATCTCTGCTTCTTTTTCTATGTCTGCCTCAGTCTCCTTGAACCCCAGTCGGCCTCAGCAGATGGCCGTTCACACTGAGCCTGTTTCTGCTGGTGGTTTCCTCCTGTTAAAAGGGAGTTTTTCTCTCCACTGTCGCTACAAGCATGCTTGGTGTGAGGGATTGCTATTGAGTCAATGAGTCGATGCAATCAGCTGGTTTTCCTTAGATAGAAAACATTGAACAAATCTGACTGCATGATCTGGTTGAACTGTCTGTGTAAAGTGACCTGAGATGAAATGTGTTATGAATTGGCGCTATAGAAATAAACTGAATTGAAATTGAATTTAAACTAGCATTATGCCGATGCTATTTTTTGGCCCCGATACCTGGCTGTGCAGTGTTGCATCTGTTTGAAAGGAATATCCTATTCAGGGAATATATAATTCTAATTTAGAATAATGTGATGTCATTGGAGGGTTTTGATAACTGCATCAGTTTTTTGGGGGGATGACAAGCTCCATAACTGTTAACTTGCACAGACGTGCAAACATAATCTGAAGTTTGCAGAAGGTCAATAAATTTTACACTTATATTTTTTTTTTGTGATAAATGCCAGAAGACATTGTAGTCACATATTAAGTGGAAGGAGACGATTACAGTGGTAATCAGAATAGCCTAAAGCCAAGCCACAGAGTTACAGCAACAGCTTATTTATTTCAACAATAATATGAAAACAAAGATACTTAAATCCCTTCAACTCATGCAGCCAATTCCACCTCATGTCCTTTAATTCCAGGACACAATACATCTTTTCCTGCTCCAGCTCAAGTGCTAATAAATGCTGCTTTTACAAACAGCAACTGCATATCAGATCTATACAGCTAACAAGGCACAACAAAGCCGTGCAGGATAGTTGCTGTCTGGCCCAACGCCTGAAAACACTTTACTACCCAACCTGCCTGAAAGCACTGTCCATTGATTGTGAATTAAAGGTCTGTGTGTGTATAAAACACTATGTTCTGTCAAGGTTTTATGGAGCATTTAGTGTCACTAATTGTGCACAATTTATATCCAAACAGTATATCTCTTTGCATATATGGTTATGCAGAGAAAAGGGTATTTAAAGCATTTTGTGCTTTAATCAGATGTTAGGTGATAAAACACATGATAAAACAGGAGTGTGAATTTAATACAATACTATCTGAAAATTTTGCCATACTATTGCATTCTACCTCAAGTCTACAGTTAATAGAAAAATTTTTTGCAGAAGCTGCAAGTCTGTTGGGGTATGTCTATCAGCTCTACTCATCTAGAAAATGAGGTTCTTTACCTTTGTATAGGTGAACCTCAGTCAGACTGGATGAAGATACATCAACTCTTACCGCCTTTTTTAGAGGTTTTAAACTAAAGGTGGCTAAAACGAGGGTCTGCCCATCTATTGAGCATAATTTCCCCAAACTTAGGGGGATAGTGATTGAACATTTTTCGGATGTTAAATCAATGTTCTCCACCTCAACGAAGTGCAACGAGGGCTGAAACAATTAATCGGATTAATCATGGTTAATCAATTATTGAAAATAATCGTCAACTAATTTAGTGATCGATTATTCATTAACTGCAGTTTAGAGACTGTTAAACGTGCCTTTAGCTGACAGAGCGGCCAACTTAGGGTAGTAATTATGCCAAGATTTAAAAGAAATATATAAACATTTTGCAGTTAAGAAAATGCTCCTCAAGTGGGAAAAATCTGAGTTTCACCTGGTTTAATTTCGTACAAAGTCTTCTTTAATTAACCTTTGGCTATCCGATTATTAATTGATTAATCGGTAAAAGAATCGACAGATTAATAGATTTGCAAAATAATCGTTAGTTGAAGCACTACTCCAAAAAATTTATATTTGAGAGGACTAAGTCCTGCGCAGTGAAAAACATTTGCATTGTTTCACTGGAACTGTTCAATGTTTTTAACTAAGTAAAATCGGAATATTGAGGGTTTATTGCGACCTTCGACCTGACGGCATTCGCAAAACACACCTGGTGGTGATATCAGTATCATGTTGTCAGGATTGTTTTTATGAAAGGCAGAGAAGTTGGTGAGTAATAAAGGAAAGACTGGGATGAATTTAGGACAAAACCAGATAAAAACCTGTTACAGGCTGCAAAACTCCCTAATCTAGCACAGTTTCATCTTCCAGAGGCATCACAACTAAACATACAGACAGAGCTGCAATGGAAGGGTATTGATCAAAGACTAGGTTTAGACGTTAAATGAATTAAGAGGTCTATAGCAAAAGTGGTAAAGACTGTCCATAAATGCTTTGCATGCAGTCAGATATTCTGCAAAAAGAAATTGTTGAAACATTTTTTTCTCTAGACAAGCAAAGCCAAAAGATGCATAAGGCATAACAAAACATCTGCAGCAGTAATTTCAAAAATAGCTGGATTAGAGCTACAGATTCACATTAGGTCCACAATTCTCTCACTTTTTATTTGCAAGAAACTCAATCGACTCCTTCAATGGGCCACTTATTACCCGCTTGATACTAAGAATCTCTATAAAATGCAATGAAGATTGGGGTGGTGTGACTACTGTAATGTATAACAAAGCAGATTTTTAAATAACATTTTTTATACTGCTTAGGTTGACTCTTAAAAGCTCTGCTGCAATTATGCAACAGTAAATCCTGCATAAATGTCATTCCTTCATGTCTGATTGTTGTTTAATATATTTTATCTTAACCTCTATATGGCTGTTTATCTCGTGGCTTTTTTAAGGTGCTTTCTAAATTAGGTTGTACGGTATAGTGGTAAAAGACACACATTCAAAACCATCAATCTCAATGAGTCTGGGGGACTTGCTTTGACAGCTAGGTGTGCTTTTACTGTTATACGTGTTTAAAGTCAATACCTGGTCAGTAAGCCGAAGCTGGCTGGTTGACCTCGAGCTGCAAAAATGAGATGTTTGCAACACAGCAGCACCCCTACCACATATATAAAATAAACTAATAAATAAAATCCTGAAATTAAGCAGCCCAACTTCCTGTGTCTGAATAAAAGACATGGGACAGCTCCTCTGTTGTCATTAATAAGAAATCTCAGCTTATTAAGCCTGCATTCATCAATTATTAAACATATGCTTACAGTAGGAGCACTTTCAATTAAGCTGGAGAAAAAAACCTCAACACAAAATATAGTAAAGTGCTTCTCAACTACCCAACCCAATGCAGAGGCACACAGGGTTCAACTGGGTGCAAAGCCGACGCTTTCCCTCCTGCTGGAGTCCTAGCCTCCTCACCCTGGGATCTGCAGTCCCAACACATCCATTATTAAAGAGCAACGTCACAGAAAGCCAGAAAACAGCCACACCTTTATTTTGTCGCTGAGCTGTGCAAGGTGGTGTCAAGAGTGCTGACTACAACTGCTCTGAAAAATACCACAGGTCTGCAAAGTACAGTCATAATCCATTTATGAACAGGAAAGGCTCTCAGACTAGTTGTGTAAACACAAGCGCAGCACCGGTGATTCTTGTTTACTGGCTGCATAGTAGATGTAACGATCAGTTGCAAAGTTTTTATCTCCTTAAGGACCAAATATTATAGAAAATAAATGGAAAAAACTACACAAAACACAGCAAAATTATGACACTGCCATACAGTCCACAACAAAGCAAGCAAAACTAGTTGCTTGGTATTTTTGTTTTTTAATGAAACAACCAAAACCTTTTATTCCGTATTTTATATAGTATACCTAGATATGATACATATTTTTGTACTTTATCTAGGATAGGTCCTGGGGTTCTTCACTGTACCCTCATATGCCTTAAAAAACTTTTAAAGCAACCATCACTATGGAGTAGGGATGGGAATCGAAAACCGGTTCCTGCTCAGAACCGGTTCCGTATTTTCCGATTCCATGGCATCGTTTGGCAGCTCGCTGAACGATTCTTTTTTTGATTCCCGCAGCACCAGAGCCTAATGCGCCGGCTCTGGGGAGCACGACTTACGTCACGTTTTTTTTCGCAAGTTACGCATTTTCGATTCCCGCAGCACCAGAGCCTAGAGCGCCGGCTCTGGGGAGCATGACTTACGTCACGTTTTTTACGCAAGTTACGCAAGTTACGCAAGTTGGAAGAACTATTTGAGGAGGAAGACAACGAGCTGCGGTCACTTTGTGAATCAAAGCCCCGTCTTTCCTTAGCCCAGAGGGTAGATCAGGAAATCCAGCTCTATAAAAGCTTGCCCTCCATCCCCTGCAGGGATAGTGCCACACTGTGGTGGTGGAACAAGCAAGATACGCTGCCCTCGCTATCTGGACTGGCTGAAAACTACCTCTGTGTGCAGGCTTCCTCCACCCCATCTGAGAGGGTGTTCTCCACGGCTGGAAACACCTTAGGCGCTGAAAGATCCCGTATCCTTCCAGAAAAAGCAGATATGCTCATCTTTCTGCAAAAGAACTGTTAATTTTCCCTACTACTGTTTTATAATTAGTATTTTTTGTTATTTAAAATAGGTTATTATCCCATCATTTTTTAATAGAGATTGTTGGTTATTAAGTTTGTTCTTGTATTCATTTTTCATTTAAACACAGATGTTACTCCAGTTTCACATTTCCTGTGGACATCTTGATCTTGTTGAGTTTGTAAGATTGTGCAATTGTTAAGTAAACAAAGTTGATGCTGATAATCAAACTGTTTGTTCTCCTTTTTTCCCCAGATTGGAATCGAAAAAAGAATCGATAAAGAATCGAATCGTTTCATAGAATCGAAAAGGGAATTGGAATCGTGAAAATCTTTTCAATTCCCAACCCTACTATGGAGTCTGACAGGCTATATCAGAGTTGATCAAAGTGCATTACATTTACACCAACAAACATCAAATGTCAAATAAAATAAAGCTGTAACAAAACTTATAATCAGAGCCTAGATTGCTCGGAGTAATGTGGACATGTAAACTTCAGGACATGGAATTTAATTATTACACATAAAAATACATAAAAATGACTAATTCATCAGGATTTGTGGATTTATAGACTCCTGTTCCACATCTTAGTTAGTCATGCTGCCCATCTATGGTCTAATTTATCAGCAAAGCTGTTTGAATGAGTCCAGAGCACTCCTTCCATCTCTGAAAATGATTTAAAAGTTCCTGCATGTCAGGACTCCTGTTTTGTGTCTGTGTTTTCTGTGTTTGTCTCCCTTCATCCACCAGGAGGCGCCTGGTTCTGGTCCGCCTCCTCACACACCTGCGGATGGTTTCCTCGTTAAACGGAGTATTCTTAACCTGCTGACTGCCAGTACTTCGACGCCAGAGTGTTTGCCAGTTTTAGGTACTCTAGTCAAGCGGAGCTTTTGTCAACCTGAGTTTAACTTTATTTTGTCTTTGCCTCTTGACAGGAAGTAGTCCTGCTAACTGGATCTCTCGGACCTTCACACCCTGGAAGGATAAACTGAGCTTCAAACTGAGCTGAGGTTCAAACAGGAGGTGTGGATCCACTTTCTCCAAGAGATCGTTTGAGCTTTCACTGAGAAAGGGATTATTCTCCACAACGACCCGTTCAAGTCCCGCAGGAAATCTGAGTGGCAGTCAGTTTCTCCGTTCTCCAACAATCAACCGCATTCTGGGTAAAACCTGTTCCGTCCTCCACCGAATCAGACAGACACTGGAACCACAGCACACAGACAGGAGTCAAGGATCCAACAACTTCACTGGAAATGTGAGTTGGCAACCAAAACCTCTTCTCCAAGTTTCACGAGTCAAATTCCCCACTGAGCCTGAACTAACCGCTGTGTTTTCCCCTCACTTTGCAGTTCCGGTTGAGCAGTGTTCTGAGCAACACTTCTCCCCCTGTTTACTTCTTCAATTAAACCCAGTTAACCTTTTACCTGGTCTCTCTGTTCGGTTTTCTGCATTTTTGGGTCAGAACTTTGAAACATCATGACACTGCACTTGTTTTGGAACAGCCATGCTTTACACGCCACATTTGGAACTACTTGCCTGCAGGCAAAGTTGCTAATATGTGCTCATAATATGGTGACACAAAACAGGGGATGAGTTTAGTGTCAGACAGTTTAATAGGTCATAATTCTTTATTATTATGTAATTTAGGAAAAACAAATCACTTGATTTTTTCTGTTTAACTTCAATAAACTTTAATGTCGCTAAACTACCAAAAAGGTGCAAATACATTTCCATATCTGCACTCAAAGAAAAAAAATCAAATTTATTTCCCACTAACTGTGTCATGGCCTGAAAAACCCTTCATCCTAACTATGAATCTCTGCCTGGAAATAGTTAAAGGGCGACACACCTGGGAGCCAGCTGAGATCTTTTTTTCTGTGCAATCAGAGTGAGGATCTTAAATTATAATACAAGTTAATAAAATGGTGCATCACAAGAAAAAAAATATCTTCGCTGTTTTAAATGGTATTGTGGCCAGCTAGACAAATATAGTTCATGTTAGGGTACGACTATTATGATGTAATAGGACTGCATAGAGGCTTTTACTATCCCCCTTTATATAAACAATGGATGAGACACAGTTCTAAACAATCAATATCACCTTTCTCTGCATGAAAATGTGCTATAAAGAAAAAAGCATTACACTATGCTTTCATTGTTGTAGTGTAAGAGTTTTATAAATACATTATAAACAAGATTAAATTTTCTACAAGAATTAATCATTAATGGTATAAGCCAGAGGTCACGGATTGGCCGACCGCGGTCCCTATCCGGACCCACCTGCCGGCTAATCCGGACTCAACTTAATTTAAACATTTATAAATGACTGCATGTTGTCAACTCTGTAGGTGGTGCCTCAGAATCAGAATAGCTAAAAGGAAATTAGCTATAATATGTATCTATTATCTATTGTTTTTTTCTGGATTAATCAAAATGCAGAAGGCTCAAAATAAAAAACAAGAATTATTTCGCTTTTATATGTAGGTTATATTGGTCTGTATATTTTAGGATGCATGCAGGGTGTAAGAAAACACTAACCACTAACTTTTTATGTAGTACCAGTAAGAATTAAAAATGTATTTCACCCCTGCTCTTTGTTTCATCCAAGAGTGACAATTGTTTTCTTTCTTTCTTTGCAACCTTTTGATCTGATATTTAACCAAAATTATGTTGCTAGATGTTTATATACAGTGGGCTGTACATTTTGCAGTATTTGGCTTCATATAAAAATGCTCAAGAATGCTTCTACAAAAAGAAATTTTTCCCAGCTAAATTCCCCTAATAGGGTGTGGGCTCAGCCCCCAATGTTCCAAGGTCCAGGAAACGCCTCTGGTTTGAAATATCTCTAATAGGTTCATGAGAAAACATCTGCTAGTTTTAGTCGGTGGGCAGGGCTAACCTCGATCCTGTCTGAGGTCTGTAGCTGCTTCCTCCATGGTGGAACACAGGTAGCGCTCGCTAGAGATCAATGACATGACGATACCGACTAACCAAAAGCCCAGTCCTCCCACTAGACTCAACATTCTGTATTCTCCTGCTCTCTCCAATAGACATTTCAATCTGAAAAACTCACATGGAGAGAAAAGACAATTAAAAGAAATGTATAGATACAATTACTTTATTTGGTGCTCAAACCTCGACAGGAAACATAGCACTTAATTTTGATAGATATGCATGAACAGGAGTAAAGAACAGGGCTGTTTCCCCCCAGGCCTGAAACTTGTGGTGGAGTGGAGATAGATGAAGTTGGTCAGTCTGTAGACTGCTGGTTAGCAAGACGGTATGTTGAGCTTTATGGGGAGATCCAGTGGACTGCATGAGCTGATACTAGAGCTTCACTAAGGGACCTGGAAGATGGAAGTCCAGTTTGAATAACACAGGTTAGGGAACCTGTCCATGATGAGCAAGCATGAAGCGACAGTGGAGAGGAAAAATCCCCGTTGGGAAGAAACCTCTGGCAGAACCAGGCTCAACATGGCCGTCTTCTGCCAGACCTCTTGAGATGAGACAGGGAACGCAGTAAGAGTCCGGGAGGAATGACACTCATGACATTAAGCTTTAGCTACGATGGTGGAGGAGGGGCTGGAGGTGGGTTGAAACGGGATCACCTGAATCGAAGTCAGACACAACGTAACCACCGCTTGCACACTAGGCAGCAGACAGGTTGCCAATCGGATGCGTTTTAAGATGCACTTTGGATGCTGACTGGCTTCCGTGGAGGCAGGGTTCAAAGCTGATTGGCTGTGTCCTAGGCGGATGAAGGCGAGTAATCAGTTTATTCAGTTGAACTTCAACCTAGGCTCCATTTTCAAAAATCAACTCTTTATTTCCAACTTTTATTTCCTTTAAATGTCCTTATTTTTATTTATTTTAGTCATGCATGCCGTCTGTTCGGCCCCTTACCTGCTGTTTTTATGATGCTTTATAAATAAAGCTACCAGGAAGCCCTTCCTTCCACAAACAAGTTTCGAACCTGGGTTTCCTGTATCAAAGACAAAAGCTAAACCAGCTAAATATTGACAAGCTATAATCAGTATGCACACTGAGCAAAAATAATGCACCGTTTTTGGCATTAACTTAATCATATTTAGTTACTTTAACACATTTTTTTCATGTTAGCAGGGTAGGACATAAACAATTATGTTTAAATAACTAATTATGATTAAGTAGATGCCAAAAAATTATTCTGTGCAGTCATATGCACAAAAGATAGATATATATCATTCCTTTACGATAAATACATAAAGGTAGGTTGAATGCAGTGATCTACTTTTGCTTTTTTAGCATTCACACAATAAAACAACTCCCTAAAAGTCTTCTTGTGTGTTAGCTTTGAAGATAGCCATGAAGGCTGAATACTCAGTTCTTCATAATCAGGGAACAAAACTTCATCATCAGACATAAAGCCTGAATTCTCAAAGGAAATTTATGAGGCTGAAAGCACATCAAAGTGCCTCTCAGACCTGCAGTATTGTGTGATGAGCTTCCACTGAGCGCAGGATTGCCAGCACTTCGCTTGGAGGCACGCCCCAGCAGACAGACATATTCATATTGATTTTAATGTAGCACGCAGATACAGAAATGTGCTCTACATCCTGTTATGCTGACCCTTCATTCTACTCTGTTCTGGTAGCCTCAAGATGTATGGAAGGTTGCACAAAAAAGAACATCAAATACATGTAAAGTGCTTAATTACAACAGAACATATTTAAGCGTTTTTGCAGACTGTTTGAAGTTATGTAGCTATTTAGTCTTATGTGGGTTTTTGGTGCCTAATAGAAGATTTGTTTAAGAAACAATCCAACTAAAGCTTAAGATATTCTGCTTGATGAGTTTTGGATGCAGCATATTTAAAGACAGAGAATGTTATTCATATTTTATATAAAATTTATACTGTAGTTTTGGTTTAATTAACTGCTTAGTAAGTTGTTCCTTCAGCAAATTTACACTCCTGTAATGAATTACTTGATTTCTAAATTAGTTAATGATTATTTCATTTAATCAATTCGATGTACATTTTTAAACTGTGGCTCAGACTGAACCCACCAATCACTCAAAGCAGTTGATCTGCCCAGGTAATGCAGGCTTGCTGGGGGGGGAAAAACTGCTTTCATGACATAGATGTGTTGAAATATGGGCTTTAACCATCACCGTTTCTAAGTGAGATAGCTAGAAATGCTGTATCAAAAATTAAATTATAAATAATTTCCTCTTTAGGTTAGCAAAGTTTACCTTAGAGGTCAAGCTTGGAGCTCTGAGCATCAATTAAAGTCCGCTGACAGGGACCTTCTGTTTGAGCGTTTTCTTGCATGAACCCCCTAGGCCCACCCTGAGGTTCCAAATACATTGGAATTACACTTATTGCATCCAGACTTAAAGTCTTAGTGAAATGGCCGTTCCAACAGTTGCATCCCCAGATATTGTTAGGTTCTCTTGATGTTTTGATGATGCAAAGTGAAAGTAGCACTTTAAGAAATAAAAGTCGTAGGGAAGCGGCTGTTCCAACAATTGCATTTCCGAATTCTCCCGATAGGTGCCCGACTTTACACGAGTAAATAAAGTGATTATCAGGGGTATGGGATTGTTGTGGCAGAAGGTTCGCAAGCATTTTGGTTGTGGCCACTTTCTCGGAAGCATCTTGCTAACCAGTTAGCAACTTAGTGTTGGTAGGTTCCCAATGGGAAATTCCATTGGGACCAAGTAGCACTAAATTGGTGACTTAGAAATGACACTGTCAAGGAACGCTATGGACAGCGGAAACATGCAAGAGGAGGAGAGTTTAGTGTCGGAGGTCGTCGATGAGTCTCCTCCGTCATCCATTTTTTATCTAGAGGAGGAAAGTGGGGATGAAGATGTTGTGGAAGAGGATGCCAGGGCGACAGAGGCTTGGTTTGGTGTAGAAGGCTTACAGCCGTCCATGTTTGAGCCCTTGCCTCGCAACGCTGCCAGTTCTGTTAGCTCTACGCCTGCAGAAGACACAGACGTCCATCCCCGTGAACACTGGGACGGAATTCAATGGGAAAGGAAATTTTTCTTATTTCTTATTTCAACCGTTGCGTATATTAGCTGCGACATATGAGTCAAGATGCTATGACCAAAAAAATTTGATTGACAGATAACCGTTGACATATGATTGGCCGAATTTAGGTGAACAGGCTGACGTATAACTAACTGGCCTGCATAAGATAAGGGGGGAAAAAATCCACAGATTTTACAAAAGGTACTTTTTTAAACAGAAATGTTCTAAATTTTGGGACAATATAGTCTGATAAATAGTACATTTATATATATGTTTAACCCAAAATGATTTGACATTTAAATATGACTTCCCTACGACTTTAATATCAGCAGATAGAAGGTCCACAAACAGGGCTGAAAGCCTGAAAATATTTTCATTTTATCTCATTTATTTATATCTGCCATTGAAGGATATTGATTACTTTGTCTTATCGTTTGTCAGCTTGGTCAATTATATTGCACCTTCATACATAAATCTGTTTAAATTACATTAATAGATTACTAATAGATTTACACTTATTGGTTCGATTAAAGGTCTTTAAATGATAAATAATAATATGAGTTAGATTCCCTCACATGTCAATGTTTTAATTGAAATTTTATTGTTAGTGCATATTTAGCTTTTATTTGTGTGTTTTGTACGTATGTAATGATGTGATGTAATTTTGATGCCTATCTTGGCCAGGTCTCCCTTGCAAAAGAGATTTTTAATCTCAAAGGGTATTACCTGGTTAAATAAAGGATAAATGAAAAAATGAGTTGGGGCATGTTTTAATGTGTGATAATTATTGTTTGCCAGTAATGTGAAGATAATGTGAAGACTGGACTTTATTTGTGCAGCGTTCACATCTCTACCTAAAAAGATTATAGGACCTTTATGTTAAAACTAAAAAAAATAAAAAAACAGTAACTGTGCACTTTTAATTCAACAACTATAATCACAAACATTTAAATAACAAATCGACAATACGGTTAATTTTGATGGATTTAAACAATTTCTACCACAGATTTTAAAGTTTTAAGTGATTCTGCTCGGGACTATGAAAATGTAATATTGCATTTAATGCATTTAAAGTTTTTTAGTGTTTGAACAAACTGTAGGATGAAGTGAGAGCTGTTGGATGCTGTGCGTCTGCATCCCAGCTGGATAGAATGGGAGCGGCTGGTTGAAGACATGGCAGTGACATTGGAGGGATTCTATGGAGATATTTCTTCTTTCATACGTTGTCTCTGTTTTCAAGAATCTATATCAATAAAGATGTGAAATGTTTGATTATTGGACTGTTTCCAGTCATCCGCCTAAAGGCTGTTTACTTGGAGCGCGCCCCGGCGCGCGTGTTGCCCAGCATGCGACACTCCTGTCACGGCTTAATTAAATAATAATAAAATAACAATCCACGAGACTGCCTCCGTGGGTGATGCATTTGCATTAAAAAACAGCACTCACGCGTTCCCGATATAAATCTTGGGGAAGACCTCGTTGTAGTGCTGGGTGGGGAGGTTGTAGAAGCCGCTGCCGTCGGAGAGAAGCTGGTTGAGCTGCTGAACGGTAACCTCACCGCCTGCAGCCGGGATGTCTGTCGGTGGGGGCGGCGGCTGATGGTGATGATGCTGCTGCTTCGTGGGGCTCAGGTGTTTTTTCATGGCTCGCCTTTATTTTTTCTTTAATATCTTTTTTCCCCCTCTTCTCTCACCTGGTTTCAGATTATGACCACCCGGTGTTCAACAGATTCTCTTTTACCTTGGCACGTGAAAGCGCGAGCCCTTCAGTTTTCTCCCAACGGTGGTGGTGAAGCGCGTGAGTTTACGCAGTGGTTTTCAGCCACTCTTTCAAAGTAAAAGACCATAGACCCAAACATTCTAACGCAAACACATCAGATAAAAAAATGGGATAGATTTCCAGAGGCATAGCCAGAAGATGTTTATAAGGGTGGCCAGGCAATAACCAATGTACACTGAGGGGGGCCGAAGCGGATAAGCACCAGAACCTCAGGGTCAATCTACACTGTTCCAACAGGAAAATGAATGAGCAAAACATCTATAATTTCTAAATGAAGACAAACTATACTTTCCTACAGCCTTTGCTAACAAATAGACGATAATATTCAAACATCCCTGCTTTCTAGATAAAAGATATAGTGCATAAAATACTTTGAGGTTTGAGTTTTTGGCTAAATCTTTTCCATTGTCATTACTTACCTACTTTCATCAGTAATCATTCTGCATAAAACTGATATTTAATTCAATTCAGTTTATTTATATAGCGCCAAATTCACAACACCCGGTTGCAGCGCTCGTGATCAGCGCGTCAATCAAACCTGGCCGCAATCGGCAGCTTTGCCTCCGTCCTCTTCCTCAGTGGGATTTCTCTGGTGGCCTGATCGGTATGTATGCTGTATGACAATTTGACACATTCACTTCCTGCTCCTCCACAAAGTAGTAATATTTTGTTGACAGGTCTATGTGGGGCCTGGTGATCTGGGGAATTCCAGCGGCGTTAACTTGGGAGAAACAACACAGCTTTGACACGTTTCAGCTGCAGCTTTTTGATAGCTACCGGCAGTCGGACGCCTGAGCTGCGGCTCCACCTCGGTTCCAATTGTTGTTTAACCGCGGCGGTGCGGACTGAGACGCCTTAATCAGCCGGTATCGTGGCTGGTTAAACTTGGAGCCCGCCTGCAGCAGAAATTGCCCTCTTCCAGCAGCATAGGCTGGGCTGGATTATTCAAGGGGCTGTTTATGTGACAATTGTTCAACCTCTGTTACTGGACTGGTTCTTGATTGTTATTATTCCCGGTATTATTTTTCTTATCCTGAGTTTATTCAGTTATCTGGGTTGCCTGAGTCCATGGGGAATTGCATTTTGGGTTCCAATTGTTCCTGTGACTCTTAATGTTTGTTTTTTTTGGGTTATTCTTTTTTTTCTCTCCCCTTATAGTGTGTGTGCGCGTGTGTGTGTGAAAAGCTATTTATGCCCCTCTTTGTCTTTTCAGTTGCTGAGAGCTGACGTGGTGGTTCCTGGTGTCCTGGTGGTGGGGACTTCCCGTTTTGGTGTGCAGTGCCGCCCCCTTCTAGTCCATTGTTTTACAGAGTGCATGTGTGTAGTGGCTGCCACGAGTGATTTGGGGTGCCTTCCTTTCTGTTTTGCTTTATCTACTGGGATCACTCCTCACTTCGCCTCGACCCACTCCATCAGGTAAGCCTCAGCACCTGAATTAGGCTCCCCCCTCGCCTTCCCGTGTGTGTGGGTAGTATATTTTAACAAGACCTGTTATTTTAATCATGTTTAAATAAAGAATTGCTGTTTTTTTTCTAAATTATAACCACGTCTCTGACTCTCTTTATGGTAGAACGGATCTACGTATCCTACCTTTAAAATTAATTCTTTGGGTGAAATTCCCAAGGTGGCGTTATTGGTCCATTAGAAATCGCTAGTATCAGGTTCTCTTTCCTGTATACACCACCCTGCTGCCACATTCTGGCGTTGCTGGTAGGACCTACTAAGAGCAGAGATGTGTGTTTCTCCCTTTTATTTTTTTCTTCTCTTCCCTTTGCTCTTGTGTTTCTTATTGTTAAATATTTGTATTCTCTTGGTCCAGGTTGGGGTTGAACAGTTGTGTGTATTGCTGTGACTTAGACTTAAAAAAAAAAAAAAAAAAAAAAAAAAAAAAATCCAACTAGGTTTTTTTTTTTTTTTTTTTTTCCCTTCTCTTAATACGCCGCTGCCCCAGGTAGATTATTATTTTTTTTTTTTTTTTCTGTTGGTGGGGGTGTGTAGCTATGGATACAGAACTGCAGGATTTAAGGAACTTAGTTGCACAGTTAAAGGCGGATAATGAGAGGCTGCGACAGGAACAGGTGGCGGCCAGGCCTGCCCTTGATGCGGCGGCCTCCGGCCACTGTTGGTACTGTAACAGAGAGACTTGTTTTTGTGCCCCGAGATAGGAAATGCCCTATGTTCAGAGGAAAGTCAGGGATTGGCATTAGTGAATGGATTGAGGAGGTGCAGGCGTGTATTAGAGCGCGTCATTTGGCTGCATCCGACCAGGCTTTTTTCCTCTTAGATCACCTTGAGGGAGAGGCACGTGAGGAAATAAGATTTCGGCCCGATGCAGAACGAACAGACCCAGCTAAAATAATCGCGATATTACAGGAGCTGTATGGTTGCTTTGACCCCTATGTAGGGTTGCAGGAAGCCTTCTTTTCTCGTCGACAGCAAGAAGGCGAGACTCTTCAGGAGTTCTCCCTTGCATTAATGAGCCTTATGGCATCTGTTAAACAGCGCGCCCCTAGTGACGTGCATAATGCTGAGGTCTTACTGCGCGATCAGTTTGTTGAACACGTAACTGATGGTGCTCTTCGTCGCGAATTGAAGCAGTTTGTGCGTAGGCAGCCAACCGCTACGTTGCTTGAAGTCCGGGCTGAGGCGATCCAATGGGAGCGGGAGGGTTTGCCAGGAGGAGCCAGGGGCAGAAGTTATTCTGTCCCCTCAGTTCTTGGGTTTCAGTGTGGAGCTACAAGTGGCCCACAGTTGTCCGTCAAGCCACCCCTGGCGTCCGAGCTAAGGGAGATGAAGGAGATGCTTAAACTCCAGCAAGAGCAAATCAACCAACTTACACAAAGCATTTCTCGCTTGCCGGGCCCTCATTCCCAGGGCCGCCCCTCACAGTGGGGCCCAGTTATCTGTAAGCGATGCCACCAACCAGGACATTTTGCTAGGGAATGTGACGGGGTCCGTGTTCCTCGCCCGCAGCAGCCTTTGCCTGCACAGAAGACAAGTGTACAACACAGTCCTTCACGGCCTGCGGAAAACTACCACCCGCCGAGCTGTTGAGTCACAGTTCGGCGGGCAGTGATATTGGCTCAAGAACAGGAGGTGGTTCAGAAATGCCCAACCTCATGTCCTCTTGCCCCCATATGTGTATTAATATTGGGGGTATTGCTGTTCCTTGTTTGGTGGATACTGGATCCATGGTATCTACCATCACGGAGAGCTTTTTCCATTAGCATTTTGAGCCGTGGGGCCCGGAGAAACTGCGCTTGTGTGACTGGCTACAGCTCCGTGCAGCCAATGGGTTAGACATCCCTTACCTTGGGTACATGGAACTGGATATTGAACTGTGCGGTAAGCTGATGCCAAAGTGTGGCATTTTGGTGGTTAAGGACTTGCCCAATGGTATGTCTGCACAGGCCCCTGGGGTGCTGGGGATGAATGTGATCCACCGATGTTATGGCGAACTCTTCGGGCGACATGGTTTGGCCCTCTTTGACTTACCCTCTGTATCACAGGCTCCTAAGTTAGTTCTGCAAAAGTGCCATCAAGCTAGTATACGGCCCCCTCAGCCCGCCTGTGGAAGAGCCATGGTGCGGGGACGGAAGGCCTGGCGGATTCCAGGTGGTACATTTAAGATTGTGGCTGCTACCTGCTCTGAGCACTTCGCAAATACCACTGTGTTGTTTGAGCCACGAGGCTCTGGCCTTCCAGCCGGGCTACTTGCCTCACCATCTTTGGTCAAAGTGGAAAGGGGGACTGCATACATCCCCATTGTAAATGTGGGTTCCACTGATGTGCTGCTTTACCCGCGCACAGTCGTAGGGAGTTTGGAGGTGGTGAGCGTTGTGAGCCTGCCAGCAGGCGTTACAGAGGTACCCTCCTCTGTTGCCACAGTGGCTTCCCATGTAGTTGCCCCCTCCATTACGGAGCAGATAGCGGCCATGGATTTGTCTCCCCTTCCTGCTGAGGAGCAGGATCGGCTGAGGTTGCTTCTCAGCAAGTATGAGTCTGTCTTTGCTTGTCATGACAGCGACTTGGGTTGCACTAATCTGATCGCTCATGGCATTCCGCTTTTGGATGATGTCCCAGTCCGTCAGCGGTACAGACGCATTCCTCCGTCGGATTACGACCTAGTTAAAGAGCATATTAACAAGCTGTTGGAAGCATAGATAATTAGGGAGAGCAGTAGCCCCTATGCGTCACCCATCGTCCTCGCCAAGAAGAAAGATGGTAGTCTGCGCATGTGCGTCGACTACAGGCCCCTGAACCGGAAGACCCGGAAAGATGCGTTTCCTCTTCCCCGCATTGAGGAGTCCTTGGACGCTCTGACTGGTGCTTGTTGGTTCTCCACCATGGACCTAGCCAGTGGATACAACCAGGTCCCGGTGGTTGAAGCGGATCGGCCTAAAACGGCATTCTGCACCCCGTTTGGCCTCTTCGAGTGGAATCGCATGCCCTTTGGGCTCTGCAATGCTCCCAGTACTTTCCAACGTCTGATGCAGCGGCTCTTCGGGGACCAACAGTGTCAGTCCTTGTTGATTTACTTGGACGACATTGTTGTGTTCTCTTCCACCATTGAGCAGCACTTGGAGAGACTGGAGGTTGTTCTGGGGCGTTTACAACATCAGGGCCTGAAGGCCAAGCTTGCTAAATGTGCCTTTTTCCAGCAGGAGGTGCGGTATTTGGGGCATGTGATCTCGGACCAGGGTGTTTCCACCGACCCCAGTAAGGTTGAAGTGGTAACCGACTGGCAGCCTCCAAGCACCATCTCGGAACTGCGGTCGTTCCTTGGCTTTGCCAGTTACTACCGCCGGTTCGTGAAGGGCTTTGCCAAGTTGGCCGCCCCTCTGCACCAGCTGGTAGCCAAGCTGGGGAGCACAAAATCCGGGAAGAGACCAGAGGGTGCAGTGGCAGGGAACTGGTCTGAGGAATGCCAACGCAGTTTTGAGGCCCTTAAGACCAAGCTCACCACAGCTCCTGTGTTGGCATATGCTGATTTTTCCCTCCCTTTCATTTTGGAGGTTGATGCCAGTTTTGGTGGCCTAGGAGCGGTCCTGTCACAGGAGCAGAACGGCAAGGTAAGGCCCATCGCTTATGCGAGTAGGGGCCTAAGGCCCACGGAGCGCAATATGGCCAACTATAGCTCCATGAAGTTGGAGTTTTTGGCTCTTAAATGGGCCATGACCGAAAAATTTAGGGAGTATCTGCTTGGTCAGAAGTGTATTGTTTACACGGATAACAACCCCCTCAGCCACCTGTCATCGGCTAAGCTTGGGGCCACCGAACAACGCTGGGCAGCCCAGCTTGCCGCATTTGACTTTGAAATCAAATATAGATCAGGGAGGGTCAATAGGAATGCTGACGCTTTGTCTCGCCAGCAGCCTCCCAGTATGCAGGACATGGAAGCCATGCTCCCGGGTACATCACTCCCGGCCTCTCTGCAGCAAGCTCTGCGGGTTTCCAAAGCAGAGGCAGGACAGGCTACCATCATAGCCCTTCCTCACCATGCCCCTGCAGAGATCTGTAGGCTGCAGCAGACCGACCCTGTTATCCAGCAGTTCCTACAGTTTTGGGAGGAAAAGCGACAACCAACCCCTGCTGAGCGTAAATTGCTCACCCCACCCGCGCTGGCTTTGCTCCGTCAGTGGGATCGTTTGGTGGAAAGGAACGGCACTTTGTACCGCCAGACCCTCTGGCCAGATGGTGCTGAGTCCGTCTGTCAGCTGCTGTTACCAGCGGTACTAAAAGAAGAGGTTTTAACAGAAGCCCATCAGAAACATGGCCATCAGGGCATCGAACAGACTCTGGAGTTGTTGCGGCAGCGGTGTTACTGGCCGGGTATGTCCTCTGATGTGGCACATTGGTGCCAATCCTGTGAGAGGTGCAAGGTGGCCAAAGGCACTAACTCTGCCACCCATAGCTTCATGGGGCATTTGCTGGCTTCTCGGCCTAATGAAATCGTGGCCATAGACTTCACGGTCTTGGAACCAACCCAGGCTGGGGTAGAAGATGTTCTGGTCATGACGGATGTGTTCAGCAAGTACACGCTTGCCGTACCCACTCGTGACCAGCGAGCCTCCACTGTGGCTCAGGCTCTGGTAACTGAATGGTTTTGTAAATTGGGGGTGCCTGCCCGCATCCATTCAGATCAGGGTCGAAATTCGCCTGAGCTGCGGCTCCACCTCGGTTCCAATTGTTGTTTAACCGCGGCGGTGCGGTCTGAGACGCCTTAATCAGCCGGTATCGTGGCTGGTTAAACTTGGAGCCCGCCTGCAGCAGAAATTGCCCTCTTCCAGCAGCATAGGCTGGGCTGGATTATTCAAGGGGCTGTTTATGTGACAATTGTTCAACCTCTGTTACTGGACTGGTTCTTGATTGTTATTATTCCCGGTATTATTTTTCTTATCCTGAGTTTATTCAGTTATCTGGGTTGCCTGAGTCCATGGGGAATTGCATTTTGGGTTCCAATTGTTCCTGTGACTCTTAATGTTTTTTTTTTTTGGGTTATTCTTTTTTTTCTCTCCCCTTATAGTGTGTGTGCGCGTGTGTGTGTGAAAAGCTATTTATGCCCCTCTTTGTCTTTTCAGTTGCTGAGAGCTGACGTGGTGGTTCCTGGTGTCCTGGTGGTGGGGACTTCCCGTTTTGGTGTGCAGTGCCGCCCCCTTCTAGTCCATTGTTTTACAGAGTGCATGTGTGTAGTGGCTGCCACGAGTGATTTGGGGTGCCTTCCTTTCTGTTTTGCTTTATCTACTGGGATCACTCCTCACTTCGCCTCGACCCACTCCATCAGGTAAGCCTCAGCACCTGAATTAGGCTCCCCCCTCGCCTTCCCGTGTGTGTGGGTAGTATATTTTAACAAGACCTGTTATTTTAATCATGTTTAAATAAAGAATTGCTGTTTTTTTTCTAAATTATAACCACGTCTCTGACTCTCTTTATGGTAGAACGGATCTACGTATCCTACCTTTAAAATTAATTCTTTGGGTGAAATTCCCAAGGTGGCGTTATTGGTCCATTAGAAATCGCTAGTATCAGGTTCTCTTTCCTGTATACACCACCCTGCTGCCACAATAGGGGTGGCCACATGGGTGGCCATGGCCACCCATCTAGCTCCGCCCCTGATTTCCACGTAGTTAAATTGATATAATACATTTTACACATTTTCCTTCTTTATTTTGAAATATATTGTCACAATATTAACCCAACAATGACAAACTTCAGTTCAATTCCAATTCAGTTTCACTTCTATTCACAACTCATGTCATCTCAGGGCACTTTAGAGACAATTCAACCAGATCATACAGTCAAATTTATTCAAAGTTTTCTATCTTAGAAAACCAGTTGAGTCGTAATTGATTCGAAAGCAATCCCTCACACCTATCATGCTTGTAGTGACAGTTGAGAGGGAAAACTCCCTTTTAACAGGAAGAAACCTCCCTCAGAAGCAGGCTCAGTGTGAGCGGCCATCTGCTGAGGTCGACTGGGGTTCAAGGAGACAAAAGCAGACATAGAAAAAGAAGCATAGATTCAAAAGGCATCTGCCAACCAGCTCCACAGGTGGTCCCGTCTAGGGAACACAGTCAGGCAGATGAGCTCTACGTCAGAGGATGAAAGAGAGCACATCCAGTTAGTCACAGTCAGAGAAACAGGACTACACTGAAAAACAGACCAAGCTCCAACATCTATAAATAAAGGTGTTGATGGCAGCAGCACAGCTGATGTTTCTCTCCAGGATGCAGTCACAGCCAAACAGGACAAGACCAGATGATGCTACTATGAGAAAGCAGAGAGACTTGCATTTAAAAGAAGCAGCTGGGAAGATCCTCGGTGTCCCCCTCCCCTCTCTATTGGACATTTATCACTCCCGCCTCACCGGCAGAGCCACCAGGATCGCAGGTGACCCCACCCACCCCGCCCACAATGTCTTCACTTTGCTGCCGTCCGGGAGGAGGCTGCAGAGTCTCCGGGCCAGAACCAGTAGGCTCAGAGACAGCTTCTTCCATCAGGCAGTGAGGATGCTCAATTCCCTCCCTGCCCTGCCCCCCTTCGCCCCCCCCTGACCCCCCAATATCCCCATCCTCTACTATTTTCCACTACTCTCCCCAGGACTGCTACTCTATGCACTATTTGCACCATTCACACTACTGTTTACATATTTAATATTTTAATATTTATTTTATATCTTAGGTTTTTATTTTCGTGCTATGGCTCATTTAATATATATATATTTTTATATTTTATTATGCACCGTGTTGTATGTTACATGTAGCACATTTGACAATAAAGTTGAGTTGAGTTGATAAAAGAAGGAAGCAGATGTGGTTGAACCTAACGCATGCTGGAGGGAAGAAACAAAATTAAATTTATTTGTAAAACTGTCAGATCAAATATGGAGTCTTTATGGTTTTTATTCAGTATTTACCATGTTGTCCGTCCTGTATTTGACACCTAAATTCAAGTTTTTGCAATTGTTTTTACTTTTGAAGTTGGCAGAATGCAAGTTTCTGTTCTCACAAAAGGCCCTCTCAGTGTTTATTTTTATTCTCAGATATTTAACTTTGTTTCTTTTTTTATTTATTTTAACTATTCTGTTAATTCCGGCTTTTGATGTGAATTTTCTGTTCATGTTGTTTTTTTGCCAAATTATTTTGTACTTGGATTTCCTTTGATCTAGTTTTTGTATATCATTTTCTGCTTTATATCTTAAATCATTATTTTTTTCTTTGCAGCTCGAATTCCTACTTTATTTGATTTATAATAAGATCATCGGTTTCAATTAATGCTTAATGCTTTTTTATGTTTGAATCAGTTTTTCTCTATGAGTGTATTTCTATTGTATTCTAAAATAAATAAATAGAAATAAATAAGCTGGAAAAAAATTACATTTTATCTTGAGTTTTTTTTAAAACAACTTCCTTTATGTAGAGTTTAACAACCACTTGACATTTCTCTCATTCACCACCATTTATTCCAATCCACAGACAGTCTTTCTCATTCTGGAGATGGTTGGCTGATAAACTGTAGGGGGACACACAGAGGACACAAGGTGGACAGGGTGCTTGTTGGAGGTTAAACATGATTCTTTTCTGCTTTCTGTCAGGTTTAAGCTCAGAGTAAGAGTTCAGTTATTCTCTGTTTTGCAGGTTATGTCTGGGTTGTAATGCGTAACAACAGCTTAATGATTTTTTTATTTGTTTTTTAATCATAAGGGAAGAATGTTGATTTATTGTCCAACAGACAGGAATTGAATGCTGAATTTAAACAGTTTATTAGAAAGTTGAGTGGAAGGAAAAAGTCCTAGTTAAGTGTTTAACCCAGGAGTTCACAAACATCTCTGATCTCATACCAATGTAACAGAATAGCAACTGCCTAAAAACACATCAAATTACTTTACCCTGTACTTAATTTAAAATACAGAAAATAAATGCTTTGATAAATGTATTTTTTTAAATTATATTAAATAACTTTGTCATTTCAAATACATTTTAATTAGTTACTAGGACATTTAACTATTGCTTGGCGAATTTTACAATTTAATTGTTTATTTAATATCAAAATGGAGTATTAGATAATTAAATAAATGTTACATCTAAGTCATAAGTAAGTTATTTGATTGTACATTTATTTGATTAATTGGACATTCACATGACTATTTTTCATTATATATTTTGGCCTTTCATATGCCTTAAATTATTTTAAAACCATCCCAAGAACACCCCACCAGGAGTCTCCCTATCGTCTCTCAGGGAGCCCCTGGTTTAACTCTTAGGGAGTAATGTGCTGCCACGCTGAGTACCACATGTGTTGTGAACTGGAGTTCAGGGTTGTGTTCCAGAACCCAGAGGGACAATCTGACCTTAGAACTGACAACCTACAAAAATATCACTTTTTCTGTGATAAATCTTTAGATAATCTGTGATAAATCTTATGTATCCATATTAAACCAAAACACAAACATATTTTTCTGCATGTCTAAAGTTATCATTTATTGAAACTGTAAAGAAATCTATTGTGCTGACACATTTGAGCTGTATATAAATGACTATGAAAACATAATGGTGAAAGTCTTGGTTTGTTAGTTACTGTTTTTCTTGGTTTTCCATTTGTTTTCCTCTGCTGCCCTCTTGTGTCATCTTGTCCTTGCTCTGTTTTCTGTTCTGCCAACACCTGTTTTCAATTCCCTCGTTAGCCCTCTTTTTGTCTCTGTCCCCTTTAAAAGCCCTCCCTCTTCAGTTCCTGTTTGCTGGATCCTCGTCTAACTTCTGCCTGCCTTCCTCGTCTCTCCCTGGCTCCTAGAGTTTTGGTCTACCCCTGATGTCTCCTTGGTTCAGGTTTATTTGGATTTTTTGTTGAATTTTTGATTCCTGCCCCTGGACCTGTGAACCTTAATAAACCCACTTTAATTCACCTCTGCCAACTGATCTCTGCATTTGGGTTCCCCAAACTAACACCGTTTCATGACAAATGGCAGGTATAACAGAATTCAGTCTTAGTCAGACCAAAAAAATGGCTCCGGTTACATACTACTGGGCTGCCATCATTAAGAACGTCCCTTAATAATAGTTAAAAGACACTTATTAATAGATCTGGTGAATCACACGTCATTACACATATCAGTTTTCCTCTCCACTGTCGCTACAAACATGCATAGTGTGAGAGATTGGAATTGAGTCAATGAGTTGACGGAATCAACTGGTTTTCCTTAGATAGAAAACTTTGAATTCATTTGACTCTATGATCTGGAGAGCTGTAAAGTGCTTTGAGATGACGTGTTGTGAATTGGCGCTATAGAAATAAACTGAATTGAATTGATAAGATAAAGGATAAAGTAGAATCCGATGCACAACCAAAGTTTTCTCTGTTCAAAATCATCCTTTCTTTCTGTTTGCCCCCATTCATTTCCAAACTCCTGTCACATACATAATGAATGAACCTGTCTTAACCAGTAAACTGCTTGCGAAAACATTTGCCTCAATTAGTCCATAACGTTACAGCACAGCTACGAAAACCATGTAATGCACCTTCCACATGTAACAGATAGGAAATATTAGGGTGTCAGTTGAACATACATAAATTTAAATCAAAGAATAATCCAAACAAGATGTATTAGGAGAGTTGGTGATGAATTTCCAAACAATAATTTGCTAATTTAAACTAGAGAAAATTAGGGGCTCGTATTTTGCAGACAACACAGTAAAGTACATAGACTCTGTTGAAAACGCCCTATAGAGCTGTCAATGTATATTCTGTTATCTTTCCATTGATGTTTTTTTTTTGGGAAACATTTCTGGACAATTTTGTACAAGCAGCCACTAGATGGAGCCACTTTCATATTACATCAACAAGGCATGAGCCAGTGTTGTGAAGAAACAGTAACTAAGGAAATATTTGGTTATAAGGCATTTTCTTCTGTTATTATCATATCATTATCAGTATTTATGAGTTCAAGTTTTTCCGAAACTTTGCTGCGCCTGTTTAGTTAGGATACACTGCTTACTGTCCATGTCTGTGATTTCTTGGTGGTAGTCATGAATTATGAGGCAGGTAAATGAGTTAGAGCTTTCAGCCTTGTTCTGTCTGGCCATGAAAAAATAATCTCTCCCAGCTATAATGAATTATGAACAAACTTTTATCAACAACTGATGTAGAAAATGTCTAGATTTGATCTCTGATTGGTTCACATTTAGGGTTGGGCCTTAAAGACAGTTTTAGTAAACAAGTCATTCCAAGGAAGGTGTTGACATTCTTGTGACAGCAGCGGTAGTCCTGATAGAGGTGAAATATTCAGAGCATGAGATGAGGAAAGGTAAAAAGAGATATGATGCAGTGGAAATCATTGTTAGCTTTACTAAAGGTTATCATCATAGTACCGAAAGTACTAAAGGGGCTGAGAGGTGAACTCTGGTCTGGGGGGTATGTCTGTAGTGACAACTCTGTGAATCTCAAAGACTTAGCTGTTTGACTTGACTTTACTTAAATGCTCCTGATGCACTTCACTTACAATCCAATCATCATTGTTGTGTTCTCATGGTGATGAAGGGAGGTGCAGTGTAATACCATGACCTCCACAGATCTAGTGGAACCAGATTTGAACTACCTGCATGCATCTTCTCTCTCTATGTGAATGTGGGTGGGTGTGTGCTCTTGTTTTTAATACATTGTGGCACTCATTTTCAGGTAAAATGGGACATTGTGGGGACCGACTGCTCCTTGTGGGGACCGATACCTGGACCCAACATAGGGAAGTGTTGTTTTTGGGTAAGGGGTCACTATGTTTTGAAATGGGTTTAGACTGGGTTTGGGGTTGGATATGAAGCTGTGAATGGTTATGTTTAGGGTAAGGGTCGTGGTTAGGCTGTAGAAATTAATGGAAATCAATGGAAATGCCCTGCAAAGCTAATGAGACAAGTTGGTGTGTGTGTGTGTGTGTGTGTGTGTGTGTGTGTGTGTGTGTGTGTGTGTGTGTGTGTGTGTGTGTTAGTTTAACTAACTATAAAGGACCACAGCTTCCTTTGACCTTTGTAACATATCTGGTATAAACATTTTCCTAAGCTCTGATATTTGAAAAGGTTAGTTATTTTTCAAAATCTGAGTTCATCCATCCATCCTCTTTCCATCCATCAATTTATCAGTCCATCCATCCATCCTGCATTCATTCATCCATCCATCCTCCTTCCATACATCTATTTATCAGTCCATCCATCCATCCTGCATTCATCAATCCATCCATCCATCCATCCATCAATCCAGCCAGGTCTCCCTCGAAAAAGAGATTTTATCTCAAGGGACTTCCGGGTAAAATAAAGGTAAAATAAAATAAAAATAAATCCATCCATCCGTCCATCCATCCATTCATTCATCCATCCATCCAGCATATATTCATCCATCCATCCTCCTTCCATAGATCAATTTATCAGTCCATCCATCCATCCATCCATCCATCCATCCATCCATCCATCCATCCATCCATCCATCCATCCATCCATCCATCCAAGCATTTGTTTCCTTTCCCTTCACAATTATGCACTGCTTTGTGTTGCTCTGTCAAATAAATACAGAATATATATTTATATGATTATGTGGAACTTTACTGTTTTAACTTTACAAAATGGGAAGAAGTTCAAAGGTAATGAATCATTTTAAGAACCATTGTGAACAGAGTTGTAGAGTAACTTTGGAATAGTTCTATCCTTAAGCTTTTATTCTCCTTGAAGCAGGTGTGAAATGTTGCAACCAATCAGGTCTGATGGACCATTTAGAAAAGGAACAAACAGCTGGCATTGCCGGCTTGACCTCCACAGTTCATTTAAATTATTGGCTGAGCTGTTTGGTGATAGATCCTTCCAATGTCCTAAAGATTTTAGAGTGCAACATTGATTAAGTAGCAGATTTATTGATGCATCCCCCTTTTCTCATTTTACTCCCCAATGCCACATGATCAGATAATTGGATGACTACCACCTGAGTCCTGCTGCAAATCATCTATAAGTGACAAACAAAGGATTTAAGGGGATGCAAAAATCCTATTTGAGGACACTCAACTTATGTAGTGATATTTTAATTTCAATAATTTGCATGTTTAGTGAATTAGCTTGACTAGAATGATAAATGTTATTCTAAAACATTGACCAAACTGACTTGATAAGTTGCAGTGCTGAATTATGTCGAAGCATCAGAGAAGATGCTTTTTTCCTATATATAATATACATAAACAGCTACTAAGGCGTAACAACTGTCTCAGAAAATATATCATTCATTTATAGCTAAGAGTGTCAGAGGAACATCGACAATCCAGTGAATAATTTCTTCCTCTATAGAGATTTTGACATATTAAAACTCACACTGTTTCTTATTGGGATTTTATTTAGCAAAACAACACAAAGTAGTGCTAAAACTGTGAAATGGAGGAATTGGTAAACAAGGTTTTCAAAAACGTCTAAAGAAAACTTTAGTCTGAATGTAGTCTGAAAATATTTCTTTCACATATTTAAACCTTTAATAAGCTCCTTTACACATAATAGATCTAATTTTTCCATTTGTTTCAAACAAAGCAACTTACAAATGACTCTTAGGGCTATAAATAACTTTTTCTTTTTTTTTTTTTATTATAGACTAGTGGCTTAAGTTATCCTTATTTACCTCTTTGGTTTTGCTGCTATAGACTTAGACAGTGATACACAATTGTATTTGTCCAATTCCTGCATCCTCTTCCACATTTAGGGTATCAATTAATGGCTCTAATGTAAGTTCTCTCAGCTAAACTCTAGCAAAACGGAAATAATTCACATTAACCAACAATAGCCATGCCTATTGCCACCACCCCCCTGACCTTTTGAAGCCTTTGCATCATATTTAACCTGATCTTCAAAGACACCAAACATGTCACTAAAACCACCTTCTACCAACACCAAAGCATTGGCAGCCTCCATCCATCCTTCTTCCAATATGCAGATTTTCTAATAAATGCCTTTTGCACCTCTAGCTGAACCACTCAGTCTAAAAGTGTGCAGTTCCACAGACCTCTAAGACGCTGCAAAGAACCCTTAAGCCTCCAGTTCCCTGGTAGACGACCGTAGGTTGAGATGAAGATGCCGCCCACCCAGGAGTACGAGGGGTGGGTGAGAGAGCAGCTTTTTAATAAATACCGGTACTATTATTATTAGAAAGTGGATTCCAGATATATGACCACTTCTTGTTACTCTATAACATTCACCTACTATTGTCTATTTTTGCAATAGCAGCAGTTATTTAAACTTTCAACTTTTTGTTTTGAAAGAGGCTACAGTAGCACGGTGTTCTGTTCAGCTGTAAACCTGTCCATGTGGGTGGCATCAGTTGGGCCGCTGCTCCCCACAGCTTTACATTCTAGTGGTTGCATCTCTCTAAAACATAGCTTCTGGGTGAGGATTTACTGCATCTAACTCTATGTGCTCTTTTTGTCTTCCAAACTTCATTACTGATCATATTGCTTAGATGTGTTTCTCTCCTAAATGAAGTCACCTTAGTAGCCACAACTGCAACTAACCTTTACTTTTCTCTCATCAGGAAAGTCCCCTTGGATCAGTGCTTCTATATTCCTGTGGTCACTAAGCCTAGCTATTTTGGAGGTTTCTCCCTGGTAAAGTGGAGTTTTTCTTTTCAGTGTCGTTACATGCATGAGGGATTGCTTCATATTCAGCAACACAATCGAAGCAACTGTGCACTTCCACTACATGCTCAGACAGAAGTAAATCAACCTTTTAACCTGCATGAATTAAATCTGTAAAATGTCTTAACATAACGTGTGCTCAATTGGCGCAGTTATCTAAATTGAATTGAATATGTATTCAGCACCTCAGGAACAAGACTTTTCAGGTGTGTCTCTCCCAGCTTTGAAAGCTGAAAGAGACCCGTTCGGTTTTTGAATTTTGGAGCTTGCCACAGAGTAGGAAATTATAAAACTTAAGTATACTTTAACCAAACTATTAGATTTTTGGATTTGGTTCTGGTGACATTCGAAGGCAAACCTCAGCTCTAGCTTACGGTCCTTTGTACCTTTTAATCCCATCTTTCCGTTATATTCTCACCAGTTTTTCATTTTGCTCCATGCCACCATGTTTTTCACCATAAACTTTCCAGATTTCAACAACAATAAAAGCTATCTGTTGTTTTCCTTTCACGGCACAGTTAAGTGCTACTGTTTGACAAGTTAACCAAACACTCAGAAGTTGGAATATTGAGGAGTATGATAATCATTTTGGAAAACATATTATAATTGTATGTCAATATGTAGAAAAATAGCTTAGGTTTATCATTAAATCTAATTAACTTCATGAGAGGTGAAGGTGTACGGCACACATACTCATAAAAAAAACTTAACATCACCTCAATCATTTACCATCTGTAAAAAAAAATGTAGTAAAATATTTATTGTTCTTGGATCAAAAAATCTTCACATGCCTTTTATCCACTCTATAAAAAAACATGGCATTAGAACTGAAGCAGTTTTTTCACTTGGTTTCCAAAGATTTCTTTAAGATGGAAGTGTACCCTGCAGCCTCCTTTTAGCTGAATTATCCAGATGGTCTTTGCCTGTGCTGTCATTTAGAGCTACCCTGACTTTCTCGCTCTATTGTAATGCATATCTGCATGTGGTACTTTTAGCCCAAAGTTCCCTTTCATCGCAGAATAAGTGAATCTCAATCATTCTTGACTCCTTTTATTCACAGTGACCAATGCTCTGTCCAGCTTCAGTCAGAAGCTTTTGTAATCCCATGGTCGAGGGTTATTTGTCTTAATTCAGGGGATATTTAACAAAAGTCAGTTCTACAAGAGAGGGATGAGAAAACATTTGCCATCTGCCTGATTGCCTCCAAACAACTGGAAGGTGATCTTTATGCAGAATTCTTAGAAAAGCTGATAAACAAACACTAGCTAGTCAAACATTTAGTCTTGCAGGAAAATACTTCATATTTTTTGCTTTTATTTGCAGAAATAAAGGTAATTCTAAAATCATTGTATTCCACTTGAAAACATCCCTTTCTGTACTTAATGACCCATCAACTGTTTTTTTTTTCTTAGATCCCTTATAAAAAGAAATAAAGTAGATGTTACGGCACTGTAACCTGACTCCGCCAGATGGATTTGCTCCGTTGAAGTAATTTTGAGAAGGGGCGAAAATACTGGTTAGCTGATTGGCCTATGTTGGTGATAGACGGGCCAAATAAACCAATCAGATCAACGAAGCATATGACGCACTAAAAGAACGACGACGAAGAGGAGCCAATTGATAGATCAAACTCTTGCCGAAACCAGTCGGGAGAAGAGCAAAAACATATTTTCCTCTGAGAAAAGCCTCCAGAGCAGTGTTTTGCTCTTCTTTCAGTGAAGAAATACTCTGTAATTCCGATAAAACTTGCTCGATAGCCACGCTAACGCTAGTTTCATCAGCCGAAGCCGCCATGTTCTTTAGACTGAACTGTCGCGCTTTTCGTTGCGTCACACCTCAACCCGCCTCAAAGCCAACGCTGATTGGACGTTCGCTTGGTAAACAGCTCCAAATTTAACGGAGAGTAGCCAGACTGATCTGCGAGTGAAACCTTGAAAGCTCGCGAGATCAGGATGGTCTCACGAGGCTAACAGCACTGAACATTAAGGGGGAAAATATCAAGAATTACTTCTTGCACACTATTATTTCAGAAGAGAAAATACCCAGATTATAACATTGTTTTTTTATGTTATTGTTTTTTTAAAAGAACAATGGGTGACACATCTGTTTACTAAATATAACGTCCTCTGGATTTGTGACAATCAGGACATTTCCTCATTGCATATGGAGTGAATTTTTAGGGAATTTATAAAAACTCCAAAGGCATAGAAAACTGCAGGGGGGGGGGGGGGGGGGGGGATTACCTATACCATATCTATCCGAGGCACATTTATTTATATAGCACATTTCATTGGCAAATTATTCAAAGCAATTTACATGAGGAAAAAAGATAAACAAAATATTTAGAGAATAAAAGAGACACATTAAAACAAAAATAAAATGAATGAAAGTTAACTAATAATATTTAGATAGTACAGTCAAAGGCCACTCCAAATAAATGTGTTTTGTTATCTTGATTTAAAGCATCTAATGGTTTCAGTGATTTTACAGCTTTCTGGGAGTTAATTCCAGATTTGTTAAGCAGAAGAACTAAAAACTGCTTCTCTGTGTTTGGGTCTGAGTATGCAGAGTATTTCTAGATGCGGGTTAGTTTTCAGAAAGCTTAACTAAATCTTAAAGTGTGGAATTGGGAAAGTCCTTCTGATATGAGCAAGTTAAACTCTGATGCATATCTGGTCATTAGAGGTAAAACCCTGGGACTAATGTTGAGCCTCTCTGATGTTACTGATGCTTTGGCAGCTCTGAGTCGACATTGGTGTGGGTGGACATCTACCCCAGAGTCATCTTTGCATCTCAGCTCTAGTTTAAATGGATGGTGGTGTTTGCTCAAATCTTTAGGAATCATCCAAAAAGAGACCGACTCCATGGAAGAGGGTCACACAAAACAGATAAACTTACCAGGGTTCAAAGGCAGGCCATGACACTGTTTCCATGTATTTGTATAACCCTACCAAAGTCACTGCGTTTGATTAACACCTAAAAATATGAATGAACTTGGGTAAAAAGGATATATAAACTTTAATTAGCCTCCAATGTCTTGAGCAAAATCTCACATGATTAAAAAAAAGGAGTTTTGTTTGTGGTGCACTGCTGTTCTCATGTCTTATTCCTCTACAGTTGCTTGTTTCATCTTCTTTTTGAAGATGAGTGAGTAAACAGAATACCCCCTCTGCTCCTACCCCCCTGTAATCACATTATTTATTGATGCTTACACTGCATTGGTAAAAATAAACCTAATATTACCTTATAAATCGGATTTCTCCCCTCTTATAGACAAGTTGATTTACGTCTCCATAATTCAGTAAATTAAGGTTGCATAAGCCAGGCAGCACCAACATGGCACGGCATCAAGCTCTACCTGCAAACATCTGGGAGAGCTGATAACATTCTCCCACATTACAAATAGAGGTTTGTGCTTTCCACTTCAAGCAAACCTTCCTCCTCTAAACTCAATGGTTTGTTTGAGGAGAGGATCTCCTCCATTTTGTCAGCTAAGATTAACAGCCTGCATGTTTGTGTTTCCCATACAAAGGCTCTTTGATCAAACCCTGATTAGACCAGATGTTATTTGAACCCCAAAGTGATAACGTGATTACCACACAGTGTTTTCTCTGGTAATCTGTCTGCAAAATGCTGGGGAAAAGAGAGCAAGGCAATCTGAACTAGACCCACAGAGCTGTGAGTCTGTTTGCATCCTTACCTGCAGTTAGGAATGAAAGTGTAAACAATGTTTATATGATGTCTGAGTTTGTCTAGAGTAAATTAACTTTATTTAGGTTCAATTCAAACTCTCACTCTCCTTTAACTTGAAGCTAATGCTTATACAAACAGATGCTCTGCTTTTTGTTGGCGTATTAAAACAATCATCCTCAGCAATATTGGAATTATTGAGCTGACTCAATATGATAAATAATCTTAACACATTTTAAGAAAATGGCCGTCCTAATTGTTGAAGATGCTGTGAGATCATATTTTAGTCTTCAATCCATTATTTCATCCCTTTAATACTAATTGTCCTTGTCTGTGATCTCTACCTAATTATTAAATGAGAGTAAAGAAGCTTTTAACTTTACATAAATCACGCATTTAACTACTATTAGGGTTAAATTCATCAAAAATATAATTCATTTTTGTGGTAATGTTCTCGGTACAATATGAATAAGCCTGTACAATAAAACTTCGGCAAATAGGACTTTATATAAATAAATTATACAGAACTAGATTATGATTGTTTATGATATAAAATCGCATTATAGTCACCTTTACTGATTAAGGGTGACAAATTCATAATGTAACTGATCACGCAGGCAGCTAGATACTAAAAAAATACTAGAGGATGTTTTGTATCAGCCAATGGGGATGCAGATCCGAACCGCTGAAGCTCCTTGGCCTACTAAGTCATTGTGTTTAAAAGTGTAATTTTACAATAAAATAAAAAAATATGAGGAAAAACCTCATTATGAAATAAAATCAGACTTTCTTAAGTGTTACATTTTAAAATAAAAACTGCTAGAGCTAAATAAAAATGTTTCAACAATAATTGATGTTATTGGGATATTATATGACATATATTTTTTTATGATGAGTTTAGATTTTTTATTATTATGAATATATATTTTTGGTATTTTCCCAATTTCATTGTCACATTTTACATTAGTGTTTCCACATTTAATGTTTTTTTATTCAAGTAGCTATTTTTTCACAATGACCTATTTATTTCTTTTTAAACACGTTGGCGTTCCATGTAGTATAACAGATTAAAACGCATCAAAATTACCCTCAAAAACTGAAGATTTCTATCAGTTCTTAAGGACTAAACTAAATTAGTGGGAGATGCCATAAAACGTACAAAATAAAATTGGTAATAATGAAAAATCTGATTTACAAGAAGCACATAAGTGTGATGGAAAACACAATCAGCCCATGTATGGCATGCACATCTTGGGGAGTGCTGGTCTAGTGGATTAGAGCAGTGCGCTTGTGCTCTGCGAAGGTTGCAAGTACCCAGTGTGATCCTGACAGCCTCCACTCTGGGTCTCTGTGCAAGACCTTTAACTGCTCCCTGAGTGCCACACATGCAGCCCTCTGCTCCCCAAGGGGATGGGTTAAATGCACAGGTAAATTTCTTCAGTGTGAGATCAATGAAATTCAATTATCTGGTCCACTTTCAGGCCAAGTGGCGTATGCCATGGTACAACCAGTGCCATCATTGTCAGACCTGGCCCAATTCTGGTTGAAATATCAGTTGTCATGCCAGCAGCTAACCAATAGTGCAGGCTTGAAGCCAGAGCAGGCCCAGACATGTCTACTGTGTGGGGTCTATCAGTCACATAGTAGGGCTGGGCAATTATTTGTATTTGCAATATATTGTGGCACTCACTTTTAGGAACATTCAATTTAACAAGAGAAACAGATTTTCACTGCAGCCCTTTAGTTGGCAGTAATACTCTTTAAGTGTACTTGCAAACAGAAAGGTGGAGAGTGGCCGCTAACACGTAGATCCATGCAAGCAAGTAGAAGTAAGCACTTTTTCGCACAGTACAGGCTAGAAACCAAGGAGTGTGGACAAGCAAGCTTTTAAGATCACAAAAAATGTCTTCAAGCTTGTGGTTTGTGCAAAACAAAATCAAAATAAAATCACTATCACAATACAGGTTAAAAATACCCCGGATTTTGATTTTGGGCAAAATCATTCAGCCCTTTTACATAGGGAGTGTTTTTGTTACGTCAATGGCATGCTGCAAAAAGAAAATTCCAGCACTTTCTAATAACTAGTTGCCACCCTGACCTCCAGCAAAAATACTTTACTACCTCATTACACTTGCAAAACATATGGTTACCTGGTGTGCTACAATATTGGGAATAAAACAGGAATAGGAAAACTGGTAATAGGCATGTTGCCTTGTGGTTACCCTAGGTGGTTTTAGCAAAAGTATAGTCATTAATTGTATTGATGATTAGGCTCTCTTCACTCCGATTCTCAAAAAGCAGTACAGCACACTTGGCGCACTGCTGAGTGTTAATCCAAGACTGATGAACTTCCAGAGCTCCATAGGCAAGGCAAGGCAAGGCAAATTTATTTGTATAGCACAATTCAGTACAAAGACATTGCAAAGTGCTTTACATGATTAAAATACAGGAAAATAAAACAGAATCAAAGCAAGTAGGAAAAAAATAACAAAATAAAAAAATAAAATAACAAATGCAGAAACAAAGAAGAATATTAAAAAAGTTGAACTAAAGAAAAAAAAGTTGAACTAATGATGAAGGCAATCCTAAACAAATGTGTTTTTAGTCTTGATTTAAAGAAACTCAGGCTTTCTGCACTTTTACAGTTTTCTGGAAGTTTGGTCCAGATAAGTGGAGCATAGGAACTAAATGCTGCTTCTCCATGTTTAGTTCTGGTTCTAGGTATGCAGAGCAGGCTGGAGCCAGAATACCTGAGTGGTCTGGAGGGTTGATACACTGATAGCAAGTCTGTGATGTATTTAGGTGCTAAGCCATTCAGAGATTTATAGACTAACAGAAGTATTTTAAAGTCTATTCTCTGAGACACAGGGAGCCAGTGTAAGGACTTTAGAACTGGGGTGATGTGCTCTACTTTCTTAGTCTTAGGCTACGTTCACACTGCAGGCCTTAATGCTCAATTCCGATTTTTTTGTGAAATCGGATTTTTTTGCGTGTCCGTTCACACTTCCAAGTATATGCGACTTGTATGTGATCTACTGTGTGAACTGAATGCGTCCAACCGAAGTGTCCCGCATGCGCACTCGAGGACGCGATGACGTCACACGTAGCAAGCGTCCTCAGTGTTTGCGGAAGTAAACATGACTCGTAATACCGCAGCGTATATTGCGTTCTTTAAGTTCTTCTCCAACAGGAGCAGGCACATTACGAACGAAATCTTTTTAAGAAGATCAAAAAGAAAGACCCTCCCCCGGTTCCGGTAAGACCCTTCGAGTTTGGTCTGAATCGAGCTTTCTAAATATGACTTAAGTCAGCAACCTCACTTGCTCTCCATTGACTGCTCTCTGTGTTATCTTCCGCCATGGTTGTTAGTTTTTCCCGCCTCCGCTTAGTAGGACGCAGATTAGTAACGTTTAGTAATATTTGTCAAGTATCAATGACGTGTAGGTCGGATGAATGCGACCTGGCCGTACAGACACAGGTCGCATTTGAAAAGATCAGATACGTATCGGATTCAGGACCACATATCCAAGTGGCCTGGGTCGCATTTGAAAAAATCCGATCTGTGTCGTTCAGACTGTCATAAAAAGATCAGATACAGGTCACATATGGGCAAAAAAATCGGAATTGGGTCACTTCAGGCTGCGGTGTGAACGTAGCCTTAGTGAGGACACAGGCAGCAGAGTTCTGGGTCAGCTGCAGCTGTCTGATCCACTTTTTAGGCAGACCTGTGAAAACGCCGTTGCAGTAATCCATTCGACTAAAAATAAATGCATGGATTCGTTTTTCCAGATCACGCTGAGACATTAGTTGTTTAATCCTGGAAATGTTCTTCAGGTGAAAGGTAGAAAGCCGGCCTTGTAATTGTCTTTAAATGCTTTTGGAGGTTCAAGTCTGAATCCATACTCATTCAGTCTCAAATATGTGTTAATGTGTTTTAAAAAAAGATGGGGGAGAGATCTTCCTAAAATATGAAACAATGCAGGGATAAATAATGAATCATTTTAACACACAATGCACAACAAAGAAGTGAAATAAGTTATTTGGTGTTCGGGCCCCGGCAGAAGACCTTGACGCTGTGAATCAATATTCGCTTGGCTCAGTAACCTAGGAACAGGATTAGAGTAATCATCTTCCTGGGGGCCAGGACACTGGTGGTGGGATAATCCAGAGGGTGATTGGGACTGAGAATAGCGTGAGTGTGAGGTGGGAGATAGAGGTGGGTGAAAGTTTGTTGCTGTGCTAGAGGGAGGCTAGGCCAGGAGCTAAATTAAGGGGATCTTCAAAGATGATTGGCTTAAGAGGAGGTGCCATCCTTGCATTTATTGGCTGAAGCTTGAAGGAGGGATATCACAGGTGGTCCAGGTTAAGATAATGAGAGTCCAGATTGAGCTTCATATTAAAGCTTTTTGGGGGGAACACCAGCTATACTGTAAATCTTAGGTAGAATAAAATAATCTAAAATAGAAAAGAACTTAAAAGTAGAGGAGGAACAACATGAAAGGGAAAGCCTGATGGCTTCCTAAAAGATGGAAAGACTTAAAAGACAAACACAGAAATTTGTTTTGTTACAGATTCTGCATGTGAGTTTTTGTCGGGGTTTTGTTGTTTGTTTGTTTTCTTTTTTCCTGCATCAGATATTTCTGTCTCACAGTCTTTGTGTTCGTTTGCATCCTCTTCCTGTCCTCCATACCCCGGGCAGACAGCCACCCTTCCTGAGTCTGGTTCTGCCTAAGGTTCCATCCCTGTCACAGGAAGTTGTCCTTTAGACTGTCTCCTTTAGAGAAAAACAAACACCATTATGGAAAAAGTTTAATATAACATAAACTGCGACAGGCTGCAATAGCTTGATAACATACAAAGGAGGGCAATGCATTGAGTTGATATTTTGTTAAAGCATTTGTCATCTTTTTACATCACAAAAGGCATTTCTTTATATATATATATATTTTACTGTAGACAATATTAAGGAGCCAACTGGAGAAACTTTCTAACAGGAATGCAGACACTTGTTTTCCACATATTTTATCTGACAGCGAGATTGATTTTAATGGAACTAATTTGGGCTGTTCTCAGTTAGATTAACTGGATGGGATGCATTGTGACATTATTTTCTATTTTTACATGAATTGACCCATAGGGACTCAATAAATGTAGCTTGATTATAACAGATTTTCGGTTTTCAAAATACTCGTCTGTGACTGGCCTCTTGATTGAGATTTGACTTCTCCCAGACTGTGTTTATTCCTCCAGTGCTATCTTTAGCCCCAAGCTGTAAATACTCATTGTGCCTGATCAGAGTTGACGCTACGGATAGACCTCATTTAGACATATGTCGATGGTGCTTTTTATCAGTATGTTTTGTCCAGGTTAGGAACACAGTTTTTGTACAAACAGCTATAATGTTTGTTTAAAAAAAAAAACAATTAAGGTTTGTAAATTGATAAAAACTGAAGAAATTACAATTAAACTAAAACACAATTTGATTTTATCCGCCAACCGTCTCCCCTTATTTTGATTTTAGTTGGAAAATGTAGCTGCTCCCTAAATTATTTAACCCTAAGCAATATTAAAGCAGATTTCACTCATATGGCCTGGTGTAAATGTGAACTTTAAACATGTATAAGCTTTTTGCCAGCCTCGTGAGACCATCCTGATCTCGCGAGCTTTCAAGATTTCACTCGCTAATCAGTCTGGAGACTCTCCATTGAAGAAAATTTGGAGCCGTTCACCAAACGATCGTCCAATCAGCGTTGGCTTTGAGGCGGGTTGAGGTGTGACGCAACGAGAAGCGCGACAGTTCAGTCTAAAGAACATGGCGGCTTCAGCCGATGAAACTAGCCTTAGCGTGGCTATCGAGCAAGTTTTATCGGAATTACAGAGTATTTCTTCACCGAAAGAAGAGCAAAACACTGCTCTGGAGGCTTTTCTAAGAGGAAAAGATGTTTTTGCTCTTCTCCCGACTGGTTTCGGCAAGAGTAGCCTGGCTTGTGGTTGTGTTTTCGTCGTCGCTCTGTTAGTACATCATATGCTTCGTTGTTTATTTGGCCCGTCTATCACCAACATAGGCCAATCAGCTAACCAGTATTTTCGCCCCTTCCCAAAATTACTGCAACTGAAGGTTTCCAGATGGATATGCGGAGCAAATCCATCTGGCGGAGTCAGGTTAGCTTTTTGCAGAGTTCCTGGGGAAATTTTGCCAACTCCTCCATGGGGCCGCCAGTTAAATAATATCCTCAATTCTGTGCAATTCTAAATCCCACCAGGGATTTCTGGTCTGTTCAGGTATCTAAGGTGGCCAGTATCCTTTCTCCCAGGATTCTCCAATACTTCTTCAGAGCAAGAAAATAATACCCCAGAAGTTAATGGACTAATCACGCCATTTAACAGAGGGGATGTTGTACTTCTCAGCAAATACTTCAAGCTTGTATGTACAGTCAAACAAATGAAGAACTGTGGATTTTAATCAATTTATAGAATAATCTGAGATTTTTGAGAAAAAATTAACAGTTCCATTGCCTGAGAAAAAGATGTTTGTGCATCAGGGAGAAAAAGTAAAACATCATCTGCATAAATTTTAATCGTGTATCTTATTTTTCTACATTTTATACCTTTAATATTTTAAGTTTGGTTGATTGTTGCAGCTAGTAGTTCAGTAAAGATACTGAAAAGTTAGGGGCAGTGTGGAAATCCTTCCCCCGCGATCCTCTGAAGATCAAAGCTTGAATAAGTTTGATTATTTGTTCTTATACAAGCTGTCGGAGAACTGTAATATTTTAAACATTTTGAGAATTTCAAAGCCAAATTTATGCAGAGATAAAAAAAATAACTTAAAGTTAACTATCAAATTCTTCTTCTGTATCTAACAATGAAATTTGAACATTTATATTCTAGGAATATTCAATTAGATTTGTTAATCTGCTGAATGAATGCTTTCCCTTAGTAAAGCAAGTTTAATCACAATTTATTAAACAAGGATTTATTCTTTCTAAATGTTTTGCAAAAGCTTTTCAAATATTTTAAGGTCAAGATCAATGAGCGACATTGGTTGAAAGCTGGTAGGAAAAGAAATGGTAAAAACAATGGTAAAAAAAAACTAGGGTTAAAAATACAGTTTTCTGAAAAGAAAAATGATATTTGGCATAAAGATGAAAGCTCTAGGTATTAAAATAATGTTTTCTCCTTAAAGGGACCAGAGAGAGAGAGATATTCAGAGTCTACAAACTACGAACTCTGAAGGTTTGGATGAGGAAATGTTTTTGAAAGATTTTCTTTGAAATTTTCAATTTCTTACGCTTAATAATTTATTTTTTTTCTTTTTCATCTGTTGTACTTCTAGAGATGCTGGGTACTTTTTGTTTGTTTTTCTCTTATGCTACGTTCAGACTGCACACAAGTGAGGCAGCAGAAGCAGCTAGTTTACATGCAAAGTGCATGGCTGACGTGCATCAAGGTTTATCAAAAGGTCCTACATCATGTTTTGAACTGCAGGAGCAGGGCAACTGAAACAGCACCTCATGAGCTTCTGAGCATCTGACTCAAGCAGCAGATGCTGGAGTTGGAAAAATTGAACTTTTGCTGCTCATCCCGCTACATCAACCAATCAGAGAAGCTGATCTGGGAGTTTACAGGGAGACAGCTATGATAACTCCTCTGAAACAGTTTACTAACACCTAAATTAAAGGAGAATTCCGGTTTTTAACACTTTTAGCCCATTTTCTGTAGTGTCCAGGATGAAATCGAATGATCGACACCAACATTTTGACAATTGGTCCTGTCTCTGCTTTTTGGCTCATGCAGAATCCCCCCCTGGCTGCTTCAGAATGGCTTCCATTGTGCATGTCCGATAATGTCCTTAAAACAACCTTAAATGTTCTTTTTTTAAAATATGCTACTCACCGGGTCGTCAGCGCTGTTCAATGACGTTCCAAAAAACGTTTCGTAAAGAAAAAACGTTCCTGTAGTGTTTTATTTAGCATTTTGTAAATCCCATTGAGTTCTGTTGGAATAGTCAATATCCCTCCGCCACCGGAAACGGAAATGGGGCCTGTTTACACTTAGTTGTAGTCTTTTCGCTTCACTCTGTGTACTCCGACGTCGAGGTGCTAACGTCTCTGTTAAACACTTTAAAAAACTCTGAAAATGGAATACGAAAGGTGGATTCTTGAGGAGGACATATTGGACTTTGAGTTTGACGGTAGAGGATACCGTTTTGAACCGGAATATACTGAGGAGGAGTATATAGAGACATTGTCGCCAACTAGTGGTCTGGAGTGTGCAACGCTTCAGATTCGAACGGGAAGCGGAAGTTTATAAGCGGTTGTGATGTATCGGAAAAAATAGTTCTGGGATTTACAAAATGCTAAATAAAACAAGACAGGAACGTTTTTTTTCACGAAACTTTTTTTGGAACGTCATTGAACAGCGCTGACGACCCGGTGAGTAGCATATTTTAAAAAAAGAACGTTTAAGGTTGTTTTAAGGACATTATCGGACATGCACTATGGAAGCCATTCTGAAGCAGCCAGGGGGGGATTCTGCATGAGCCAAAAATCAGAGACAGGACCAATTGTCAAAATTTTGGTGTCGATCATTCGATTTCATCCTGGACACTACAGAAAATGGGCTAAAAGTGTTAAAAACCGGAATTCTCCTTTAACTTAAAAGCTTCAAAGATGCTCTTGAGCCGTGTTAGAGAAGCATCAAAAATAAAGCAGCAGAAGCTTTTTTGCTGATTCAAGTGTTTGCAGTCTGAATGTAGCATTAGGCTTCATCCAAATACCTCAAGTTTTAGCATGTACCTCCTGTTCCTAGCTCCTATTCCTTCACCTTTCCCTGGGTCAACAGTAAGAAGACTATCTGGATGGGGCAGCCTGTCGAGCTGGTTGACAGTTACCTTTTGTATCTTTGCTTCTTTCTATATGTCGGCTTCTGTCACCTTGAACCCCAGTCGCCCTCGGCAGATGGCCGCTCACACTGAGTCAGTGAGGCAATGCAATCAGCTGGTTTCCCTTAAATAGAAAAGTTTAAACCAATCTTAATGTATGATCTCGTTGAATTGTCTCTGTAAAGTGCTATGAGATGATGTGTTGTGAATTGGCGCTATAAAAAATAAACTGAATTGAGCTGAATTGAATTGAAGACTATCCAGGGTAGGAAAGGAGGTTCGGACTGCTGTGCCTTCAACCTTATGGACATCATTATGCAGCAGACAAGCATTTGAATGCTGGTCAAATTGGGGCTACAGCCTTTCAGAAGAGAACAAAAACAAATAACAGACATATTAAAATTAAGCAGGTGGCTAAAACTCTCCAATATAAAACCCAAAACATATGAAGGTGAAAACAGATGCATGTTTCACACACATACGCATACTGCATCTTCCTTCTTTCTGAATTCATGTTTCCTAATTTTGCTGATTTGCCTTTGACTGCAAATACTCCACACAGACTTGTTCTTCTCCTGAGTGGCTAAATGTTCTGGAATATGTATAGTTTTGAATTAATAGATTTAACAAAGAGGCCTACATTTAGAAAAACATCAAATATTTTTTTAAAAAGCTGTAACATGAACAGAGTTAAACTACCAGCTGCATGACAGGAGCAGTAAGACTTTGATATTTGCTTTTTTTCTTCAAAACTGTGGACATTTAGTATTAAAACTCTGAAAACATCATACATCAAATTCAAAATGGATGAATGTAAGTCTATAAAGAAACTGTAAAAACCAACCTAAGGTTTCAGCTACACTTATTGGAAATATGTATTTTACCAGTTGTCAGGTCTAAGCACCTAAAACATCAGACATATATACCGGGAAAGAAAGAAAGCACAGAGACAATTAATTTAGTTACTTGCGAGAATAGGAAGGAGACTGCAGAGTTTACAAATCTCCAACCCACTCTGCAGTCTTCAGCTTTCTCCTTGCTGTTTGTTGAAGAAAAGGGGATTTCCTAATTACATCAGCTTAGGTTTAACTAAAGGGAAAGGGGAAGCAAAAGGATCTTACTTTAAACCTCAGCACATATGTTAAAACAAAGCATGTTCAAATTGTTCAAAAGAACACATGTTTAGAAGAAACATGTGATAGAGGCTGTTCAGGCCTCCTTCACAACCCGTCCGTTGCATGACCTTTATCTGGAACAATCTTAAGCAAGAGTTAATAAAAGATGAATCACACATCATACATCATAATAGTTCATTAGAACACAACCCATCAAACACAAACGGAGTATAGATAAAATATCTCTAACACCAGTACTCTCACCGGCTGTGTATTGTTAACTTGTTAAGCTCTGATTGGCAAACAGTGGTCTCATATTCCCTTTATAAACCCTCCAGCTCTCATTCCTTTCATTGCTGGTCTTCAGTATGATGACTTTCCAGATTGTCCTGGGGTATGGCAATCTATCAAAAAAAATCTAAAATCTAATTAACAAAAATCTATGATATTTTTTGTTGTTAATTTTTGTATTTTTCTTGTTCCCTTGCTAACCTTGGATGTTTTTGGTCTTCCTATGAAAGGTGAAGTATTAACCTAGAAATACCTCCAGTAAATAATTTTAAGACCTGAACAAACATTTTATGTCTACGTCCAAAATCGCTACACAAGGGTGACAGCGGTGAAGTATCAACTCCTTCCCATGCTGCTCATGTGTCATTCAGTGCTCCTGCAGTAAAAGGTCCTAGTCAACCTTTCCCAGTGCAACAACCAGCAGCGTTTGTTGGCATGAGCCCAATGGCTGGCGTATATACCGGTTCTGTTCCTGTACAACCTGGACAGTATGACACCTATGCTGTTCCTGCAGGATATTCTAGTGCTGCCTCTCAACAGGCTTTAGCTGCTCAACCTATCCCAACAGGTAACCAGTCTCAGATTGTTCAGTGACCTGCTATAGCTGAGTTTTTCAGATCTATAAAAACAATCTAACCTGAAACCTATTTCCACAACCATTATCAGAATGGATCATCACCCCTACTTTTGAGGAAATATCAACCAACGTTGAGGACACTAGTGCCCCTCTCCCTCCTCCACAGCCTCTAGGAGCTACCCTTCAGTCTGGGGAGACTGCCAACATTGTAAAGGAAGCTGAACTTGGGCATTACCAGCGGGAGACGGAGGAATCAGGCTACCCAGCTGTCCCCACAAACTCTGACTTTGGTGGCTTGTTGCCCTACCCTCTTGTTCCTCTTTATGGCCTTCCCTACCCTTACCCTGCTTTTGACTACAGGCTCCTGTTTGGCCAATATCCTCCTGGAACCTACACTACCTTCGGTAGAAATCATGAGAGGGGCAAAGACTATTCTAAGGAAATTCACTATCTGAAGGAACATGTATCTGATGTTCCAGAAACCCCCCAGAATCCTGGACTTGGACAGCAGAATTTCATCCCAAGGACCCCCTAAATGGAGGCAGAGGTTGGTGAATGACTCTTGTAGATTAAATTAATATTAACTAATGCTCTGTTTGTTCTCTTCTTAGATGAAGCGCCCCAGTCTTGGAAGAATTTTATTTATATCTTTTATGGCTTAAAATAAAATCTTCAAAATGCCTGCCTGTCCCTGTGAGGTTTTCTGTATGAAGGTGACATTTTGGTGGCCTGCCGGCTTGTGTGTATATCCTGGCAGGAAACTAGTTTTTAGGAACTTGGCCATCTTTGTTTGCTGTCTGGGTTTAGCTGCACTAAAAGTAGTCGGGGCTTTCTATTATCTTAAATGGACTAAAACATATGGATGCCCAAATTAATGGAAGGCCAATGACACTAGAGACACTAGAAATCCTGAGGTTTGAAACTGGTATGGCAGAAAAAGAGTCTGTGATTTTTGACACTAGAGTTGTGTAAACACTACACTTGTGCATTAAATGCATCTAAGCTTGGAGAACTTAGTACCCGCTTTAATCTTTACCTACTGAATCCCACAGCCTTTGGCCATGTAGTGCAAATGCAGACAAGAGGGTAAACTTTAACTACAGTTCCTCATTAAATGGGGGGTGGGGGGGGGGGGTTGAAAGGATTAAAATGCTATTGTAACTTGTCTTGGACAACAAATATAATTGTTGCATTTTCATACAACAAATTCAACTTCTATTCAAGCTAAAACTTGAATCAAACTCTTGACAAAGCTAATTACTCTTATTTACACATCTGAGGAAATTAGATGTTCGGTACAAAATTTTCAACATGACTTGTCACTATTCATCTATCACAAAGCCACTGGAAATCCACTTGCAGGCACCTGGGAGATCAGGATTTTTACCATGCTTGTCCTCATTGAAAATGTCTACCCTTTTGCACAACGATTTGGCTTTTGTCAACATGGGAGAGCCAAATCTGAAAGGTATTTAGTCCTGATTTAATGTCTAAGGTATTGTTTCCTTTCAACCGGATGATGCATCTCTTTGAATTGAAGCAGTCTTTCCATGTGCATGCTGCCCATTTCATGACATCCCATTATAACACCATTTCTGGCAATTCGGCTCCTGTTTTGGAAGGGTAAACAGGGGACCTTACAGGTAAAAAGCAGCACAAATCAAGCACAAATAATCGCACTGCCTAGCATCACCACTAGGCATTTATTTACTGTGCAGGCATACCACGGTGAAGTTAGGTGCTCCCTAGAGTGGGTGGTTAATGACAACTCTACAAAAATTTAGCAACCACTAATTTTTCCAGGACAGGGAGAGGGAGCCAGTCAGAGAGCAGAAACTGAGGATGAGTTTTTGCATGACTTTAAAGGAACAGCATATCATAGTTAAGTTTATTTTGCATGATGTAGACCCTTTAATGCAGACAAGTTAAATTGTGATTCAATAAATACAATTTTTACATTTTCACAGAGGTGTAACTAGTTTTTTAAACCTAAATGACAGAAAATAAGCCACAGTTACAAGTTATGACAAATGTTTTTGACCCAGAATTACCTCCATGCATTTAGGTCAATCTACCAAGAATATGCCTTTAAAATATACTGATCTGTGACAAAATGTTGAAAGGTATAAACAACAATATTTTGGACATACTTTGCTTCAACCCTGTGGGATTATATAGTGTAAAAGGGAAATATTCTAACCAGGGACAAGATTCTTGATTCTTTTGCAGAATTTTTGAGCAAATAAAATAAAGATACACTTTTTAAGAACAGTTACCTGGCAAAGCAAAGCAGTTTCACACCTCTGCTCAAAACTCTGGGAAGGTGTCAGTTTACACAACTTTGTGTAAAAGAGCATTAAGTTTTCCTTTTTAATGTAGTTCAATAATGGGTCCAACTATCCTACCAAATGAGGTTCAATATGTCATTTTAAATTTTAAATAAATGTATTTTTTAGTGCTGGAAAAAATGTTTTTATACTACAAAAAAATCCAAATGTTCATATTTAATTTTTTATTTAATTCTTTTTTTTCCTACATAACTACATAAGCTAATATTGAAAATAAATAAATCAATATTGAAAAAATTAAATCAACTCCATACATTTCTGCAATTCAGAGCAGGTAAGATCAGTCTTATTCTTTTCTCTTGCACAACAGCTTCTGGAAAAGTCTCAGGCCTGTGCTGCTGTCCTCTTGCATGAGTATGTACACGTGTATAACCTTGACAGAGAAATTCTAGGCTTCACTGAGTGCCTGCAAGCACTGCGCTATCTTTAGCTTTTGTTGTAGCTTTTACCATTGGCCTCTTCCCACTCCTCCTATTTCTCCTCCACAGCCTACTCACTGTTGGCTGCACATGCAAGCATGCAATCTTATTCATGCTTGCACACGATCATCAAACCCCGTGCACACTCAACTCACGGAACTTGCACACTGCCTGTGGCTGTTACCGGGCAGAATGGAAGAAAGCAACCTAGTTCTGGGTAAAAAAACTTTAAAGTGATGTTTATTTGTCAGTGTGGAGTGAAAGAGTTTCTCTTGCTCCCTGAGTGCCTATGATTTCTGCCTGAAGGCAAGTTATGAGCATCGAGTTTCACAGGATTTTCCCTGGTCTTTTTTGATGGCCTGAAAAGAGCTAAAACCAAACTGAATAAATGAATCATAATAAACACTCACTAGAGGGTAGTACTCCACCAAATCATTTTCTGATGTACTATTTTTATTGCATATTATGCATGTGGGCCAGTCTCACTAATGATATGAAGTGGAAATAATGCAGTGTGACTCTTGATGCTTTTATCAGCTTGCGGCTTATATTCAGAGAGTTCATCAATAGTTTATAAGCACTCTGCTCAGCTCCTCTGATTTGTCAGCTAAATATCTGACATTCTCAGCTTGTTTTATTTTCTAATAGTCAAATAGGAGGTTAAAAAATGTTAACTTTGGGTACATTGAGGCTAAGAGGAGATATCACCTTTAGCTGAGCTGACCAAAAGAATCTGATCAGAGGTGTTTGTCTTGATAAACCAGTTCCCACAGGCTGTAGTGTTTGTAAACATGTCTAATTCCTTTCGGGTGGTTTATTCCCAAAACAACTCACGTTTAATTTTATTTTTCATTCTTTTTCAAGGATGCAGTCTTCATATTAGATCCGCAGGTCAGCCCTGCATGTTATCTTCAGACTCAAGCTGATATGAAATAAAGCTTTATTTTCAAAGTCATGCAGCATCGTGATGGAAAACAACTGAAATGCAGGGAAAGCCACGCAATATTGTGCAACAGCCCTGAAACATCCCTGCAGAGAACTCCCAGCTCTTTGATTCTCATCATGTTTGGTTTTTTTTTGGCACAGGTAGTTCAAAAGGATCCTCGAAGAGGGTTATAATGTTATCAAAGAAAATCTAAAATGCAGTAAAATGTGGTTATAAAATACATTTTAATGCTATAGTGGAATAAAAATCACATACAAATGAAAACCAAATACAGTGATGTGAAAAAATTTACATGTTTCAGAACATTAAGCCCATTTTATTATAAAATGTGGCGAGACTAGATTGAAATCGGGAAATTATAAATTTCTGAACCCAAATAAAATTGCTCCACAATGCCACCTTGGGAATTTCACCCAAGGAATATTACTCTCCTTTTTGATAGGACACACAAGTTCGCTCATGCGTGGATTAAGACATCTGAGACAATTTTAAAATGTACAAACAGCTTTTTATTAGAGGCTTCTTAAAATATTCTTTTTAAAACCAATTCTTTATAACACTAAAGAGAAAAAAAAAAAAAGTAACTACAGTAGCTGAGGTTACCGGCGGAAGGGGGCCACCATAGGACGGTATCCACCCAAACACAGCACACAAAACCCCTGTAAAGCACCAGACGCAGTGAGAAGACCCAAACTCAGGAATCACGGCACACAAAAAAAGAAGACACCGTCACCACACCAACACTGCCGCCGGGCCTCAGCACTGTCAGCAGAGAGAGAAAAAAACAATTAATAAAGACAACAATCCAAAATGTACAACAAAAAGAAAACAATATCAGCCTAAATGTATAAATAGTTATACCACACCAAAAGGCTGGGACAAAAATAAAGAAAAACAAATTAAAATATCCAAATCCGGTGCGACCCTCTGGCCACGCAACAACAGCAGGTGAACTGAGCGCGCCGGTGCCGCACGCCACTGCCGCACGCCAAACACCACTTCAATTAGGACGTGTAGCCGCCGCCACAATCCAAGGTTGATGATGCGCAGAATCCGGAATATCAACAGAGCAGCAATGGTAATATGGGGAGAGCTGTAAAAGTTAATTAGTCAATATTTAACAAAACTGCAACAAATTGGCGCTAACAATGAGCGTTACTTCTTACCTCCCAATCCAGACAAACTCATGTATGCGCACACACACACACAAACCGACGACGAGGAGGAGAGCCGCACAGTAGCGTTTTGCCTATGATCACACCTGATTTAGATCTTCTGTGAACAAGCAGCAATAGTGCAAAAAGAGGGGAGACCTACCACCAAGATCAGAGCAGCATGCACCTGATGTTATGCCTTTCGACTGTCAGTCCCTGAGACGCGAGTCACAGCCAAAGCTTGAGGAAGACATGTGTGTCCGATTGGGCGCAGCGGCTTCTTATATACCACGCCCACTTTGCCCAGCCGGAACCTCGCACCTGAAAGCTATTTGTATAGCAATACATATATTTCTATACCACTACAATAACATAAACAACCCAAAGAAATGCAAAAAGCAGAAAACTTCCCCTGGTTCCCAGGTTCACCACCAACCACGACAGCAGGGTGGTGGGACTCATCAGAGACGACAACGACCAGCACTAAAGAGGAGGTGGAGTAATTTGTGGGCTGGTACAGAGATAACAGCCTCGTCCTGAATGTGGAGAAGATGAATGAGATCATCGTTGACTTCAAAAAAAGTCAACGATTAAAAAACAAAATGGCCTAACCATGCTCTACTGTTCATCAACAGCTCAGCTATAGAGGTCGTCAGCAGCACCAAATTCCTGGGGGTGCGCATCACAGACAACCTCACCTGGACTCTAAACAGCACCTCGTGGCTCAAAAGTGCTTATACTTCCTGCAGAGGATGAGGAGAGCCCACCTGCCCCCACCCATCCTCACCACCTTCTACAGAAGCACCATAGAGAGCATTCTGACCAGCTGCCTCACTGTGTGGTGTGGAGGCTACAGTGCCTCAGACTGGAAGAAGGTGAGGAGAGTGGTGAGAACAGCAGAGAAGATCATGGGGGCTCCTCTTCCCTCCATTAAAGACATTTCATCCCAGCGCTGCGTGTCACAAGCCCATAACATCATCAATGACCCCTCACACCCCTAACCTGACTCCGCCAGATGGATTTGCTCCGCATATCCATCTGGAAACCTTCAGTTGAAGTAATTTTGGGAAGGGGCAAAAATACTGGTTAGCTGATTGGCCTATGTTGGTGATAGACGGGCCAAATAAACCAATCAGATCAACGAAGCATATGACATAACAGAGCGACGACGAAGAGGAGCCAATTGATAGATCAAACTCTTGCCGAAACCAGTCGGGAGAAGAGCAGAAAACATCTTTTCCTCTGAGAAAAGCCTCCAGAGCAGTGTTTTGCTCTTCTTTCAGTGAAGAAATACTCTGTAATTCCGATAAAACTTGCTCAATTGCCCCGCTAACGCTAGTTTCATCGGCTGAAGCCGCCATGTTCTTTAGACTGAACTGTCGCGCTTCTCGTTGCGTCACACCTTAACCCGCCTCAAAGCCAACGCTGATTGGACGTTCGTTTGGTGAACGGCTCCAAATTTTCTTCAACGGAGAGTCTCCAGACTGATTAGCGAGTGAAATCTTGAAAGCTCGCGAGATCAGGATGGTCTCACGAGGCTATCACACCCCCAACATGGACTGTTCTCCCTGTTGCCCTCTGGGAAGAGGCTTCACAGCATTCAATGCATTCCCAGCAGGTTCCGGAACAGCTTCTTCCCCACTGCCATCAGACACCTGAAATGTTGAAAAAAACACCTAACCAAAAATACTGCATTCTTGCACCATGTTTGTTCTATTTCTTTTTTTTTCTTCCACGTACGGTAGTTTATATTGGATCACTGCTGCACTCTATGGAATGGAAATGTTCACTGTTAAGATGCTGCTTATCTACTGTCTAAAAGCTGTGCAAAACAACATTTTGTTTTGTAATAAAAGTTGTCAAAGTCCAAGTCTAAAACTTTCCAGAAAATCAGTGTTATTGAATGCGATCCATACAAAGTCCCTGCAGACTTTTTTCGACAGCTTTTTTCAACTTATAGGCTTCCTCAATTTTTCTTTTAAGACTCATACTTATATTTTACACACAACCCGCCCTCATACACGATAGAAATCTGAAAGCTTTTAAGAGCACAGATGCCTTTAGATGCCTTGCAGCTGATGCCAAAGATGTTTGAATCTGATTGAGTTTCTGATTGAGTTTCCTGCCACGTCAGCAATACTGTCTGTATATTATGCCTTCGTTGACCCAAATATGTATTTGCCCATTTGTTTATGCAAAACAGAATAAATGTCAACAGAGATGGCTGTTAACGATCAGAATGGCTGACTGCACCTTGAAAAGTAGTGATCCTCTATGGTCACTAGATGAGCATATATATAACAGAATGCTTTGCAAGCAGAGCTCTGCTCTCAAAGCATTATGGGATTTGTTTTCACAGCGGTCCGCTGTTGCTACCCAACAGCAGTGACAAATAACAAGGTTGGCATAGGCACCATGCAAGGAGGCGGGCTCTCTTGACCAACAGGGAGCAAAAAGTAGTGATCATCTGTCCAAACGGTCAGTTAACCAAGTTAACTATAAAGCCCACTATATAGTCCCCCCTCTATATATAGATGGAGGGGTTAGGACGGACATTCGGAGAAAGCCATAAAACCGGTGCAGCTATCTTTGTTTTGTTTCAGCCTTCCACCTCTGCTTGACATCATACACATCACTGCATTTAATGGCTCTGAAACATTTCTGTATCGAGGCAAATACACTTCTTGGCTTCTGGCAAGATGTATTTTTCAGAAGTTTGTAAATTTACAAATCTCGCAACAATTTATCATGCCTGTGAGGTAAGTCTGAGTTTCACCTTTTGGATTTCTTGAGGAGAGCAGAACACAGCTAGCCTCAACAGACCATCCTGATCTCGCGAGTTTTCAAGGTTTCACTCGCAGATCAGTCTAAGGACTCTCCGTTAAAGAAAATTTGGAGCCGTTCACCAAACGAACGTCCAATCAGCGTTGGCTTTGAGGCGGGTTGAGGTGTGACGCAACGAGAAGCGCGACAGTTCAGTCTAAAGAACATGGCGGCTTCTGCTGATGAAACTAGCGTTAGCGTGGCTATCAGGCAAGTTTTATCGGAATTACAGAGTATTTCTTCACTGAAAGAAGAGCAAAACATTGCTCTGGAGGCTTTTCTCAGAGGAAAAAATGTTTTTGCTCTTCTCCCGACTGGTTTCGGCAAGAGTAGCCTGGCTTGTGGTTGTGTTTTCGTTGTCGCTCTGTTAGTATGTCATATGCTTCGTTGATCTGATTGGTTTATTTGGCCCGTCTATCACCAACATAGGCCAATCAGCTAACCAGTATTTTCGCCCCTTCCCAAAATTACTTCAACGGAAGGTTTCCAGATGGATATGTGAAGCAAATCCATCTGGCGGAGTCAGGTTAGAACACAGCTCCATCAGTTATTGCAAAATCAGGCCAAGAAACAAACAAAAAAGGTCTGGCAAATACCATAGCTATATGTTGTTTATTATATCAAATTGTGTGTGGAAGCTTTCAAAAAACAATTACAGGACTGTCGCTTCAAAAGAGGAATCAGTAGCTTAAAACTTACATTTAAATTAACATCAGATTTTAAGCCCAAATTTTAACTTTTCTGATTTAGAACAGAAAAATAAGTAGATTGAATTCATCAAATGTTTTTAACTTAAAAAAAACTGCAGAAAAAATGTGTGCATTTTATGCCTCCGTTTGTTCAACTCATCACGTCCAACATCTACTTGTAATGAGGTGAACAAGTACGTCCTTTCTTCCAGGATCCGAAAATTACCTTTTCATGCATTTAAATCCCTGTTCAATCATGTCAGTGTGAGACTGTCTGATGATAGTCATTTAACACCACAGCGTGCGAGCTATGGGTGTCTGTGTTCAGCTGTTTCTCTCTTCTTCCTCTTTTTGTTTTCTTTTTTTCTGCATGACAGATTCTGAAACTGTCAGGTGTGTTCATGCGGTTCTACAGAGAAAGCAGACCAGTGCTCTAAGTTAGAATATCTTTTCTGTCGTTGAGCTTTCAGGCCGGTCAGGTGAGACAGATCTGAAAGTATGGATTTTTTTCTCCAAGCGAAAGAAAATCTTTTTTTTTTTTCTCATTTCACTTTAGCAAACGTGAATGTGAGAGAAATAATTCCGTTTATTCCACTTCTAAGATATCCAGTGGATTTTCCTGCCAGGCTCCCAGTGGGTTTTCTTGCAGCTGTTATGTTCTGAAACTCAGCATGCGTGCTGGACTGCACAGCTGGTAAATAATGAATGGAAATACTAAATGTGGTTCCTTCTGCAAAAGCCAAGCTGCAGTTTTAGAACCTCTGAATTCCCCTTAAAATGCACCGCGCCCCTGACAGAATGAGAGGCTGTTTAACTGTATAGAGGTTTTCCTTTCCCTGATGCTTTTAGCTAAGTTTCTAATGACAGAGCCGTTGGAAGCCCTAAAGGTCAGTCTCTGCCGCCTAGTTACAGACCTCTGCATGCTCCATGTTGGGTCGCTTTAATGTGCACCCAAGGAGATTTTCCTCAAACAATTCAATGAGTGGTTTTCCCATTTTCTTTTTCTCTTTATCATCTCCTTTTTTAGACATGAAGATAAGGAAGCTTCAGGCAATTGAGAAAGGGAGTTGTAAAATTTTCTTCACTAAAGGAAAATGGTGTGGTGGTTTTATTGTGTAGGGACATCTAAGTAAATCAGAATGAAAGCAAATGCAGTTTAGTAATTTCATTCAAAAGGTTAGACTGGTAATATTTTAGGTTTATTACAAATAGGTTTTAAGGTTTCTATCTGTTGCTTTTAAAAAGTATGGCTTACAGCCAATGACAATACTCAGCAAATTCAAATATTAAACAAGACCAATTGATGTCTTTCTTTATATTTTGACCATATTATGCTGCACAAAAATATCGGAAAGGCTGCTCACCTCACTAACATGAGAAAGCCACAAAATTTCAGTATTGTAACGTATGATTGGAAAGTTGGGTGGAAGAAAAAATTGAGGGTGCACAAGTAAGAGAAATAAACAGATTTAAGAGGATTGTTCAGCAAAAGCCCATCCTAAAGGCAGCCATCAGTTGAAGAGCCATCAGATACTAGTCTGTCCGATACACAAAGAGAGACTGTTTTCTCCCTTGTGCTAAATTGCTTTTGAATAAGAGATAACATCAGTAATGTCTTGCCTGCACTGAGGAGAAAAGGAACGGGGATGTTGCCCAGTGATCCAAAGTTGTGTTTTCAGATAAAACTACATTTTGCATTTGGTTTGGATGTTAATATCCCACAGTCGGGATAAGTGGAAAGGCACAGATTCCTAGTGTCTTGAGGTTCAGTGTGATATTTTAAAAACCGACTGAAATCTTTTATTATCACTGTGCTTGATTTACCAGCCAGCTTTCTAGCCCTAAACTCCACATACTGCAGTTAATGGGTTGATTGTCAAGACAAATTTAAGAGAAATCTGATGCCTTAACAAAAAACTTTCCATTGATAAATCACACAGGTCCATCCAGGATCTTTGACATGTTTTTATTCATAACCTTCTTACGTCCAGCTCTCCCCCTTTTTCTTCCCCACTTTTTCCTTTCACTCAACCTTTCACTGATGTGCTCCCATGAAATGATCCTAACAGCAAGATTCTTTTGAAAAACTGGGCAGCTCTCATGATTGAAATGGATTTCGGAAATTAATTAATATTCTAATTTATTAAAATATTTCACTGAGCTACTCCTCTACTGGTTTTAGAAAACGTTTGCGTTACATGTGTACAAAAGGCCTTTGTGCTCTTGTGGTTTGAGAAGCATAACCCATAATCCAAATGTTCTTGGTTTCATTCCAGTAGAACTCTGTGCTTCATTCTCCTATTCCCTTTCATTCAGATAGACTGAAAATAAAAAGGCTAATGTTTTTCTCAGTTTAGCTACTGACAGTTATTAGAGCCTTTATAGGCAAATAATCTGATTTACATGGAAAATCAAGAGTCGTTATTGTCATTATATCTCAATACTGAAATTTTTCTAAGACATCAGTTAAAAATGCATATGAGAAAAAAAACAGACATAAAGCAATACTAAGAATATAGAAGAACGAACATCATCAGAGGAGACTTTAAAAAGTAGAAACAAGAAAACTTATGAATATGGAATGTCGCCTATTTGGTTTTTGCATAAAGTTCATCGTGGTGTCAGCAGCGACCTCCTTGGTCTTAGTAGTGTTCAGTCTGAGATTCCTCTTTGAGAACCACTATACAGTCAGATTGTCTTCTCTGTAATGGGTTTCGTCATTAGCCCCATTTACACTACCGTCTTGAAACCGATCCGTGCCGAGCTTTGTTCTTTAAACGGTCATAGAATGATTATACAGGGTATTTGGTGCTGGTCCCTAAGGTCTCTGGAAAGGGTGTGTAACATTGTTTCATACCTAACAAAATGTCCGGGGGGAATTTCAAAATTGTCCGGCATTTTGGTCGACTACATTACAGCATGTAATCGAAACCCACTGGTCACTCGAACCGAGCCGTCAGCTCTGGGGCTGGTCCAGGAACCCCTGCGTACGGGGGCAGGGAGCCTTTTCAGAATCCCAAATCTGGTCACCATAGATATGGTAGCATTGCTATCAACAGTTTAGCGACAAAATTATACTTACAGCTAGCAGTTGTGATGATGAACTAGTACCAGTTTAGCACGGTTCGCTGGCACGGTCCCCTTCAGTTTTGCATGCCATTTACACTCAACAGTTATCTCGGTTACTATGCTTGTACCAATCTCAGTACAGTTTCAAAAGGGATCATTGTCAGAAATGAGAAACACCACAGTAGTGTTGTCCTGAAAATTTACGGACATGTTTGTTTTGTAAAGAGCAGTCATGTGTGAATTGAGTGAAGGAGGCGGGACTGAGAACTCAGCCTTGCGACATTCCTGTGTTTAGGATCAGTGGGGCTGATGTGGGTATCTCCATCTTTGCCATCTGGGGCCTGTTGATAAGGAAGCCACTCATCCAGGAGAAAAGATTGCAGCAATTATTAACACAGAAGTTATAAGGCTTAAAAGGGGGACAGTCGAGTTTTTTTGACATTTTTTACATTCATTTTTTTCTGAAAGATTAACACATCCTTCTGTTGTACTATTTGTAATCTTGTGTTTTATGCTTTGTTTTTGCTAAGTTTGTTCGTAAAGAAAGCCCTTCCTTGTATATGTACAATAACAACAGAGGTATGATAATGTGCTTGTCATTCTTTCAACTCAGTTTAGTTTATCTATATAGCGCCAATTCACAACACGTCATCTAAAGGCACTTTACAGAGACAATTCAACCAGATCATCCAGTCAGATTGATTCAGAGTTCTCTATCTAAGGAAAACCAGTTGATTGCATCGACTCGCTGACTCGAATGTAATCCCTCACAGCAAGCATGCTTGTAACGACAGTGGAGAGGAAAAACTTCCTTTTAACAGGAAGAAACCTCCAGCAGAACCAGGCTCAGTGTGAGCAGCCATCTGCCGAGGCTGACTGGGGTTCAAGGAAACAGAAGAAGAGATACAAAAGGCAACTGTAAAAGGCGGACCCGTCCAGGAAACACACAGCCAGGCTGACGAGCTCCGAGCCAGCGCCTATGTCAGAGGATGAAAGAGAGCTCATCCAGTTAGTCACAGTCAGAGAAACAGGACTACACTGAAAAACAGGTCAAGCTCAAAGATCTATAAACAAGGGTGTTTATTGCAGCACCACAGCTGATATTTCTCTCCACGATGGAGTCACAGCCAAACAGGAAGAGACCAAATGAAGCTACTGCGAGAAAAAGCAAAGAGAGCATAATGTTAGAGATTGAACTAATAAATACTGCAGAATGGGAGAATAGAAATAAAATGAGGAAAAGGGGTAACTATGTCATCCAGCAGTCTAAACCTATAGAAGCAAAGATGCAGAAAATAGCTTAGGATAACTTAAGTTTTGATGAGGTATTAGAAAGGTAGAGCCACAGTGTGGCCAAGGTAGAACATTTTTTGGGTTTTTGAAAATCAGGCCGACATTGTGGAGGCGTCTGCAAATACAGAGGAGTGGAAGAAGAATCTGGGGTTTAACAGAAAAAAAAAAAAAAAAAAACAAGTCCTGAAAGCCCAACAATCTAAGTCTTCCATTAGGCCCCGGAACAAAGCCGGCTAATACCAGCAAAATAAACCATGTACAAAAAATAAAGACAGAGTGCCACACTACCAAAATAAACAGCTGCAGGCCGCCAGCTGGCTCAAAACAAACACAGGACACGTAATCCACACAGGACAGCCCACTCTGAGCTGGAGAAGGAAACCAGTGAGAGCAACACAGTTCAGTGATTTAAGGACTGCGGTGATGTGTTCCACTTTCCACATGTTGCTCAGCGTGTTTTGTTTGAGGTTGTTTTTGTTTTGTTTTTATTGACAGCGGTTGAAGTGCCATCATAATCAACCCCCCAAAAAATAAAAGCATCTTCATTTTTTTTCCTTATCATGTTTGGATTAATATTATCTTGTCTTGCAACGTTATAATTATCATGTTATATCTAAAGTTTTTAGAATGTTCAAACACCTTTTTGTGATTTGTTGGCTGTTTTTAATCATTTCTTGGCTTACATGTTTACTTTAATCCATGTGCAAATTACATCCCTGTAAAAAATCCCATTCATATAAAAAAGGGAAGCTTAGCCAAAGCCTCTGGTATATTTGATGTGTGGATTAGTTTTCCTAATGTTTTTCTATCTTTGTACCTAAAAGACCTGTTGTTGTTTTCTTGTTTATCCTTACTTTATTTTTAGTTTTTTCCTTTTCCTACTATACCAAATGGTTTAATCATCACAGCCAAGCTCTTACAAGAGTATTAGGATTAACTAACCTGTTATTGCTTTTTAAAAACACAGGAGATTATTATTCTCCTTTCTGAATATTTCATTCATCTTTTTTTTCCGTTTAGCAGCACATGTGGGTTCTCACATGTGAGGTATTACCATCGCTGGGTTTTCCTGTCTAGACATGATCTAATGCTCTCTGTGACCCGGTAGTCTCATTCCACCAGTGATTCCTGGCAAGGTTCAAATTTTAAGGCCGCTGTAATAGGATTACATTTTGAACCTAAGGACTTTGTCTCTGTCTCCTTTACTTGCCAGTTGACTTTAGTTGTGCTACAAAATGCTTTACATAGAGAAGCAATGTGTAGAACAAAACAGGAAACTCTTTGTGGTTGTCATACAGAACATTTGTTGAAAACTGATAAAATAAATGTAGTGTCTCCAAAGGCTAAGGTCTATGTTGCTGATTGTATGTGCAAACTATAATCTTGCTTTTTTTATGTAGCATCTGGAGGAATGGCCTCTTCGTCTGTGAGTAGCATTTTACCACATGTAAATACTTGTCTTGTTTTACTGGAAATAATAATAGCATCCTTATCAGAATATGAGCTTTTAGTACATTTGCAAATTTTTTACCATCTTTGCAGCTCAAAAACGGTCTATCTGACCAATATGATTGCTGGACTTCGTGGTGCTTCTACTTGCTTAAAATTATATAATATAAGCAAGCAGAAATATAATAAACAGATGTTAGAAGATAACAAACGGAAATTATCATCATCCAGGCATAACATATTCTTAGTGCATGTAAAACTCTGATTTCGATTTTTTTTTTTGCCATTTCGTAAATATAAAAAATTGACCTAAATAAAATATTTATTTCTTGTTAAACATTGAAAGAAGGATCTATGTTGTTTAAAACTGTGCATTTCAATATCTGCTTTTAATTTTATTTCCCTCCCAAAACACTTTTTTTTAATCACTTTGGTTTGCAATGTCTTATTATATAATGTTTTAATAGTGTCCCTCATGTATTTGTTGCTGTACTGTGTTTCATGTTCTCCTGTGTGTTTCGATAACAAACGTAAATCCATTTTGTGTCCTTAAAATTAACGCACGTCTGTCTTAACATGTTGATTTCTAAAGCTGTAAGATCAAAATAGATTACCTCATAATTGTGAGGTGAAAATAAGAGAATGTATTGTTTTCAAAGGAGTTTTAGAAATAAAAACCAGAAGAAAGTGGCATGCTTTTGTATTCAGGTCTCACCATCTTTCCCTTCCTGACCAGCTTTCCTCCCTTTCCTGAAGATCATCACAGCATAATTAAGTCAACAGCATGTGTTATTTATATAAAATATATAAATAAAATTTAAACAAAAAATGCATATTAAGTGTGAAACTACCAAGCCAACTTTGACATTTAGCTCTTTTGTTTCCTGTTCTATATAAGCTGGACAACATTACTGAAAGTCAGGTCTCCCCCTGACTTTCAACATTTATGGTTTTATATTGAGATTCCAGATGGTCAGTGTTCCTTAAATTTGATTAACGTGAAAGTTATTGCAGTGCCGTAATGATTTGGACTTGCATCATGCAGAATTAGAGTAAATATCCAGCCATCCATTGTCTATTAACTCAGAGTCCCTGGATGCTGGTGCCTATCCCCGGGAGTTAAAGAGGAAGAGGCAGGGTGTTCCCCAATTAGAAACTCACAAATACCCATACATGGTTTAACCTCTCAAAACCCACCGTTTTAAAGCGTTTACAAATAACAACTCAGAATGCATGAAAATTACACCGGTAAAATTTTGGAAAAATCATTGGAGAGCTTAGATTCTCCACAATTCAACAACCTATTTCATTTTATGGACATAGGGAGCACAAAAAGCACAACTGACACAGATATACCAGCATGTCAAAATGTACTAGGATAAAGCAGCCACAACAAGCAAGTTATTTATTACTGCTGTTCATATTTTCGAGAATAAAAAAACAACTTTGAGTCATGTTTGAACTGGTGCAGCTTGGGTGTTTTACTCACCCAGTTTTCATGTATATATTCAGAAACTAGAAGGTGTTAGCTGTCAAATAATGTATCACATGTGTAATTTGGGCTTATAGTTCCTAAGTTATTTGCGTTTCCATTTGGGTATGCAAAATAGGTGAGAATTTCCCAAAATGAGGTGGATATAAAGAGGTTAAAATCAATCAAATCATCAAATGTTTCCTTGTTCTGTGCTGCAGCAAATTGATTGATTGACTTTATGATCTCACAGTGGATAAATTTACTTGTCACATCAGCTCAAATAGTCAAAAAAGAAGAACGTGCCAAAGAGGGAAAAAGGTGCATGGGATGTGCGTCTACATATTACAGCTTCTTTTTTAATAGTAGGATTGTTATACAGGGTTTTTCCACAGGGTGATTACACTGGTATTGATATGGATGGATATTTATATTTATATACAGTATATAGTTATATAGTTATTTTGATCATCTGTAAAAGAAAAAACAGGTAACTTTTTATATTAAGATGAAGTCAGATTCCATTTAAAGTCAACAAGCATGTCTTCAGCTGTGACATAAACATCGCTGTATGGGTTGTTTATAGTCACAATCGCAAAAGAACAGTAATTTTCCAAAGCAAAACCTTTTAATAATCCAGTCTGCCTTGGAATGGAGATATTAAGTCTGGCCGACATCTTCCAGAGAAATCTTTCACAGAAAAATGTGAAAAAGAAAGAAAAGGAATCCCATGATGGATTGTTCAAACACTTGCCGCATGAGTGGAATTAACAAAAAGCCCACTGTGGGTGGTTCACTGCAGAACCAAATCCGCATCTGATCCGCATCTTTTATTTCAACTTAGTGAATTTTAAAGTCACTAATCTGAAATAAAAATTATACTTAGTATACTCGTTCATATATGTCAAAAAGCTTTCCTGCTAGTAGTCATGCTCTCTAAAAGTTCTTCATACCTGTGTATAAATGACTTGGAGTGTATTAGAGTGAATGTGGCAGTAATTTAAAGGTCTGATTTTGATCCCAGAGGGAGGGGGGTTATCATCAAACACCTGGGTTTAAAAAGTTCTGATCTATCGCAGAGGGGTTTGGGAGATGGAAGAAAAAAAGATGAAAGGGATCAAATCAAACCCTGCATGAAAGGGAGGAGAAGGATGAACAGTGAGTGTTTCTAAACGTCGCTCATGGTTTATCAGTTTCTTTTTTGTATTTTTCTGGCATTTCCTGATTGAAAGATTTTTCCTAATCGTGTTCACCAAAACATTGGGATTTGTGTCAGAAGGCTATCTATAGTACAACTAAACTCATAATACAATTGAATAGAATGTGAAACATTGACATATTTGATCATTCTGATGCATTAAAGCGAGCCGTACCTGCACCCTCAGCACAAAACCAAACGCACCTGCAGATGCTACAAACAAACAGCTCTGAAAACCTCTCAGCCTTACTTCAGCAGCAGGATTAGTGAGCTGGCATATGGTGGCCAATGGGCACAGCTTCGGCATACCCCATTAACTGGCCGTCTCTGGATGAGTTTCTGAGTATGCTTCTAATAGCGGGATCAAGGTTTGACCCAAGGTTATGTTGTTGGAGAACGAAATGAAACCTATAAACCCCACAAACCTTCAAAGAGGGCCTTTAACCTTTAGACTATGTAAACAGAAAACAAGTGTATATTGCTTCCAAAAAAAATATGGGCGACGTATTTACATCTTTCAAGCATTTTTGTCGCATAACATTCACAGACTTCAATGTGTGTAAATTTGAAAAACATCCAGCGTCCCTGACTCAATGTTTTGCTGGAAAATCGTTTTAAGATCAAACCTCCTGTAATCTGGCTACACCTTCATCAGATCCACACATCAGAAACATTTTTTTTTCACTGATTCTTTGCATAAAACTGAATGGGAAGTAAATCTACAGAGCATCGTTTAAACGTTCCCACAAATTCTTTCATCAGGTGTTTATTTGTCTTCTTATTGTCTCATGATATTTTACTGGAGGTTTCTTCCTGTTAAATGTTTTTATTTTAATTTTAACTAATAATGTTGAAGATTCTCAGTCATCCAGTCATTCCAAAAATGTTTAAAAAGCAATCCACTGGGCTTGGTTTCTACGTTTGAAGACGTTTCGCTTCCCATCCAGGAAGCTTTTAAAATGTCAGAAATAGTGTTGAGTTCTAGGCTTTATGCAGTAGCCCAACAAAGCCTTGATTTTGCCTGAGCTTTGCTCTGTTTCAATTTGCATGAAAAGCAAAAAACAGGAAAAACAAGGCTTTGATGGGTTACTGCAGAGGTCACGGATTAGCGGACCGCGGTCTGGATCCGGACCCACCTGCTGGCTAATCCGGACCCAGCCTGATTTAAAACATTTATAAATTACCGCATGTTTTCCAATGACAGTATCTAACTTCACTTGTGCTGCTTCTCCTGTTTATATGGTAAAGCCCTCCGGAGCGACTGGAACCAGGCGACACATGATCCAAATTAGCCAATGAGCTGCTGTCAGTCTGGGTTGCTGCTGCTGCCACTTTTAGACACAGCAGGCAAACCTGTGGCAAGCCGGGCGATGGGAAAGAAGGAGAAGACGATGAGAAAAAGAGAGCAGAGAAAGCGTGGACTGCTGGAAGAACTGCTGTGAACTGGTGAAAGAAAAGTGAAATGGTGTGCTCAAAGATGACCCTGAAAATGAGCACCTTGATATGTGCTTGAGAATGGCTTAGTCTCCGTTCAAACCCAGGTTTAAAGCCTTGCAGGGCAGCATAAAGCCGACTGCGAACATTAAGCCATAAAAAAGAAAGAAAAAGAACAAACGGTCAGTTCAGGTGTTTTGTAAAATATGTCAATCAGGGAATTGTCTATATACCAAACTGAAAGATTGTTGTTCTCTAATTAAAAAAAAAACACTTTAGATTTTAAAATGGAAATATTTTCTATTTTTTAAATATTTTTCTATTTAAAAATTTAATTCATAACATGGATGCATAAAAACCTCATTTTATTTTGGTGTTAAATTCTGTTTAAAGTAACCGATTATAATTACAAATGTCTCCAGACCTTTTTGATGATTTTCTTTATTCAGATCACGCTGATTTTTAATTGGTTACCCCTGGGCTATTGTATAAAGTGTCAAACTCAACACTATTTCTGACAGTTTGAAATGAAAAAGCTTCCTGGATGGGAAGAGAAACGTCTTAAAACTTGAAAACAAAGTCCAGTGGATTGTTTTTTAACTTTTTTAACAAATCCTACTTGAAAGGTCCGACAAACCTCTAAGGTATTTGCAGAAAATCTAGATTTTTACAAATAATAAATTACACATAATCAGGATTTGATGTACCAATTAGGTGATATTTGATGGTAATCTAAACACTGTAATGAGACAAAATGTGTAAATGTGTTTGTGTTTTAAGCTAATCTTTGTTACTTTCTTCTGAGAAATAAATTATTCCTTAATCTAAAACCATGACTAAGATAAATAAATTTAAATGAGCTATTCACAAAATGTTCAGCTCACAACCCACCACAAAAGAAGAAGACGCCCATCCCACTGTCACACTGAGAAATACAGCCTTGATGTTATTTCTCTCCCGGTTTATAGCTCCATACGTAAGAGAATTGAAGCCTCGGCTTCCTTTGCAATCTATTCAGTCCCATAGATATCCATAATAAAGGCTAGATGTCTCGTCCGCGCTGCTGGCAATGGGGGTCGACGTCCGCACGTGGCGGCCATCTTGCCACAGGCAGCTCGCTCATTCGTAACATTGTGTTTTAAAGGCGCATGTACTTAAATAACCATAACTTCCTCAATTGTCTAACGATTCTCAAACTGTTTGGTTTGTTAAACAAAAGTCAGACATGTAGTTATGAAACTGCACACTTATGAATAATTATAACCATGGAATTTCATATGAAAAGAACATTGAATAGAACATACAGGTGCAATAAATATACACATGCACAAGGTATTTATGTTAAATCAATATATGCTATTAAAACTCAGTGTACTGAATGGCAACATGATATATAGATATATCTATAGATATCTATACATGTATAAATATGTGTATATATATATATATATATATATATATATATATATATATATATATATATATATATATATATATATATATATATATATATATATATATATATATATATATATATATATATATATATATATATATATAAATAAACACTTTTATTTGGGTGTGATTAATTATTTCACAGTCCTAATTTATTTATATTTACATACATACTTTTATAATATGAATATTATTGTTATAATAAAATATGAAATACTGACAAAAAAGGCTTATTGTGTGGCAACCTCTTGGTGTAGCAGCATAATCCAGGTTTCAAATTAAAGGTAACACTTTGAAGTTTCATGTAGACTATTCGGATTAATATATTATATCAGGGGGTAATTACACAAAAGTTCCTATTTTTAAACCATTATAAAAGTGACATTTATTTGCTATTAAAATTGGTACAATAGTCCCCTTCACAAGTATGTATAGATGTAGCATGTTGAAATCCCCAACTACACTACTGTGATGGTATACACATGGAAGACAGAGATTTAAAAAATGACCCAAAAAACATAGCTTGGCTAATGCCCTTTGAAAAGGAAGGTTTTATTGAGCTTCTGTATAATGTACAAGAGAGCGTTGTCCACAAGGCCATCAAAGCGGACAGGAAGGTAGCTGTGGTCATGTACTAGTGCAGGAATGTCAGCAAACGGGGATGGAAGATCTTCTCCTCCTGCTTACACATTATATAACCTGCAGAAACAAAAACAAAAGTGACCAACAACAATTCACGGTGTATAAGATTGGTATATCAATATGTGATTAAATTTCAATGATACACATGCCCTTTGAAGATGAGCTGGAAAGTTGAAAATGTTTGGCACAACACCATCTTTAAGTTGTCCAAAGGAAACTAATACAAACTTATAAAAGCTTTGAGTCAACAACAATCTTGTAATACTATTATGTCATAGCAAAAGTCTGGCATCTTCCTTTTAATAAACCCAGCAAATTCCTGTAACATAATGTAAGATGTGTTGACAAACCAAATCGATTGGAAATCATGTTCAATTCTGCCTCTTCCACTGATGTAAAGTTGCTGGTTAACGTTAGCAGCTAGCTAAACTGTAACGTTAGCTGCTAACTTACTAACGTTAGGTCTCACTTTGCAGCTTCTTGTTATTAGCCAGCTAACGTTAGGCTAATAATGAAAATACAACAACACTCAGATTATTGTTATTAGCCAACTAATAACTACAACCACATCCACAAATATTGTAATTTACACCAAAGATTAATTGTCATACAATTGTTATTGGTGTCAGTAAAACCTATATAATTGACTAATAATCTCAGCCTTGATAACTTGCGCAAGTAGCCGTGATGCACAACTATGCTGCGCGATTAAGTCATTTTTCGACAAGAAAATCTGCAATTTCGACATGTTCAAGCATCAAGAATAATAGCCACGTTCATAATGTTTGTAAGAAACCAAACTGTTTGTAAATCCGTCAAGAATTCAGTGAGATAAGAGTATTTGTGTTCGTGCTGATCACTCACCTTACATTAGGTACCACAGAGCACAACAGAAAGCCTGCCTGAGGTAAGATGGCCGCCGGTGATGCCGTTTGAGACTCCGCCGTAAGACATCTAGCCTTTATTATGGGTATCTATGTTCAGTCCTGCAGGCTCAAGTGTAAAATAAGGCCAAGTGGCAGCTTTACAACCTCTCAATAAATGGTGAAAAACCTAATCTACCCCCCCCCCGCCCACACACACACTCACATGCAAGCACTGTCCCTTTTGAACCCTCACAAGACCTTTACTGTCTCCTAAGCACCAAATCTTCTCTACCCACTAACCTCCCTGAAAGCACAGCAGCTCCTGTGATTGAAGGCCTAGAAAACGTTTTATTTTTATTTTCATTTTCGATGTATCCTTGATGTTTATAACAAAAAAAAAAAAAAAAAAAAAGAAGGCCAGTGGAGGACTCACACAGAGAGAAAATGTTAACTCTGACACCTGAGGTAGGGTAACTCTTAACAGGTAGTTGCAGATAGAAGGAATAGACAGAGATGGACAAGAAAAAGAGCAAAGCAGACAATGGAGCTGACAGAGTGATCTCAGGTTTTCAGTATCGATCCGAGCTGCTTTTCCTCACCGCCCTGCCCCCTCAGGAACCCCAACTGGATTGGACACCCAGCCACATAAAGCAATATGACCCCCCACCGATGCCCTCTTAGGTCACTGTTTAGTGACTGCTGACTTCTGGTTGCCTTGGTGACAGAAAATTACATGTGAGACCTGGGTGGCCGCATGGATTGTGCTGAGTTCCCTGGTTGCTCTTTCATTATAAAGTCCATAAGAAAAACTGCTGCTAAGCGTTGCTGCTCTGTTTAGAGACCAGCTAGGATGTAAGCTATGATTTCTAGCTACTGATATCTATTTCTATCCCATGTTACATTCGTGATGCAGTGCAATATGAAAAAGTAATTACGCCGTAAATCTTATTGTTATGCAACTCTCTGCCTAGACAACATCATCAGCTCCTTAATAAAACCCTTTTACATCACCGGGGAGGACCTTTTTGACAAATCCAACTTTTTTGATTCATTTACTGATATGGATATCAACATAAGTCCATGAAAAACTTGATTATTACATCTTAGACACTTGGCTGCCATGTTGAATTCAGAGGATGAGGTAGATAAGGATATTATGAATCTCTAATTAGAAATTCATTATTATTTATTTCAACTTTCTATTCACAATTTTAAATCTACAAGCTGTCAATCTATGGAGTATGGCGTGTCTCAGAGATTAGGAGTTTCTACAATTTGGAAAACCACTGAAATCTTCCACTTATAACAACGTTTATATGATGACTTACTGATCCTCTTCCACTTGACTTGGTTTTAGGAGTTTTAACACCAGAGGAACATGCTCAAAATTAGCCAATGTGTTGCGACTTGTAATGGTTACAAACTGTTAAAGGTGCTAAAAAATGGCTGTCATGTTGGATATTAAGATTAGGATAGATCTGCAAAATTAGGTTTCATTAGGATTATTATTGTCGAAGATGTGTGATTCCGTTAACCCCTAATAATTCCTGACTGTTGCGTGTCAGAACTAATGTTTTCCCAAGTAGTTTTTCTAATTAGGGCGGTTCCTCTTTTGAGCTATGCAGTTATCATCTTCATCATCTACATCGCAAAGATTTAGGATTGGAATAATAGCTGTGTCCTCCATCTAAGAACATAGTGTGATATTTTGATAAGGCTAGAGGCATGGATGTGTCCTCATCTGCAAACGTGTATGATGTAATGATCTCATCAATGACCCCTCACACCCCCACCATGGACTGTTCTCCCTGCTGCCCTCAGGGAAGACGCTTTGAAGCATCCGATGCAGGTCCAGCTGATTCCGAAACAGCTTCTTCCCCACTGCCATCAGACAGCTGAACTTTTAAGAAAACTCAAAATCATGTCACAGACTCTGCATCACACTGACATCACCAAACCAAAACACTGCAAATTTGCATCATATATATTTAATGCTCTGAACTTCCATATCAATGCATTTTATTTTATTTTATGTTATTTTTGCTCCATGTTTTTCTTTCTCCCACACGGATTACATTTGATCCATGCTCCACTTTAAGAAATAGAAATGTCATTAGAGCTGTACATAATGAAATGTTGTTTTATACACAGTCTGTGTTATATAAAATGACAATAAAAGTTGTCTAAGTCTAACTTTAATGATGTGGGATACTGGAGTTCTTTTTTTTTTACAGTGTCCTGTCTGGTAATGTGGCAATAAGAATAATTGTCTTGATGCCAAAAAGAGCCCAACAGATTTTACTTTCACAAGTGGAGCAGTATGGCAATTGCCATACTGCTCCACTTGTTTCATACATATAAATTGCTTTATTATAATTATGCAGGGAGTTTTACAGTTTATATGGACACTGCAATGTAAATAGAACAGAAAAACAGAAGAAAAGGAAAAAAGAAAAAAGAGAAAAGATGAAAGAAAGAAGAGATAGGAGATAATGACAAAACATTTTCAGTCTGCTTCATCGCCTGTAACGAGATGAAAAAAAAGAACAGCACAACCGAAAAACATGGTACGAGACATACAATAAAGCAACACCTTGAAACTATTGCTGAAGTAATATTATTAAGTCTGACATGTACTCTGTGTTACCTGAAGATATGAATATGGGATACTGGAGTTGTATAGAATGCTTCTCTAACTGTGATTCGGGGCCACTTCAGCAGGATGTGAGCCCAGTTGGTAAGAGCTGCCTTTTGCAACTCAAAGCAGCTCCTCTGATCTGATCATGTCTCCTCATTATTTAATACATATAGATTAGGACATTTTATTTAAAGAGTTTGTCCCGAGTAATCTCTTTTCAGAAAGGAATTGGAGACAGAAAGCTTCAAGGTGCAAGGTGCTTCAAAATTGCAGTGGTAGATCCAACCAGGAAATCTGATCATCAAAGAGGGAGAAAATCTGACTTCAAAGTCAAACCCAAACTAGACGGCTAGAGATGTTCTGTTTGTTAGAAATTCTAATCACTCTGTTCCCCTCTTTAACTTATGAACCACATGTTCCATATGAGGAAGGTTAAAGGCGACTCTTCCAGTTCATCTTGGTTAAACCTCTTTATGCTTTAATTTAATGTGTGCTTATTTGTTGTTTTAGGACTTTTTGCTGAAATAAATACAAAAATAGATGCATTGCTCCAAGGTTTAGCCTGTTTTGGGCAGATAAGCTTGCGCAGATGTTGCCATATTTTTCAGGCACTCTAACACTTATTTGGCTTTCTATGATAAAATGCATTCTAAGTTAATTCCTCATCTGCGTTTACTATAGATTCCCAGTATCTGCATTCGGGTGAAAAGCCGGTGCTTGTGTAAAGCTTTATCTAGCCCAATAACCCCAAACTGCTTCACGCTATAATCAATCCTTGAATCTTTAATTAACACATTCACATCCTTATATGGGAGATACTCTTGGTTTAGGACAGAACTGGTTAAACTGGAGTAACAGTGACCATCAAAACGTCCTGTGAGCCAACAAAACAGTCACACTGCATTTTTGAAGCAATGTTTTCTACCATGTTTTGTTTAAAATTACATTATTGTCGAAAAATTTGGCTCATATTGCAAATAAATAGAACAGAGTTTAGCTCACCTCCTGCCACCCCTCTGACACCTCCAGCCCCCCACACACTCACACTGTCCCAAATGGCTCAACCCTCCCCCCAGCCTTCTCCTGTACAGCGCCTCTCCACCACCACCCTCCCCTCCTCCTCCTCCACTGAGGACATCTGCACCAACCCCCGTGTGACTACAGGCCAGGTTAAGAGGCAGCTGGAAAGACTACATCAGCGCAAGGCTGCAGGCCCTGATGGCATCACACCCAGGATCCTGAAGACCTGCGCCAGCCAGCTGTCTCCTGTACTGGGACATCTCTACAACCTCAGCCTGAGTCAGGAGAAAGTCCCATTGCTGTGGAAGACGCCGTGCTTGGTTCCTGTCCCCAAGAAGCCGAGGCCATCCGACCCAGCAGACTACAGACCGGTCGCCCTCACATCACATGTGATGAAGGTCCTGGAGAGACTGGTCTTAGCCCAGCTGAGGCCACAGGTGAGGACGTTTCTGGACCCTTTGCAGTTTGCCTACCAGTCCCACTTAGGAGTTGACGATGCTGTCATTTACTTGCTGCAATGAGCCCATTTGCATCTGGATGGTGGAGGAGGCACTGTGAGGATCACTTTCTTTGATTTCTCCAGTGCTTTCAACACCATTCAGCCTCTGCTGCTGGGTGAGAAGCTGCGGGTGATGGGTGTCGACGACACAAGGATCTCCTGGATTACTGACTACTTGACAGGCAGGCCACAGTTTGTCCGTCTGGGCAGTGTCCTGTCTGATGTGGTGGTCAGTGATACAGAGGCTCCACAGGGAACTGTGCTCTCTCCCTTCCTCTTCATCGTATACACCACTGACTTTCAGTACAATTCTGAGTCATGTCACCTGCAGAAGTTTTCTGATGACTCAGCTGTTGTAGGGTGTATAAGAGAGGGAGAGGAGGGGGAGTACAGGACACTGGTGGACAACTTTGTGGAGTGGTCCGAACAGAACCACCTGAGGCTGAATGTCAACAAGACCAGAGAGATGGTGATTGACTTCAGGAGAGAGAAGAGGTCTTCACAGCCACTACGGATTAGGGGGGAGGTGGTGGAGGAGGTGGAGGACTACAGATACTTGGGAGTGATAATTGACAATAGACTGGACTGGAGGTCTAACTCTGAGGCTGTGTACAAGAAGGGGATGAGCAGACTGTATTTCTTGAGGAAGCTGAGATCCTTCAATGTGTGCAGCAAGATGTTGGAGATCTTTTACCAGTCTGTTGTTGCCAGCACCATTTCTTTGCTGCTGTGTGTTGGGGCAGCAGCATTAGAGCCAGCTACACCAACAGACTAGATAAAATCATCAGGAGGGCTGGTTCTGTACTTGGACTCAGGCTGGAGTCTTTTGGGACTGTGGTGGAGAGGAGAACGCTGAATAAACTCTTATCCATCATTGACAATGATCAGCACCCTCTCCACCACACAGTGGTCAGACAGCGAAGCACCTTTTCTGCTGCTCCAGCTCCGCTGTCGAAGGGACAGATACAGGAAATCTTTCCTACCATATGCCATCACATTGTACAATAAAAAATAAACTCTTGTTTCAGCATACAGTAACCAGCACTGTACTGTACTGCACTCCATATTTTAATACTTATTTATAATCTGTTCACTGCACCTCAGGACTGTTCACTGCACCCTTATAATGTAAATACGTGTGGATGTTATGTTATTTTTACTTTTTCTTATCTTATTGTGTTGTGACTGTCACTATGTGTAAAGCTGCTGCTACACTGCAATTTCCCAGCTTGGGATAAATAAAGTACATCTATCTATCTATCTATCTATCTATCTATCTATCTATCTATCTATCTATCTATCTATCTATCTATCTATCTATCTATCTATCTATCTATCTATCTATCTATCTATCTATCTATCTATCTATCTATCTATCTATCTATCTATCTATCTATCTATCTATCTATCTATCTATCTATCTATCTATCTATCTATCTATCTATCTATCTATCTATCTATCTATCTATCTATCTAAATGGAAACACTGGAGAAGAATGAGCATTGCTAAAAGTCTATAGGGAGACCTCTTAAGTTAAGAGATAAAAAAAAAAAAACAACTAAAAATTACGTCATGAGGAGAAGTGGGGTTCTTATGGCAGCTGAAAGCATCAAAAAAGAGAAGAAATTTACTCTCTGCATTTGACCCATCCCCTTGTGGAGCAGTGGGCTGCCATTGTGTACTCGGTTTTGCTCAGGAACCCAGAGTGGAGACTGTGAGGATCTAACTTGCAACCTTCTGAGAGCACAAGTGCACTAATCTAACCACTAGGCCAACACTCCCCGTTATGTTCACTGGGATGATGTTTTTGCAAAAGGTGCATCTTATCATGAAATGGACTGTTTACATCTACAATGGTATGAAAGAAAGAATAAAATAAATAAAATCTAATTTATGTAAATGATCTCACTTTTGATATATTTAATCTTAGTTTTGAGGTTTTTCAAGGCTTTTATGTCTAATTCTTACATGTCAATGATGTCTACAACTTAGAAAAAAAAAAGTCTGCACAGCATATGTTAGAAAATATTCCATGAATGCAAACCAGAAAGGAGCCATGTGGCTCTTCTGGTTGCTTTCTTCAAACCGAGATAAAGCATGCTTTAAATCTGGAAAGAGAATCTCGGCCTCTTTAGCTTCAGCTGACTGATACCTCTGAATGTCAACATTGTGTATCAGCTGTTGGAAAACAGCATATCTTAATGCAAATTCATTCCAGCACCAGCTGCTGTGTCAAGATGAAAATACCCTTGAAACTTCTAATGAGCTCCCTGCTGTGAATAAAGAAGGCAAGGAGGTCACAGAAGTTACAATAAGAGGAGGGTGTGCTTTTCTGGGTTATCTTCAAGTGTTATGTGTTCCTGCATTCATGTGCAAGCAAGTGCCTTGACTGGAGGCAAAGGACTGGATAACGAGTCGTTATCATGTCATTGTGTGGTGAAACTAAAGCTGCAGTATCCACACTCACACTCGCAGGTCTAAAATGTCTGACCTCATATTTTCCAAACCCATAAACCCCATTAATGCAGCTCCAGCCCTGTCACAAACAGCAGCGTTTCTGTAAAATGTGGCACCCAAACACCCAATAATGTACAGAACCCCTAAAGCAAGCAGTAAAGGTCACTGGTTTGTTGTTTTTCTCCTTGTAAAGAGGATTCCTTAACACAGATATCCCCTTTTACAGTTAAACCGGACTCACCACTATCAGGTCCAGGTGACGGCCCCCAGGCAGCACTTTCATCTTCCCTCATCTGGTTTCACCACCGTTCACACCTTGATTCATGTGTTTCCAACATCTCTCAGGACAACCAGCTGGATAAACGACCCACATATTACTACCACACACCAGATGGGTACAAACTGTTCTTTAGCTTGACTGATTCATTCCTCACTGTAGTTACAATTAGTAATTTTATCTCTATATGATGTAGTTACACATGCAGGTAGAATAGAAAATCTGTTTATTGTCCCACAAAGGGTAAATTCTGGTATTGGCTGATAATAGTAAAAGGGAAAACGCAGTCCTGGCCCTTTGGACCCTCAACAATGGCTCTTAATAATGACTAAATTGATATAAAGAACTAACTAATGTGGTTTAATAACAAACCGCATTCTTAGAAGCTTTAGTGGTTTTGAAAATATGAATTTGAACCAAATTTTTACAACTAAACTACATTAAAAGAACCAGAAATATGTCTTTAGAGCTATTTTTAATTAGCTTGGAAATTAATACATCCTTCGTTTTGCATTAAAGAATAAAAAAATCCATTATTCGTTTTATATGATTTATGTTTTTCCTTATTTTTAAAAGCTAAAAATACAGATCAACTCTTGGTTGTTTAAGATGGTACCAGATTTTCCATGGCAAATATTTAACAAAAAATAACAGGTTGTTTTATTGTAAAGTAAATGTAATATTTTGCTAGCCTCGTGAGACCATCCTGATCTCGCGAGCTTTCAAGATTTCACTCGCTAATCAGTCTGGAGACTCTCCGTTGAAGAAAATTTGGAGCCGTTCACCAAACGAACGTCCAATCAGCGTTGGCTTTGAGGCGGGTTGAGGTGTGACGCAACGAGAAGCGCGACAGTTCCGTTTAAAGAACATGGCGGCTTCAGCCGATGAAACTAGCGTTAGCGTGGCTATCGAGCAAGTTTTATCGGAATTACAGAGTATTTCTTCACTGAAAGAACAGCAAAACACTGCTCTGGAGGCTTTTCTCAGAGGAAAAGATGTTTTTGCTCTTCTCCCGACTGGTTTCGGCAAGAGTAGCCTGGCTGTTAGTACGTCATATGCTTCGTTGATTTGATTGGTTTATTTGGCCTGTCTATCACCAACATAGGCCAATCAGCTAACCAGTATTTTCGCCCCTTACCAAAATTACTTCAACGGAAGGTTTCCAGATGGATATGCGGAGCAAATCCATCTGGCGGAGTCAGGTTAATATTTTGCAGTTCCAGATTACTTTACAGACTCAAAGCAAAATGACTTTTTGATGCCAACTGATGCAGAACCTCTGCTTTAAAAGCTGCACTTTCTGCTGAGAGCAAAAAGGGATCCAGGCAGCATCATCCTGTGGGGATGTAGAAGTGAGAAGTCATAAAGATGGATGGTTTAAAACAAAAAGTTAACAAAATACTTATGGGACAGATCTTATATTAAGCAGGACAGAGATATGATGAACTGCTTTAAATCAAAACTCTTTCTTCTCGTAGAACAGCTCATTTAAAGTTTAGAACCTGGAGAATTTGTGACCCTGCTTGAAAATAGATGTTGACAAATTGATTATCTTCATGTCTTACCAAATTAGAGCTATTTAGCAGATAAGTTACTGCAGTCAAAAACTTAATTACATGAAATATGCACATCATAATGCTCCTATTTTTGGTTTGCTTCTCACTTATAACTTCTATTGAATCTATTTACATTTTTGGTTTAAAGGGATAATATGTTCGGGGGTGTAAAAATACCTTAGTAAGGCACCTCGTTCAGCTGCAGGGAAAAGATCCCTAGTTTGTTTATTTTGTTAATTATATCCAACACAGGCTTGCTTAGCAGCTTAGCTGATATAAGTTTCTGTCAGCTTGAACCCCATAGTTAAGACCAGAAAAGAAAAGAAAAACTTAGAAACCCCAAAGAAATTTCAGCTGCTTTTAATTTACTTGCTCAGGATAACCTGAATCCTTTAAATGCAAAAACAGCCCTGGGTGGAATACGTTTACATTATCACAAAAGAATAAACAGCAACAGCTTCGGACATCTTAATAGTCGCAGTTTCACCATCAGCAGTTGGCAGACAACAGAAGGTGGGAATCCAACTAAACGGATTGTTTCGTCTCCGATGGGGGAAGGGAAGGACCTCCCTGATGGCCTCGTTTACCTCCCCATGAATAGTAAATACAGCCAGAACTCAGGACTTTAAAGTCCAAATGGGTGCTGTGCAAACATTTCATGAATGTGATGGAAGAACAGCATGCAATTCTTGTTATCTGCAGTTTCATAGTGACTCTCCTTCAGATCAAGTTAACCCCAGAGGGAAATATCTGTTTCATTAGTTTCTGTGTGCTCTGATGCACAGACGGTAACCCGACTCACAGCCTCCAAAACAGAAGAAAGAGTGCAACTTTTTGCCTTTAAATAAATAACTTACGTGATTTTATGCTTAAAGTGCAATGATGCCAATTTTCCATACAGGGTTAAGGATTTATTCAGCCTCTAAATTTACAAAAATGTACAATTTGTATAAACATTGGAATGATAACAACTGAAACTTCACATCTGCATGTGCTGATGACAGGAATGTGCTTTCTATTAGTGAATAATTAATACTCTGAAACCACAGAACATTGCTTCACGTCGCATTATTAGGAGAACTCTGGCCTCTGTCCACAAAGAAGCATCCAATAAATATTTTAGAAAGAATTAAAAACAGCCTCTCTGTGAAACGGGAGGGTTTTTCTTCTCTAGAATCTTTTCATATAAATGTTTTTAGTCCTTCTTAGAAATCCTCTTTAAGTATGGCCTAAACAAGCACTTAGTGATAACTGACTGTTGTCGATATCAAATGGTTCAGCTTTCCACGGCACCAACGCCAAGAAAGTCAATACTGCTTCGGTTTTATGAGCAAGTCCATTTCTGCTGACCCCTGAAGGCAGTTTATAATTGCTGTTTTTCTGTTGGCACAAATTGCTCTCCTTCAGGAAAAAAAAAAACGGCTCATTGAGCCTAGAAGTGTCCCAACGCTGAGAGGATCTCCTCGAGGTTATGCCCACAATCCCGGAGCTCAGAGTTCATCTCTTTCTGTTTCGACTGTGCTTCACCGTCTTCTTCCGCTTCAGGATCATCTCGTAGAGTTTCTCCAGGCCCGCCTGCAGCCCCTGTCCGTCCACGGCGCTGCAGCCCTGCACGTGGTACAGCGTGTAGATGCCGAGCTCATGCACGGACAGCAGTTTTTCCACCTCGCCGACGGACAAGGCCGAGTCCAGGTCCTGTTTGTTAGCCAGGATCAGCACCGGCACCCCTTGGTTCTCTGAGGTGCGGGTGATCTTATGGAGCTCCACTTTAGCCTCCTCCAAACGCTCCAACTCAGTGGAGTCCACAACAAACACTATCCCATCCGTTCGGCGGGTGTAGGACTTCCAGAGGGGCCGCAGCTTCTCCTGACCGCCCACGTCCCACACTTGGAAGTTCGTGGCCCGGGCCCCCCCCACTGCCACCTTCACTTTCTCCGTGTTGAAACCTTTAGTAGGGATTGTTTTCACAAACTCCTTCAGTTTGAGCCTGTAGAGCAGGGAGGTTTTCCCAGCTGAGTCCAAGCCGATCACCACAACATGCAGACACTGGAAGCTGGGCAGGAAGGACGAGGTGGGGGCGATGTCGGTCAGCTGGTTCCCCATGATTCGGACCAAGAATTCACACCCGCTGAGGAGAGGTGGCAGATTCCTTGAAACTTGCAGATCCAAACAGGCTGACAGGACTGGACGATGACTGGAGACCTTATCAAAACACAGAGCAAAAGCTTGGGTTAACATTCAATGAAAAGATAAGTTCAGCCTGTCTGCAATGTGAACTATTTCAGTGTCAAGCATCGATGATAAGAGTGGAAGAGTTTGAATTCCACCATCTGATGCAACGTGATGGAAAACAACCGTCTGTGTCGCAACCTGTCGAGTTTACATCAACAAACCTGGTTGAGACGACACCGACCGACGCGCAGAAAATAAATAATGGAAAAATGATGACAACACATCACCCTGGTGAACATAGTGGTGGCAGCATCATGCTGTGGGGATGTTTTTCTTCAGTTAAAGTAAATGTATCAAGATGCTGCAAACTTTTGGTAATGGGGTAAAGATTTAACACCCTCCCCCCATCTACCAACAAGACAATGACCCTTAAAATGCAAAGGAATGGTTCAAATCACAGCTTATTAGTTAACTCAGTTGACCTAGTTAAAGTCCCAGCTTGGATCTAATCAAGATTCTGTCGTTAGACCTTAAAAATGTTTACCGATAGATTCTATTCACTCCATCAAGCTGATTTTGAGCAGTTCAGAAACAAAAAAAAGAGGTCGATTTTTACAAAAACACAAAGCAGATAAAAGGAGTAAAGTTGGATTTTACCGTGAAAGATGATGCACATTAATACAAATCCTTTAAGTTTTGCAAAAAAATTGATATACCGTATTTTCACGACCATAAGGCGCACCGTACTAAAAGGCGCAGTCTCAGTTATGTGTCCCATTTCTGTATTTAACACACACATAAGGCGCACCGGACTATAGGGCGCATTTTTTATATACAGGTACATGTCCTCTACTACCTTTAAATAGCTCTACTGCGTATTTTAAAAATACAGCGGGGGCAAAACTGAGTATGATTGTGCTTTATTCATGTATTTATTACAAAGTATTAATCAAACCTGCGAGCTGGCCGTGAGACAGACATATCGCAGATGACACAGCGCTGTGATCACTCCTAAATTAACTTAAAATCCTGAAACCTGCCGACGGAATATGTTCGCTTTTATTGCCGGTATCCTGGTGCCTGCAGTTTAAATTATTTAGATGAAAAGCACCTGCCAGCCACCGCGGTGAGGCTGCTGTTGAAGGGATTTCTGCTGTCGGTGATCCGCTGGTATGTGGGGGTCTGAGCGCCTCCGACAGAAATAGATAATCTGGATGAACTGACTGCAATTAAGTTTTCAGGTGGCCTTTCTCACTTAAAAACATATTAAAACTACTTTATTCCCCCTGATCACAGCAAATATAGCTGCAAGATTTAGATTATTTAGATGAAAAAACACCTGCCAGCCACCGTGGTGAAGAGGAGGAGACCCGCCCAGAGGCTGCTGTTGAATTAAGTTTTCAGGTAGAAAAATAGAGCGGGAGCAAAACTGAGTATGTTTGTGCTTTATTCATGTATTTATTACAAAGTATTAATCAAACCCATCAAAGTCATCATCCTCTGTTTCTGAATAAAACAGCTGCGCTAAATCAGACATGCCAGTTTCCCCTTCTTCGCTGTCAGTCACTTTCCGTGCAGCGCGGCTCCTCAGAAATAATGCCGGCTTTTGCGAAAGCTTGAACAACAGAGCCAGCAGACACGTTAGTCCAAGCATCTGCAATCCATCCGCAAACGGTGGCGTAACTTGCCCGGCGCTGCCTTCCACTTATCCTGAAACTGTGATCTCCGTCTGTCATCCATCGCTCCCACGCCGCTCGCAGCCTTACTTTGAACGGCCGCTTCACACTGATGTCGAGCGGTGGAAGTTCCTTTGTCAGACCCCCGGGATAACGGCGAGCACAGCGTTCATTTGATTCACCTTTTTTTCACATCGGCTGTGAGATGGGCACGCAGCGATGGTGATGCGTGGAAAAAAGCACCTGGTCTCCTCACATACACCTGCCTTTCATCATCTTCTCATCCATCCAGCCCGTTTCATTTGCGTTAATATCATATGTCATCAGAGCGCTGTGTCTGTCTCGCTGTCAGCTCCCAGATCAGCTTCCCTGATTGGTTGATGCGGCGCGTCCAGCAGCAAAACTTCAATTTTTCCATCTCGAGCAGCAGCAGCGTGTTGGCGGTGCGTCAGATGCTTAAACGCTCCCGACGTGCTGCACCTGCAGCTCAAAATGCGCTGCGGGACCTTTTGCTGCGCCTATACGCGCGTCAACCATTGACTTTGCATGTAAACTCGCTGCTTCTGCTGCACCTGCTGGGTCCGGTTCACACCGATGTCCAGAGGTTGAACAGCGAGCACAGCCTTAATTTGTTTCCCCATGTTTTTCACATCAGCTGTGAGATGGGCACGCATGGAGTTACATATTAACAGCGATGGTGATGAGTGGAAAAAAAAACACCTGGTCTCCTTACATTCAGCCACTCTTTCATCATCTCCTCAATGAGGTGGTCTCAAAAGTCACAGTTACAACACACATAAGGCGCACCGCACCATAGGGCGCACCGCACATTTTGAGGGAAAAAAGACGTTTAAGTGCGCCTTATAGTCGTGAAAATACGGTAATTGCTTTTAAGACACTAGTCAGTCTAAACTGATTTCCTCCACATTTAGACTATAATAAATAATCTTGTATATTCAGTCCTACATTAAGGAGCCAAACAACAGTTAATTGGACGTTTGTGCTTGTGTTAGTCTTATTTGCTCTGCCTAATCCTCTTAAGACGGTTAAGCAGAAAGTCTTTTCCTTCAGGCTGATTGATTTCAATCCAGAGGAAGCAATATGTATCCAGGGCTTCCCTCAGCACTGCTGCAGCAGCAGCTGCTCTAATCCGGTTGTTGTTGACATCCTGATGCCCATCATCACACAGCTGCTTCTGCACTCTGGCCTATTCTGCATTCATCCTATAAGGTGGTGAAGCAGCGGACGCTGAGCTGCAGAGAAAATGCACAGTCATGTTTCAGATCTGAGGGTTTTGACCTCTGACTAAATCTAACTGTGCAGGAAGAGAGCAGAGCTCATCCTCTCATGCAGACGGCGGCACCTTTCATCTTTTTGTTCTAACAATATATCAAGTGGAAAACTTCCCCCAATTCCCTGGAAACCTCTCAGCTCTAGAAACTCAAACATGACTTCCAGTTTTAAAATGCAAAAATAATTCATCCATACCTGGTTAAATGATTGGAGGAATAATCATCCGCAGGAGAAAAATAAAACCATGTTTGAAAGGAAATGTTTCTGTTCTCTCTCTGTTGCTCCTGCTCCTGCTCCACCGGCCGGTCGGATCTCCTCCTGCTGCTCCTCTGACTGAGGAGGAATCCTGGAGGCTCAGCCAGCACCACCTTCAGCCCGGCTGACGTCACGGTCAGCTGAGGGTTACTCTGGCGCCTCCTGCTGGAGGAGTTATGAACTGCAGGGCATACAGAGGCGCTCTCTCACCCGAGCGTCTAAAACATTAAACACATAAAAGACATAAAGAAAAAACTTATTTTGACAATTGATGTTGAAATTGACCTGAGATTTATTCACAAAACATTATCCATCAACATCAGAATAAACAATGTTGTTATAACTCCACAGAGAGAAAAACTGTTTTATTATTCATAATTTAAAGTGGAAAAAATAACAGAAATTCAGCTTTTACTCTGGTTTTAACCATCAAAAATAAACATAGTTTCAACATTTTCCCCTGTACAATTATTTATGTTATTACTTCTACTAAAATGAATTGAAGTTTTTGCTTCACTGATCAGAGAATTAAATCATTTACGCTTGGGAATTGCAAAATACTTGCACTGTAAATGATCCATCCTATTCCCTTCACAAAGAAAGAAAGAAAGTAAGTAAGTAAGTAAGTAAGTAAACTTTATTTGTATAGCACTTTTCACAGACAAAGTCACAAAGTGCTTCACATGATAACATAAAAACAACACAAGTAAAAACAGATAAAATGCAATAAAAGCTATAATAAATAAGGGAATAAAACAACAGGCTATGTGCTTTGGAAGGCTAGTGAAAACATGTGTGTTTTTAGCTGTTTTTTAAAGATGTCCACCGAGTCCAGAGAGCGCAGGGACAGGGGGAGTTCATTCCAAAGACGGGGTGCCACCGCTTTTAAGAAAGAAAGAAAGAAAGAAAGAAAGAAAGAAAGAAAGAAAGAAAGAAAGAAAGAAAGAAAGAAAGAAAGAAAGAAAGAAAGAAAGAAAGAAAGAAAGAAAGAAAGAAAGAAAGAAAGAAAGAAAGAAAGAAAGAAAGAATAAATTGATATTAGTGATATAGTAGGACTCTTGTATTAGTGAAGTCATCATTTATTTGAATTAGTTACTATCAGATTGTAGGATAATTACAAACATTTCAGCCAAATATTTGAGTGAAAAAGCACATTATTTAATAAAGCTGCAGATATTTTCTAGAAAATAATCAGCAGAATAAAATTAAAAAATCTCTCTAACACGTTTTACAAAACAGTTACAAATGACCAAACATGTTCAATACAGCACATTGCTCTTCAAGTTGGTTTGGAGCTTTCTATTGTGATGCTTTGGCTCCACCTTGTGGCAAAAGTACTAAAAAAAAAACTATGTTTTAGAAATGGGGAAAATTACCAAAAATCTCATATTTTTTTCTGTTGAAAGCTTGAAAGCAAAAGAAGACTCGTGTGCAAACAATTTTCAGGAACATCAGCTTATTATCTCCTCTATGTAATATTTTTTGCTCGATATGAAATCTTATTTTTTCAAATCCTAATTTTGCCAAACTAAGCTATATTTTTCATTTCACCTATTAAGCAACACAATGGTTTCAGTAACATAACATCAGTGCAACAACTTGGAAAGATAAAAAAAAAAGCTTGACCTTTTTTTAAAAAAAAAAGATGAACAAAGACTCATTTCAAACTTCTACACAAATCTTACCATTGAAATCATTTTTATGCATTTTTCTTCTTTTAAAGCTACACTCTTGCTTTAAAGATTTTATTACAGTCAGTTACATAACAGAAAAATGGGATTCAGTGTAACTGGTTGATGAAAAATAGAGATCTGTGATGAAAATGATCAAAACCCTAACATGAACAGGATATCCTGAGCTATTTTCTGCATCTTTGCTTCTATAGGCTTAGACTGCTGGAGGAAATAGTTACCCCTTTTAATCATTTTATCTCTATTCTCCCATTCTGCAGTATTTATTAGTTTAACCTCTAACATTATTCTCTCTGTTTTTTTCTCACAGTAGCTTATATTTGGTTTCTTCCTGTTTGGCTGTGACTCCATCCTGGAGAAAAATATCAGTTATGCTGCTGCCATCAACACCTTTGTTTATAGATCTTGGAGCTTGGCCTGTTTTTCAGTGTAGTCCTGTTTCTCTGACTGTGACTGGCTGAATGTGCTCTCTGTCATCCTCTGATATGGGAGCTGGCTCGGAACTTGTTTGCCCGACTGTGTTTCCTGGACGGGGCCGCCTGTGGAGCTGGTTGACTGTTGCCTTCTGAATCTCTGCTTTTTCTTTGTTCACTTCTGTCTCCTTGAACCCCAGTAGGCCTCGGCAGATGGCCGCTCACACTGAGCCTGGTTCTGCTGGATGTTTCTTCTTGTTTAAAGGGATTTTTCCTCTCCAGTGTTGCCATAAGCATGCGTGGTGTGAGGGATTGCTTCCGAGTCAATGAGTCGAATTAATCAGCTGGTTTTCTTCAGATAGAAAACTTTGAACCAATCTGACTGTACTATCTGGTCGAATTGTAAAGCACCTTTAGATGACGTGTGTTGTGAAATGGTACTATGTATATAGACTGAATTGAATTGAATTAAAATATTATCCTAAGCTTTGAAAAGCTCAAACATCTCTCTTTAATGCATCACTTGAAAAACAGAAAAGGGGGGTGACTTATCATCCTCCAAATCTGACCCATCTCAAAGAGCGGCATGTAGAAAACCTAGATTAAAAAAGCTAAGCAATGTAGCTGAGACAGCAACCATCTGTAAGTACTTCCAAATTCTGGCAAAGTAGGGAGCTGAGCTGACCATAGAAGTGTAAATCTTGGGTTAGGTCTATATTTGAAAATCTTTCTGAAATTTCCCCATTCCCCCTGTGGAACAAGGTGGTGGCAGGGTCATTCTGTGGGGACAATGAATCTCTAGGACAGATAGATATACCGACAGATAGATAGGATGCTGATAAGATAAACCAACAGAGTCTTTGACAAATGTCACAGTTTAATAAAGTGCAAATGAAATTATCACTAACAGAGATCAACTCTGTAATAAAAAACATAGGGTTTAATAACACTGAAAACATGGACAGCTTTAAAAAGCACAAGAGTTAAAGTCATTTGTAATAAAATATTAAGTTACTTATATTGAAAACATTAATGTGCTTCATTTATAAGATGGTAGTGATTGATCAAAAGCCTTTGGAATATCAAAATACTGGCATAATACAATCTCATTATCAAAGAACTCGATCACACCTTAAAATAATAAAAACAGTGTCTCATTGCTGATGTCTATAATGACGGTTCATCATCTCCACAGGATGGGGCATGGTTGAGTTATTCCCACAGTCGATGTACTCGAAAACATCCTGTGAAAGCTGCTCGCTGTGAGACATGTAAGTGATATTCATGGTCATCCTGGGTGGAAAACAGAAGACAAAAAAATAAACATCAACAACTGCATCTTTATTTTAAACAAGACTTTTAATTAAATTAAACTGAGGCAACAGTAAGCATATATAATAAAAAAATGTATGGCACTTGTTTTCTCTGCTTTTTGTTTCTTTGTTGAGGTCTAGATGCAAAAGATCTATATTTGGCCATTCAGCAAAGAAGCTGCTACATGGCTGTACATCTTATTTTGGCATTTGACCAATTAGATGAGGCCTTTAATGATATATTACCTACTGTAAATTAAGTTGGAAAAAAAAGGAAACAAGAAAAAAAAAAGTTAATTTAAAAGTTAATAATAAACCTAGTGAACAATTATACTATAACTAAAAAATATACGTATCAGCATTAATGCCTCTAGGGTTATGTTGTACCAAAAATGTTTTTCTTTCAATCTCAGAGTGTTTTTGATGAATTTCTTATAGAAGCACTTTGTTATTTTTCTTAATATATTCGGGCAAGTCGGCATTTCTTGTTATTACACTGACATTAATTTTTGCCATCAAAATATTCGTATTTTTTAATGTTACAAAGGTGATAAGAACTTGTCCTGGATTCCAATAACATTGTTGGCTTGAAATCACCGAGTGCCCTATAAAGGGTTAATAAAGAAACAAACAAGCTTAGCTCCATGTAAAAAAAAATAAATAAATCATCCCATCCTGAAAACAGACTTGAGTGAAGTTTATGTGTTTGAGTCATTGAGTGGTACTTAGATAATTTTCCTGATGGAAACCCAAAATGAAAATTACCTGTTGGTTGCACATTCTCCTTCAGGACTTCCGGCTTTAATCAATTAATTACAGCAAGCAGGTTGGGTCAAAAAGGAGGAAAGCAGCCAAAGGCCATTACATTTAATTGGACAATTAGGTATGTTGTTAAAGGACCCATAACTGTCCTTTTAATGAAAGGCTGTTACTGTTATATCAGAGGTAACTGAGTGCTCAACTTCCAAAACGTGTCACCATTTTTGTGTTGGGTTTATTTTCCCTAAAATCCATGGGTTTTCTGGCACATCTATGGAGGGAATTCTCAAATAAAGATTTTTTTTTTTTTTTTTTTTTTTTTTTTTTAACCTTGAAACAACCCCCTTGGAGATGTTTTTTTTTTTTTTTTGCCCCCGTTTATCATTGATGCTGGCCTTAACTAATACCAGAGAGGTCTCCAGTATTGGTGGGCTGTTAGAGGACTCCTAGACAAAACGTAACTGTTTCTCCTTTTTTCTTACAACCAATACATTATTTATTACTTTTTTGAGACTTTGTCTGCTTTACATTCAGATGGGTCCCATAGAGGTTATTTTTTTAAATAAAATAAAAAAAAAATCAATAGAAAGTAGCTTATCTGAGTTCATTACTGACTCGTAACGAATGAATTCTTTGTCACATAGAACCAGGTAGTGTCAGGAATCCAGTTTGTGTGGTCTGTTTTTGTGTTTCCTTTCCTCCTCCACCAGGTGGTGCCCCATCCTCATTGGGCCTCCCTGCACACCTGCAGCCCGTTGCCTCATTACCTGAGGACTCTTAAGCTGCTGACTGCCTCTACCTCAACGCCAGAGTGCTTGCCAGTTTGGGATACTCTAGCAATGCTTAGTTTAGCAGAGTCCTTGCTGTTTTTGTCTTTGCCTCTCGGCAGGAAGCCATCCTGCAAACTGGATGTTTTGGACCTTCTCCCCCCTGGAAGGATTCTCTGAGCACCAAACTGAGCTGAAGATTCAAGTTTGTGGTTTGGATCCACTTTTCCCCCCCAACAATTGTTTTGGGCTTCTCTCTGAGCAGGGGATTAATCTCCACAATAACCCGTTCAAGTACCGCAGGAAAAGTGGCAGTCGGCTTCTCCGTTCACCAGGGAACAACCGCAATCTGGGTAAACCCTGTCCGCCCTCCAAAGGACAAGTAATTCACTGGACAAATAACTGAAAAAAACTTGAGGGGGAGAGATTTTCATATTTTGAATGGATTTGATGATATCAATACATGATGATGATCAACGGATTTGGATAAAAAATATCAGGTTGAGCTCTCACGGTTTGGCACCTACATGTAATAAGCGAGTGCTTTCAAGTCCATCTATGACACTATATTGAATAAATATCAGACCAAATCCAAAATGACTCAAATATTTTTTTTAATTCTCAAAGTAAATAAAGTTAGATAAAGCACAAACCTGGGGTTTTAGTGTAAAGTCCCACACTTTAAAATGCTTTCCTTTTGTAAATGATATTCTGAGGACCACTGACCCCTATCCAACTCCTGTTTTAACCTGTTTTAATGCCGTCTAATGCAGTTATATCCCAGGTGTCTGCTGAGTGTCATGTTTGAACAGTTAAAATACCCCAGCAACTATCTGGTATCTCTATTGCCAACACTTGTGGACCATAAAGCTGTGTCAGATATGCAACCTACAGCTGTCTTATCACACCAGATAATCGGCAAACCCTTCTGTGGTTTTTATGTGAAGAGTTATATCTATATTGCACCATTCCTTCTGTTACCAAACCTTATTTTTTTAACATAAACATGGAGCTTCTTCACCATCTTGAAGCACTACAGTCAAAACTGGAGCTAAATATAAATTTTTCTTCATCCTTGATGGCTCGTTTAACTTTGATGCACACATTTCCTTCTGACACTGAAAGGTGTAGTGACATGTGGAAGCTACCAAAAAGAAAAGCAGAAGTTATTTCTTTTTCTAAAGCAAAACAAAAGAGAACAAGGAAAAAAAAATTGCCAATGAAAGTTCTGCGGCCTAGATCTTTTCCTCATTCGCCAAATTCTAAAAACAAAAACCAAACCGAGTTTCACTGCCCTTCCGTGCTTTCTGAAGGGAACATTTAAGATTCGAAGATAGCGCCCTTGTCTACATCAGCCCTTTTTTTGCGGCTGTGGCTTGTCACACAGCTGCAGAGAAGTGTTGCCTCTTTGAGATAAGCTGACGTCTGCCTCTGCTGTTGGTTTTGTCATTGAGATGAAAAACTTACTGCAGTCTCAGGAACAATGTGTGGATCTTGATAGTACTTGACTTGCAGTAATTGCTGAAAGAGATAAACATGAAGTACTGAAAACACACATTTAGACAATGGCAACAAGATGTAGATTCAGAGTTTTCATGAAATGTTCCCGTAGTTTGGTGGTAATCAAGTTTTGTTCTTACTTTAAGCCTTTGTCTATGAGTGGCAGGTCGATTTGAACAGTGTACTGCAAGAACCAAAAGGCAAGACAGTTATAATAGGGCAAGTACAGAATAAAAGTAAAAAAAAATAAAAGTGTTATTGCTACTATATATTTATAACAATGCCTATAGTGGATTTTACTGCAATTTTATCCAGCAGCATACATTCGTATTTAACCCCCAAGTGTGCTATTTAATCTCTCTAAATTATCCATTACTCTCCAAATATGCATTAGTGTAAAATATCCATAAATGTATATTGGTTATTTATTCTCCAGGTGCACAGTTTTATATTGTTAAACAGTTTACAGTACAGTACTGTTTATATTTTAACTTTTCACTTATTATTTTATTATTATACATTTTTCAAAGGTCAACATTTGTGTGACCATTTTTTCTATGAACTTTTTGCTGCTGTAAACAGCAGAATTTCCCCATTGTGGGACAATAAAGGGATTTTCTGTTTTATTCTATTCTATTCTACATTCTACATCCAGCTGTTCTGTTAGAGCTTCATAAAGCCTGCGAAACACAGCAGAGTTCTGGGATACAGAGATATATTTAAGTTAAGGTTGGGTTCTAAAAGAATTCTTCAAGCTTTGGACATTTTACAGAGCAGAAAAATTCACTATCATCTAAAAATGGAGAGTTTGATATGGCTGCAGACCTACCGAGGCATGATGACCAACTAAACTTGAATGGATAGGACACCAGTTCAAAAAAGGATGTGCTCCTTACTCCATGTTCAAGTTATAAGCTGCGCAGCAGCTTTGTATATTTAGTAATAAAGATGACTTACTCCATTCAAGATACAAAACATTAAAATGACCCACATTTTGACACCAAGTTTTTATTTGGCCAGTTTAAATAAAGTAAACCATTTTAAAACCAAGGTTTATGACAATAGTGTCAGGACTCCTGTCTGTCTGTTTGTGTTTTCTGTGTTTGTCTCCCTTCCTCCACCAGGAGGCGCCTGGTTCTGGTCCACCTCCTCACACACCTGCTGACGGTTACTTCGTTAACGGAGTGTTCTTAAGCTGCTGATTGCCACTACCTCAACGCCAGAGTGTTTGCCAATTTTAGGTACTCTAGCCAAGCTGAGTTTTGCTGAGTCAAACTGAGTTCTAGTCAACCTGAGTTTTAACTTTGTTTTTTGTCTTTGCCTCTCGGCAGGAAATCCTGCAAAATTGGATTTTTCGGACCTTCTCTCCCTGGAAGGACCAACTGAGCTACAAACTGAGCTGGGGTTCAAACAGGAGGTTTGGATCCACTTTTCCCAAGAGATCGTTTGAGCTTCGCACTGAGCAAGGGATTCATCTCCACTACGACCCGTTCAAGTACCGCAGGAAATCTGAGTGACAGTCAGTTTCTCCGTTCACCTATAACAACCGCATTCTGGGTAAACCCTGTTCCGCCCTCCATCGAATCAGACAAACACTGAAACTACAGCATACAGACAGAAGTCAAGGATTCTACAACTTCTCTGGAAAAGTGAGTCAGCAACCAAATCCTCTTCTCCAAGTTCACGAATCAAATTTCCCACTGAGCCTGAACTAACCGCTGTTTCTTCCCCTCACTTTTCAGTTCCGGTTGAGCAGTATTCAGAGCAACACTTCTCTCTGAATTATCTCTTTAATAAAACCTGTTAAACCTTCTCCCTGGTCTCCCTGTTTGGTCTTCTGCATTTGGGTCTGAACCTTAGTAAAATCATGACAAATATAGGGTCTCTATATATCATCATCTTTGTCTTATTTTATTTTAAATTCCAAAAGGTGAAAACCAATCCATGCTTCAAATTTCTCAATTTAAAAGAATCCTCTCAGAAATCTGACCTATTTATGTTAAAACTGCATGTTGATGTTGGCTTTAATTCAAAAAGTGTAAAAAAGTTGCCTGGTTTGTATTTTTTTTTGCCGTGTGGGATCATTATCCAACCTTACTGATCAAATAAGGAAAGAGGTACAGACAGAAATCTCAGTATCTATATTATACACAGGTGGTGAAGATCCGGTTTAAAAAAGAAAGTTTTCCTTCCACATTTATATTTATTTATTTTCTGTTTCCTTTCACATAAAATCCACATAAGATGTTTGTAATTTGAACCTCAACGTGCATCAAAAAGCAAAGAGATTAAATACTTTTTGCAAGGAAACGTATGTCATTAGTAAGTTTTGGTCATGCTGACACTCACCGATTTTGTCGTCCGAGACGGTATGGCAGACATGTTGGATATTTTAGTATGACCCACCACTGTTTCACCAACCAGGCCCTGCATGGTGAACTCAGCAATTTGAACCGGAACAAAGTTCTCGTTTGTGATGTTGATAAGATTCTAGGAGAGAAAAAAAAAAAACATACAAAGTTTCACTGGGCAAACCAATACATACATTTTTACCACTAAAAGGTGTCAGTGACTTTGTCAGTTGTATAACACCTGCTGCTAGTCATGTGAAAGCCTTTAACGCATCTCTCACAAACTTTATAACTATGACTGCACGAGAAGTCTGTGTGATGCAAGTTTAAATATTAAATGTAAAACATAGTGACAGTGCAAAAAAAAAAAAAGGCTTTCACAATGTCTTGTTCATATTTTGCAAACCTGAGTGTTGCACGTTATGATTTAGGGGGGAATTTCGAACACTGGCAACAGCGGTTAGGGGGAACGCTTTCATTTCCTCTTTTGAGTAAATTTCTACCAGAAAAAAATCCTTAATCCTTTCCCAGACAGATCAACAGCCGCTTTAGTTGCTAAATGCTCTCAGACATCCAGGATATGAAAAATCTAAAAACATTTAAGAATATAGCAAGTGGAAAGATCTTGCAATTAACTACAAAAAATAAAGTCAACCAATAGAGCCAGCCCCTCCTAAAAGACTCAGCTGTGCATTTAAGCCTAAAAGAAAACGGAAGCTCTTTAAAGCAGCCAACCTTTTTTGACTTTTGTACCCCTTTGGGCATTTTGTCTTACCATAAGTACCCCAATCAGTCAAAAGTATATATGACTGTCCAAAAGTGGAATACACTATTAAAATAAAGACTATTTTGAGAGTGATCTATGTGAGAAACAGAATGGAAAGATACAGAAGATATTTGGTGTTTGGAGTTTCTTTTTATCAGAATCAGAAATACTTTAATACTCTCCGAGGGAAATTACTTTTGTTACACGCTCCAGTTACAGTTTTATATAATACATATACACACATCCAACTATACAATATAATAAAGCTCTTCTGTATATATATCTGTACGTATATCATACAAAAACTAAATCCAAATAAAGTCAAAATCCAAGTAAAGTGATACGTGGCGTGCAAAAATAGTGCACAAATGTCAATTACGATGACCACAGGTAGGAATGATTTCCTGTGTCGCTCTGTGGTGCATCTGGGTAGGAGGAGTCTTCTGCTGAAGGAGCTCGTCTGCTGGACCAGTGTGTCGTGGAGAGGATGTGAGTCATTGTCTAAGATGGACTGAAACCTGGACATATACTATATCAAGCCAGGGAATTCTCCTATGGGGATTAATAAAGTAACTATCTATCTATGTATCTGTATGTCTATCTATCTCTTTTAATTTGAGCATTTAATTTTTATAAATGTATGCTTTCCATCTCTAATAATAAAAAAAAACAACATGAATATGTTGGAAATTAGTAAGGAATCGAAATTAATACAAAATAAAATATTATAAACCTGTATTTATAAGACTGGAGCTCCTCCGAGTAACTCCTTTATAATCATATTTAAACTTGATGAATTCGGAACAAAATATAGAACAAAAATTATAGTCAGACTGACTTGTTTTCATCAAAACACCTGAGCTGCTTTGATGAGCTCCAATATCTCAGTGATCTCAGGCTGTTCTCTACATCCAGTCTGTTCCTCTGCTTGGTTTTAATGTGGATCACAGCTGAAGGGGAACTCAAACACATAAAAGCTTGTTTACTTTTTCAACTGGGTCCTCACAAAGAAAAACGGATCCCAGTCGCAGACCACTACTGATACGGGTACCCCCAGTTGGGAAACACTGCTTTAAAGGACCACCAACTAACCATAGGATGTCTAATGAACATGCAGATCACGTCTATCTGGGGTCTCTATAAAAATAAGGTCAATGTGTATGTTAACTGGGAGTAGTGGCCTAGTGGTTAGGGCTCACACTTGGAATCCTCAGGTTCTGAGTTCAAGCCCCACTCCCACGGACTGCCACTCTGGGTCCTTGAGGGGGGGAAGAAGTTAATGAGGTCAAAGTTTGAATGTGGGACTAGCCATTTTTTTGGACATCATAAATATGTTAAATGCATTTGAAGATAGTTTCTTTTGTTTTTTTTACATACCCATAGACGTGACTATATGTTGTCCTTTTTAGGTTTTCTTCGCACGTCTAATGGTGCACAATAAAAGGCCAGATGACGTCTTTTTTCCAACGTCTACCATGTGTCTCATTTAGACTTCTACAGAAACGCTATGCGAATCTTGTCACTGCCCACTGTGCATGTCTAATTTCCAGCCCCACAAGACAACTAAATTTAGTGCAAATGTAGTGCATGTGAAATGATTTAGCTTTGTTGTCCTAAATTAACTTAAGTAAATTAACTTCTGGTTCTGCAAGGATGACTAACTGTGGCCTTAGTGCATTTCGTTGCAAATGTCAGCAGTTTTAAATAAATCCAGTATTACTAGCTATTTGATTGTTGTTGTGTTTCTTCTAATGTTCCTGTAAAACAACCAGCACCAACACATTTTTATGCTTTTCCAAGATTTGGTCTTTGCGTACCACTAGTGTTTGTACAAATACTGATGACTTGAGCATCTAAAACTCCTAAAAGAAGGGTAGATGAAGGACCCACATTCACTGTGGACTGACAGGTCATTTTATTTGGTCACTTTAGCATTTCTGGTTGTCTGCATCTTGGACGATCGAATAAAATCAATTTGAAAAAAATGGAGAAGTGGCGAAACGTCTTCAAATCTTGGAAACCAAGTCCCGTGGATATTTTTTGAATTGGCCTACATGCAAATGCATAAGTGTTAGGATTATTCTTATTATTGATGTGTGTGTCATAGTTTTGGATCTGTTTAAGTTTTATCTTTGAGTTTTCATTGGTTTTATTTCCATTTTGTGTTATTCTAGATATTTTGGATTGTATTTGAGTTCTTAGGTATTTCTTTTTTGCCCTCTGTCACCTTTTCGCTAGCTCCCTTCTAGGCTCCTCTGTCCACACCTGCTCCCAATCTGCTGATTTGCCTGCTCTTTGTTTCTGTCTCCCATATATGTGCCTCCTGCTCAATCACTGTTTGCTGGTTTGTCATCATTTCTTCTTCCTTAAAGTGAGATTTCTGTATTTTTGTGGATTCTGAGGATTTATGTTTTTGGATTTTGGCTTCTGTTACCTTTTTGTTATTAAGGCCCCGTCCACACGAAGTCAAACCCTGGCCTAAACGCACAAATTTTTCACCAAACCAGCCTCTAATCCATACGAAGCCGGCGTTTCGGGGGTCTGCAAACAGTCTTTTTTTTTTATCAGGCCTTCAGAGTGGGAAGATTTTGAAACGCCGTTTTAGCGTTTCCATCTTCAAGCTCTAACCGCATTTTTTTTCTTACACGCATGCGTCATAGCGTCGCCTCTAAACACGCATGCGTGACACAGTATCACAACAACAATGGCGCCGTACTGTGTTGAATGGTTGCTGCTCATGCTACTCACCCTGCTGTCGGGCTTACAACAGACGTCCAGTGGATATTTTTTGAATTTTTACGGAATTGAAAAAAAATAGTGCTTGAGTCCTCCCATATTTCAGGGGTTACCACAACAAGTCATTATGACTTACTTACAGACTTGGAAACGTGTTTTATTCTGGTTGTCCTTCCTGGCTACGCTGTGGGGAGGATTAGACCTTTTCAGTAACATAATCCGTAACGAGAAATTCATTCCTAAACATGATTAACAGCTAATGAACAACCAAATGAAGTTTCAGATAAAATATTGATATTATAAGAGGGGTAGACAGCAGCTAGGATTTTAAAATAAATAAATGTAATGTGTCAGTGAACCAGCTAAAGGGACAACTCGAGTTGAGGGGGGATAGCACCGCATTTCTTAAAAAAAATCTTAAAAATCTTCCTCCTTCTTAAATGACCATCACCCCATAACATCCCTTGTAACATTTTATTACTGAATGTGTAAACTTTCGACTATATATTAACAGTAATGGCAACAATATTGCCTTTCAACATTTGGCGGGCTGTGGGCTGATGAGTAGCCTGGGCAAAATAAATGAAATAAAAGAAGTGTCCTACCATGACTATGAAGCTGATCCCAGTGGGAAATTTGTCCTCTGCATTTGTCTCTAACTATGTAGGGGCAGTAATAGCCATGCCAGCCCGGGGACTGACTGCTCTACTGTAAGGTACCTTGGTCAGGGTCAATGACCGGCGTACCTGACATGTAACAACCATACCATGCATATCGCTTTAGGTTAATAGACTATATTGATAGCAATAGCTTTGCTATCATTAGTATCAGTATTAATCAGGACGTTTATTCCAAACTGAGCTGCTTTCGTGCTGCTTCAGGGAACACAGACATTCATACCGCCTCATCAAGCCTCATCCTGCCTTCAGTCAAATATTTGTTGCATTGTTTTTTGTTTTTTTTTAAACTGGTTTGTGAACTTTTCTTCATTATCTGGAACTGGAAGGTGCTAACAGGCTTAGCTCAATACTTCCTTGTTTACCCCCTCCACACATGTGCAATATTACATTTGTTTTTTATTGGAAATACACAAAAAGGGCTTTTTTTGTTGTTGTTTTTTTTAATCAACAAACCGAACAAAAACCGGGAAAAAAAAGAACAAATAATACACCAACAGGCCCGGGCAATCTTTCAGAAAGAAGTTTACTTGTAACCAGAGTGAGCTTCTGGTGTAAAAATGAAACAAATTTCATAAAATTTGGCTTTTAATAACCATAATATCACTGGGAACTGACCGCAGCCTCAATGAGAATCTGTGGTTCAGAAAGATCTGTTAGTCTCATCGCTTCCATGCTACAAAGCACAAATTGCTAATTCAAGCATTTAGTGCATGCACTGCACAATGCATGGAGATACTCAAAAAATTTGCAAAAATTAACCTTCAAAACACATCTCTCTGTGCAAAAGGAATTGACATAATGTCCAGTCTGCATCACCTAAATAGCTTTTGTAAAACATTGTGAGGTGTCTTTTAGAGTCGCCGCACACATTGTGTTGCTTTACTTACGTTGACCTCCAAATCCACAGAATCTGGGTAGAAATAGACCAAGACTGACAACACAGACACCGGCTTGAGCGTGACGCTCCGAGGGAAGAAGAAGAAAAGGATCAGGCAGCAAAGAAAAAGGCAAATACCCATGGAGATGCACACGTACAGCTTTCTGAAACATAAATACAGCGTGGTTAAAATCTAATTAACAGAAACCTAAAGCTGAATCTTTTTGATTTTCTCCTTACGTGCGTCTGGGTTTTAACCGCACATCGCTGCATGGTATCACAGCAAGGAGCTGATCTTGCTGGCCTGCCGTTACAAAAAAAAGTTATTTTTTTTTTTTGTTTTCCTGGATAAAAAGAAGAAATGAAAGACTCCAAACGAGCACATTTGTTTCCTTTCTTCTTGAAAGTCAAATTAAAGCAATTTATCATTTAGTTTCAATCCAAAGTGAAAAAAATGAATAAAAATCAGGACAAAAGCTGTTTTCCAGGGGAATAAAACCAACCTCTGGGAATTCGTCCAGTGCCTTGACACGTTGGGCAGGTGTCACTCGAGGAGCTTCCATTAGTGCTGCCGTAATGAGGAGTGTTTTTGAGCGTTTTCTCCCTCTCCATCGCTTTAGCTACCTTAGGATCCAGACCGTTCCTGCTGACAGGATCAGGCGGCGCCATGACCCTTCCCTAAAAGACAAAGTCCAGTTTAAGCATAAAAATAAGAAACCTGACACCGACAAAAACAGCTGCCTCAGGTCCAACTTTAGTCACATAATAAACAATATTTCCCCCACAAAACATTTATAACAACCATAAAAATTCCTGAAGACATGTAAGATATCATGACATGGAGAAGACAAAGAAGACTCCCATTAGTCTTTTTATCATTTGGTAACAAATTAAATTAGAAAAAAGGCTTAGCACAAATTTTATTTTATCAAAGCATTTTAAATTCAAACGTTGGCCTTTTCTAAAACAATTTTAAATAGAAACAGGATCAAAGATGATTAGAAAAATTCAGAAACAAAGAAAAACAAACATGAAATAAGAAATGATAGAAAAAGGCCTTTTTAAAAAGCATTCAGACTATACGGACTCATTTTGATTTATTTCCTATTTTTAAACTGAATGCATTTTATTTTCTCCTATTTATCTGAAATCGTTTTCAGACCATTTACTTTATGTCTGACCATCCCCTACCAAAAGTTGTCCTTGTGGCCTACATGCAAATGCATAAGTGTTAGGATTATTCTTATTATTGATGTGTGTGTCATAGTTTTGGTTCTGTTTAAGTTTTATCTTTGAGTTTTCATTGGTTTTATTTCCATTTTGTGTTATTCTAGATATTTTGGATTGTATTGGAGTTCTTAGGTATTTCTTTTTTGCCCTCTGTCACCTTTTCGCTAGCTCCCTTCTAGGCTCCTCTGTCCACACCTGCTCCCAATCTGCTGATTTGCCTGCTCTTTGTTTTTGTCTCCCATATATGTACCTCCTGCTCAGTCACTGTTTGCTGGTTTGTCATCATTTCTTCTTCCTTAAAGTGAGATTTCTGTATTTTTGTGGATTCTGAGGATTTATGTTTTTGGATTTTGGCTTCTGTTACCTTTTTGTTATTAAGGCCCCGTCCACACGAAGTCAAACCCTGGCCTAAACGCACACATTTTTCACCAAACCAGCCTCTCATCCATACGAAAGCGGCGTTTCGGGGTCTGTAAACAATCTTTTTTTTATTAAGCCTTCAGAGTGGAAAGATTTTGAAACACCGTTTTCGCGTTTCCATCTTTAAGCTCTAACCGCATTTTTTTTTCTTACACGCATGCGTCATAGCGTCGCCTCTAAACACGCATGCGCGACACTGTATCACAACAACAATGGCGCCGTACTGTGTTGAATGGTTGCTGCTCATGCTACTCACCCTGCTGTCGGGCTTACAACAGAATCTTCTTCTGGAATAGCTCCAGGAAGAACAGAGCAATATCGACAACATAGTTCAGCACCTGAATTTGACTGAACCACGAAAATGGACCCGCAGGGCAACCATGTATAAATATTAGTGCGCATGCCCAACATTTCATCGCCTCTTTTTGCTTTGGCACCACAGCGCCACTTACAGGCCTGGCATACATTTTGCAGCGTTTTCATGCATTCGTGTGGACGATCACATTTATTTTGCGTCTCCGTCTTTACGACAAACGTTCTGGAAAATATTAGCGTTTCGTGTTCGTTTTGACTTCGTGTGGACGGGGCCTAAGTCTGCAAAAAAAAAAAAACCTTCAGCTTAAGTCTCAGGATTTGGGTCCTCCTCTTCAAACATCCACCTAACCTGACGGTGTGAGTCTGTTAATCCTTAATATTACCTGCCTATTGAGTGTCTAAACTAGTGTTTTCCAAAGTACTTTATCTAATTAGGACCGTTCCTCTGTCAGGATAAAAAGTCATCTTCATGATGCATTTGGCAAAGATTTGGGAATGGAATGAGAGCGGTGTCCTCGTTCTAAGAACATCGTGTAATACTTTGATAAGGCTGTCACAGACCAGACCTTATTTCAATTAAGAAACTGTGTAGGCTTTTTAAAGCCCATCCATTCACTTTATTTATTTATTTATTTTTTGGCGGTGCTGTTTGGGGCATGTGGAATATTCAAAACATTTAAATTTTTTGCGGTTAATCATACACATCGATATACTAACATCAAAGATGATAAATGCAGAATTCATGCTCTAATCAGAAATATATTTTGTGTTATATGGGGTAAAGAGAAAATGTGTCTTTGCAAGTCATCCATCTTCAGTGAAATCATAGACAAATGACAATTTTGATAAAAAGTTTTCAAATAATCAATTTATGTAGATATTAGTGCTTTTAAATATCAATTTTATGCAGAATGTTTATTGATACAAGTAGGTAAGTAATGACTATGGAAAAGATTTACGCCCCAGAACTTAAAACTGAAAGAATTTTATCCACTATACGTTTCATTTAGAAAGCACGGATGTTTAAATATCTATTTGTTAGCAAAGGCTGTAGGAAAGTATAGCTTGTCTTCATTTAGAAAATATGGATTTTTTTTGCTCGTTAATTTTACTGTTGGAACAGTGTAGACTGACCCTCAGGTTCTGGGACTATTTTCGATTTTTAAGAAATTTTATTTAAAAAAAAAGTTGGGACTTTTCTTCAATATCTATGTCAAATTGTTTTACTACATTAGCCTGATGAGGCACACTCATTTTTATTCCATTTCAACCCTTTGTATACCGTATTTTCACGACCATAAGGCGCACCGGACTAAAAGGCGCAGTCTCAGTTATGTGTGCCATTTCTGTATTTAACACACACATAAGGCGCACCGGACTATAGGGCGCGTTTTTTATATACAGGTACATGTCCTCTCAGGTGGATTTTCCCACTTAAAAACATATTAAAACTACTTTATACCCACTGATCACAGCAAATAAAGCTGCAAGGTGTATTTATTACAAAGTATTATTCAAACCTGGGAACCGGCCGTGAGAGACACATCGCTGATGACACAGGGCTGTGATTACTCCTCTGATACAGTTTATTGACGCATAAATTAACTTAAAACATAGGCAGGATAATAATCTGGATGAACTGACTGCAATGATTAAATTTTCAGGTGGACTTTCTCACTTAAAAAGATTTAGATTATTTAGATGAAAAAAACACCTGCGGAGGTGAGCCCGGATGCGCCGCGGCCCAGAGGCTGCTGTTGAATTAAGTTTTCAGGTAGAAAAATAGAGCGGGAGCAAAACTGAGTATGATTGTGCTTTATTCAAGTATTTATTACAGAGTATTAATCAAACCCCTCAAAGTCCTCATCCTCTGTTTCTGAATTAAACAGCTGCGCTAAATCCGACAGGCCAGTTTCCCCTTCTTCTTCGCTGTCAGAGTCACTTTCCGTGCCGGGCGGCTCCTTGGAAATGATGCCGGCTTTTGCGAAAGCTCGAACAACAGTCCCAGCAGAAACGTTAGTCCAAGCATCTACAATCCATCCGCAAACGGTGGCGTAACTTGCCCGGCGCTGCCTTCCACTTTTAGTGAAACTGTGCTCTCCGTCTGTCATCCATCGCTCCCACGCCGCTCGCAGCCTTACTTTGATCGGCCGGTTCACACCGATGTCGAGCGGTTGAAGTTCCTTTGTCAGACCCCCCGGGATAACGGCAAGCACAGCGTTCATTTCTTTGACCTTTTTTTTCACAACGGCTGTGAGATGGGCACGCATGGAGTCACAAATTAACAGAGATGGTGATGCGTGGAAAAAAACCACCTGGTCTCCTTACATACACCTCCCTCAGCCAAGCTTTCATCATCTCCTCGTCCATTCAGCCTTTTTCATTCGCCTTAATAACAACTCCAGCTGGAAAAGTCTCTTTTGGCAAAGTCTTTCTTTTAAAAATCACCATAGGCGGCAGTTTCTGTCCATTTGCGTGGCAGCCAAGCACAACAGTAAACGACGCCTTTTCATACCCCGTTGTGTGTATCGCTACAGTGCTGGTCCCCTTCTTCTCCACGGTGTGATTCACCGGGATGTCGAAAGTGAGCGGCACCTCGTCCATGTTGGTGATGTGGCTTGGCTGGATGACTTTGTCAGCGATGTATTTGCTGCAGAAAGAGTGGAAGCTCGCCAGCTTTTCATCATAATCCACCGGATGTCGCTGAGCAACTGTAGTCCTGGTCCGGATGGAAAAATTGTTCTGTTCTTTTATACACAAGCCACGCCCACACTTCCCCCTTTAAGGTTCTCACATACTCATGGTGGTCTCAACAACGTCCGCAGATAGGGCGCACCGCACCATAGGGCGCACCCCACATTTTGAGGGGAAAAAAAAGACGTTTAGGTGCGCCTTATAGTCGTGAAAATACGGTACTTTTTTTGCCCATTAAAAAAAGGGCCCCAGAACTGGAAGCAACCCAGATCTGGTCACCCTAGGGCCGCCCATGATATCTGACACATAAGGAAAGCATTAACTGCACGTGACTGCAATACATCGTCTAAATGATCTAAATTAATTATTAATCTACATTTGACTGACTTTTAGAAAATAATCAGTCAGAAATCATTGTTGCAGCGAAACATTTTCCCTTAGACGATGTAAGAACAACATATGTCGGTTTAATGTTTAAATAAGATTTTACAAACATATGTTTGAACTTTAGGAGGCTAATGTTTGTGTACCTGGTGATAATAAAAGTACGTTTTTTTAATAACTTAAACATTATCGCCCGCTCATAAAGTTAATAAACTAGGTGTTTATTATTGTTGAACTTGAACTAAAGCAACCTTTCTTCAGTAAGATCCCAGCAGACAGTCTGATCAACACGGAGCCGCTTTCTTACCTTCACTGCTGCGCTGTTGCTTTTAATTTCAGTTGGTTTCCGGAGAGAAAAAAGACAAAAACCGAAGTGTTGATTTTGCTTTAAAATATCGCATTGAAAAGATTCGTCGTCCTTTTTTGCTGCGTCAAAGTGTGAGGAATGGTTTAAGAGGGACGACTTCCTCGTTTCTATCGGTGATGGTTCAGTTCCTGTTTATCAGCAGCAAGACGGGCTGTGAGAGGTGCTGCTGAGCATGACGGATGAATATGGAGCAATGTTTGACGAAGGAAGGAAGGAAGAAAGGAATCAAGGAAGGAATCAATCAAGGAAGGAAGGAATCAATCAAGGAAAGAATCAATCAAGGAAGGAATCAATCAAGGAATGAATCAAGAAGAAGGAAGGACGGAATCAAGGAAGGAAGCAAGAAAAGGGAGGAAGGAATACATGAAGGAAGGAATCAAGGGAGGAAGGAATGAATGAAGGAAAGAATCAAGGAAGGACGGAATCAATCAAGGAAGGAATCAAGGAAGGAAGGAATTAATCAAGGAAGGAATCAAGGAAGGAAGGAATCAATCAAGGAAGTAATCAAGGAAAGAATCAATCATGGAAGGAATCAATCAAGGAAAGAATCAAGGAATTAATCAAGAAGAAGGAAGGAAGGAATCAAGGAAAGAAGCAAGGAAAGGGAGGAAGGAATACATGAAGGAAGGAATCAATGGAGGAAGGAATGAATTAAGGAAAGAATCAAGGAAGGAAGGAATAAATCAAGGTAGGAAGGACGGAATCAAGGAAGGAAGGACGGAATCAATCAAGAAAGGAAGGAAGGAATCGATCAAGGAATGAAGGATGGAATCAAGGAAGGAATCATTTAAGGAATCAAGGAATTAATGATTGATATAAAACATCAGTTAAAAATCATTTTTGTTAGTAGGGGTGTAAATCACACCCATCATGGCGATTCGATTCAGTATCAATTTCCTGACCCAACGATTCAATTATTTAGATAATCAAGAATACACCACAATACAATTCGATTTGATTAATTGGTTAATGTATTTTTTTATTTTTTTTACCTTACAGGCCAGACAATGTTTCCAATTTGAATTAAATCAATTAAAGCTGTAATATCGTTATGCATTAATTTGAGAAACAACAGCAAATGCCAGAAGTAGCAAAGCTGTATTCCACCTATAGGCCTATGAAAACCTCATTCACTGAAAATTAATAATGCCTCTGTTCTCAAGATTCTGAAAGGCCTTGCAGCAAAAATACTGCAAGCGGAGAGAGGGTAGTGGCTGAAGGAAGCGAGGTAGGAGGGCAAAATAGGTTTAGCGCCACTGCAGCACGGGAGTCCGAATTGCAACCAGGAGCAAATGGATAAACATAGACCGGGGGGGGGGGGAAACAAACATGAATCGATACTCTTGCAGAGGTGTTGATGCATCAGATCGTTGGCTGTTGGATCGATGTGTCTATACAAAACGATTATAATTTATACCCCTTATTGTTAGGATAATAAACACTGATGCGTGTCTGAACTGATGTTTTCCACAATAGTTTATCTAATTAAAACAGTTCCTCTATCCCGATATTCAGTTATAATCTTCATTCTGTACGTGGCAAATATTTGGGAATGGAAAGAGTACTAAAGACGTATAAAATGCCTTTTTAACTGTTAATCGGGCCACTTCCTAAGAGATGAGAACGGAAGTGAGGAGCTGCCTTCTTTAAATTCTAAGCAACTTCTCTGATCTGAATAAGATTACAATTTCTATCAGAATCATGCCTCGTGGTTATTTAATACATATAAGTTATAAAGTGTTATTAAAAGAGTTTGTCCCGAGTGATCTCTTTTCAGGGAAAAGAACCTTAGAGATGGAGCTTAAAGGTGCATCTATGAAGGTAAAAACAAATGTCGGCTAAAAATAATTAAATGAGGAAATTGTTAAATTGTAGTTGTCCATCTGACACAGTTTGTAAAACCCCAAAGCTAAATAAAATCCTCCATGTTCTGTGGAAAGAAGGAAAGGAACTTTACTATTCTAAGTCTTCACTGCTCTCTGTTGGCGGGTCGCTGTATCACCTGACTTACAAAAGGAATAAGTCAGACAAATAGGAGTAATTTTGCAGTTATAAGACAATTCGATATGATGCACTTGAAATAAGATAAAGTACTTTTTTTTTATTTTAATGTAAAAATCATTCTTTTGGCAAATTCTCTTACCTGCCTACTTAAGGCTAATATATAAAATACAGTTATTTTTTGCTGTGTGTTTCTCTCATTGCAGAGGCAATAACCTGTCTAGGGCCGCCCATGAATCGGGGTGATACGATACCAATATTACACCTCAGAGAATTGACACCGATATGGATCCTTTACGATATCAGCATGAATCATACATCATTTTATTACTTATTTTATAGTGTTTAAAGGTAGAAAAAGCTTGATCAAGTGATATTTCTAAAGCAGAGAAAAATATCTAACATCATCTATGAGAATAACTGACCTATTTCTATTCACCAAAGAGTGACTTAAATTGTAAACAAGAAGGCCGATATATTACGATTATTTTTTGGCTGATATTGGACCGATTTCTCATATTATTATCGAATTGGGACATCCCTAACTTAAACTGAGCTTTAAAATAGTTTTGGTGATATTGCAGCAAAATAACTCAAGCAAAAGGCAAATATACTGTTTTACAATCTAAATTAAGTTTATAAAGTGAGTCTATAAACTATTAGCCTTGTGAGACCATCCTGATATCATGAGCTTTCAAGGTTTCACTCGCAGATAAGTCTGGCTACTTTCCGTTAAAGAAAATTTGGAGCCGTTCACCAAACGAACGTCCAATCAGCGTTGGCTTTGAGGCGGGTTGAGGTGTGATTCAACGAGAAGCGCGACAGTTCAGTCTAAAGAACATGGCGGCTTCAGCCGATGAAACTAGCATTAGCGTGGCTATCGAGCAAGTTTTATCGGAATTACAGAGTATTTCTTCACTGAAAGAAGTTCAAAACACTGCTCTGGAGGCTTTTCTCAGAGGAAAATATGTTTTAGCTCTTCTCCTGACTGGTTTCGGCAAGAGTTTGATCTATCAATTGGCTCCTCTTCGTCGTCGCTCTGTTAGTACGTCATATGCTTCGTTGATCTGATTGGTTTATTTGGCCCGTCTATCACCAACTTAGGCCAATCAGCTAACCAGTATTTTAGCCCCTTCCCAAAATTACTTCAACGGAAGGTTTCCAGATGGATATGCGGAGCAAATCCAGCAAATCCATCTGGTGGAGTCAGGTTAATAAACTATTTAAATGCGCAAACATAACCTAGAGCTACACTAAGATCAGCTGTATTAAACTGAACAATGACAGGAGAAACTGCAGTGAAATAAACTACAGTATGCTAACATACATTAAAAAGAATATGAGATAAAGTGGAAATTTGTTAAGACGAGCTAAATTTTGGCATCTGCACACCACAGGGTTTGTGTTGTGCAGGGGTTTTATTTAATTTTATCTTGGTTCATGTTTTATTTTGCCGCACCTTGGTGTATTAAATGTAAAGTGCATAGAAAATAATGTACCATCACTATACTAAGCCGAATTAAACAGAAATAAAATAATTTTAAGCTAAGTGGCAGAAAATTTTTGAACAAAAATACACATTTACAATGTGCTTTAAAGAACCCTTTGGAGGATTTCTATTAGTTTTTTACTTCCACGCTTTATGCTTAGCCGAACAACCTAAAATCAGTTTACTGTTCACGATAAAAAAAAAAAAAATTATATTAATTTGGGATATTAACTCATAATTGTTAGCTGTAAATCTTTAATAAATGGTTTCATTATTCATATCATCATGGGCGGTTCTAGACAGGGACCAACGGGGGCCAGTGCCCCTGTAGATCATGTTCTGGCCCCTGTACTGAAGAAATAAAAAAATTCTAATGATAATATGCACTGGAACAGACATGGTTACTCATAGGTCCTTTGGATCTATTTAATTATTTTTCTTTACAAATTCTGTTTTACTAATTATTCAAAAACAATGAGGTGATAGCTTCAGTGGTATCGAGATAGGATCCCAGTTTTCATCTGCTAAATGTTTTTTTTTTCACAACAAATAATTTTTAAAAAAAGCTCTAATTTTTACAGATGAATTTAACAGTTTTTCTTGAGTTCTAATTCAGATTTTATAGAAAACGGTAATTTTAACTTAAATTAGATCAAAAATATGCAAAATTCCTAAATTATCAATGTATATTGACCTCAAAAGAAATAGAATTTTTATTGAACCCAATTGAAAAGAAATTTTCACTTCATGCAGCTCTCATATATTTGAACCTCTTGCCCTGTTTTTTATTTCATGCTTTTCTGTGCCCCCATGAAAACACGCTGGCCCCCTCCTTGCCCCCTGGTGCATTTGGTCTAGATCCACCAAACATAATTAAGGGAAAAGGTTTCAGCTAATTTCCACCAAAATATGCCCACTTTGCTGCAGCCTCATCATACCACTAAATAGAGACCACAAATATTGTTGCACCAGATTTCCCTGCTTAAAAAAAACGCGGTTAAAATGCTTCCCAGGCTTTAACGCCGGATGTAAAAACCTTAAAGGATTTATTCCTTTGTATCAGCAACTTCTTGATCTCCATTCTTAGGCTCTAAATCAGAGACCAAAAGGCAACAAACAGATGAGCAAAGATTTTATTGGCAGATTCAGAGAAGAGTATTTAAAGTGTACACTCTGTTGCAGAAGAATCATTTTACAAGCAATGAAGGTATATTTAGAATTACTCTCTAGAGCATTTTTACTTGGAACAATTGTAAACATAAGAAAACAATGGTTTCTAAAAACCTCACACACACACAGAAGGTGCACATTAACTTAAATCCAGACACACAACACAGTGTCAATATACATGACGAGCATGTTTCAGTAAACTAATCATCATCGCTAACAGGAGGCAATGCAATCAAATCAGATATACTTGGGTCCATGTTTAGCTTGTGGAATGTGTGTTAAAAGACATCTCAGCTTTAATTAGCGCTAAATGAGGATTGCTGGGTTTCACTTTAAGTTTATGATCGGAAACACGTGGAAGTGATAAAAGAAGTAACAAATCTGTGTTTGTTTCACTCTGACTGTGCTAAGACCACAAGAACATTACTCACCTCTAAAGCCTCTATTTATCATGCAGTTGTCAAAAAAAGCATCCAAATCTGAACAGTGATCCGCTCTGAGAGTTTGGTTTACATTCCACATGTCAACGTCTAAAATAACAGTACTCTGATACAGAAGTAGATTGCATTGTTAGGCAAATTTCACTACAATAATTAAAGAAAATAAAACTTAAATATTTTCATTACTGCACTCTTAACCCATGCAGCTTCTCAGTAGTTTCCTTTTTGTCGCTCTATATATTAGCCAAACCTTTAGGGAGCAGGATTAATTTACAGCGCCGAGGAAGCAGCTACAACAGCCATACAAAACACAGGGATGAGGATCGTCGATATTTCGGTTTGCGCTCATTTTTGACCAATACATACAGCTTAATGGTCCGGGTAAACAAAGCTACCGGCGAGAATCATTTACAAGAAGGTGCACAGTACATGGGGAATTTTAAGAAAAGCAGTTAAAGCCCAACGAAAAACAGAAACTGTTATATGATATAAATGATGCCAGGAAACTTATGCTTCTTCTCAAATTTTGTTCCATATATTTGAAGATAAAAGCGTAGTGTAATGTTGGAAGACAAAAAAAGCAATAAACACAATTCAGCACAGAAGAGTGCAAAACATTTAAAAGTCAAACTCTAAAGTTACGTTTTTTTTTTTTAAATGAAGGTAGAAATAATTATTTCCTATGAGTCTAGGCGACATGGCGGCTCCGCTCATTGCGGAGGGTCAGCAGCTTCGTTCTGACTTTCCTCGGCCATCTGGACCAGTTCGTTGACGGTGTGCAGCAGGTTGTAGCCGTGCTTCCTCAGCAGCTGCTGGTTGAGCCGCTGGTCCTTAAAGCCCATCTCCAGCAGCACGGCCATCATGGAAGGGTCCTGCCTGGTGGCGGGGTCGATCCCTCGCTGCAAAAAGACAGGAAGAAAAAAGGAGGAGAGGGTAGTGGTAAAAAGGGGGGAGGAAAATGAAGGTGAAGCATCTTAAAAAAGACAAAAGTTTATGTAATTTGCAGACACAATTTAATTACTAAAACTCTGCACTAATATCCCCCCAAAAAAACAAAAAAATCTATTATTTTCATTCAAGATCCTTAGTCTTCAGTCTCAGATGTAGTGCTCCCCCTTAAAACTCTGCTTTCACACAAATTACACCCTCCATTACCAACAACAGCCCTTTCTAAAATCTCTGTTTCTACCCTCAAATTTTACGTTTTAGCATCTATGCTCCATTTGTCAGCAACCTCCCCTCCTTCCTGCGAGTCTAACTTGTATTATGGCTTTAAGGGATGACATGTAAAACAACAGTACAAATGATTTTCGCTGCGTTCTGTTAACCTGAGATGTAAATAGTATATATGCAGGTTTTTAGATGGCTGTATTTAGTAGATATTTTTCTTACAAATGTATTAGGTGTAACTGAACTGTTAATCGCACCCTAAAAAGGCCAATGATGTCAAAGTTTAACTTTTTTCTGCTCGTTGGAAAAGAGCAAAATACAATCTGCAACCAGAAAGGGGGCAGTTTTAACTCTCAGTATTGTTCATTTGAGGTTGAGAGCAGAGTTTTCATGGCGTCCAGAACAACACCTGAGACTGAAATCTAGCTCTTAAACTGTAAACATATTATTTCAGAAGAAAAATAACAGAAACTGGCACAAAAACTTGACTAATTTGTGTTCAGTTCCATCGATCGACTAATTTTTGTTGCTCCTCTTTAACAAATATTAAAAAATTACGTCTGCTGCTGGCTCAGTAACTGTTTACATGACACATGCACACACACATGCTTATAATCTGGATTTAAATAATATTTAAGGAAGTATAGTGTTTAAGCTGTAAGGATTAAGGGAGAAAGTAAGAAATATTTCCTTGAAGTAACAGCAACGACTGGAACTAAATTCTTGAAAGGCATGGGTCAGTTAAGGATAGGTTTTCAAATAGGGGTGTAAATAATAATCGTTTTGTATCAATGCATCGATCTAACAGCCGACGATCCGATGCATCGATACGTCCGCAAGAATATTGATCCATGTTTTTTTTTTTTTCCTCCGGTCTATTTTTATCCATTTGCTCCCGGGTGTAATTCTCACTCCTGTGCTGCGGTGGTTCTAAACCTATTTTGCCCTCCTACCTTGCTTCCTGGTTATACTCTTACAGCAGTGTGTTGCAGTAAGCTTGACACAGACATTTTTGATTTATGCTCAATATTGAAGCGTGGTCTGTGCTACACGCTGTGGGTCTAGATATGGCCGAGGCGGCGAGGAAGTGGGGGAGAGTTTAGTCCGACAACGGAGGGACATGAGGGCCAAAAAGAGCGGAGATCCAGGTGGAAAAATGGTCCCAGCATTCTCGCGCACCTCGCTCTTCTAGCTGGTCCGACTTCATAAATTGTTTTCTGCAATTTCGGTCATAAAAACAAAACAAGCCGGTCTCCTGTCTGCGGCACTGTCTGCGGTCAGCTACAATTTGGGAGAGGAGCAGCGGAGCGTCTGTGGAGGGGGCGGGGACGTCTGGAGCCGAGGTATTTCATTGCACTCGTTGCACTGATTTTATGCAGTATTTTTTGATGAAAGGCCTTGCAGAATCTATAACGCAGGGGTATTATTATTTTTTTTAGTGAATGAGATTTTAATAGGAATAGGTGGAGTACAACCTTTCTACTTCTGTTATTTGCTATTGTTTCTTTAAAAAAAAAGCATAATATTACAGCTTTCATTGATATATTTCATATTTGAAACAATGTTTAGCCTGTAAGGTGTAAAAAAAATAAAAATAAATAATCGAATCGTGTTGTATTCTTGAGTCTCGAAAATAATCGAATCGTTGGGTCAAGAAATCGATACTGAATCGAATCGCCATGATGGATGTGATTTACGCCCCTATATTCAAAGATAAAAAAATAAACAAAAAAAGATTGTTCAAACTTGCTACATGTTCCGTTATTAAATGAAGAGAGCTAGAAAAACATCAGTTGTCAGCTTTATTTATAAGTAAACTTAACTTTAAAAACCTTTAGGACAAAATAGTCTATGTACACAGATTCCCCCTTAAAAGTAAGGGACTGGTGACTGCTGTGTCTGTGAGTCGGCACCAGCAGGATGATGTCTGTAGAGACCCGATGGTCATATTTCCTTAAATTTGACAGTAATGTCCTCCTTTTTATCTGACCTCACAAACTCTGAGCATGAATGCTAACTATTTCAAACAGATATTTTGCAGAAGCAGCAGCTAAAGTAGTTTAAGTTTTCTGCAATCAGCGAGTGAGAATAATAACATGAAAGCTAAATCTATATGCAGTTTGTCTTCAGACTCTACTTAAAGGTTATTATCACTGATATAACAGAAGATTCATTAAATTAAACAAGAGAAGATTTAATGACCTGGGATCTTTAACAGAATTAGAACGTTATCAAAGAGGAATTTCTGGTAACAAAATCTCTATTTTCTACATAAATTAAACTTTGTATTTGAGTAGTAATAACATTAAATGGAAACTGATGACAATCAATAAGCTAAATCATGCATTATGGTGTATAAATAGATAAAGACAATTGTTTTGAGAAGGTTTAGAGGTAAATAAGCTTATACTAGGACTGTGAATTTAATTCAGAATGTTTAGGTAGTAAACCATGAACATGGATGCAACAAGTTTGATCATTTTTCCCAAGAAAAAAAAATCCTGTTTATTTGCAGTAGTGGTGTGAGAACTTAAGGAGAGACATTTATCCCTCATAGGCAGCTGATTGCAAGCTGTACCTGCTTAATATTAGCGAGTTAGGACTAGCCTAAAAAGGCAAATACAATTCTGAGTAAAAACATGATTCTTTAAAAATGACGCTTCATAGATTTAGAAAAGTTTGCTTGAGTCTAACTTTAACAACTGATTATTTAATTTTACCAACAATAAAAAAGCAGATTTTATGTTTTGCTTTTTAAGATTTTGCTGCAATGTTTGTGTAAATGTGACACTAGCTGGGTTTCCATTAACCATCAATTGCACAGATTCTTATTATGAAATAGAATTTGCTAAACGCAAATACTGCAATTTAGATGTTTTTCAATAAAGTTTCTATGCTTCAATGGGGCTTTTTTTTTGTGGTTGCATCGAAATTATTATATTTACCGTAAATTCCGGACTATAGAGCGCATCTGATTACAAGCCGCACGCTCTAATTTTAGAAAGAAAATCAATTTTTGTACTTTTATAAGCCGCAGGTTTCCCACGTTGTATGAGATATTTACAAATAAAGATATTACACGTGAGCATTTTTTTTCAACGTTTGATTTAATCCGTTTGATATAACAAATAAATACGGTACATATTATGAATGCTTTTTTTTATTTTTTTTCCAAACTACCTGTAACACATTTAAATATACGTATGTGTCGGTAACACGCAAATAACGCTGCATATACCGGTACTTTTAATTGAACAACGCACAGAACATTGCAGCCGACCAGGAAAAGTCATTAATCATTTCCTTGGTGTCTGAATGGAACAGCTTCAGCGCCATGAAAAAAGACATGTATTAACCGCACTGTATTATAGGCCGCAGTGTTCAAACAGCAGGAAATAAAGTAGCGGCTTATAGTCCGGAATTTACGGTAACTTTTTTGCTTCACTCAAGTCACATGATTTGAAACTGGACATTACTGCCTTGTGAAAAGACAAAGAAGACCATAAGTAGTTAGAGGATGATGGCGCGGCATATTGGGATTCATAAAAGAGACCGGGTAATTTTTACATTTAAAACGCGTTGATGAGCGCAATGAACACTTTAGTCAGAGACTTGGACACCATCTGTAAAAAGGAGCGCTACCGCAGGTCATTCATTCCTGCTGTCACCAGACTCTATAATAATGCACTATATAACCATAATAACTCCTGTAAAAACCACTGTGCAGCTACATTATAGTTTCTTTTTATTTATTGACTGTGCAATATTCTTTGCAATATGCTGAATGTGCAATATTTCTACACCTGTATATAAGCCATCTGGACTGTACATATTCTTATTTTCTTATTTTTATTTTGTTTTTCATTGTGTGCGATACATGTACACTTGCACCTTAATCCTATTTATCTTGATATACTGTATATACCTGGATATACTGTATATATATTGCTTATTCTTAATGCACCTTTTTCCTCCCTGTTTGCACCTTCTTTAACTTCTATGCCAATATGTGATGAGTGAATTTCTCTGCTGTGAGATCAATAAAGCTAATCTAATCTAATCTAATTAAAGCCGTGGCTGAAATATGGAAATATATCTCATGTGTTTACATCCGCCATGTTGTTTTCAAGAGTTATCAGGTAAACAAACACATTTGCGTGCAATTTTAATTGCATTTCTTATTTAATTGGAATACCGCAAATGCCAGTCTGCATTTTCTAAATAATCAACATCAATTGTTTGAATTCAGGTCATCATAAATCTACAACCAACCCATGTCAGACATTGGGATACCTGGCATTTAGTTGTCAGGTGACCTATTTCCAAATCATAGCAGACTAGAATAAAACTGCTGTGCACTGTTAACCGTTTTGTTTTGCTTGTGCAAATACTCAAACAAGCAAATTAACAGCCACTGATAATGAAATGCTCTCACATTGGAGGTTTATTTTAGTTATAGAACACACTTTTAGGTCATGTACCTGTATGGAACAGTTAGGTCCAGTGAAGAGAGCCTTATAAGCAGATGCGGCCACAGAAAGGGCCCCTTTGACAAGTCCCTCTGTGATGCCTCCTTGGCCCCTGGTGCAAACACAGTCATACTCACTGATTACGCTAATTACATCTTAGGTTATCAGACTAAATTCTGTTGCAGTGCAGAAAGAAAAAGGGGGGGGAAAAAAGAGACTAGAGCACAGAAATTGAAGCATAAGATGTTTTACTCTGCTGTTTTGCACCTTGGCTGCAGCGCTTTGCCCGCTCTCGGATTGTACGCCTCAAAGGCACTGCATGCTGAGCCGGCTGATCTGGACAAACCGGATGATACTAGAAAAGGAAATAACCCACAAAAAGATCTCATTAGATGATGAACATAAGTTGTTTTTTTTCCTTCTTTGCTTAGGGAACAAATCCTGAAAACCTGCGTGCCGTGTTAGTTCCTCTGTTCTTGCAGTTGTCATGTGTTTCCTGTGCAGTCCTAACTTCCTTTTAAAACTATGAAGCAACTAAGTCATGTAAACACAATGAGTCTAAACAGCAGACAGTAAAGCTAAACTGACTAATTTTTACATGAATAAATAAGCAACCTCGTATTTTTATGTGCCAGCCTATGTTGTGTTTTTGTAATGTGGTCACATCCAGACGCTGTTAACTCACCATTTAGGTGAACCCTTGGTGGCTGTGGCTCGAATGGTTCGCAGGCTGGAGGACTGGGATCCCCAGCCAGATACAGAGCCTCTGACCTGAAACAGAAACACGTATTTCACTATTTAAGGCTTCATTCTTTTCTACTCCAGATTGTTGTTCTATTTAAAGAGCCCAAAAAATCTGGAATTCAATAATCTAGGCAAGTCACAATACATTATATAAAAAAGTATAATGTAAAAAGTATACTGCTCATAGAAATAAAGGAAACACTCAAATAACAAACCATAAATGAAATATTCTTATTGAATACTTTGTTCTGTACTAAATTCAATGTGCCGACAACAAAATCATCAATGGAAATTAAATGCATTAACCAATGGAGGCCTGGATTTGGACTCGCACACAAAATTAAAGTGGAAAAACACTACAGGCTGATTCAATTTTGTTGTAATGTCCTTAAAATGGGTGAAAATGAGGCTCAGGATTGTGTCTGGCCTCTGAGTGCCTGCATGACCTCCCTACAATGCCTGGCCTGCTCCTAATGAAGTGACAGATGGTCTCCTGAGGGATCTCCTCCCAGACCTGGACTAAAGCATCCACCAACTCCTGGACAGTCTGTGGTACAACGTGATGTTGGTGAATGGATCGAGATATGATGCCCCAGAAGTGCTCAATCGGACTGAGGTCTGGGGAACGGGCGGGCCAGTCCATAGCTTCGATGCCTTCATCCAGCACGAACTGCTCACGCACTCAAGCCACATGAGGTCTAGCATTGTCCTGTATTAGAAGGAACTAAGGGAAAACTGCACAAGCTTATGGTTTCACAAGGGGTCTGAGGAATAGCAGTCATGCTACCTCTGTCGAGCACATGGAGGGCTGTGCGGCCCTCCACAGAAATGCCATCCCACACCATTACTGACACACTGCTAAACTTGTTACACTGAAGGATGGTGCAGGCAGATCACTCTCCACGGTGTCTCCAGACTCTGTTACGTCTGTCACATGTGCCCAGTGTGAACCTGCTTTCATCTTTGAAGAGCACAGGGCGCCAGTGGCAAATTTGCCAATCCTGGATGCAATCCTGGATTTGCCAGGATAACATCGTTTAAGTGTAGGATTGGCAAATGCCAGGCATCCAGCACGGCATGGAGACCGGGCCCTCATACCATCCTCATGGAGTCGGTTTCTAACAGTTTATACAAACAAATGGACATTTGTGGCCTGTTGGATGTCCTTTTGCAAGGCTCTGCTGCTGGGTTGTTGCCCTCCTACGGCCTCCTCCACATCTCATGGTGTATTAGCCTGTCTCCTGGTAGCACCTCCAGCTTCAGGACACTACACTGACCGACACAACAAACCTTCTTGCCACAGCTCGCATTGATCCGCACCATCTGAGTCACTTGTGTGGGTTGCAGAATCCGTCTCATGTTACCACCAGTGATAAAGCACCAACAACATTCTAAAGTGACTAAAACATCAGCCAGAAAGCATAGGTACTGAGAACTAGTCTGTAGTCCCCACCTGCAGAATCACTCCTTTATTCAGTGTGTCTTGCTAATTGCTAATAACATCCACCTGTTGTCTAATCCATTTGCACAGCATTGTGTAGAATTGATTGTCAATCAATGTTGCTTCCTAAGTGATCAGTGTAGTATCATATGGATCCAATACAAGTCAATATATATATATTTATTTAAAATAACAGCCAATGAAAACTTCCATTTATTATTAAGGCCCGACTAGGAGCCCTGAATCCTAATGAGTCTCCGCTAACCTGGGCGAGTAGATGACCGGTGTTGGATGCAGGGGTTGAGGCACGACAGGCGGCGGCACCACTTCAGGGGTGAGGGTCACGGCGTCGAGCGTTTGGGACGCACACAGCATCTGGTTCACACTGCTGTGGATGGGAGAGACGTGGAGAGGCCAGGTGTTCCCCAGCGACTCCTCCACGGCGATGGTCTCCTCTTCCTTCCTCTCCGTCAGCGGAGCCTCCCCGCATGGCTCAAAGTTGCAGGGCTCATCCTTCTCCTGCTCTTGGTCAGGATCGGTGGACGAAGCTGCAGTGGCGGCGGCCGTGTCGGGCTGCGACATGGCAGAGCTGTACATGGACTCCCCCAGCGGTCGGCTGGTGTCGAAGCAGTCTGGGAGAACAATGACGTAGTCGTCGCTGGAGGAGACAGAGGACGTCTGGCTGCTGACCTGAGGTAGAAGAGGAGTGAGGCTTTTAGGCTTTATACAAGTGCTGAAACATCTTTGTTTTGTAAGTGTTAACGCAGTTGCATACGCTGATCACAATCAACCTGCAGCAAGTTTAGGGTGATAACTTTCATATGCATATTAACCAAATATATAAAAGTTAAAGCTTTTCCAGGAACAACTGTTCGGAGAGTCAGAGGTATAAAAGCAGGTGGCTGCATCCGTCCCTTATGGCTAAAATCCTCCCGCAAAGTGTTTTGAAAAGAAGCCTATGTTTAGGCATATGCGTCTAAATGTTTTAGACAATACCAACGTGACAAGAAGGGTAGCCGACGAAGGATGATGAGGTCGGGTTGAAATTCTGCAAGAAGTAAGAGTGGAAACGAAATCCTTCTGCTCAGATGATGATCTTCATGATGCAGACCTGCTCTCTAATGCAGGGGATCCCAAGGTGGAGATCGGAACCCCCGGGGGGTGCAAGAGGTATATGGAGGCCAAAATGTATAATAAAATATGAATGTGAATGTCCAATTAAATCAATACATTTATTTATCCGATACATAATTCAAATATTACATATAGAATTGAATTGTAAAATGTACCATTAAATATTAAAAATCAATTTAAAGTGTTGAATTAAATAATTTATTGATGTTTAAAGAATACATTTATTTTTAAACTTAAAACTTTTGTCATTTATATACACAGTTTATAAAAAAACAAACTTGGTTTTATAAAGCTTTCAGACAGTGAATGAGCAGCAGCTTAGCAGTATAAAAATTAATACAAGTTAGGGGTGGAACGGTTCACAAAATCCACGGTTCGGTTCGGTTCACGGTTTCGTGGTCACGGTTTTCGGTTCGGTATATGTTGATTGTTACCCCGAAAGCCCATAAAAATTAATGAAATTAATGAAAAAATCCCAAAAAATGAATGAATTGTAATTATTTTTAATGATCCGTGGAAACCCTGGATCATTTCCGCATGTTTTGCTGCTTTGAATTTAATCATCTCGCGCATGCCCTCTACGATCTCCAAGGAACTCAGAGCGGAGCGAACGGGAGCCACAGTGGAGGCTGTAGGCTTTGCTTTGTCCTGGCGGTCTGGAGCGCAGCGGAGCGGAGCGCTGATGGAGTATGTGGGATTTCGGGGTTAGCCTGACATGTTGGTCGTGTTGCTGTTGGCATAAACAAAACGTATCGCACAATGCTTGCACACTGTTGCACTTTTATCCACAACTTTCTTTCCGCCGTCATCGTAGGTCACTCTAAATGCAAAGTGGTCCCATACAGCAGACCTATAAAGTGCTGCTGGCGCGTCTTCCAACTCCTGTTCTTTACCACTCGCCATACCCACACAATTCTCCACAACAACTGATTATTTTCTGCTACACGCGGCTACACTGCTTCGCTTCTTCTTCTTACTACTGGTGGTTGGCTTTGGTCGCAGTACCGCCACCTTCTGCTCTGGAGTGTAATCGCTTCCTCTATGAGAAAAAGGAGCAGCGCATGAACCGAACGCAACACACACGAACCGAACCGAGACAGTCGAACCGAACGGTTCGGACGGTTTTCATAAACCGTTCCATCTCTAATACAAATACTTAATTTATAAATAAATATAGATTGAAGTAATTATATCTTTTTACAGGCAATTGTCAATCTTCTGTGATTTGTTTTTGGTATCTCAAGCTGAGATGTTTGGGAACCCCTGCTTTAATGTAACAGGACAGCTGGATCTTTACTGAGATCTGATGACACACCAGTCCATTTAACCATTACCAGATGTTAAACATTGATTCAAGTTTTTCCTCTCCACTCTCACTACAAGCATGTTTGGTATGAGGGATTGCCTTCGAATCAAAGAGTCGATGCAATCAACTAGTTTTAGATGGGAAACTTTGACCCAGTCTGACTGATCTGGTTGGATTGTCTCTGTAAAGTGCCTCAAATGAAATGTGTTGTGAATTGGTGCTATATAAATAAACCGAATTGAATTAAATAGGTTGCACTTGATTTGATTTGGGTACATCCAGAACACACGTTTGTTCCCAGTTATGTTCCACCTTTCGTTGTTAATCAACATGATAAATGTTATTCAAAGGTTTAAAGCGCGTTGGAATCATCACCTCATCCCAGTCTTCTCTGGTTCTGCCTTCTTCTTTCTCGCAGTCCTTTTCCTTCATGTTCTGCATGGCATGCAAAACCTCTTTGTCTTCGTTATCTTGATGAGAGCTGACGGTGAGGTTTTCATTTTCAGCTCCAGGCTCACGATCTACCAAGGAGAAAGAAACAAAATAACCAGCTTGGTTGCAGTTTTGACAGCGGTAAGAAAGTATTAAAATAAAGGGAAATTTGAGCTATATTGCTCACTTTGTCTGGAGTCATCCTCTGCCTGGGTCGTTTGGTTGAAGTCTACGTTTGCAGGCGGGGCTAAACTCTGGATTCTATCAGCATTCATCTCTTCCTGTTTAATTCTATCCTTCTGTTTCTCCCCAACCCCAAGTGGCCTCTCAAAGCCAAAGCCTGGTCCCCGGGTAACAACTGCAAATGTTTAACAGAGGTAAATGGAAATTAAATTTAAGCAACAAGCTTGAGCGATAAACACAGAGAAGAAGTGACCGTGGCACCTCACCCTGCGGTTTGAGGCTGCTGTGCTTGGCTCGGCGCGGAGGCCTGTGGTCAGGGGCTTCCTCCAACGTCAGGGAGCGGATCACAGTCTCACAGAGAAACTGAGCTCCACTGATCTCCTCTTCCTTCTCCTCTTCTTGCGCTACAGGCTCTGACACGTCCTTGGGCCTCAGTTTGACTCCTTGGAAAAATACAGCAAATGTAAGAAAGACAAAATAGATCTAGGTATTAGATTTCCCCTCGTCTTAAATCTATATGGGGCCTGAAGGCTTCAAGATAAAAAAAAAGCTATAAAAACCATGTATTTTTGTTACATTTCTGTGATGATTTAGCCAAATGTTTTCGGTCAGCGTCCTGCAGTACGACCTCGTTGTGACGGTTTAGTTTTTGGACATAGACAAGCAGATTTTTTTTAAATCATGTGGCATTTCAAAAAGTTCCAGAAGCGTCGAGCTTTTAAAATTATTACAAGGGCCCACAGCATCACACGTCCTTCACAGATATCAGCAGGGGAAACGGGAGCTTTTCTGGTTATTGTTCAGCCAAGACCCACACCTTGTTTATCTCAGGAAAAAATGTGTTCAGAACTAAAACTAAAATCCTAATGCTCAAAAACTAGTTTTTGCCGACTGTTTTTTTTTTTTCTGGATTAATCACATTATTATTATTATTTTGGAGCAACCGTTATCAGAATCAATCTGTCTAAAGTGATGTGGATGTACAAACGAAGCTGTTCATGTCAGTAAGTGTTAATGGGTTTTTGTTTTCAGGGACTAAAAGCGAACAAAAACCACACGTCTCCTCCTGAAGCAGAGATTCGACAGTCAGCCGGAATCTCCTCTCCAGCACCCTGGCATAGGCCTTCCTTGGGGGGTCTGATCCCCTTATAATTGGAACACGACCTCCGACCTCCTTCTTATGCAGGGGAACCACCACCCCAACCTGCCAATCCAAAGGCACCGTTTCCGACCTCCATGCAATGTTGAAAAGGCGTGTCAGCCAAGACGGCTGACAACATCCAGAGATCTGAGCTACTCAGGGAGGATCTCATCCACACGCAAAGCCTTGCTAACAGGGAGTTTTTTGACCACCTCAGTGACTTTAGCCTTGGGGAAGTCACTGAGACACGCCTGCTGAGACATGCCTGATGACACGCCATCTGGGGTGGCGTGTCAGCAGGATATAACAGCTCCTCAAAGCATCCCTTCCACTGCTCAAAGATGTCAGCAGCTCCCCACTCCCACTGAAAACAGTGTTAGCGAAGCACTGCTTCCCCATACAGATGCGCCAGACAGTTTACCAGGAAGAAAAAAAATGGAGCTTTATTGTAGAAAGTTAACAAAGCTCATCTTTTTGTTAATTGATTGTATAAACAAAAAGATTTACAGAAAGATTTAAAAATGATCTTTCTTTAGTAGTCAGTAGCACATCTCACCAAAAAGTTTTCGGACTCCGGTTGCCTCCGATTCATCCTTCGTCTGTGAGGTCATCGTCCTTTCCAGCACTGATGCATCATGAGGGAGGGGGGATATGCAAGGTGTCAAAGCTAAAGTGAAAACAGAAAGAGAAAACAAAGCTTTGTATTTGACACAGCCAAAAAAGGAACTCAAGAGTTGAGTTTACAGCTAATTAGTTTGCCGTTTTGAGAACTTTTGACTCACCGACAGGAGTGTTGTTGGGAACCTTCTCCAACTCTTGCACAATATTTATGTCCAGCAACTCAAACGACAGCAGATCCTGCAAATAAACAAAGAACAATGAAAGATTAAGTTTATTTAAAATGATAACAGAGACATTTTTCAGGTGACATTGTGTTTTCAGATCTAATTTGCCTTGATGAGGAAAATTTCAGCTAGTTGCTCTAAAACCTTCAGTGGGTTTGAACCTCTCTACTGCTTATGATCCATCTGATGGAAGAATCATCCATTAATCCCATAGAAATCGGTTCAGACCACAATCCACCCTCCTTTTGGATTGCTTTATGACCATATCTAAATCTATATTAATAAAACAAAACAACCATGGTAATTAGGGATGGGACTCAAAAAACGGTTCCTGTTCAGAACCGGTTCCGTGTTTCCCAATTCCACAGCACCGTTTGGCAGCTCGCTTAATGGTTCCCTTAAAGGTTCCACGCAGCAACAGAGCCTAGCGAAAGGTGACACTCATTTATTTAAATCAGGGGGTGATGAGTTTATTTCCAGAAATTGTACAGTAATGCTTTTTCATTAAACGGATGCCTTCTCCATTAGATTTAGATGACTGTGACGAGACGGGTAGCCTGGCTGGCTCAGAGGCTGGCTGCACCTTCTGTTTTCTCTGAGGCCAAGGTAGACGAATGTCACTGTGAACTTACCAAGTTCATTGTTTCACAGAATCGATAAAGAATCGAATCGTTTAACAGAACTCTATAAGGGAATCAGAATGGTGAAAATCTTAGCAATTCCCAACCCTACTGCTAATTTAATCAGCCACATGAGAAATAACCTCTCCCTAGAAAAGTGAGAATGACTAAAAGTAGAACAGGAGTTAATCCAATCTGCAGATACATATTTTTTGGTAGATGCATCATCAAAACCTGACAGAATGAAAAACAAGGATCAACTTTAGATTTTTTTTTATGTGATTCTGATTACATGTTCTTCACCAAATAATACATAAAAAAAATAATCTGTGTTTAAGTGTAGAAACAAGCCGGTGAGAACGGAGCAGCAAATCGGAAGTAAAATTGCTTTTGGAGAGAATTTAAAACCAAAAAGATGAAAAAAAAGAAAAAAAGCTGAGCTGCTGACAGATATCTTCGTTCTGGCTTATTTTGGTTGGATGAATCCGTGACTCCGACAGCCTGACAGAACGTTTCTTATTGGGGGTTTCTGAGTGAGCACCTGTGCCGTCAGGAGATCCACTGATGGAAAGTAGAAGTCCTCCTGGGGGAGGTCTACAGGGAAGGCAGATCCGCTCTCTTTTGGAGTCGTCTCCCTCTCTGCTGCCTTTCCCTCCTCCTTCTGAAAAAAAAAAAGCAGGATCATTAGATCTCAACATTGTACTGATTATCAACCATACTTCACCTAACAGGTTTTTTTTATTACATTAATCAATACGTCTTCAAATCCACTTTTAGGTTTATAAAACAAAGCTGGAAACAAAGAATGGTCATTTCCTATAATTCTTTTAGATTTCAGTTTTGAGTTACTCCCCCAAACTTTTAACCTGACTCTGCCAGATGGATTTGCTCCGCATATCCATCTGGAAACCTTCCATTGAAGTAATTTTGGGAAGGGGCGAAAATACTGGTTAGCTGATTGGCCTATGTTGGTGATAGGCGGGCCAAATAAACCAATCAGATCAACGAAGCATATGACGTACTAACAGCCAGGCTACTCTTGCTGAAACCAGTCGGGAGAAGAGCAAAAACATCTTTTCCTCTGTGAAAAGCCTCCATAGCAGTGTTTTGCTCTTCTTTCAGTGAAGAAATACTCTGTAATTCCGATAAAACTTGCTCGATAGCCACGCTAACGCTAGTTTCATCGGCTGAAGCCGCCATGTTCTTTAGACTGAACTGTCATGCTTCTCGTTGCGTCACACCTCAACCCGCCTCAAAGCCAATGCTGAATGGACGTTCGTTTGGTGAACGGCTCCAAATTTTCTTCCATGGAGAGTCTCCAGACTGATTAGCGAGTGAAATCTTGAAAGCTCGCGAGATCAGGATGGTCTCACAAGGCTACCAAACTTTAATTTCTAAAGACAAACAAAACTGTATGGACGGTTTCCTTTTTTTACCTCCAAGGACGTAAACGTTTTGTTATCTGGAAGAATTTGAATTGCCTCTATTCTAAAAGCATTGACGAAAGAAGAAAGAAAAATTAGCCCAAAATAATTTTTCTTTCCCTTCAAATCAGCAGGATATTTATAAACATCTATAATTATTTTAGTGAATGACTTTTAACAATTTTCCCTGTTGGACTTTGGCTGCGGGCAGCATGGTGGTGCAGTGGGTAGCATTGCTAACTTGCAGCAAGGAGGTTTTGGGTTTGATTCCCAGCCCAGGGTCTTTCTGCAAAGTGTTAACATGTTCTCCCTGTGAATGCTTGGGTTTTCTCCGGGTACTCCGGCTTCCCCGCACAGTCTAAAAACATGACTGTTAGGTTAATTGATTTCTCTATATTCTCCTTAGGTGTGAGTGTGAATGGTTGTGTTTGTCTCTGTGTTGCCCTGCAATGGACAGACGACCTGTCCAGGGTGGACCCCACCTCTCGCCTGTAGACAGCGGGAGATGGGGCACCAGCACCCCTCGTGACCCCAAAAGGGATAAGCAAGATGGAAAATGAAGGAATGGATTTTGGTTGCTGCGTTAAACCAGTTTTCAGTTCAGTTTCTGATCATAATCAACAGAATCCTATACTGTATGTCAGTAAGCTGTTAAACTAGAATCTATGAGCCAAACAAGTACGAAAATGATCATAAGGTTAGAGTATTAACCACTGTTGTATCTATGCATGACGAGTAACTTTGGTCCCCTTTGCACCAGGGTTAAACCACTCTCAACCACAGGACCTTAAAGGTTGACCAAGAACTGCTGGATTTGAGAAAATGTTGAAGTTTTTCCTCTGTTGCTTTCTGAGCATATCCCACTGCCACCACGACAGAGATGACCCTCTCTGCACTCTGGTCTTTTCCTCACGATCTTTGAACTTCTTTTAGATGTCTATGTAGCCCTCAGCTCCTAAGTCCTTTTAATTTGACGGGCCACGCTCTGTGCGACTTCACCCCAACTCTATTTACCTGCGGAGTCAGAGTGCCACTCCCTCCTCCATTCCCCACCTGTGGCTGTTGCATGCTCTGTTGGCGTCTCGTTTCAAAAAAGTTACTGGATCTTCCTAAAGATCTAATATTATAACCTGTCTTTTGGACTCGCTTCTCTCTCACAACTTGGGCCAAACCGCTCATGTTGTCTTTCATTAATACCACTACACAGACGGAGATCAACTTGTCATCCCTTCAACGGTCAGGTTTTTTTTTATGCCAGAAAAAGGACATCACCTTCACTACAACCTGGTTCACAACAACTTTTTCTAATTCAACTGAAGATGGCGAGCTAAGACCTCTACCTGTGCGGTAGGATACAGACTCTTCTTTCCTATAAGGATAAAAACTATTCTCTTCTCAACCCTGGATTACCATAGCGTATGGACTAACAATCTAACCTAACTGAACCTTGGGGACAATTAATCAAATACTGTTTTGTTATTAATGTTTGTGTGTTTGTTGTTTTTTTTTGTGTGTGTCTTGGCCACTTTAATACAAAACTAGTTAAACCTTATTTTTGTCTCTGTGATTATTCACACCTCGGGCTCCTCAACGAACCCTCTTCTGGTAACATCTTTCTACATCTATATCGTCAGTTCCTTGTCATTAGCCTTTAACAAGCGTTACATCTATCAGAGGTTTCTGCATGTCCACCATCAGTTTTGGCAATCATTTTAACCCAATGCATTTTAGGTGTGGTCATACTGCTGCCATAAGAGCTACGCAGAGAAAATATGAATGCTTCCATCTGATCACTATGAGCTGAACACAGAGGCTTTGAATCTTTGCTGTTTTTCTGGAGTCATGCTGTCGCCCAGCAATCAGCCTATATGCATTACCAAAGTGTATTCAGTCATTTGGATGGAGAGCCAATGGCCTTAAGGAAAGGATAAGGACTGATTCAGGTGAGAATCATTTCAGCTGCTTGTAAAATAGTTTTGGTTAAGTTAGAATTCAGCGATACAATGAAGCGCATTAGCCTGCTAGATGCTGTCCGAATGAGGCTTTAGTCTTGACGTTAGGCCGACCACGCTCCATATTCTAGTTACCAATCCAGACTGGTTTTGCTCCTTCTAGCCCATCCGGCTCAACATTTAGGACCCAGATAGAATATAACCAATCGAATCAACACAGTCTGGAAACTCTTAGGTTCTGTGATGCATTAAGTGAAGCTGAATTCTTAATGCAGCCTATAGGACCTCACCAGTTCCTCTGTTAATTTCTAATGAGTGAGAATCAGGTCTGGTGTGAAGGAGAACACAGCAATGATTCACCTTTAAATTAAATATTCAAGCATTTCATTAAGAGATTACCATCTCTGACCCAACTATTGCTTACGGATAATAATGTTTCATTGACTTTGTAATAAAAAAAAAAAAAAAACAATCCACTGGACTTCGTTTCCAAGTTTGAAGACGTTTTAATTCCCAACCAGGAAGCTTTTTTAATTCAAAATGTCAGGATTAGTGTTTAGTTTGAGGCTATGTTCGACTATGTTTCGACTTTGTAAATAATTTGTTTCTATAAAACACAATTTGAACATTGAAATTATTATTGTAGCAGAAACAAGATGCCGAACAACTAACAAAGATTGGTCGACTAAATTAATCTTTGCTGGATTTTTTTCCTTCCATTAGATTAAAACTGGACTTTTAGTATGATAATATGGGCAGATAGTTTTTTTTTTTAGTGGAGATGTACGGCTAGGAGCTTCAGAATGCCTGCAGAGCTGTTCTGTATTAGTTCAAAGGTTGATAGGAAACGCGGCCTCCGAAAATATGATATTTTATATTTATATTTATCTAAATATATGTAAAGAGAAGCTGATGTAGGTGAGGTCACTGAGTAGGAGACTTGCCGGTCGTTTGCTTTGATGTCCGAGCCCGTTCCGGCTGCTGCCAGAGTCGACCACAATGCTGCACCAGACCCGCGGGCCGAACTGACAGCCGCAGTGCGCCAGTCGCCAGTGGGAGGTGTACATCCCCTCCATGACGGGAGCGACAAAGGCCACGCTGACCACGCCCACTTGTCCTGGCAGGAGCAGGGGCACTGGGACCTCCCTCCTCTCCTCTGACGCCAAGCCGAGGTTTCCCCACATGAATACTAACTGCATACACACAAACACACACAGAACAAAAAAATAGGAACGCACATGCGAAAAAGCACAAGGACAAAAAGGATGCAACCAGAATAAACACAACAGAAATAAAATTTTTAAACAAAGACTTAAAAACTTAAATCACAACATAAATCTAACTGGATTAAATAAGAGGAACCCTGGATAAATGCAGATGTAGCTAAATTAATTGGAAATTAAACATTTACTTCAGTGTTTTCATTCAGAAAGAGAAACTTAAACAGATCCATTCCACCGTGGAAGATTATATTCAAGCTTTTATTTTATACGTTTGGATAAATATTGCTTACAGCTAATGAGAAAACAAAGTTCGTACTAATATTATGAACACAAACAGATCAGGCTAACTTTAACCCTTTAAAGCCCGATCCAAGAATAAAACAAAACAGAAAATTACTTTTTTTTTGGTTTGAATTCCTTATTTGGCCTTTTAACAAAATATGTAAAAAGAAAAAAAAGAAATACATTTTTGATATTAATAATTTATTACAATGCGATAAGTCAAGATTATTTGTTGTGTAGTCTTCTGCCCTCTGTATTCAGGTATATCTAGGATAGGATTTTGAGCAAATTTTTTACCAATAAATTATGCAAAAGGTGTCTGACGCAAAACATTTCAGAAACCGTATGTATCAAATACGATACATTTGGCATTACAGGGTTAAACCGTTTGATATAACCAAGCATATTATTGGAAAGTTTGGCGGAAGGAAAAAGTGTGATAAAAAAAAATATCTTGAGGTGATTGCAAAGATTTAAAAGTAGTGGACTGTGACTGAGTCTGAGCTTTAAGAGCTGAAAACTCCCACATCACTCGTTTAAGCCACTTAAGCTAGACACTTCTGAGTCAGAAGTATCCAATCTTGGGGGAAAAAAAGAAAAAAAAAAAAAGAGAAAAAGGACTTAGCTGTTGAGATCCAAGGTCCTTTCTTTGGCTGAAAGAGGAATTTCATTTGGACAATCATGGACCAGAGTCTAGAGTAAGAATCAAGTTCCTTCATCTGCTGCTGTTGATGCGGGATTCCTGTCAGTCAACGCAGTGTTCTAACAGAACATCATTTTAGAGCGACACACGCGTCCCTCTGGTGATTTCCTTTTCCTGCAGCTCCAGACACCTCCCTACCTCCAAAAAAATAGGTTATTTAACAGTTATGATATTAATAGGGTTATGGTTCGATTTGGTAGCAGATGAAGCAAATCCCTTATTACATTCCGCCATGTTCACTGGAAAAAATCTAAATCTAGATCAGTCATTTTTTCTTAAAATAAGTGCATTTGTTCTTGGATTAATGAGGTAAAAAAAAGAGACATTTTGCCAATGGAACAAGACAATTTACATTTAAAATAAGAAAACACAGTTGCATTCTCTTATTTCAAGTGCATATTATCTAAATATCTTATTTTAAGAGTAAAAATACTTATTGGCGAACTCTCATTTACCTTCTCAAATTAAGGGTAAATACACTTAATTTAAGACATTTTTTATTATTTCTAGATCATTTTTCCAGTGCATTGCGAAAGTTATCTAGAAATAAGTAAAAATGTCTTAAATCAAGTGTATTTAACCTTAATTTTAGTAGGTAAATGGGATGATTTGCCAATGGATTGAGTATTTTTACTCCTAAAATAAGGTAATTAGATAATATGCACTTGAAATAAGACAATGCAGTTGCTTTTTACTTATTTTAAATATAAATCGTCTTGTTCCATTTGCAAAGTGTCTCAGTTACCTCCCCAATTCAAGAACAAATGCACTTAATTTAAGAAAAAAATACTTATTTAGATTTCTATTTTTTGCAGTGCCAGGTCTAAACTGGGATCAAATGAAGTTAAAATATTATTCCTTTTTAATAAAAGCCTTGTTTTAATTGTCCTGATGAAAAGTTGTGTTCTCATTAGCTGTAAGCCGTTACCATTAAAATACTCACTCTGTGGCGTGAATAAATCTAATATAGACGTCTCCCTTTTTCAATTAAACACAGAAACAAATGAAATTTTGAACGATATCGGTATTCACTGAGACGCTCCTGTGATCTTAGTAGATTTTAGTAAATCAAGAGAGGAAAAGTTGAGAGAATAAAAGTGGAGATGAAGAGGGGACATAGAGAGAGATGGAGACAGAGAGGAAGGGGGAAGCCTGGTCTCTCGTTGAGTGGGGGGTGGGGGGGTACCTTGGTCTCTGAGGTCCAGCTGATTGTGCCCGAGTTCTTCATCTTCCAGTATTTGATGAACTTGGTACCAGGCTCCAGACGGGTGTTATCAGGCAGATTTTCATCCAGAAACAAGGCAGCCATAGTGGGCACCAAGGACGTGTGCGAGACCCCGGGACCCCTAGTTTCAAGTGTACAGAGCATTGTTGAAAAAAAGCCCTGGTTTCTCTATATTACGTATCTCTTTTGTTTCTCTATGAATCAAAAAAAGCAGGACCCCAGATTTTATTTTTTTTTTTGCAGCTCAAAAGCAATTTTTTTTTTTTTTTTTAGAAAATATATGAAGCAGCAGCAGCAGTTTTCACATTGAGGTAGTTCCAACATTTGCCACCACCCCAGAGCAGCCAGCGAAAACACTCATACAGACTAGATTACAAAGATGGCATATTTTGATTTCTTTTTTTCTTGGAAAAAAAAAAAAGACTTTTTGCATCCATGCTGGGCTAGAGGTACCCAGCACTGTCGGACGCCCTTCCAAGGTGGCGCTTACTCTGGACTGGAGGCCTGGGGGTCGGGGACCGGGGCTGGGATGTGACCTGGGTCTGTGGCTGGACTTGGGGCCGTTTCTGAGGCAGCGGGAGGAGGCAGCGCCGGGAACTGGGTGGACGTGGAGGCCATGTTTGTCAGGCTGGCTCTGTCTGAGGTAGAAGGTCCGCTCCACTGCAACCCCCTCTTCTCCAGCCTCAGTTTCTTCTTGATTTCCTTCACCTCTGCTTTCAGCTGCCTTCTTTCAGCTTTGAGGCGCTGTCTCTCAGCCTTGCGCACAGTCCTGTCTCCTCGCCTTGGGAACCTGGTTTAAAATGTCATCAGGAACACCTATTTGTTGACTATCAAAGGTTTACTTTCCAAAAAAACAAACAAAAACAAAAAACAGCACACATATTTTGCCTTGTCTTCGTCTTTAATAATGTAGATTCTACAACAACAACTAGAACTTTCTTTTAACTCTAGCTGGATGAGCCTCAGTTTTTAAAGGTTTACCTAAACTCTCCCGACGTTCCGTGCTCGGGGATGGAGAGAGGCGTCTTGGTTCTCACCAGGCTGTGGCTCGGATCATGGCTGTGTCTGCACATCTCGCACAGGATGCAGGATGGGCACACGCTGGGAAGAGACACGACAGAAATAATTTAACATACTCAAGTTTTGAAGTTTAGAAAAATCTAATATAGTTCAGATGATCACAAAAAACTTTTTTAAACAATAATTTCATTTCTGACAGGGAGCTATTAAAACAGCTTGTTTAAAATTTATGTTGCCCTTAATAATTAATAAATGCACATTTATTGGAGAACTAAAAAGGAACTATAATAGATCCTGTGTGACAAGCTGGTGTCAGCTGAAAGCCATCAAAAAAAAAAAAAATATCAGGCCTGGATTTGGGAAAAGGTTGTCTGCGTTAGGGGTGTAAATCCAATCCGATGCATCGATACGTCTGCAAGAGTATAGATTCGTGTTTTTTTTTCCTCCGGTCTATTTTTATCCATTTGCTCCTGGATGTAATTCTCCCTCCCGTGCTGCGGTGGCGCTAAACCTATTTTGCCCTCCTACCGCTCTTCCTGGTTATACTCTTACAGCAGTGTGTTGCTGTGAGCTTGACACAGACATTTTTAAATTATGCTCAATATTGAAGCGTGGTCTGCGCTACATGCTGTGGGTCTAGATACGGCCGAGGCGGAGAGGAAGTGGGGGCGAGTTTAGTCCGACGACGGAGGGACATGAGGGCTAAAAAGTGCGGGGATCCAGGTGGAAAAGGGTCCCAGCGTTCTCGCGCACCTCACGCTTCTAGCGGGTCAAACTTCAAGAGTTGTTTTCCGCAATTTCGGTCATAAAAACAAAACAAGCCGGCCTCCTGTCTGCGATCAGCTACAATTTGGGAGAGGTGCAGCAGAGCGTCTGTGGAGGGGGCGGGGACGTCGACACTCTGGAGCCGAGGTATTGCATTGCACTCATTGCACTGATTTTGTGCAGTATTTTTTTATGCAAGGCCTTTAAGAATCTATAACGCAGGGGTGTTATTATTTTTCAGTGAATGAGGTTTTAATAGGCCTAGGTGGAGTAAAACTTTTCCACTTCTGTTATTTGCTGTTGTTTCTAAAAAAAAAAAAAAAAAAAAAAAAAAAAAAGCATAACGTTATCGCAGCTTTCAGTAATTTATTTAAACTTTGAAACATTGTCTATTGTAAGGTGTAAAAAAAAAAAATAAATAGAACCAATTAATCGAATCGTATCGTATCGTGGTTTATTCCTGAGTATCGAAAATAATCAAATCGCCGGGTCAGGAAATCGATACTGAATCGAATCGCCATGATGGATGTTATTTACACCCCAAGTCTGCATGTGTGTTGCAGTGAATGCAAAGGTTTCCCTGCCCCTTCTGCAGACACTCTGGTGCACCTCTCCAAAATTGTAGGTGACCGCAGACAGGGGGCCTCTCATTGCTCAAATCTACATGAGCTCTACTCTATGCGTATTTCCTGTTTGATACCTAACTGGCTTGTTTTGTTTGTATGACCGCCATTTTGAAAAACGACTCGTGAAGATGGACCAGCTAGAAAAAGAACGCTGGGACCCTTTTTCCACCTGGATCCCCACTCCTTTTCGCCCTCATGTTCCTCCATTGTCACACAAACTTGCCCCCACTTCCTCATTACCTAGACCCAAAGCTAGTTCGTGATTGTCCCTCTTGCGTTGTGGCGTGGAATAACATAGCGCAGACCACACTTCAATATTGGGCATAAATCAAAAATATCTGTGACAAGCTCAATGCGAGAAACTGCTGCTGAAGTATAACCAGCCGTTGAGCCCTCACAGGGCACTCGGTGATAATCAAAATTTCACACAAACCTTTTTACAAAGCCTTGTTAATTGTGTAACATTTATTGAATAATATATATTTTCATGTCCACAACCAAAATCAATGTTGTGGTGAAGGTTTTTAGTCATCCAGGTCATAGTCATTCCAAAAAAGTTGAGAAAAATAATCCACTGGATTTTGTTTCCAAGTTTGAAAGACTTTTGGCTTCCCATCCAGGAAGCCTTTTACAATTCAAGACAAAGAAAGAAATCAAACGACCCTCATTCCAAAGGGGCAGACACATTCGTCCGGTTCAATTTGCATGTTTTCTAAGCCGAAACAAGGTTTTGATTTTGGTCCACTCTATAAAACCTCGGACTCAAAGCTATTTCTGACATTTTGAATTGAAAGGAGACAGATGCAAACACAAACTTTCCTAAAAACAAAACCTCGTTGGTGGAGGTGATTATAAAACTATTATTATATGAAACTATGACATCCTCTGTCTTGACGCCTACCTGCATTTGTAAGCCCCTTCTGAAGTGAGCTTGTTGCAGGTGCTGCAGATCGGGGTGTAGCCAAGTGATCCGTTACAGTTGGAAGGGCCCGGTCGGGGCCCGATAGGACCCTCGATGGCCCCACAGTCCTCTTGGAGCACATCGGAGGATTTGTGCGTACAACACTGGCCGGAGAAGTCGTTGCACATTCTTTCCACCACCTCTTTCACAACTTCATCCTTAAACTAGGACCCAAAACAAAAAAAAACTTTTAGTCTGAGTCTGAGCAGAAAGTTCAGTTCAGATCGTCCGTTTCGGCAGAGCTGACCTTCTCCATATACGATCTGAACCACATGGGAGGAGGATCGTCATCAGGTTTATTCCCCTTAGTATCTTTTACTGCTACCTGTAAGCAGAAGTGTCATACATTCATTAGTCATATGACATCACCAGATATGTCTGACAATGTTTTGACTGTTTCCATTTAGAGATGCACCAATCCAGTTTTGTTTTCTTCAGTTGGTACAGGATCCCGAGCCAATACTATTGGTCAATGAACTATATAACTAGCCTTGTGAGACCATCCTGATCTTGCGAGCTTTCAAGGTTTCACTCGCAGATCAGTCTGGCTACTTTCTGTTAAAGAAAATTTGGAGCCGTTCACCAAACGAACGTCCAATCAGCGTTGGCTTTGAGGCGGGTTGAGGTGTGATGCAACGAGAAGCGTGACAGTTCAGTCTAAACAACATGGCGGCTTCAGCCGATGAAACTAGCGTTAGCGTGGCTATCGAGGAAGTTTTATCGGAATTACAGATTATTTCTTCACTGAAAGAAGAGCAAAACACTGCTCTGGAGGCTTTTCTCAGAGGAAAAGATGTTTTTGCTCTTCTCCCGACTTATTTTCGGCAAGAGTTTGATCTATCAATTGGCTTGTGCCTGGCTTGTGGTTGTGTTTTCGTTGTCACTCTGTTAGTACGTCATATGCTTCGTTGATCTGATTGGTTTATTTGGCCCGTCTATCACCAACATAGGCCAATCAGCTAACCAGTATTTTCGCCCCTTCCCAAAATTACTTCAACGGAAGGTTTCCAGATGGATATGCGGAGCAAATCCATCTGGTGGAGTCAGGTTACTATATAACTTGCTATGTGACTGAAGTCATCAGGCTCGAAAAAACATTGTTTTTAAATGACTGGATGGAAGTCACTCATCTGATATCCGATCCAGCTAATAAGTCAATATCGGAGCTGATATCAATCCAGCTCAGTGAATCTGATTCTACACTGAAACCTGATTAAAATGCAGAAAAAAGAAACAAAGTTGTTTTCTTACGTTTTCTCTCTCTGGAGTGATCTGAGTGCCTTTATCCACGGATTTGACTCTGGATGGGTAAGGGGGAGCCGGCCGGAGGTCTCCTTTAAGCTCCTTCACCTCCGCCTTCAGTGGCCCGCCACACGCCTGGCCTTTCATCTTGTACACATTCATGTGCAGCTGGTTCCCCTGCTTCTCAGCACTCTGAAGAGGAAAATAATAAAACAGTGAAAAAAAAGTGAAGTATCCCAACACATCTAGGCTGCTGCTTTGCTGTCGTTATAGCCTTCTTATACCATCCCCATGGTGAAACATGATGCTGTGGGTATGATTTGCATAAGTATGAGCAGAGGATTAGTTTGGAGTCTCTGGGAAAATGAATAAAATGAAAGCCAAAAAATAGAGCTATAATAAAAGGCTTTATAGTTAACATTATTCCTGGGTTGGAAATTAACAACAAAAATGAATTTAATCATCTGTGACAAAGACTCACAAACCAGTCTGGTTTAGCTTGGAGCATTTTGCAAAGATAACTTAGAATTCATAATGAAATATGAGAAAACTTGAGGAAAAATAAAGTGAACCACTTCAGGAGGAATGTAAAAAATACCTTGATTGCTTCTTCATATTCACCTGAAAAAGAAAAACGTGAAGTTTACTATCAATATATTTCTTATGGGATATAAAACCATCAAATAATATCGTTCTTACCTTGACTGTTTATGCAAATCTAAAAGAAAAGATAAAAAAAATATTAGAAGGAATTCAGTCACTAGTTAAAAAAATACCACAAAAAGAGAAAATAATCATCTCAACACGCGGAAGATTTTTTTAGCTTAATTGCCTGTAAAGAAATGAAGAGTTCTAAAGAGATTTCGTGCATTTTTGTGAATACAATAGGTAATAAGTTCCCATCTCCAAAACCCTGAATAAATAGCTCTTACTCAGGTCAGTCAGTCAACTAATTACAGGAACTCTAAATCTCTTAAGCACACCAGAACTTAGACGGAGCTCCTGCCTTACATAATATGTACTTATCTTTTTTTTTTTTTTTTTGAATCCATGCTTCTACATTTCCATCAGCAGAGTTAAATACATTTAATACATCTGTTTGCATATTTAACAGTCTGAAACGATCAGTTCTCAGAGCATCTGTTAAAGATTTACTCAACATTTGACTCTTTACAGACCAAACCACCTTCTTTGTAGCCACATAACTTACACTCACTGAGCTAAATGGTAACAAGAAGTAGTAGGTTAATAAACTGCTGGTTCAGATTAAAATGCTCAAGAAATAATGAGGGGTGGGTTTTGCCAAAGAAGTCACGATTCGATTCAAATCACGATTCACATGCCACGATGCGATTCTATCACGATTCATCTCGATACTTGAAATATTGCGATGCATCGTGATATATTCACTGAACACTGTAAGAAAAAGATACAGCCCTTACCAGTGGCTGACTGGCTGGGTATGATCTGGATAGTGTCTTCAATTGATACATAAATGAAAGCAACTTAATTCATACACAGTTTTATTTATTGAAACAACTATCGAAGGTGTTGCCATGAAAACAAATACTGGACACAAATATTACTATTACTGGAGTGGACAGACTGACAAAAAGTGCTTAGGATTTATGATATTTAAAATAACAGTGCCGTTTACATGGCCTCAGTGGTCCTATATACCAATGAAATGGAAACATTTCCCCTTTTGGAAATTACGTGCGTTATATCAACTTGGTTTTTACATTCTTTGTTTTTAAAACCAAAATGCATCCAAACATCTGACTTTGAATGTGATGGAGCTGGGCAAATTTTCTCAGTCTCCATGTTTTGTTTATTAATGACTCGTCGCAGTATCCGCAGCGACATCTACTGGACTGAAAGTTGTATTCCACTTGCTTTTGGCGGATGTGTGCCAACCATTTGTTAAAATAATTGTATATAAATGTATCTGTGTAGTGTTATCATGCATAAAGCTGTGTGCTATGTGCATGTGTTTATAGCCTACTTTTCTGAAGTATACTGTGATTTGTGAACTTGCTTTTGGGGAGGTTGTGGTTGATTTACGAGCAGCACTCAACCTGCTGAACAACAGCTTAAACTTTGACTGAACCCTGAGATTTAGAGGACATGTTTGCTGAGACTGCAGCTGGGACCACTGATTCCAATAAATAGCGACTGAGAACGCTGGGACTGCAGAGTGAGGTGGAGATGGCAAACTCTGCAGTCCCTTCCTGCTCTCCTCACGAGTAAAACTAAATTAATTGTCTCTGTGCCTTCTTTCTTTCCCTGTATGTATGTATGATGTTTTAGGTGCTTAGACCTGACACCATTCATGTATTTTATTTATTCCTTTTTGTTAATTAAGAATCGATACTTGGCATCAAGAATCGATGCAGCAGATCACAAAAATTAGAATCGCGATGCATCGTCATGACGATTATTTTGCACACCCCTAGAAATAATGAAGATATTTATAAATTTCCATATTTAATTAAAAAGTATTTATTAGTTAGGGAAATTCAAAATACCATATTTTTGAAAGTAAAGTGGAGGATTTTTGCAAATTTTTTAAAAGACCCGTCCTCCCCACTTAAAAAAAAAAGTCTGCACATGCCCAACCCTATACCCGCTCCTGTAAGAAAACACCTAATAAACGTGTGTGAGGAGAAATGGGCTCGTGCACGCTCCGTTTAAAAGTTGCTTTTTGCATCACTCATACAAACGTACTAAACAAAAAAAGATTAGCAATTTTTCCATCATCACGTATCCAATAGCACGTAAACATATCACCAGAATGATTGACACTTAGGACCACTTATTTTGATGATCCACCTGGAGAAAGATCATCCTCCACTGGACCTTTAAATGTGCTGCTTATTTGTATAGTCAGATGTTCTGAACTTTTTAGAGCTCTTCAACACACAATCCATGGGTGAAATGACCATGAAGCACTGCTCGGCGACAATAACAGCTTACATGGGTCACACATTAAAACTCTGCTTGCCAATAACATATTTAGCTAGTCGGTTAAACTTTGCTGGCCCTTTAACCATTTTTACTCTTGCATGCCACTTCCTAACACTAGCTTTGACCCAAAGGGATTTTCATGCACAGGACTGTCGGATTTCGGAAGCATAGGGCTTCATTTTTTTTATTTTTATATATAATATTGTTCTGTTGGGATTTTCAGGCCATGACCGCCAGCAGTCATTTGGAGCTGTTTGGTTTATATGCTAAGTCTTAAGGTTCCTCCAAGGCCATGGTTCCTAATCAGAAAACGATGGACTGATCCACCCAGATTTGAGGTAAGACTTAAGTCTAAGGCAGATTAGTTCAAATATCTTTCTCCAGTCTGTTTTGGTAAAGGAAGGGTTTGGTAACGCATAGATAGATTAGAGCAACTGCTCCTCTCCGCTGAAAGAAGCCAGTTGAAGTGTTTGGGGATCCCTTTGGGGGAGAGGAGACTACAAGGATTATATATCAGATCTGACAAGGGAAACTTTTCAAATCACCCAAATGACCGATGATCTCTATGTTGCAGTTGAAATAGAAACTCATAGACCAGGAAAAACTTTTAGAATCAGTGACAACATGTGGCTTTGCTTTCAATTCAAACCGTTCTTGGTTAGTGAACCAGAGTCAAGGTACACAAGGGTTTTAAGGAGCTGCTGCCTTAAACTGGCAAAAGAAATTTCCATTGTACTCTTCATAGAGTTAAAGTATTTTTACCGATATATATATAGGGTGGGAATCTTAGCTCCCCACATAGCTTTACATACATGAAAAAAAACATTTGATACCCATGTGAACAACTATCGCTTGATCTTTTTTCACAACATAGATGTGTATTAATTTATGACTGATTAAATTCTAGTCCATATCTATACAATTTAAAATAATTTGACGCACATCCTACAGGTGGATGTTATGAAAGAGTATGAAGCAGTGGAACAGCATATATATGTATATATATATATTTGTTAAAGCAGATATCTTTAGAGAATCTGAAGGGGCACTTTAGATGGAAGGGGTGTTTATGGCTGATGTGGACGTCAGTGTAACCTGTAAATTGTAATTATCTGTGGTCACATGACTTTAGTTAGAGGTGAGTAAAAAGCGTCACACTTTCTGTTTGCTGTGAACTTATAAGCACCAGTGGATTCTGTTTGGATCATTATTTCAATATTATAAATGCTTATTTAATCTAGGTGTGTGTGTGTTTTGCTTTGCTTTAGTTTTTTTAGTTAACCTGGTTATGAAGAAAAATAAACCTGTTCTTGACTATACAATAAGGAGGACAGGGTGGGGCAGAGTCACATGCTTTAGGCTGGACTATGGACTGTGCACCAAAGGAAAGAAAGAGGTTAAATGCTTTTTTCTTGAGTTAACGCATCTGCTTTCTTTACTTTAAAGTCTAATCAATCCCCATTCACACTTTGTCTTCATTATGAAACTTCAGTTTGTTTAGTTTTCCAGTTTTCTTATAGCCTACTTTGAACTTTGATCTCCTTACCATCTGCTGATATGGAATTATTTGCTTTACCATGCTGAAAGTAGAAATAAAACCCTCTTTTGACATCCTCAGGTGTTCACAAAAATACATGTTTTTTTTTCTATAAACAACTGAATCTTGAATACCTTTTATTGTGGGTTTTAATTTAACAGACAAACATGAGGTGTTAACTAATAGTGAAAGGGGATTAAAATATAAACATTGTATTCTGAGCTCATCTTAGTACGAATTAGACTCCAGATCTGTACATTTTTCAATTAAGAAGTACTTTATTAATCCCAAAGGGAAATTAAATAACCCCTCCATAAGACGACTATAAACATGCATCCAGATGTGGACTCCAGTGGATTAGACGACAGTATATCCAGATTTTTACACCCAAACTGACTCAGACTGAGTCGTTATGTTAATAAAAAGCAGCAGTTTCAGTCTCTGAGCAAAGCTCAGGGAAAGATGCCCGAATAGAAAACGAAAAAAAAAAATTGAATACCTCTAATTCAGTTATATTACATTACTTTGCGTTGGTGCACAAATTAGTAAAAAATAAATAAAAATTAATGCATATAAACATGTTTTTATCATTTAGATACTTATCTGTGTATAAAAATTACGGTTGAACATAATTACATCAGTCACTGTAACCAGAAAAATATATATATATATATATATATATATATATATATATATATATATATAAACCGTACATATACATAGTCTTTTTTTAACTTCCTGTCATGACGTCATGTTTACATACAGACCCTACATAAAGACCCTTACCTCTTCGTTATCTTCATCGAAGTATTTAACTTGAAAATGGTTTATCCCAAATGACGCTTTGATCTGCAATGCAATTTAAAAGAGTTAGTTTCCAGTCTACAGTAAACAGACATTGTTAATTAGCTGTTACACTTACAACAAAGACTCAATAATGTCAATTACATGCTGAGAAATTTTACGTTTCGACAACTGAAAATTGAATGTAAAAATAAAAGCTTCATTATTAAATCAAGCTGAGGACATTTTCCTTGATAACGAGCAGCTGAACTAAGATCTTGTTGACCGAATTGACCGTCCTTCAGGTGATCTGCTGTTTACGCGTCTGCTAGGCCATTTCTAGGCCTGCTCTTCCCCAAACTGCGCCAGCTTTTTTTCCACCAGCAGCTTACCCAGGCTTCCACGGATTCCCATTCCAATTTGTCCACATCCTGAGCCAGGAATCTCTTCACGTTCCCGCGGAAGTTGACTTTAATTGTGACGGGGAGCCCCATGGCCGTCTGAAGTGGATTTAACGGCTTTCATTTGAGGTGACGTCGGCCTGCTTGATCCCTTCTGCCCTCGACTGTCTTCTCTTGTTTACATCGTCATCTGCGTCACAGAGAGACGGTGACGACCATGACGACGCTGTCTCTTCTTCTTCTGTAAATGAAATGCACTCAGCGCCACCTGGTGGACAAGCCATATAGTAAAAAATTAACAAAACACGCATTAAGGCATACATTTTTAGTATGTACAGTTTGTTCTGGTTCTAAAATAGAAATTACTTTTTTATTCCATTGTAGGAGCAATTTCTTCATTTTCAGTGCAAATCGTAGAATTTAGATTATTTATTTTTGATTTGTTATTTAGAATAAGATTTGTTTGGTGATTCACTTAAAGCTGAAGTCTGTAAGTTTTTAAAAATCCCTTTTTTGTCATATTGGCTAAAACTGTCCCTATGCCCAGACAGCAGTACATGTGATATGTAACCTGTAAAAAAAACTGCTTCAATTGGTACCGCCTACTGCCTGTATTTCAATCTGGAAAGAATAATTCGGGACGAGTCAAAACAACCAATCACAGCCAGAGGAGCGTCTGATGGAGTGTCAATCACAGCTCACACACGCTGAATCCATAATGTAGTTATGTGGAACATTTTTCTCACAGTATATATTATTTTCTATATTCTGGTGATTTTTAGAGAATTGAAGTAAAGAAGAATGGACCCTACTGAAATACTTGCATCTTAAATATACTGTAAACTAAGAATTTAAAAATTTTGTTTATGAATTATTCTCTTTAGTTTAAGTAAAATAAACAATGGGAAACTAATACGTTTTCACTGGATTACTGGCACTAATAGGAACAGGAACCAGTGCAATCGAATCCCATGCAAACTACTGTGATTGAATATTTAGATATAGATAAACATAGATATAGACAGATTTATTTGTCATTTTGTTTACACAAGTGTAAAACAAAAAAGAATTTCGTTTGGAAACAGCTCACTGGACAATTTCATCTTTTTTAAAAGTGCAGTCTTGAAAAATTGTAAAAAAAAAATATATATATATATATATATATATATATACACATATATAAAAACAGTAATATAGTAAATTTACAGTTCTATTTTACAGTTCTGTTCTATTATTTATTTGGTAATGGGCTAAGGATTGAAAAGATTAAAAAGCTTCATTCATTATCTTATTAGTCTTTTACAGAAATTAAGTTGAAACAAAAACGTGTTGTTAGGAATATATCATTAGATTCATCAGTCAACATTAAAATATCGATCTGTGGCCACAGTCTTATTGTACCACAGTCAAAGTAAAATTAGTAAATAAACGACTGACTCTATACCAAGCCATTTAGGAGCACGCCTGTCTATGTTAAGCCTGAAATTTCACAGAATGTATCTATTTTCCTACATAGTTTAATTTTGAAATGTTTGCCAAAAATAAATAAATAAAGGGTGTGAAAACAAAAACTTTGCCACCCATGTAAAATAAAAATGACCACAAAATATTAGTAATAGGATGCACTAATTGATTTTTGAATACTAGCATCAGTAACTAGAAGAGAAAAACTATTTATTTTTGGAGTTTTTAAATGATATTTCACCCTTTACAGCTGGAACTACACTTTAAAATTAGACACGCTGTAAATTTGTGGATTTTAACAAGATATATATATATTTTTTACCTTTATATGGGATTGTGTGCTTTATTTGGCTAATATTTTTTTCCTGATTCTGAGTCTGTGCATGTTTTAGTAATTGGATTTTCTCTTCAGAAACCTGTTTTCTCGAATAATGTGTGAGAGAAGAAAGAATAAAGTTAAATATTTTTGTCTTGAGTAAATTTGTCAATTGATCCAATACTTTTATTTGTGTTGTTTTGGTTTTTGTATAAGTATTTTCCCTTCGCTGACAAGCACTTCACATGTAAACCACATCAGGCTCCTTCCTTAATGGCACAACATGCTGTAGCTTTTACCTTTTTGTCTCCAAAAAAATTATCTTTAGGATGTCACAAACATGAAGATGAAGGTTTCTTCGGAAATATGTATTATTATTTTATTATTTTCATAAGCATCAGTTTCCCTTAAACCGTGGGGCAGTGAGCAGCACTGCAGCCTTGTAGCAAAAAGGTTTGGGGTTTAATTCCCGACCCGGGCTCGTTCTGCATGGAGGAATAAGTGTGACGGAAAATGGATGGAGGATTTTTCCTTTACAACTTTCCTGCCATTCTCTAAACTATCTTCCTTTAAAGCTTCTTCATCTACTAAAAATACAGTTTAAGAACCTCCACCATTTCCTATTGTTTTCCTAGCATTAATTAACTAAATTTAATTGCCAGATTTATTCATTTATAATGATATGATGAATACTGTCTGGAAATATCTGGAAACCAGGTCATTCTTTTCACACAGCTTATCCTTGGTCAGCCATTTTGAACCTAATCTTCAGTTTTAAAACAGGTGCAAACATGTTTGTATAAGAGGAGCAGATCTGCAGAAGAAGTGCAAAAGGATTTGCGTTTGCTCTTCAGCAGACAGCATATGCAAACCATTTTTAGTGTTTGCATTCATCAATATGCAGATCATATATAAAGTGTCAATGTAAAATTTGACCACATGCAAAGTGATTTTCCAAATGCAATGGTAGCATCAGTTTTGGTGTCTTTTTGGTACCTCTAAGAGTCAGATGCAGAAATATCAGTAGTCAGGGATGAGTTAAGAGTTTTAGTTTAAGAGGTGCTTTGCACCAGAGGTGGACTGTAGACAGACTTTGTATAAAACTGATGTAATGTCTTGTAATCCGGTGCTTTATGTATATGATGCATATAAAGAACGCCTAAGCAATGCCCCTATCTTACACCTAAGTGTTGATTCAGCTCAAGTTGTAATTATTCCTCAGGTTGTAACCACATAGTCCTGTGTATTTTGCATTTTGACATAGGTGGTGTTTTTTTTATTGTTATTGCCATGAGGCTGCTGCTCTCTCTCACTCTGCCCCAATCATGATGATCTACTAATGTGTAATCTTCCTTCCCTTTCAACGCAGTAAACTGAAACACACATTTTGGAAACAAAATTACTTATATAAAACAAATAAATATCACATCTATTCACATCAATGTTCCAGTTTTACACCAATTTCCTATTGAAATGATCTATTTTCAAAATCAAAAGGGGGTATTGACCCACAGACTGCCACTCTGAGTCTCTGAGCAAAACCCTTAAAAACCCGATTGCTCCCCGGGCGCCCCACGATGGCAGCCGACTGCTCCCCAAGTGGATGGGTTAAATACAGAGGTAAATCTCTACAATGTGAAATTAATTAAATTCCATTATCAATTATTATTATTTTGGCACCTTTTAATAAGTTTCAGTAAAAGTTAATGCCTAGGTTAAATCCAAATGATCCATTACAGAAATTCTCTTTGAATATGATCTGATCTACACCACCAAAATTCAGTCCTGTTACCTGGATGCTTCGCCACCTTCTCGACTACTCCGCCCAACTGAAGTTGCTTCATTTTTCCCTTTTTCTGGTTACAACCTAACAACACAATAAACCTGGCAAACATGATCATTTCTTTTTTATAGAACACAGAAAAAAGGTTGTGTCACTTCAGTTATAGTCATAATCCATACTGTGACACAAAAAAACAGAGGAGACCTGCACCACTGACTCCACAGTTTGATACATTCTTGGCCTTTGGCCTATCAAACATAAAGATATAAAATTGTATCTTTTTGATAAGAATGAACAAATGGTGCACAACCATGAAGTGGAATGAAATTTATTGAATATTTCAAGCTATTTTTAACAAATAAAAAACTGGGAGAGTTTAATCGGCCCCTTTACCTTCAGTTCAGCAAATTCTCTCCAGAAGTTCAGTGAGGGTCTCTGAATGCTCCAATGTTGACCTAAAAGACTGATAATAGTAATAATGATAATTATAATAGTAATAATATATTTTATGTGTAATGCACTTTAAATTTAAGAATAACCAAAGTAGTAATAAATTCATCATAAAAAGGTTAAAGCAAAAAATCAAAAAATAAACATCATTGTAAAGTACATATGAATAAATAAGTCGGTGGCATAATTATAAAAGTTGAACAGTCAATGATAAATAGAATCCACCTGTGTGTAAACAAATCTCTGTGTAAATGGACCTGCTCTGTGATCATCTCAGAGGTCTGTTTAAAGCGAGTATCATGAAGAACGAGGAACACACCAGGCATGTCCGAGATACTGTTGTGGAGAATTTTAAAGCTGGATTTGGATACAAAAGGTTTAAACATCCCAAGGAGAACCGTGCAAGCGATAATATTGAAATGGAAGGAGTATCAGACCACTGCAAATCTACGAAAACTCAGCCGTGTCTTTAAACTTTTAGCTCAAACAAGGAGAAGACTGATCAGAGATGCAGCAAAGAGACCCATGATCACTCTGGATGAAGTGCAGAGATCTACAGCTGATGTGGGAGACTCTATCCATAGGAGAACAGTCGGTCATATGCTGCATGCATCTGGCCTTTACGGAAGAAAGACATTTCCATAAAAAGTATTTTTTAAAGTTTGCCCCAAGCCACCAGAGAGACACAGAGCAAACTGGAAGAAGGTGCTCTGGTCAGATGAAACAAAAATCCAATTTTCTGGCAACCATGCAATGTTTTAGATTCGTTCTGCAGGGCAAACCCTTTTTTTCATTCCACACTACTTTTTAATTTGGAAGAGGATTAGGGCCACTGAAAAAAATGTAAAAAAGTTTACTAATTTTTGAATATTATTTCAGTTTAATATGGGAAAAACTCAGAAATCTGATTTTAATCTCATAATTCTGACATTTTTCTCAGAATTCTGACTCAGAATTTTGGATCTTAAGTGCCCTTTAAGATCTTTAATCCTAAATTGCACCATGAAGGTAGACATGTGGGAGCACTCAGCTTCACTAACAAAGATGTGAGTTGTTTCAGAGGCCCAGTAACACATTGGGGGAAAATGATGGAATAAGGCGACTTCTTACGTGCCCGGTGATGCTATTTCATTATTGGAAGAGTAGAAGGTGATTAAAACAAGAGAGCTCATTTAGTCTCTAGATGTGTCTACAGCTTGTTGCTAACATATTTGTTAGTTGTTAGAGAAAAAAAATCAGAATTCTTCGATTAAATTTAGAATTCTGAGAAAAAATAATTCCTAGATTAAAGTCAGAATTCTGAGATTAAAGTCAGAATTCTGAGAAAAAAGTCAGAATTCTGAGTTTTTCCCATATTAAACTGAAATAATATTCAAAAATTAGTAAACTTTTTTACATTTTTTCAGTGGCCCTGCCTAATCCCCTTCCAAATTAAAAAGAGATTAAATTCTGAGAAAATTTAGGCATGACAGAAGCTGTCGTTCATACTTATCACAGCAGGGGGCGATAGTCCACGTCTAGGGGCTTTGTGATACGCCAATCAACTCAAAGAAAAAGAGACGAAGAGTGTGGCTGAAAAGTGAGACAAGCCACACGATTAGCAGGAGAATTTCATGCCAGTGGGAAGATATTTATCCACTTGTTTGATCACAGAAGATGTCTTCACTCCTCAAGGTGGACAGGGAAATTAAAACCAAGGTGAGAGCAGAGGCCATTGGGAGCTCAGTCAACGGCGCGAGGTGTTAACAGTCTTCGATAGCATCTTGCTAGCCGCGCTTGGTTCGTAATGTGTGTTTGACTGATAGCCGTTAACAGTGACTGACCGGCCGGTTTCCCGCTCGCTCTTATCAACCGTTCAAAGAATTGCCGGTTTACATTGATGGTGGTATTACGGAGAAATGAGATGTAGGTTTTTGGTAGAAGGCTTCTGTCTGGGTTAGAAGCAGCTCGGGGAGCACATGCGGCCATGGAGGCCTCGGTTTGGCTAATCGGACGAGTCATAGTTATACCGGCTTTTGACTTTATTTACTGCAGATGTTTTCACAGAACCGACATTATAACACTGATGCTTCTTTCATTCAGCACACATAGCAAGGGAAGCGGAACATTTCTTTTCATTAAATAAATTTAAGTGTAATTCTGTAATTTAAATTCAGTAAGAAAACTCCTAAAATCAGCTTTTTGTAACACATATTTTAGTTTTATAAATCTATGTATATATAAATTAGGTTGTTTAATAGAGAGGTGCCAAGGCTGTTTTTCATCAGTTTAATTGAACCGATGTGTTATTTAGATGCATGTATTAAAACAATAACTTACAATAATAGAAAATCCCTTGATTGTTCCACAATGGGGGAATTCTAGTGTTTACAGCAGCAAAAAGATTATAGAAAGAAAATGCTCACAAGTATGGACTTTAGAAAAATGTATAAGAATAGCATAATAGTGAAGATTTAAAAGATAAACAATAAAATACTTTGCTGTTATAAAAAAGCATCTTCAGGTTTTGGGAATAAAAAAAAATAGATGCTTGATTAACTTTATTGACTTGGTGGTTTATATAATTCTGCTGAACTGAGGAAAAAGAAAAATGTACTTTGCACCAAATAACAGTAGATCATTTCCGTAAGATCCTTTCCAAAAGTAACAGTATCTCAATGTCTTGGAGAACTAATTTCCAATTGTGTGTTAAATTTAGGATGTTAAAATTTGTCGGATTAATCGTGATAATTTAAATGATCAACTAATCTAGTTAGCGATTAATTAACTGGAGTGTAGAGATTGTAAAATATGCCTTTAGCTGAAAGAGTGACCCATTTAGAGCAGGAATTATATCAAGATATATAAATATTTTGCATTTAAGGGGGTAAAAAAGCTTCATCTGTGAACATGCTCTATCAAGTGGTAAAGTTTTACCTTGACCTGGTTTAATTTAATAAAAAACATTCTTTAAGGAACCTTTGGCTATCCGATTATTATTTGATACACCATAAAAAATAATCTACAGATTAATCAATTTGCAAAATAATCTTTAGCTGCAGCTGTAATTAAATTATTTCATTTGGACTAATCAATATTAAAACTTAGACAGGAAGAGAAGTCTGCATCTTATAGCTCTACAGTAAAACTGTTAAACCACCAAATCTTGCAACGTATTAAAAGCTTATTTGTGTTAAAATGTAAACTGTGTTTAGGACATTGCATCAGTGATGAGTATTATTCCAAAGGTGCCTGTTTATTACCTGTGCAGTTGGTAGATTCTCGCCCTTAGCACTAATGTTTCCATTCAAATGACTTTGCATCATGAAGAGATTAAAATATGCACCAAATATTTATTTATAGCCCCAGATATATTTTTTGGGGGGATAAATTTACCCTTGTTTATGTCTTTATTAAATGTTATTTCATTCCAAATCCTCAAATTGTTAATGTTGGACAAAAGCAGGAATATCTTTCATTTTTTTTAGCCTCCTGATCAGAGGCCATCTTGGGGAAAATTTGGCAAATGTAATTAATACTAATTAATCTTTTCAGGTTTATTTCTTTTTTTGTGTAATTACCATTTCCTTGGAGAATTGTCCCAAAGTTAGAAAACAGACATATGTTGGATATTTTGAAGTAAAAGCTAGGTGTACAGCAGTTATTCAGAAATGTGCCACATTTTCTGTATAAAATGATAATAATTACAATACAGTCTCTATAAAGAAGTTTGGACATTAATTTGGTCTTTTAGTTTGAACAGAAATGATCTGTTCCAATAAAAACTTAAAGAGCAGTTTAATATAAACCCAATTACTAGCCTTCAAACACACAATTCCAGTATAAAGGAATGTTTTTGCGATCAGGTAAAGAAATAAAACATTACACCTTTCAACTGGGAAAACTTCTTGTTCTAATTGAACGAAATATTTTTATTGTTTGCAGGTTGATGCTTTCAGGGAACGTATCACAGCAGAAGTAAGTATTACATTTCTCACAAGGAAAAGTTCTTCATACACTTTTCAAATTATTCTCCTTAAAAAAATGTGCTTCTATTCTTTCAGGCAGAGGATTTAGTGGCAACCTTTTTCCCCAAAAAGTTACTGGAACTTGATCACTTCCTCAAGGTGAGTTGAAGACTCGTTTGTAGATTATTCCAGAATGTTTCTCTCACTCCTAGTAACAACTTACAAGTCTAATCTTTGTCTTATCTCAGCCTGCTGCTAGGTTATTTTATTGTTTCACCTTAGAGATGATGGTAATCCTGTTTAATAAAACATTTTTTTTAGGACCCCTGCATAAACATTGTTGATCTGAAAGAGATTCACTCAGAGATCAACCTCACCGTCCCGGACCCCATCTTGCTTTCAAACCTCCATGACGGATTGGAAGGGGTGAGTCGCAACCTTCCGGTTCCTCGGGACGACTTTTACTCTGAGCAGTTTTTAAATCAGCTCTGTCTGTTACAGCAAAATGCTAAGAAGAGAAAGTTGGAAGATGGAAGTGGAGAAGACAAAGGTCAGTTCTTTATCAATTGGTCAACATTTATCCATCTGGTCTTTATGTTCAACATCTGATTCTTCCGTTTCCTCTTCCAGTCACCGGCACTAAGGTCTTCGTCATGCCGGGTGGGATGATGAAGTGTAATGAGAACCTTGTTGAGCTCATTGAAAAGGTCAAGCCAGAGATCAGGACGCTCATAGAGAAATGCAACACAGTAAGTCTGTAAAGTGTCCTCCCCCCGATATTTCTTCACCAATATGTCAATAAAATGAGACGATGGGTATTAAATCCATAATTTTTTTATTTTATTATTTTTTATTTTTTTATAAGATTACAGGTAAATTACTGTAGTGTCACTTCATTTTTAAGCTATGTTTTTTATAAAGGAGCTCTATAAGGTATTTTTCTTTTTGATTAGATTATATTAATAACCCTCTAATCACAGTTGACCCTAAAACTAATTGATTATTGTCACTTTTAACATTGTGTTAAAAAAAATTTGATTTATCAATATATATAAAATCCAAAATATTAATTCATATAACCAAAGTGCATTTACCACAGTGTTGTACACTTTCCCCATCAACTGATATTATTATATCCATTTTAGATAATTAAGGCCAAAAAAGGAATATCGGATTTTATCGACTTGCATCTAAAATCTCTGATATTTTCTGGGTTAGGGTTTTCTGATAGAAACTCTGCTCTGTTAAAAATTTCTGAAACTTGTTTAATTTGACATGAATCAGCTACTTTAACAGCTTTTGTTGACTGTTATTTCCCTGATTTTAGTAATATTACTGGATCAAGCCTTTAATGTCATGAAGTCTAAAATAAGTAACAAAAGCTGATATGATTGATGCCAATTTCGTATCAGGTCCATATTTGTATCAGCCAATTTTAAAAGCTGCAATATCCGAATTATATCAGAAATGAAAAGGTTGAATCGAGACACCCCGACTATTAATGTGTTGTATAACTACAGTCATTTAAATCAGATAAAAACTAAAACGATGTTTATAATGCCAGAAGTTTGAGATCACACAGTAAATAATCTGTTCTAAATTTCAAGAATCAACAGCGGATTGAATAATGATACTGAAATTGATATCCAGCCTTTATCAGTACAGCAAAGCGGCTCTGGGAAGGATATTCGAAGCTGTAAACATTATTTCATTTGATCAGAAAATTCTTCTGGCCAGTTTTATTCGAACTGTTTGATTTAGCATTTCTCATCAATAGTGGTGCTGAAGGACCCCAAGTCTGAGTAAAATTATTAATGATCACCTCTATTTTTTTTTACATCTGTGATATGGGGAATAAAACCTTAAGGTGAATGAAGATGATCAGGTCGTAAAATGTCTGTAGAGATTACATCAGTTTGAACTGAACGAGGCAGACCGCCTGTGATTCCCCGCTGCTGAGTCTGTGTGGTTCCCACCTGCTGATGGGAGTGTCACAAGTCAGACAGGAAGAGAGATGCAAAGTAAAATACTTCCACTTTGAGGAAAATACTAAGTGAAAGAATAGCGTGACAAACCTGGTTTGTCAAGCAGACATTTTGACAAACAAAATCAATGAAGCATTTCAATAAACAGTGTTCTTAGTCATGGTAGGAGCTCAGGAGAAAAGCAAACAAAGTACAACAGTCTATTTTTTTTTTTTTAGCTTGACTGCTTTGTTTATGCTTGCAGAATTCTATACATACCCTAAAGTGGGGTTGGGAATTGATAAGATTTTCACGATTCCGATTTTCTTATTGATTCTGTGAAACGATTCGATTCCTTATTGATACTGTTGAATGAAAAAGCATTACTGCACAATTTCAGGAGTTAAACTCATCTCCCCCTGATTTCAATAAACGAGTGTCACATTTCTCTCGCTCCCTGAACTGCGGAGCAACTTGGTAGCATGTTTCGTTACATCCATTGCAATAGCTCGAATCATGTAAGAATTCCAGCTACCAGTAGTAGTGAAGTGAAGGGCTGGATTAACGAGGAAGGCACACTCCCTTTATATCCCCAAAGAAAGGTAGGAAATTGGTTTATTTCCAGAAATGCACAGATAAGCACAGCCAGTGATATAAAACTAGCTACTTACCACCAGAGATTTCATGCTGATCGTAACTTTAGCTTCTGTCCGGAAGCATCAAAAACACGACATTCTTTAAAATGTATGCCATGCTGTGTGCGCAGGTGTTTCTGCATGATGGATGTATTTCCTCCCACGGATGTAATTGCCACTTTGCGATGATTGCAAAGCTCCTTGTTGCCACCTTTCTCTTCCTTAAAATTAAGCCAAGCTTTCGATCGCTTTACCCGATGGGATGCCATTTTTTTTGTTTTGCTTTTCTAGCCTTACGCCTGGTCACATTATACTTGCTTACTGAATGGCGTGTGCGTAACTTGCGTAAAAAACGTGACGCAAGTCGTGCTGCCTAGCTAGGCTCTGGTGCTGCCTGGAATCGATAAGCGAATCGTTAAGCGAGCTGCCAAACGGGGCAATGGAATCGGAACACAGAACCGGTTCTGAACAGGAACCGGTTTTCGATTCCCATCCTTACCCTTAAGCCATAACTTGATCTCGTTAGCGACCCATCGAGGGACCCTACATGCAAACGGAAGGAACAGGTACAGCCCGATTTTAGTCAGGAATAACGAGTCAAACAATTTAGAAGCAATCAAATAGATAACATCTGCTCTTAGAGGATTGAGCCTTAGCAGATTGACTAATGCTCTGTTTATGTCAGCCTGGCTGGCCAGCCCACCACCATGCAGCCATTATATCCGAAAAAAGTTAGGGTTTGGGTGTTAAAGATGGGATGTAAGAGCTGTGGTCTGGCCTTAACTCCATAACTTCAAAGGAAGAGTGAAATAATTAGATTTTGACAAAAATGCGTTACACATTAAAAAAATAAACCTATGGACAATGTATTTCATTTATAGTAGTAATAAAAGTGTAATTTATGAATAAACGGAAACAACACCATGGAACTCTGCTGATTTTCTCTGCATTACCCATAAAAAATCAGCAGGTGGTGCTAGCACTACTTCAGCCAAGGTTTTGGCCTGATGTTGACTTATTCCTGCTTTCCTATTCAGATATCTGTTTAATAAACACCTTATTCCTAAAAAAAAAATTTAATCAGATTTGATTGAACTGAAAATGTTAACTAGCCCCCCCATCTCAATGTTTTTCTGTTTTTGTTAATTGTTTTTTTTTTTATCTGTCTCGATATGAAGGTGAAAATGTGGGTTCAGCTCCTCATTCCCAGGATAGAGGATGGAAACAACTTTGGGGTTTCCATCCAGGAGGAGACGGTTGCTGAACTGAGAACAGTTGAAGGAGAGGCGGCCTCTTATCTCGACCAGATATCGAGGTCAGCATTGCTTCCAAACGCTGCTTAGAAAAACCATCCAGAGAGTTTTTAACATCCAAATGTCGTATTTTATCTTTATCTCTAGATATTACATCACAAGAGCAAAGCTGGTTTCTAAAATAGCCAAATATCCTCACGTGGTAAGTAAAGAACTTTTGAATGAACATTTTATTGTTTCCTCATCATATGTTAGACTGTCGGTCTATTCAAAGGGAACAAGCACAGGAAATAAGATTACGCTAATTTGATTTTTAATAGCGTAAACGAAAAGTATTTCTTTGATTCTACATTCTAATTGGGAAGCATAGTGGTGGCCGTATCATGCTCTTTAGGTGATTTAGGTGCATGAGAGATTAAAGCCCTGTATAAAATGGATCAGAAAAGGATATATGGAAATATTGAATGCAGATCTAGTGGCATTAGTTTACACACTTGTGCTTATCAAATGTGTTTTTCTTCTCAATCAGGAGGACTATCGGCGCACAGTCACAGAAATTGATGAGAAGGAGTACATCAGTCTGAAGATCATAGTGTCAGAGCTCCGAAATCAATACGTATGTTTTTTGTCATATCGGCACCCATTAATATGTGATTCCTGCTTCTTTAACCTGACAGAAATGTTGTCTGCTTCCTCTACAGGTAACGTTACACGACATGATCCTAAAGAACATAGAGAAAATCAAGAGGCCTCGAAGCAGTAACGCTGACGCATTGTACTGATCATCGAGCCAAATCAGCTGCACCCCTGGTTCCCCTTTGGTATCTGTTCGTCTGCAGGACTACAGCGACACATTCTTCAACTTCAATACAATCAACCCAGCCCTCCATGAATTCATAGCTACATAAATGGACTTAAGCTCTTATTATTATTTTTTCTTTCATTGTAAGTTGTTTTTTGCTTGTTTTAAACCCTTAAAAAAAAATCCCTCAGTAAATGAGGAAACGAATCGTATAGCGATGTGTGTTTTTCAATTTTAATTAAACATTTTGTCCTCGGATGCTTGTGACATTTCCTTTTTTTGCAGCTGGAGTACACAGCAGTGCTTTTCTGCTTGTTTTTATTTTTTCATCCTCATTTAAAGGTCGCTCATTTATAGGAAACACCATTTTCTTGCTCTGAATGTTATACATTATATCTTGTAATTGTGACAGGATAATTAGAAAATGAGTTCTAGTTTAATGGGCTTCATTTTTTTTTTTCAGTGAAAATGCATAAGTGGTCAGAGCGTCTCAAATGTTGGGGCATTGATGCTATTAAATAAAATGCGTTTTGATAAAATCTTTGTGAAATCATTTTAATTTGGGGGAATATAACCACTGATCTCTATTTATTCACTGGATTGCTGAAAAAAACTGTAGTCATGTGCCGACATCTTGGTAATGTAATTACCATAACAACTAATCAATACATGTATATTGCTTGTACACATCAGTTTGTATGCATGTTTAATATTCCTAATATCTGACTACATCATTATGCTCCATTTCAAACTAATTTTGTTGTGATGGATTTGTAAAATGTTACATTTCATGATTTATAGACTTCATTCTGAATATGTGATGTGCCCATTTTTTTTTACCTTAAATGAGAGTAATCTGCTGCTATGAAACGGCAAGTGTGTGTTAAAGTGATGCCTTTATCTTTAAAAAGTCTTAAGCCCACCTGAAAATGAGAAAATCATAGTTTTTCTATGCTGTAGCGCATGTATTGTTTACATTCTGACCCGTCTAAATAGGGAGTACCAATATGGCGGCTTGTGACTTCACAGCAACGTGTACTACAACTGCCTTTCAGCAATCCAGTGACTAGAGATCAGTGAGTAAAACAGGGTAGCTTTTAGTGTAGCTGATTTTTTCTGCACTTTAAAAATTCCAGTGAGATTTTATTTTAAGTTAAATAATTTTTTAGAATGCAGACTGACTCATGTTGCCCTGTAGGTGTCACTAAATAGATGTAAATGCATCCAATAATGAAACAGAAAATATTGGACTTTTATTTTTACTGTACGAATTGTAAACATGCCAGAAGGCTTTTTATCTAAACTTGCAGTCTACTTATTGAAAACTTGCATATTTAAAACCTGATGGCTCAAAAATCCTTAATTTTGTATTCTGGTTCATCTGACTAAATTAAAATACCTATATTTTTGTCCAAGTTTGAAAACTGAAACTTGCACATGAAGTCAATTCATTATTCACAGAGTGATGTGTTAAATTGGTTTTACTTTTTTATTTAATAGAAATCTATTAAAGAGTCTGGAAAGCAGCTCCATATAGAAATAGAAAAAGATATTCAAAACAAGTAGAGTAGAATACAATTTTTTTATACAAATAAATATGAACACCAGTGATGCAACATTTTAGAGGTAAATGTAACAGATTTTCTCAGGACAAACCAGGGACTCTGACTGAGTTAGGACAGCTAAGAGCGCTTCACGTGAACGTATAACTAAAATTCTGTATGGCTGCAGAGCAGCAGCAGGCACCACTGTTCACATGCATGTCATTTACTGTGGGACATTCAGTACTATTCACTGTAGGAAACAGTCTCTGCAGGGTGCTGTTTTTGTTCTTGCACCTCAAAGTGTGTAGCATACAACGAAGAACAAAAAGCTCTGAAGAGCATGGTTTTAACATGAACAGAGCACTTTAGCCTGTATGAATAGTTAACTATAAACTTGTTTAGGTGTAAACTTAACACATCTGCATATCCCTATCAACTCAGGTATGATTTGTAACAAAATGTCCTAGATACAGTTGCTGGAAGAGCCTGACCACATAAATCAGAAAATACATTTTCATTTGTCATGGTTTTTTCAATCATGATGTAAATGTTGGCAGCATTGAACTTGATGTAAAATTCATGACCATACCTGGAACAGATATTCAGGAGCTGCGCAACAGAGGAGCAAAATGAGAAACCTCACTTAACCTGCATGGTCGGACAGGGGTGTAAGTATCCCAACTAACTATCCAGGTACATCTTGCCCTAATAATTTCTTAAATAACTTGCAATGATTGATTCGATCAAAGGCTTTGGAAACATCCAGAAAACACAGAAAAACTGTAGAACTCTGTGATCTTTGTCAAGAATTTCCTTCAGTTTCAATTAAATTCAATTAGTTTATTTCTATAGCAGCAATTCACAACACACGTCATCTCAAATCTCTTTACAGTTCACCAGATCATCCAGTCAAATTGATTCGAAGTTTTCTATCTAAGGAAAACCAGTTGATTGCATCGACTCACGGACTTGAAGGCAATCCCTCACACTAGGCATGCTTGTAGCGACAGTGGAGAGGAAAAACTTCCTTTTAACAGAATGAAACCTCCAGCAGAACCAGGCTCAGAGTGAGCCGTCATCTGCCGAGGCCGAATGGGATTCAAGGAGTTACAAGCAGAGATACCAAAAGAAACTGTAAACACACAGCCAGGGAGACGAGCTCCGAGCCAGCTCCCATGTCAGATGATGAAGAGAGCAAATCCAGCCAGTCATAGTCAGAGAAACAAGACTACACTGAATAACAGGCCCATGTCAAACATCTATAAACAAATTATTTCTCTTCGTTGCAAATATACAAACATCAGCACCACATTCCTGGAGGTTTAGGAATTATTGCTAGATTACAGTGAATAACAGGTCATCAAATGTTGCCGAATTATATTCAATCTGCATATGAACAATGAAGGCATCAGATACAGACAGAGAGTGGTCAAGCATATGCATAACTTTCACTAGGGAAAAGCACCTGCCTGGATGCTTAGAGTAAATTATAATGGAAAATGAAGTTTCTAAGTAAATCAAAAGCATCCCGTCAGTGATAAACAATTTTTAATTGAGACTTTAAGTATGTCCTTGTACTGTGCAGTGTATGGACTGAACACTTGGTTAAGGCTCCTCTGCTGTGATGATTCCATCTGTAAAGCAGTTTAGCACCAAGCTGTGGTTATGAGGTGTTCAGGAAGCCCAGACTGCTTTAAAAGCAGATTTCAGCTTATCTTCGCTTTTGCTTCCAGTGCCTCTGCTTTCCTCTCAACGACTCTGCATGGATTCTCCTCAGGCTGTAGCCCTGTGGTACGATCAAGCAAGGTGATACCATGTGGAGTGTGTTATGCTCAGTCCTACTGGAAATAAAAAAATGCATCCTCATGGTGCATAAATGTCACTAAAACCGTCTGGTATTCAGCTGCTCTGACTCTGTTATTGATTCTCCTTGCTTTGACACTTCACATCACATCTCCATAGCTTGTTCTGTTTGGTGACTCTTGAAGATTTGCTCTCCAAACTCTGAAGCTCCTTTAAATCCTTAAATGGGATTTGCATCACAATCCGCCATTACTGCAGTATTTTCCAACCACATTTTTTCCTTCCTTTTATCTTCTTGCTGCTTAACCTCTTTCTCCTGCACCGTGGAAAGGTCTGAATTCCACCCACATTGGGTACTGTGAAAGTAGGTTAAAGCACATGGAAGTAACCTGTGCATGCATGGGGATGGACATGCAAAATGCCATGCAACTGCACCGCTTTGCAGCCATAATTCTGGAAACATTCAGTCCAAATTTCACTCTGAGGCACACTGCTGTGAATTTGCTCACCAGCTAGAGCTCATGTTTGTTTTCTGTTTTTTTTTTTCGTTTCTTTGAACTGTAGAGATAAGATAGACCTGGACAGTGTAACAGAAAGAAAAAAAGCTCATCAAGTTGACTGATACAAATGTAAATCGATGCAAACAGTTGCCCAATGTCCCTGACGCAGTTGTGATGTGTGTCCTTGTTGATCCCCCCCCCCAACCGCCACCAAGCTCACATGTTAAGTGACCTCTGAATGTAGAGTTCTAACATGCAGCTTTGAGATCAGCACCGGAAATAACAGGAAGAGATAAAGAGCAGATATGATGTTCCTGTAAAAAAAAAAAAAAAGGGATTTGGTGTTTTTCTCCGTTTATGATCCCATTATTCACAAAGCTCAGGTCAGCATACTGCTTTGTGTCACATGCAGAGATGGGAAGTAACGAAGTACAAATACTTTGTTACTGTACTCAAGTAGATTTTTCTGATATTTTTACTTTACTTTACTACTTATTTTTATGGCGACTTTTTACTTCTACTCCTTACATTTTTACACAAATATCTGTACTTTCTACTCCTTACATTTTAAAAACTTGACTCGTTACTTTAGTTTTGAATCATTTCAATGGAGTTACCGTTATTATTTTTCACGTCATCAATACCAAATTCAATCTAATTGGATGGGAATCTACGTTGCATTTGACGCACCACTACAAGATGAATCGACAGATTCGGCGGTATTCATTCGCAGCAAATCATTGCAGCTTGGTGGCGGTGGCGTTAGCATAGTAGCATGGACGACGAGATGATTGAAAATGAACACAACGGAGATCTAGTCCTATTGGCAGACATCCATTTAAAATGTAGGCAACGGCATGAAAAAAGTGGTTTCTACTTTTACTTTTATACCTTAAGTAAATTTACAAGCCTGTACTTTGTTACTTTTACTCGAGTGAAGAAGTTTAATCAGTACTTCCACTTTTATCAGAGTATTTTTTAACACAAGTATCTGTACTTTTACTCAAGTACGGAAAGTGAGTACTTTTGCCATCTCTGGTCACATGAGACATAAAAACATTGAAAAAAGCCTTGCTTTTAAAATCCACAGTTGAAGTGCTGTCATTTTCAGCATCATGGCATATTAATTGCAGGTATTTTATTACTAGTTTGAATGGTTTGTTCCACGGTTGGAAAGATGAATCCTGCATCAATTTGCATGCTTATTGGAAATAGTAGAGTTTAGTTAAAGTGACACATTTTTTTTTATAACTACTCTTTAAATATCAACTTCTAAATTTGAATCCAGCCCAAATCAGCACCTTTCCAGCAGCTTAAATGTCACCTACTAAATTGTTTACGTGTTTTGATCCTTCGCCTGTTTGGGAACTTTTTTGTGGCATTTAAAACATTCTAACTTGTTCCCTGATTGGGTTGTGCCTCATCTCTATGGTTGTGCTTCATCAAGAAAATGTTCTCACACAAAAATAAATCACTTTAAAATGCTTGCTAAATGGCATTCCTTTAGCAGCGGCCAAAATTCAATTCTATGTCAGGAAGTCCAACTAATTTAAATGAACCGTATCATTTTTGCAGAGAGTAGCAGTCATATAAATACCTACAAGTATACCAAAGTTTTTGTCATTCAATTCAATTAAATTCAGTTTATTTCTATAGCGCCAATTTACATCACATCATCTCAAGAAACTTTACAGTTCACCAGATCATCCAGTCAAATTGATTTAAAGTTTTCTATCTAAGGAAAACCAGTTGATTGCATCGACTCATTGACTCGAAGGCAAACCCTCAACACTAAGCATGCTTGTAGCGACAGTGGAGAGGAAAAACTCCCTTTTAACAGGAAGAAACCTCCAGCAGAACCGGGCTCAGTGTGAGCAGCCATCTGCCAAGGCCGACTGAGGTTCAAGGAGACAGAAGCAGACATATAGAAAGAAGCAGAGATACAAAAGGCAACTGTAAAAGGCCTGGAAACACACAGCCAGACGAGGTGAAGCTACTATGAGAAAAAGTAGGGAGAGCATAACGTTACAGACTGAACTAACAGATTTTGCAGAGTGGGAGAATAGAGACAGAAAGAAGCAGAATGATGAAAATGGGGTCCCTATGTCTTCCAGAAGTCTAAGCCTATAGCAGCATAACTATAACGATAGCTCAGGACTGCATGTTTGTTTGTCCGAAACTTGCCGAGAGACAGTTTGCCAAGTATCAATAACGATATGCATATTGTCTGAGCCTGCAATTTGCATCAGAATGGAAAATAGAGAAGAATTACATAGAACTAAAACTTATCCATTCCTTATGTTGAAAATTTTTTTAAAGTTACTTTGCTTCATTGTCATACCACTCTGAAGGAAGGGTAGTTTAATGCACCATTATAGGAAAAACAACTCTAATTAATATAAGATTCATGCCATTACATGCCATAAAGGGATTTCTGAAAGATTCCACCCAAACTAAACCTTAAAACGTGCACAGGAGAGATATTTGCATTTAAGTCATTCAGGAACATTTAGAACAGGGGCCCTCAACCTGTGGCGCCGGATCCATAAGTGGCTTTTCCTCTCTTTTGCTAAAAATAATAAAAATTAATCTAATTCTTTCAAATCATTTAATTTGATTGCATTTTTTGCACTTTTAAAGTAGGAACGATTCTGGGGTTTTTTTACATTATTTTTCACAAGTCTCAGCAAACCATTTAAAATGTACTTTTAGTCTTTTTGCAGGTTTTTGTTTTCTTTTGAGACCTAAAATGTGAAAAGGTACAATGATTATTTAAAAAACGACTGAGGTACATATTCATCAAATGCAAGTGATCTTTTTTATTCAAAAAAAAGTCATGTAATGCTTTTGACTCTAAATGTTTCTTTGGATTGTAAAGGTTGCAGACCCCTGAGTTAGAAGAACAGGGCAGTAATAGTTTATAAAGTTAAAGGATTTGTGTCAATATTAAGGAATTAAATGTAGGCCAAATCTAACATAAGTTATTAGTTTCGGTCATATCTTGGATGCACTTTGCACTAATGTGTTCCCTTTATTCAAACTGTTAAACTGCAAATATTTTTCATAGAAATGTACCTCACTATTAAGGTTGATTGTGATCAGTTCATCGTTTGGATGTGTAGGGAAATAATTAGCATTTTTTTTACACTAAAATCTAACAAGTGAAAATAAAACGTATAAATTCTAAATCCTGTATAAGAATTAATTTATTCTTAATGTCAAATCAAGGTTAGGTTCTCTTTTAGGTGACCTATAATTTATCAGCAGATTAAATAACATACTAAGCAGGAACATTGCAGAGCAAAGGTGTGTCTGTTCTACCGTGAAATATTGACCCGTGCAATCCTGCTGATGTTTGTACTGTATGTCCAAAGCTCTCAGTCTATCCTTTGAGCCACGCAGGTTACTCAGTGTCAAGTATTAAGTGATACACGCAGTGTCTGCCTCGCTTTCTGCCCCTTGATCCAGCATCTGTCTCAAGAGTGCGTGGCTGTGGAGAAAGACAGAGTCACTATGTGCGATTGCAGGGTGAATCGAGCATGCTCTGGTTAATGTTTAATAGGTGTTCCTACCAGGGAATTACTCAGTGCTACGTTAAAACATTCTGCGAAAAAAAAGACATTTTATACTCTTTGAGAAAACGGGAATAAGATAATCATTTGGTTAAAAGTCAGACACTGTGTTTTGTCTGTTATAGCTTTATTTTTTGTTAAATTTGAGTAAAATATGATGTAATTCTGACCAATAACTATTTAAAAACGTTTCCTTAGTAAAGAAAATCAACTTTCCGTGTCTAGATTTTATTTAAAGTTAAGGGTCAAACAGTAATTGTTTTCTTATGTTCTTTTAGACTTTCAGTTAATATAATGTGGATGAATCTTATTCATCTTGCTCTTTTTAAATATGTAAAAAAAGAAGTGACAACCTGTTAAACAAAGACAGACTCTGAAGACCACTTTGGGACATTTTATTAACGTTGAGGACTGATTTCAGCTAGGAAGGAGATGTAGGAGCTACAAAAACCAAAGCTATGGAATATAACTTGAGACAAGATGGAATCATTGCTTGTTCATACAGAATTAGCATGTAAAACTATGGAGACACTATTTTTTTTAACAAATTATCATCCCTAATGGCATCAAACAATAGCAAATGGAATGTTCTAGCAATACTTAACAACCACTCCTACATCTCCGCTATCAGATCTACAAGATTTATACCTATTATAGAATTATAGGCTATAGAACTCTATGTTAATATAAAACAACTCTTTCAATCTAATCCACTTCTTTATCCTCTTAAAGTCAGTATTGATGACTAAGGAATTTAACTCAGTAAACATTACAAATATTTGTGAACAGTAATTGCTAGTAACATTAAAACTCACATATTAAAACATCTTAAATTACAATGTGCCTTTTTAATGTAAGATACAGAAGGACATAAGATGATTCAACTGTTGCATAATGTTTTTACTAAAGAAAAAACAGAAAAGGTTGATGCTGAAGGTTTTTTTGCAAATAACCTGCTGTTTGCAGTGTTCATGCTGTCTCAGTACAATGATGATTTAACCTAAATTTCTATCCTTTTTAAGGAGTTAACTTAATCAACTTGCTGCCTTAAGTCCCCAATACATCTACTTTGCATATGTTGCATAAATTCAATGCGTTAAAAGAGTTGCTTAGCAAAGGTTTACAGTACCGGTATGTCAAATACCACATAAACTTGTAAAAATATAAACCTAATACTTTTGTTTTTTGCTCACATTTATTTGAATTTTGTGCAAAGTGTAGCTTCTGGCTCCTGTTCTTAGCTTCTATTCCTTCACCTTTCATGGGGTTAGCAGAAAAGGAAAGGAGCTCTGGACTGCTGTGCTAATTCCAGACAGCCGTCAGCCTTATGGACGCCGTTATGCAACAGACACGCAAGTAGAGGGTGCTTGTCATATTGTGACTATTGTAAATGAGAATGTGAATCCCTCCTCCCTCCAGTGGAAATGGCTGTAGCTCTGTGGTATAAGTTCACGTGAAACCAAACATTTGCCCCTTTCTTAAAAAAATTCCCCTTTGTAATCAATTATGTCTTTGTTTTTTTCCTAACCTGAGATTTTCAGTCAATGTAACAAAATGCAGCAAAACAGCTGAATTTACATTTGAATTTCCATGTCTCCTCCTCCATTAGTTCACCATACACTCGCGCCAAATTCCAGACAGTTGGCTGGACTTTCTGGATGCAGACCCACTATTTAAAGGATGGACAGTCCACCCACCCTACCCACTACAGGCTTTAGGACCACCCTTAAAATGGCAGCTCCTCCATGGGAAGGCACAGACGAAGGGATAGTACTTAGGGTTAGTGTTTAGGTGCTGGTTTGGGATTGGGGTATCATGTAGGTTTGTTCAGCTCTGTGACATAGGCTTTGCTGATATGCCCTGTCATGCAAAGGATTGTTGGTAACTATAAACCCGCTGAGAGGGACTTCGGAGAAGTATCCTGCTTCCTCTTCCTACCACCTTCCTTACTATTTGGACGCCACTGCTACTCTCAACCAATGATGCAGTTCCCCTTTGGCCTAAGAGTCCTTACGGATTTGCAGTATTCTGACGGACTCTAAGAATTTTTCTTTTTATAAAGAAAGACTCTCTTTCAAATACTGTTAACAAATCGTCTTAACCTTTGTTTTAGTTAATATTTCCCCCTTGCCTAGATAATCCAAGCATCCCACAGGTGTGGCATATCAAGATGCTGATTAGACAGCATTATTGCCAAGGTGTGCTTCACAAGGCCACTCTAAAATGTGGAGTTTTATCACACAGCACCACCAAAGATTTGTGGGTATTGTGGGTTTTGAGAGAGTTTGTAATTTACAAGATGACTGCCTGAATATCTATATGAGCTGAGAATTATGCATTGACTTCTGTACCACAAACTGTCTTTAAAGGCATTTCAGAACATTTGGCAGATTATCCAACCAGCACCATGAACACCTATAATCTCACTAAAGGAGATGTGTTGTGGTCTAAGCAGATACTGTCTGCGATTCAGAACTCTTTCAATACAGTAAAACCAAACGTTAGATGGGCTTTTTAAGGTGGAAGGCCACAGTCACAACTGTGCACTAAATAAGTTGTCTAATCTGCTTCTTGATATGCCTGCTCTTATTTTAGCCAAGTAATAATGCTCAGAAACACATATTTAAACAGATCTGTGAACAATATTGGAGAAAAACCGAATTGATGCATCTGGGAAATATTTGGAATATTTGGAGTTAAAAATTAAATTTGTTAGTTTCTCCCAGTGCCAGACATGTGGAAATTATTTTTGGGAAGTAGTGACGTCTCACACAATTAACGCTAATTAGAAAACCTAAATAAACTGTTATAGTTATATGCAGAGTCCACTGAAAAAATGACCAGAAAATCTCCTTCTGGAAGTGCTATTCTTGTTTTGTTGTTTTAGGTGCAAATGATGCATTACAATGCGCATCTTTTTAGTGGAAAATACACTGCATTGCACTGTATTAAGTAAATTACTGGCTTATTTAATCTGAGTTTTCTTTAATAAAGATTAGGAAACAATTTAAGAAAATAAGGAATAGCTAAAAAAAAAAGTAGCTAAATTGAAGCACCATGTCAGATCTAAATTACAAGTTCTTATCAACCTCAGTTCCTTTGCAGATCCTGCAGAGAGCCCAAGGAACCAAAATAGTTGGGATTAAAAGTGCAAAAGCACTCTTACCAAAAGATAGTACATAAAAAGACACATGGTTGTCCGAGGAAAATGTCCATCCATCCAAGAGTTGAAGCAAGAACAAAGAAATCATAATGCACCCCATTTTGAAGGCAGCATTTGAGTTCTTCTTGAAGTCACCGTAGAACGGAGATTGCAGTCCGAGTCCGAGCCCTAGCAGACTACCCATGTTACGCAGGAGGCTGGCGAAGGGTGTGGTGTCCATGTGGATCCACTCCGGCCGGATGCACCATTTCTGGGCTTTTTCTATGGTCCAAAGCAAGTCCACTCCAACAATTTTAAGCAGCAGGTAGAAGCCAATAGCGAAAACAGTCATGAAGATGGTGATGATGAGGTATTTGCTCATGCTGGCGTTGTAAATCCACTTCTTTTTGGAAACTATTCCAGCGACAACAATCCCTATAAAGTAACAGAAAATTTGTGTATTTTATCAAACTATCACAAAACTTTCTGTTCTTTACGATAGAGATACAGGAAACCAGCCCACCTGTGATGAACCCTGTTATAACCTGATGTGGGAAATGGGCCGCCATGAAAACCCTGGACATGCAGACAATCAGCACCACCAGAGCCATCAAGGCCCACAAACCTATCTGTAACAACCTGAAAATATTCACACAGAATATAAGTGCCACAAGATTCTAGAGTCGTATTCTTTTTTAAAGAAATTGATCATTGCATGATCAAAAAACTCACCTGTATAGCAAAAAGGGGCATTTTTTTTCTCTTGCAATTGAAAGCAACGCAGTAACCATCACATACCAGACACCAGCTACACCCATAGCATGACCTGAAGGGCTTCCTGGAGCAGGAGATGAAATCCATAATTATGTTTTCATTTTTTTAAATAAATTAGATCAATTAGAAACTTGCCAGTGGCTCAATCGTCCTCTCTGCTGCTGACTTTATATACTATTCATTTTTCTCCCTATATATTTATCCTTTTACTGATAGATAAGTTTGTAAATTGAGATCCTTTATAACCCCACTACAAAATACTGCTTTCATTACATGATAAAAAGGATGAGATATATGTTCTAATCTGCCATTTTAGTAAACATTTAATGGCGTGTTTTATTTAAAAAGGCATACTTTTAAATGCAAATATAATGAAAGTTTAAAAAAAAAAACGTATTTGATCTTTAAGTGATAATCCTAGCATCATGTTTGTGATATCTTTGATATCTTTGCAAATGTTTAGAACATCAACTCTAGTTTCTCACTCCACCTGCATATTTTTTAAAAACTTTTTTGGGGGTTTTTAAGTTCTAATTGAAAAAGTGGAACATAATCAGTAGTAAGCAAAACAGCAAGAGGTGTGCTTCAGTTTTCCAATAAGCATCCTCAAATATTGCAGTTTCTCTTTTTTTGAGATCTGAAAAATTTATTATTTTTTTCAGCTTTTATTGTCATTACACTGTCACAAGTACAGAGAAACGAAATTAACTCTCTATATTTAACCCATCCCGTTTGGGAAGCAGTAGGCTGCCATTGTGCGGCTTTGGGGGAGCAGTGTAGAGTTAAGGGTCTTGTTCAGGGACCCAAAGTGGCTGTCTGTGGGAGTGGGGCTTGAACTCAGAACCTCTGGAACCGAGGCACAATGCCCTAAACCAGGCATCCCCAAAGTCGGTCCTCGAGGGACACCGTCCTGAAGGTTTTTGAGGTTTCTCTGCTCCAGCACAGCTGATTTACATTTATAATTGATTAACAGGCTTTTGCTTAACTGCAGTCATCAGAATCAGCTGTGCTAAAGCAGAGAAACCTCTCAAACCTGCAGGACAGCGGCCCTCGAGGACTGACTTTGGGGATGCTTGCCATAAACTGTAGGTCTTCAACAGGGGGTCCACGGAGGTACTGCATGGGGGTTCCAAAAGTTTCGGTTGATTATACTTTTTTTAAATTTTCCCCCCTGCATATTTTCCAATAATTTAAATGTCTTTAAATCCACATTTACATGAATTCAACACACTGAAGTAAACAGATAAATGGAAACAATGGATCCAATCAGAATCAGAAATACTTTAAGGTGAAATTACTTTCAATACATGACACCATCTGTAATAGAGTGACTATAGGACCAGTTTGATATAACACAATTTCAATATATATAATTAGGGGGTCCCCTCTTCATCTCGCCATCAGTTTCGGGGTCCTTAGCCTGGAAATTGTCGAAGACCCCTGCCCTAAACCACTAGGCCAAAACTCCCCTAGTGCAATTTTTGACCTAAATGTGAATTCTGCTTTAGGTGTTATTAAATCACATCCACTGCAGCAGAACATGCGAGAGGAGGAATATCTTAAATTGAATATCTCTATAAATATCTGAAGATAAAAACTCCTTTAACTGGTCACAAGCAATTAAGTTGTGAACTCATTCATAAATATTATAAATTATATCCATTGAGTGAAGGCCAGGAGATACAGTAGCCTCCTATCAATGATTTACACAAATATTAAGCGCACCTGGAGTTCACTATGTCAGATAAATGTACTAAATCATTTGTTGTTTATTAGGAAGAAGCCTGGCATTCTTTGATCAGCACGTCTATCCTGCACCTTACCTGGTCCAGTCTCACATGTGATTGGAAACTGCTGCAGCGAAGGGGCCTTTCCCGCTCTGTAAAACTGGGTCTCATGAACCCACCAGTACGGCCTCTCCCCAGAAAGAACCCTACAATAAAGAATTGTTCACATCAGTCACAATATTGCTATTGCACCGACAGGATTTCTGGACTACATTTATTTACCATTTCAGCAATAAATTGAGCCAGTCTCCGATGACAGCCACCCAGATAAGCCTGACCCCCGTGTCTCTGCGTATGTAGAACCAGACGGGGAACAGGCAGAAGAACGTGGTGTGCAAATCAGCCACGGCAGAAGCAAGGCTGAAAAGGCCCTCGTACCTGCTGTATCTGGTCTGCAGGTGAATGGCCAGCTCAACCCCCCAGCTGTGAAGGAGATCCATGATATCACAGCGAAGACCTCAGAAGGAGGATGATAGCTGGAATCTGGCCTCCTTTTTCTTATTTGCAGGGACCTGTTACTGCAACGCTCTCTCTCAAACTGTCCTGTCTGCTTGTTCTCTTTGTGATCCGGACTTTACTCAAGGCTAGCAGATTTGTTTGCCTTTGGGACAGTACAGACAGGCAGTTCCTTAACCTTTACACCCGTCCAGAGGCCCCGTCTGTTAAAACCCATCAATAAAGAAGCCAATTTCTCCCCATAGTTACAGGAGAGTTTTTCGTCTCTCAAAGAGTAGAGGACATTTTATTATAAAACCTTTAAAAAAAAAATGTCATAACACAATAAAATATCATCAAAAAACAAAATATATTAGCTGAAGCAGGGGGATTTGTTGAAATGGTTTACATTTCATGCCATTTACTTTTGTACAAATTTTAATACAATTTAAACATCATCCATCCATCCATCCATCCATCCATCCATCCATCCATCCATCCATCCATCCATCCATCCATCCATCCATCCATCCATCCATCCATCCATCCATCCATCCATCCATCCATCCATCCATCTTGTTCCGCTTATCCGGGGTCAGGTCGCGGGGGTAGCAGCTTCATTAGGGAGACCCAGACGTTCTTTTTCTCCCCAGCCACTTGGGCCAGCTCCTCCGGGGGAATCCCAAGGCGCTCCCAGGCCAGCTGAGAAACACAGTCCCTCCAGCATGTCCTAGGTCTCCCACTGGATCTCCTCCCGGTTGGAGGTGCCAGGGAGACCTCTAGGAGGCATCCTAACCAGATGCCCGAGCCACCTCAACTGGCTCCTCTCGATGTGGAGGAGCAGTGGCTCTACTCTGAGTCCTACCCGGATGACTGAGCACCTCAGTCTATCTCTAAGGGAGAGCCCAGACACACTACGGAGAAAAGTAATTTCAGCCGATTGTGTCCGGGACCTTGTTTTTTCAGTCATAATGATAATGACCCAAAGATCATGACCATAGATGAGGGTAGGAACATGGATCGATGATAATTGAGAGCTTTGGTTTTTGGCTCAGCTCTCTCTTTACCAGAACTTAAACATCAAATAATAAAAAATTTAAAAAAATAACAAACTATCACCGCACTGACCCCCACCCAACTCGCCACAGTCATACCTACAACCCACAAAAAAAGAATAAATGAAAAAAATTATATATATATATATATATATATATATATATATATATATTATATATATATATATATATATATATATATTATATATATATATATATATATATATATATATATATATATATATATATATATATATATATATATATATATATATATATATATATATATATATATATATATATATTAATTTACATGTCCAGCATTTGATAGGTTTCAATGGATAGGGGAAGCAACGGCCTCCAAAATGTTTTTTTTTTTTATTTAATGCGAAAACAACAACCAACAATTGTTTAAAGGAGCTCACTCATTCCCTGGTTATATTTGGAGGTGGAAAAGTCTGCAAGGTTATAAAATGTCAGTCCTTTCAACATAATAAAATCTATTCCAGGATGAACAGGCAGTTCGTTTAAAAAGAAATGTGAGAACTGATCCATCTGAAACATCTAGAATTTAACTGAAAAAGGTAATTTAATTCAGTAAATTAATTAGACAAAGTCATACATAGATGCTTAAACAGGAAGTGATACATTTAAAAGGTTTTTCTGTTTATTTGCTGTTTAGTTAAATAAACTTTAGATTCAAGAAATTCTAGAGATTCAGGACACAACATCCACAGGATGCCTCCACAGATTTATGTGGAACCTTCTACTACTGCATCCAAGCATTGTGGTATGAAGGTGATGAGCCTGGGACTCTGCTGGGATGTTAGGGAAGCATTGTTTGCTTTTAATAGCAGCCTTTCTGGATATGCTCTGCTTAAGGTAGCTTGACATTGAGGTGGCTGTATGATTTGGATTGTGATGTTCTTTTAGGATAACTGAAGTTCCTGAGTTTCTTTTTTTTTTCTTCTTTTTTTTATCCTCTGGTGCTGGATATTTTTGGACATTTGTTAAGTTATATAACCATTGCAACAACAGCAAGTTGTTTTTTTTAACCCTTCGTACCACCTGAGTTGAAAAAGAAGCCCAGAGGGTGCAGAACTGGAGTAAGGAGAAGAGAGAGGAGCAGGAAATTCAAGCCATCTCTTCCATCAACCACTAACCCTAGCAATCTATAATAATAGGAATGCAGTATTATGTGTTTTACTGATGTCTGTAGGATCATATCCTGGACTTAAGTGTCCAGGTGTTCAGGCTTTCTGACCATATGAGCGGCAGATTAAAAAAGGCAGGAAAACTCAAAGGAAGTGGTTTGACAGTGCTTGTAAATAACTGATGGGGTCGTCCACAACATAATACTCTGAGTATGTCGTTGCAATCCATATATTGAGCTTTTGGCTGTTGGTTTATGTCCCTGTTATTTGAGCAGATATTAACCAGTTTTGTTTTGGTAACTTTAATTAGCTGCATCGGATCTACGCTGGAACGTCTGACAGAACTTCTCAGTCCCAACAACATCTTCATGGGATTAAATATGATCTTATTATTTCACAAATTTAATCCCAATGTAAGAGAATTGAAAACCTATTTGTTTAGGAAAGCATTTGAATTCTAGTAGATTAAGGGTTATTTTATGACCATGTCTCTTGACCATAAATGTAATCTTTTTATTTGTATTATAATTTTGTGAAGCACTTTGTGACCTCTATGTCTGTGAAAGGTGCTATATAGAAAAACATTACTTACTTACTTACAAATTAAGTTTGTTTAAAGGAATAGTACACCCAAAACATGATTAGCCTTCATTTTCTACTCACCCCCATGCTGAACAACACTCTGGAGTACTTTTTTGATATCTCAAATGCATCTGGAGATCTGGGAGGCTTCTTGCTGTCTGCTGACATTCAAATAATGGAGGTCTATGGTGCCCGAGAAAGAAAGGTCCATAAAAGTCCACAAAAAACGTGTCAATATTCCTCCATACGCTCGTCCAATGTATTCCAAGTGTCCTGAGTGGGTAGCATCCAGAATTTACTCGAAACGAAGTCATTTAGAATGTTTTTAGAGCATAAACAGTAGTGTATAGGATTTCCTGAAAGCGCGCACATGCGCGTTCACGACGCTACGGAAGCCGGCAGACCACACCAGATGAAAGTGCGCATTCAGCGTCTGCTCTGCCGATAATGCAAGCGTAGAAGAAGAAATGTGCTGTTTACCTGTGCAAAGAAAGAAACAACGAAAGAAAAATGTCTGAGGACTTCAGTGTTGAGGAAGAGCATGACTTCTTTGCCGAGCTGAATGCGCTGGTTTGGTCTGCCGGCTTCCGTAGCGCCGTGAACGCGAATGTGCGCACTTTCAGGAAATTCTATACACTACTGTTTATGCTCTAAAAACATTCTAAATGACTTCGTTTCGAGTAAATTCTGGATGCTACCCACTCAGGACACTTGGAATACATTGGACGAGCAGTATGGAGGAATATTGACACGTTTTTTGTGGACTTTTATGGACCTTTCTGCCTCGGGCACCATAGACCTCCATTATTTGAATGTCAGCAGACAGCAAGAAGCCTCCCAGATCTCCAGATGCATTTGAGATATCAAAAAAGTACTCCAGAGTGTTGTACAGCATGGGGGTGAGTAGAAAATGAAGGCTAATCATGTTTTGGGTGTACTATTCCTTTAATGGGGTAACTTCTCTGTATACTTATTTAGACAATATAGACCTTTTGAAAAAGAAGAACTTTGATAATAGGAGGCGGGTTCCTTGGTTCAATACACAGCTTTGCACTTTGAAGCATAATGCTTGGAAACAGGAGAGAAAATTCAGCATTATATTCCTAGGGACTGTGCTAAATTTGGAAAAATAGTCTACTAATATGGCCCTTTCTTAGAACTGGAGCAGTATATTTAGCTTTATGTTGGAGGATAATAAGTATAACCTTTTATTTCATTTTATTACAGTTGCCAAACTCACACAAAGCCATGGCTCTGTTGAACCCTCCATTCCCCCTGCTCTTAGGAGCAGTGATTTTATTGAATTCTTTATCAATATGATTGGTTCTATTACAAATAGGATCATTGGGACCCCTCCAAATATAACCAGAGGTAACCATTGAACCTAAACTGTGTCTGGACTGTTTCTATCCAGGTGAGCTTTCAGAGTTAGCAACATTATTAGCTTCTTCTATGCCTTCAACTTGAATATAAGATCAAATTCCTATGAAGTTATTTAAGAAAGTATTCCCTCTGATTTCCTCCTCCATTTTAGATATGATTAATCTATCTGTTACAGTGAATGTACTGCAGGCTTTAACGGTAGCTGTAACCTTTTCTTAAAGGGGTCATAGAATGCAAAACCGAGTTTCCATTGTCATAGATGAATAACGATAGTTCAGTAGGTGAAATGGACGTACAGAGTAGTTCAAACCCCATCGACAAAAAGAGGACGTCTGGTCACCCTACCATATCAACAATCTCGATGTTTCAGTGAGTGAGTGCTTGTTGCTATGATGCGTCTTTGCTCAGCAGCTTCGCTCGTTGTAAACCAACCAATCAGTGCACAGCTCATCTAAACATTAATGAGCATACCATAAAAGGAAGAAAACCTGTTGTTTCATTCTAGGGCTTTTAACCAGGCTTGCATTTGGGCTCATAGAACAGTAAATATGCCATTTTAAGCCCAGCCAATGTTACACACCCTATTTGGAGACCTTAAGGGCCAGCATCAAATACCCTATAGAATCATTCGATGACCCCGCTAAGAAAACCTCTCTTGGTCATTTATACTGTAGACCTAAATTTTATCCTTCTTTCTTGATTAAAATTCTTTAGAAAATAGTTTTTAAAGTGGCTACTTACACAGTAATGACCTTTTTGAAGAGTTTCATCATCGCTCTGAAACAGGTCTGGTAAAAGTCACCAATGACATCCTCATGGCTTCAGGTAATCGACGTGAATCTGTACTGAAGAGTCAAACACAGACTGTAAGCGAAGGAGCATCGAGGTGGAGCATGTCCTGCAACTCAATGACTCGATGCAAGTTGGTTTTCTTTAATATACAATTTGAAACTAATTTGCCTGTATGATCTGATTGAAATGTCTCTGAGAAAAGCGTTGAGATGACGTGTGTGGAGAACTGACATTGTTTGAATAAATTTAAATGGAAAATAATTAAATCTTACTTCAGAAGGATGTTTAGAACAACTAAAGATATATCAAAAATAGATCTGCATTTTAAAAGCACTGAGGTGGCAAATTTGCTGAATGAATAAAAGATAACAGATCATCCACTTTCTTAGAAAGGTGACATATACTGTAATGGCTTTTAGCCAAACAGAACCTGCTACACAGTTTCTTTTTTCATGTCTCCATTTTTCTGGGCCGTCTTGCATGATCTCCTGGCATTTGTTCAGTTTGATCATCAAGTGTTTCCTCCTTTCTGCTCAGCTCGAAGCCAGTTGTTTAATCTTTGATCCTGTTATATAAACCACAAACAGGTTGCTCCATCAAAGAGCAGTTTGTCCAAATCATCAAAAGAACAATTGCATAACTCAGAAATGGTTTCAAAAAATTTATTTTCGATTAAGCATAAAAAAAGAAGAATTTCAGGAAAGTGTGGATGTCATTCATTACGCAGGTCACAGGTTTGGCCTCTTCTTTGAACCCTTGAACAGTGACTCAGTGGGAAAGTCTCCAATTGTCTTTTTGTTTTCCCTTTATCTCATCAACTTGTTTGTGTGACGAACCTCCCAAACTCAGTGCTTTATTACACATGTGTAAGGTCCAAAGATCAGGGTGAGCATGCGTTTGTGTAGTGGGTCCCCGGGTATAAAACCAACCAGCTGTGTCACTGATAGCAACAGTCCTCTTTTTTTTTGAACCAACTCTCTCACAGCTCTGCACACTGAGACCTTTCTGCTTCCTGCAGGCTAAGATGTTCACTGATATCATGGATGCCATGCAGGGTTTTGGGGTGAGCAGCACCCGCTACCTGCAGACCAACTATAAAGATGCTCAGGGCCTTTTTCTCTGGGTCTCCTGGGCAGCGGACCTCAGGAACACCTTCTTCATCTTCTTCCCGCTTTGGTTCCACCTGCGGCCCTCAGTGGGCATCAAGCTGATCTGGGTGGCTGTAATCGGAGACTGGTTGAACTTGGTGTTTAAATGGTGAGTTGAATGTTCTTCTGAAATAAGTCAAATTATTGCTGATTTTTTTTTAAGATCCTAATAAATTTTTTTGTATTTCTTCTGTTTTCCTTCAGGATCCTTTTTGGAGAGAGGCCATACTGGTGGGTCCATGAGACAGCTTATTACACGGATGCGTCCCGTCCTCATATTGAGCAGTATCCAATGACCTGTGAGACCGGACCAGGTGAGAGATGCCACTGCACATCCATCAACTCAAAACATACATATACTTCCTGATGTAGAATTATTATTTTTTACACTTTTCGTAACACGGCAGGACATTTGGAGCACTTTAGGGCCACTTTGCATCTCTTTCTTGTCATTTTCTGAAAAAATATAAGAAAGAAGTTTTTGGTTGCATATTTGGTTAACTTTCCACAGTTCATTTATATTGCATAATAAAAAATATGGCAGCATAAGATTTGTGTAGAGTTTAGAGTAGAAAACCCCCCATTAAAGATGCCATTGAGAAATGCCTACAGAATTATATTTCAGATGCATAAAGCAACTAAAGAAGATGAACACATTTGATAAAGCAAACAGATTAAATTCTTTCATTAGATTAATTGTACACATAAATGCAAGTTTTTGTGTTTTGCAGCTTTTTTTGGTGTTAATACCAACTTTCTGTCATTCTAAATCTAGGCAGCCCATCTGGCCATGCTATGGGAGCTGCAGGAGTCTATTACACCCTTGTGACTTCCATTCTCGCCATTCTGACCAGCAAGAAATCATCAAACACAAACTGGTAAGAAAAACAACAGATTGGCAGTTTCTGTTTTTGCAGAACCCCATGTACTCCCATGACGTCGGAGCTGTTTACCACTTTGATGTATCAGGAGCTTATCATTCAGGACACACTATCTGTTCCAACCGCAGTTGATCATTGACTTCTTCTGCACACTGAGTGTTATTTCTGGGTTGTTTTTACTTTCAGGCAGATTAATTGCTGTTGATATTGGATTGATAAAGGGGTTAAGTGTTATATTGCATCAAAAGGTTCCGTTACATAGCTGATAATCTGAAATGCTGAATCTTATGATAAAAAAAACAAAAAAACAAACTGATTTTAAGTGTCTAAAATCTTTTTTTTTTTTTTTTGCAGGTATCTAAAGGCTCTACTATGGTCCGTGTTTTGGGGCGTCCAGGTGTGTGTGTGTCTTTCAAGGGTCTTTATTGCCGCCCACTTCCCTCATCAGGTCGTTGCAGGAGTTATCTCAGGTCAGTGCAGAATTTCTACAACCTTGCAGGATCCTAATCAGACAGTAGCTATCCATGAAGCCTAATATCTGATTTGCTTTGATGTTTCTAGGAATGATCGTGGCTGAGGCCTTTAACAGAACTCAGTGGATCTACAGCGCCAGTATGAAGAAGTACTTCTACACAACGCTCTTCTTGACAACTTTTGCCGTTGGCTTCTACGTGCTCCTAAAAGGCGTGGGTGTCGATCTTCTGTGGACGCTGGAGAAAGCCCAGAAGTGGTGCATCAGACCTGAGTGGGTCCACCTGGACACCACCCCCTTCGCCAGTCTTCTTCGCAACATGGGTACCCTGTTTGGCCTTGGTCTGGGCTTGCACTCTCCCCTGTACACTGAAACCAAAAAGAGCAGCAATGCATCAGCCAAAGTGGGTTGCATTGTCAGCTCCTTGTTCTTGCTGCATCTGTTTGACTCCTTCAAGCCTCCCACGCACACCGCAGCCCTCTTCTACTTGCTTTCCTTCTGCAAGAGCGCGACCGTGCCCTTGGTCATCGTTAGCATCATCCCATATTGCGTGAGCAGAGCTCTGACCCAGCAGAGGCAAAAGGGGATGTGAGAAATGACAATTGGTGAAAAAAGAAATGCAAACATTGACTGTTGGGAGACAATGAACATTAATAACAATAATAGAAAGCCTTTTCTTTGGTGCTTTCGCTTTATATGACTGTTTGACTCAGGAAAAAAGCTTGGAATGAATGATGAGAATTTGCATATTGTGTCATTTAGACACAGAACTCTGATGTAACAATAACAGAAAACATTATCCAGGATGCTTAGCGGCACTTACAAAGAACTGTTGTAAAGATAAAATATGATAACTGCAGCTTTTCCAGAGTTCTAGAAAGAGATGAATGAGCCTATTTTTGAATGTTAGCTTCTCAGCTTTGATATGCTATTTCTGCTATGAAACTATTGTGTTTTTCTGTGTTTTCTTTTTTAAAGTTGGCAATATTTTTTAAATAAAATAGAGAGAAAACCTTTGACCTGATTTTTATTTTAACAGTTACACAACCACAGACCTGCAATAGTTGACCAATCACTGCTTTTTATGCTGAGTTAATTACATCCTGCCCTCGAGGGAAGATAGCCTCTTTTGTGTTTTACAATAGCTGTAAAAAGTTTGATAAGTTTACTCTTACTTTTTAAAGATATTGAAATATTTCCCATAAAGTTGCAATACACAAACAAGCATGAGGGAAGCTGAAGTTTTAAAGGGCAGTTTGGGCGAATTCAGCAATATTTTTCTGGGGTGATTTTCATTAGATCAGAATATAACTTCCAATTAGGCCAGTGGGTCAGATTCAAATACTTTTTATAATAACCTCTCAGCAGGTCCTAAACATACTGTACTTTTCATCAAACCCAGATTTCTGAATTACTTTTTTAATTAGACTGAAGTAATATTCTAGAATTAAAAATATTTTTAACAGCTAAAGGCAGAAAATCATTATCATAGGCTTAAAAAAAAGTTTTTGGAAAATGAATCTACGTATTATGTTTCTCTTAGCAAACTGTGTTGAAATAAAGGAATATATCTGCAGTATCCATAGTTATTGAATAAGACTGTATAAAGTTTTACTATATATGGATACTTAGTCATTTTCAGTCTGATATTTTAATCATAATTTATGCAGTTCTATGGGGAATATCTTTCATCAAACCATGGAGAAGATTATTTAAAAAAAAAGGGATTCTGGAAATAAATGAAAATAAATCATTATTTAGAAATGAATTAGTTTCATGTAATTAACCCTCATATATATTTATCCTTAATCCCACTAAGGTTAGGGCAGCATATACTGAAAGATAATCTGACTTGGCATAAATTACCCAATACCTTAATCTAAAGAGTTCAGGTTCTTCTGATTTGGAATTTATGGATAATATTGACGCCATTTAGCAAAGAGTGTATCAAGATACCAGGCAAAAAATACACATTATTCCCACTGAAGCAGTTTTCTATTAAAAAAAAAATCACACCAACCTTTAACTGATACATTATCACTGAATCTATATGATTTTTATGGCAGTGCACTAATTTTATGACTTTATAAGAGCATTTGAATTTCCTCTTAAATGATCACCAAATTTATTTCTGTTTTTTACTGTGAATAATACTCAGTTTCCATCCAAAAATTCCTTTGATATTTAAAGTCCCTTAAATAGTCCTGATGGGCTACTTAATTAAAAAACAAGCAAAAAAAATGTATAAATAAAATAAACATAAATTTTACAATCTACTGCCACAACCTTAATCTACTTAGTCTAATTTGACAAATAATTCCCAAATATAATCTCCCATGACGGCAGGTTCAAATAAAAAAATAAGTCTTCTGCTCTCTCAAGAAGTTAAAGAAAGGAGTTTAACGTCTAAAATATTTGCAAAAATATCTAAATTATTTACAATAGAGAGTTTGAAAAAGAGGGCTCAGTATTTTACAAAGTGGATGATTATCTTATAAACACAAAAAACTCATAAGAAATTAGAAAACAGTCACAAAAGGTGGGACTATTGTTGTTTTCACATACAGGGTGTATATTTACCTTTTCAAATAAAGGCAAGTCTGTACATAGATATGATCCGTCGCCACTGATTAGGTCTGGGAAAAGGGAAGTCTGTGACTCTCTGAAAAAAACGTTAACCTGTGAGCCAGTCCTGGATAAAGTGTGAGAAATCATAGTTTTAACAAAGTAAAACATTTGAACAGGAATCCAATTGCCTTAATCAAAATGAAGCCCCCAGTTATCTTCTTTATTTACTGACCATTTTTAATGTAGTTAAGGAATGGTTATGATAATAGAAACAGAAGCACTTCAAAACTCAGTGAGCACCTTTAATGTCTGAAGATTGAAACCATTCAGGGAGAGAGTTGATCGATGGCTCACCGACAGAGGCATGGCCCTCAGCCTGACTTGCAGTGATGAAACAGATCCACACGTCATGCTTCTGTCTGACAGCTGGTTTGCACACATGCAGGATGTGGTGCAAGCTGAAAATTCAATATTTTTGTTTGTGAACTTCGTATTGAGACAAGCTTTTGTGTCAAACGACTTGTGACACAATTTTGGACCTTAAATGTGCAGTTTTACAAAAAAACATTTGTAGACCTTTTGGGGATTTTAGGTAAACATGAATTTAGCTGCACTTAGACAAAACAGCAATGCAAGTTTATGTTACCTTAACAAAATAAAAGCTTGACTCCTACATGTTTGCATGAAACAAACCTAAGCACATTTTATTTGAGTTTCATGGAATAAAACCTACACAGATTTGTCAAAAACAGAAAATTGGGGAACTCTAACAATATTTTTACAACTACAAAACATTTAAATCCCAACAAGTATGGTGTGCATATGAATTTAGCCTGTTTAACTCCAATTAGCCCTATAATCCCTAGTTTTGACTGATTATTTTACTCATTATTTAACACAGAAACATGTTTAGAACTATCTGGCTTAATGAGAAAACAATTCTACAAAATTTCAAAAAAATCTAGATTTACAGAGAGCAGAAATTGCTATTGTTGCTTCCTTTGATTATCGTTCTTTAACCACTTGTTCCTTTTTTCATTAACTTAGCCTTTTGTGATTTTCTGAGAGTTTTTGAAACTTTGGATGGTTATTATTTAGCTGTATTTGTTTTCTTTTTATTTGACTATAAATTGACTATAAAGAGATAAACACTCGTCATTAAATTTGCTTCAAACTGTCTCTTGTTGTCTTATTCTGTTGCATTTAAGCTGTTAGTGTTCCTGAGCTTTTTGTTTCATTATGGTGCTTATGTTTAATCCTGAAGTGTCACTAGGTGTCCCCCTGCTGGAGGAATAATGGTAAAAACAACCAAAAGCTGCTATTTCTATAGAAGAAGAAAAAAGTCCTTGTTACTTATTCACTTGAGTTAAAATTCCAATTTAAGATTGCTTTATATTACTTCAAAATATTAACTTCAATCAAATATTTAAACGTTTTGGAAATAATAATAATAATTTTCAGCAATTCAAAGAAAAATTTTAAAAAATAATCTTTAAAAATTAACCATCAAGCAGAAGGTGTCAGTCTGCTCAACAAATGGTGTTTTAATCATAAAGGATGAAATAAAATGGTTATTTTAAAGATATTTTTCAGTAAAACCTTTAAACAAATACCTCTTTACTTAAGTAAATGCACAGGTACTTTTGTAATAGTTAAAGTAAAGAGTTCCGTTTAAATAAGTAAAAAAGTAAAAGTGCAGGTTCTACATTGTACTTCAGTATAAAAGTTAAATAAGGACTGTTTCTTAAATAATACAAATAATTTTTTAAAACTATTCTTTAAAAAAGTCCTCATCACAGAAAATTTGTTACATTTCTTTTTCTTACTGTGTCAGTGGAGATAAATATATATATATATATATCTATATATATATATCTATATATATATATATATATATATATATATATATATATATATATATATATATATATATATATATATATATATATCTATATACATATAGATATATATATATACAGATATCAATATCTATATCTGTATATAGATATATATAGATATATCTATATATATATATCTACATAGATATCTATATACAGATATCAATATCTATATCTGTATATCTATATCTGTATATAGATATATCTATATACAGATTTATTTATTTATAGATATAGATACACTATATTGCCAAAAGTATTTGCTCACCCATCCAAATTATTGGAATCAGGTGTTCCAATCACTTCCATGGCCACAGGTGTATAAATTCAAGCACCTAGGCATGCAGACTGTTTTTACAAACATTTGTGAAAGAATGGGTCGCTCTCAGGAGCTCAGTGAATTCCAGCGTGGAACTGTGATAGGATGCCACCTGTGCAACAAATCCAGTCGTGAAATTTCCTCGCTCCTAAATATTCCACAGTCAACTGTCAGCTGTAATATAAGAAAATGGAAGTGTTTGGGAACGACAGCAACTCAGCCACGAAGTGGTAGGCCACGTAAACTGACGGAGCGGGGTCAGCGGATGCTGACGCGCATAGTGCGAAGAGGTCGCCAACTTTCTGCAGAGTCAATCACTACAGACCTCCAAACTTCATGTGGCCTTCAGATTAGCTCAAGAACAGTGCGCAGAGAGCTTCATGGAATGGGTTTCCATGGTCGAGCAGCTGCATCCAAGCCATACATCACCAAGTGCAATGCAAAGCGTCGGATGCGGTGGTGTAAAGCACGCCGCCACTGGACTCTAGAGCAGTGGAGACGCGTTCTCTGGAGTGACGAATCGCGCTTCTCCATCTGGCAATCTGATGGACGGGTCTGGGTTTGGCGGTTGCCAGGAGAACGGTACTTGTCTGACTGCATTGTGCCAAGTGTAAAGTTTGGTGGAGGGGGGATTATGGTGTGGGGTTGTTTTTCAGGAGCTGGGCTTGGCCCCTTAGTTCCAGTGAAAGGAACTCTGAATGCTTCAGCATACCAAGACATTTTGGACAATTCCATGCTCCCAACTTTGTGGGAACAGTTTGGAGCTGGCCCCTTCCTCTTCCAACATGACTGTGCACCAGTGCACAAAGCAAGGTCCATAAAGACATGGATGACAGAGTCTGGTGTGGATGAACTTGACTGGCCTGCACAGAGTCCTGACCTCAACCCGATAGAACACCTTTGGGATGAATTAGAGCGGAGACTGAGAGCCAGGCCTTCTCGTCCAACATCAGTGTGCGACCTCACAAATGCGCTTCTGGAAGAATGGTCAAAAATTCCCATAAACACACTCCTAAACCTTGTGGACAGCCTTCCCAGAAGAGTTGAAGCTGTTCTAGCTGCAAAGGGTGGACCGACGTCATATTGAACCCTATGGATTAGGAACGGGATGTCACTTAAGCTCATATGTGAGTCAAGGCAGGTGAGCAAATACTTTTGGCAATATAGTGTATATCACAGGGCAACACAGGGACAAACCAGACAAACAACCTATCACACACACACTAACACCTAAGGAGAATTTAGAGAAGTCAATTAACCTAACAGTCATGTTAGAACATGCAAACTCCATGCAGAAAGACCCGGGCTGGGAATCAAACCCAGAACCTGCTTGCTGCAAGGCCACTGTGCAGCCCCCTCTGTCAAACCTTTTCATAAAAATACCAGGACTGATTTTTGCATTCTGGGATGTCCCAGATGTCACCTAGGTGTTCTGCATGATCAAAAAATAAATCAAGAATAAAGTTTACAAAAAAAAAGAGTCCCTTTGAAATGATGTTTAAGTCTTAATATGTGATTCATAATCGACTTGTTTATAGCTCTGCAGATCCCCTCACACGGTGGACAGCCTCACAATGTACAGCTGCTAATGTTTTCCCAATTCCATGATACACCAGATGTCTGCATATTCCAAACAGCAGTACACCTCTTCTACGTCCTCAAATTACATTATTGTCAGACATTATCTTCCATTTCTCTCAGGAATTTATTGTTTATCTGAAGAAAAAATGTCCCGAATGAACAGGAGGGTTCCCCAACCTTGGCTTGTTGTAATAATCGTAGACAGCCTGTTTACTGAAAACACCAACAAACAAATCTTTGCATTCAACCAGGTCGTGACATCATTCTACCCATCATTTATGATGCAACTTGATTCATACCTTTCATAGGTTATCTTCCACACAGAAAAACAACAACGGCCCACAGTCATTTGGTTAAAACACAATTTATTTTTTTTTGTTTAAATAATTTTGAATCATCCAGGGTTGGCTATGTTGGTTTGTTATACATGTTGGTACCAGATTTAATATCAGTGAATGCATCGGGTAGAGATGTGTGTGGCGAGAAAAAAAAAAAAAAACAACATAAGAAAAGAAGAAAAACAAACACAGAAGTAGATTTACAATAAAAGCAAATAAGTAGTGTGATTTGTGTGATTCCAGCTGTTGATACAGTTACAGTTTGGTGATTGAGAATAAAAATCTAATCATGTAAATAACAGATTAACAAGATGAAAGTTGTAAAAATCCAACATAAAAATAGTCCCCTTTGTTAAAAACACCAGTAGACATAGAAGCTATAGTTTGCATGATGGGAATAAAGTTTATGGTGTTACACACACACGCCCTCACACACACACACACACACACACACACACCTCCATACTCAGGGCTGCTAGCAGTTAAGCGCTAATACTCCAGTCTGTAGGTTAAATCAGACAAAACCGTCTGTCCTTCACTGGATCCAAAGGGAAACGTTATTGTCCCACAACTTGAATGTGGAGCGTGTTTATTAAATCAAAGAGAGCCACAGATGATAGACACTTGTGTTATAATGAGTCTGAACAGAAAAAAGTTCTGTCAAACCCTCTCTAATTGTATTACAGTGCTTTAAAATTAGAAAAAAAAAAAAAAAGCAAACATTAAAAATACAGTGCCATAACATGCAGCAAAATATAATTTCTCTGAAGAACATTCCACAGCAGAGGAGCTGTTCATTACAGACATCCGACATGGAAAATCACTCTTCGTTTTCTTGCATTCGTTCCTCGCTCACATAGAGCTGTTTTGCTCCTTTTTTTTTTCATAATTTAGGGAAGAGCAAATCAGGTCACACAGCTAAGTGCACAGACTCTGCAAAGCCTTACCAGCTCAAATCAGTGCATAAACAATCTGTGAAGCTACTGGTTTTTTTGTTTTGTTTTTATACAGTGTCATTTATATACAAGAAAATCACCCATTTATTATTAGATTTTATTTTTATAAAAGAAGCACATGGTGCACTCCGGTGCAGCTGCTTCAGATCCAGGAGGAAAACAAACAAAAATCACGGTAGAGTAGAGAGTCTGAGATAGTGGAGTCTGTTCTGTCAGCAGGTCTTTTCTTTGGCTGCGGATGCAGTTCGTTCGCCGTCGATGAGAGAAAGTTCCCGTTCACAGCCGTGAGTGGCCCCTGTGTGTGTTTTCTTCTGTCCTTCTGACAGCGAGTGAGTTCAGTGACATGCTCATGCGAAATCAAGGAAAAGTAACATCATCTTGCTGTTAACCATGCGGTGTAGGAAAATACTTCTAACACGAGTCGGCTGCCTTGAAACGCCTCCACGCCTTTCTTCTTCCTCATGGACTCCAGTTCAGGTGTTTTTTTTTGTTCTTCGAGTGTGTAGCTGCTGTGAACGACTATAAAACCTGGAAGAAAAAGAGGAAAAATAAACATTTTCAAGCAATTAGAAAAATAAAACTGAAACCTCTATTTTGATTCTCTCATTTAAGCTTTGCTTTAATTAAGAGAAGCTACTGCAGATTCCTTTCAGCTACAATATCCCTACAAATCTGACAGTTTGGAGCGTTTTGGTTAAACTGACAACTCTTTTAGACTAAAAGTCTAAATGTTTCTCTTACCATGTTTATGTTAGAGCTTTGTTGTTATGACTGACTCTTTTCCCCGTGCTTCTTGTTGGAACCGTCTCCAGGCTTAGGGGTGAAATGATGACAGAAGCAGAAGGTTCGTCATGGAGACAGAAAAAAAACAGAATGAATAATTATTCATTTGTTCAAGATAAAACTGATCTCAAGGTATTATTTAAACATATATCCGGTTGATCACCACAGCAGGGAGCATGCTGGAAAAAAAATGTTTAGGGTGAGAGAGTAAGGTTTCTACTGATGTACAAAGAATTTAAACACATTAAACAAAAGCATACGAAAATAAATAAAAAAAAATTTCTAGATTCAATAAAACACCCAATATTTGTTATTTCAAACCTGAAAACACAGCAAAGCAATGCACAATGCTTTTGTTGCAAAACAACTCTTTCTTCCACGTAGGCATCAATGCTAACACGTCATTTTTATTCCCTTATTTATTATAGCTTTTATTGCATTTATCTGTTTTTACTTGTGTTGTTTTTATGTTATCATGTGAAGCACTTTGTGACTTTGTCTGTGGAAAGTGCTATACAAATAAAGTTTACTTACTTTACTTACTTTTTACTCATCATAATGTTTAAAATCAGTTTTCTATCTATTTAAAAAATATCAAACATGGCCACTAAAACAAAGGAAAATACTGCATTGAAATGACTTGAATTTAGCACGCTGCAGTAGTGGCTTATTCAAAAAATATCAGACATGCAATTAATCTGGAATATTGTTGTTTTTGATTGCTTAAGCCAATTAAAAATAAATCTCAATGATATAATAAAGTGTATATAATCTTTATTAAACTAGTGGTTTTAAATGATAGATTTCAATATTTGTGCTGCAAATGTTGGAGTTTCTTCCAATAAACAGCATGAAAGATGCATAAAAGAAATAGGGTTTAGAGATCCCCTAGCACCCCCCTTCCCCCAGGGCATATTTGCTCTTTAAGATTTTAGCTTACTTTGCTGAATCCTGATGATTCATAGAAAAAAAACCCCAGTTCTGCATCCTTAAAGTGAGAAGTCCACATTATGACCAAATGTGATGCTTTTATTTTGGCTTTGATTTTGCAGGTAACTACTCTTCTTTCTCCTTATGGCACCTTAGTGTGTGTGAAAATGTGTAAAAATAATAAGGAGTTTTCAACAGTATACTGCAATATGATTAATTCCTCTTACTAGACTGTTTGTTTGTTTGTTTAAACGTATTATTTCACTACTTACATTTAAGTTAATTTACTTTCCAAGATAATAAGATATTTAGACAAAAATGAGCAGTAACTAGTTACAGATACTCAGTTACATTTACTTGAGTGGCCTTTTAAGAAAAATGTACTTTAAGGTAGTTTTTCTGTATCATATTTTTACTTTTACATAAGTAAAAATATGATGAGGTATCATTACTTTACTTTTTTAAATAAAAATGTCCCAAAGAGACAAACATATAGTTAATCTGCTGATCCTGCCGTGTCTTTTGGAGGTACAGTGGAAATGCAGCAGAAAGTTTACTGCATCATTAAAATGAGAAGTCCACATTAAGACCAAATGTGATGCTTTTATTTTGGCTTCGATTTTGCAGGTAACTACTCTTGTTTCTCTTTATGGCACCTTAATTGTGTGTGAAAATGTGTAAAAATAATAAAGAGTTTTTAACAGTATACTGCAATATTATTAATTCCTCTTACTAGACTCTGATGGTTTGTTTAAATTTATTCTTTCACTACTTACATTTAAGTTAATTTACTTTCCAAGATAATAAGATATTTAGACAAAAATGAGCAGTAACTACTTACAGATACTCAGTTACATTTACTTAAGTTGTCTTTTGAGAAAATTCTACTTTAAGGTAGTTTTTCTGTATCATATTTTTACTTTTACATAAGTAAAAATATGATGAGGTATCATTACTTTACTTTTTTAAATAAAAATGTCCCAAAGAGACAAACATAAACAGTTAATCTGCCGTGTCTTTTGGAGACACAGTGGAAATGCAGCAGAAAGTTTACTGCATCATTAAAGTGAGAAGTCCACATTAAGACCAAATGTGATGCTTTTATTTTGACTTCGATTTTGCAGGTAACTACTCTTGTTTCTCTTTATGGCATCTTAATTTTGTGTGAAAATGTGTAAAAATAATAAGGAGTTTTCAACAGTATACTGCAATATTATTAATTCCTATTACTAGACTGACAGTTTGTTTAAATGTATTATTTCACTACTTACCTTTAAGTTAATTTACTTTTCAAGATAATAAGATATTTAGACGGTAATTACGGTAATTACTACTATACTAGTTACAGATACTCAGTTACATTTACTTGAGTGGCCTTTTGAGAAAAATGTACTTTAAGGTAGTTTTTCTGTATCATATTTGTACTTTTACATAAGTAAAAATATGATGAGGTATCATTACTTTACTTTTTTTAAATAAAAATGTCCCAAAGAGACATACATATACAGTTAATGTCTAAGTGAGATTTCTGTTTTCTACTCAAGCCTCTTTGCTTAATGTTATGTTCCATCTGCTGATCCTGCCGTGTCGTTTGGAGGTCAAGTGGAAATGCAGCAGAAAGTTTAATGCATCATGTTACAGGAAGTAAATATTATATTCTCACCAACTATAATATACTGTGGATAAAATTACTGTTTATTTACTGAATATTTTATATTTTGCTTTTTATGTCATTTTCAAGATTTTTAGGTAACTTTTTATTTTGCTAATTTATAAATTTTAAAAATTAAATCAGATGTTATAATGAGCTACTTTTCCCCATTACTTTTTCACTTTTACTTGGGTGATTTATTAGAAGGCTACTTTTTACTTTTAGTTGAGTAAAAATCAGATGAAGTAAAGCTGCTCTTACTTTAGTACAGTTTTTGGATATTATACCTTCCTTTATGTTTAGACAGTTGGATTTAGTTAGTAGAGAGTCACACCCAGCAAAGAACAAACATGCTGAAACCAGATTAGGACATTTCAGAGTGTTGCTAATGTTATGTGTTTATTTTTTACTAAAGTCAAAGGCAAAGTGGGTGCTGTAAGTCAGTCAATGTGAGGAGGTTGGTTTTAACGCCAACCTGGGTTTTCTCTCTCTGGGCTTCCTCCTTGTGTCCGTGTCGGGAGCGTTTCCCTCTTTTCTTGCCCTTACCGCCCTTATTTCCTGCTGCTGCTACATTTTCTGCTGATGCAGCAGCATCTGCTTCACCTACATCAACAGTCAAAGCTCCTTCCCCTGCTATATTAGGCTGTTCACATTCCCTTCTTTCCTCGGAGTTGAAACCCCGACGCACCACCTTCCTGATAACCTGTAGGGGGCAGAAGCATGTAAGGAAGAGGAGGATAGAGGTTTTTTTATAAAGGAGGAAAATATGACGGAATGAGAAATTAGATTTTTCTGGGTAGGCTGTAGTGAAGCAGCAGGAGGAGGACGGTTACTTTTCTGGTCACCAGATTTCCATCTTCGTCTATGAATTGCTCCTCAGTAACAGTTTGTCCTGGGATGTTTCTGGCCTCCTCTCCCTGTGGTAAAAGTTGAAAGAAAGGATGAGTGGGAAAACAAAAGGTGGATGGCTGGGAAGGAGAGGGAGGGCAAAAAGGAACTGGGAAAAATTAGGAAACAAAGAAGCAAATCGACTCTTCGAAAGTTATGAGCACATCAAGCTTATCTTATTAGAAGGTCAAACAGCTTCAAAGAAGTTTGGATCATAGAGGAACGAAAAAACAACAAAATAAAAAAAACTTCAAAAAGTTGCATTCATTCAAATCTGTAGTCAAGCAAATAAAACAGTAAAACCTCAACAAACCAGAATGCTTTAATATAACGAGCATCACAGTCAACACAAATTTAACTTTTAAAACATAAAAGTTTATTAGCTTCTTAGACCATGTTAATAATCCCCAAAACCCATAAACTTTGCTCAGGAATGGAACGATATTGGCTTCATTAGAACAAGACTAGACTGGATATTTTCCTATAGATGTTCTGAGAATGAAAAATCCTAACTTCTTTGGTTTTATTGACTGGTATGAAGTGTTGAGAAATATATGCTGTTTTAAATAAGTGGGATAATAGGTAGTCTAGTTGTAAAAGAAGAAGGGGGTGGTGGATATTTTTCCTCCAATTAATATAGTCTATTAACCTAAAGAAAAAACCCAGTCGGCCTCAGCAGATGGTCGCTCACACTGAGCCTGTAGTTAGACGCATAATCAAAACAAACTTCCTAAAAGGGATCTCCTGCTGGCACAAGTTATTTATTCTCATTTCCCTAAATAAAAGTGCCATAAGATTATAGAAAATTAATAACAAGTACAGATTGCGAAAGCCCAGGCAGAATGTCATGCTGGAAATGGCAGCATTTTATGCCTACCAAAATGGGAAGGGCTGAAATGAAGAACACCCGATTCATCTCTAGTGGAAATAAGACCTAATAATGCAACTAAATAAACTGATTGGCTCTGCATAACCAAAGAGCTAATGAAAGCCAAACCAAACATCATGCTGCAGGAGTAGTGGCTCACACCAAAAAGCTTTGCAAATATATCAAATCTGGATATAAAACTCAGCTTTAAATGAAAGAATACGGTGACATTTCTTCTATTACACAATTCTACCCGGTTCTGTATTTCCAGCAAAGTCTCAATGAAAACCAATCAACATCATTGCATGTGTCTGCAATACAGGAGCAAACAAACGCAACAGACGATAGTCGCACTTGCCTTGAGTTTTAACACATTTTTGTTTTTCTGACTGAGCTCAGCACTTACACACACCGAGCTTCACACACACCGAGCTTCACACACACCGAGCTTCACACACAGCAAGCCTCACACACCTTGAGAATGACCCGTCTGCGGTACACCCTGGTAGTGACGGTGGTCTCGTCATCAGAGCTGGACTCACCAGCTCTGATGGTTTCCTGGTGAAGGCAACCCAGCAGCAAGGCATTGTTATTAAACCCATATGTGTCTAGACTTAGACTTAGACTTCTTTATTTGTCATTTTGTATGCACAGAGTGCATACAGAACGAAATTGCGTTGCATACAGCTTATGAACATTGCATTGATATTTCAAATGAGATGGAATACCTTTCCGGATTGTTACACACGAGTTATACAAAAAGTGCAGCAGTGGTCAAAGTGTAAACAGTGCAGTGGATAAAAACAGTGTGCAAATTGCAATGGTTCAGTGCAAATAGTCATTTGTGCAAAAAATGCGTTATATGAGAATAGAAATGAGATGAACTGAGAAAGCTAAAAGTTAAATGTTCAGCAGCATTTGATGCCCGATAATGTGCAATAGGTGCAGAGTTCGGTTGGTGGATCAAAGGTTCAACAGTCTGAGGGCAGTGGAGAAGAAGCTGTTGCAGAACCTGGTATGCACACATTTAAAGTATGCCACATTTAATTTCTATGAATCATTTTAAATGCAGGGTAGAAATGCTCAAAATAGAGATTGGAGCCTTGATTTCAAACTTTAAATTAGAGTGTTTTTTTTAAATTCCTTTCCTTAATTGAATTAAGATGAATTACCTCTTAACAAAAGCCAGTGGCACATTTCTTCTATTTGATATATTATGGTCTTTAGACAAACAATTTGTTTGAGGCACAGCTAAAATCTGCAGCTCAGACATCGGATAAAGTAAATTTCCCTTGGTGGAAGACTCTCACCTGGACTTTGTGCTGGGATTTTTCACCCCCATCCTCCCGTCCTCTGCCAGGTCCCGCTGTCCTACTGTCCTCATCTGCTCCGTTCCCCTTGGCTCCTTTTTCTTTTGCTTCCCTGTCTGTGTGGCCTCCATTTTGAGCCGGCAGCTGCTCCAGGGAATCAGCCGGACTGTCGGGACTGAATTTGGTAAAAGGTTTCAGATCTAAGTTGATTTCTAAGTGCGCTTATTTGCATAGTTTAGCAGATGAAGCCTACCTGCTCTCTGTGTCTTTGCTGATGTGTCCAGCTGTGGCTCCAGACGTCTCGGCACTCCAGCCTGGAACCGAAGAAATGTTTTGTTCTGCTTGCCGTACTTGCTCTAGGATCGCATTCACTCTCTCCTCGGTCATCTCCTCTTCCTCCACGCCTCCCTCCAGCTGTATATCTTCCAACAGACTCCGCAGTCGCTCCTGGGTAATTTCCTCTTCTTCCTCTCTTCCGTTTTGTTGGTTCCCTGCCCTTCGGTCATTATCTGGCATCTCTACAGAGATCCCTCTGTCTCCCGCAGTCAGAAGTGTATCTTCTGGCCCCGCAATAGGAGGATCTGAGCCATGGGCTGGGACCACCGTGGGGGGTTCGCTGCTGGAGGTGCTTGTAGTCTGAGCAAGCGAGAGGTCACTAGGTCTGGTGAACGTGGTCCTACTAGGGGACGCTATGCTAGCTTCACCCTCACTAAAGAACTCATCGGAGCGTAGGGGGGTACAGGGGACGTAGTTGAGTTCTGTTGGGGTTTTCAGTTCCAGATCTATAATGTGGTCGCCTGGATGGATGGCAGGAGTAAAGGATTAGAGGATGGATGAAGGAGGGAGAGAGGAAACAGAGGGAGAGGAAGTGGGAGGGAGAGGTGAAGTTGTGGAGGTGATAAATGAAAAACATTTACTTCTGTAACATTTAGAAGCTTTCTGTTCAAAAGCCATTTTGAACAAAGTAAACACAAGAAAGCAGCAGAACATGTAAACTCTTAAGGGTTTTTTTCAGTAGGTTTTCTATATTGTGCATACATTGAATAAGGAGTTTGTATAGAAGTGACATTTTAGAAGAAGTAAGGCTTAAGATATCTTCAATTGTTTGGCTGTGACTCCATCCTGGAGATAGAAATCACCTGGGCTGCGGACATCAACTCCTCTGATTATAACTAATAGAGCCTAGCCTGCTTTTCAGTGTTTAGTCCTGTTTCTCTATTAGACCTTTTTTGTTTTTGCTTGAATTGTTTCTAGAAGAAGTGAAGACCCAAATGTGAGTTTAAAAATATTTTTAAAAAGTGAAGTATGGCATAAAAGGCCCCTTTAAGGCTTGATTAAACTAATTTGCAATCATATATTTCTTCTTCTAGTCTTCTGTGAAGAGACCTCATCAAAGCACTACTTCCAGTTAAAAAAATATACAGGTGCTGGTCATAAAATTAGAATATCATGAAAAAGTAGATTGATTTCAGTAATTCCATTTAAAAAGTGAAACTTGTATATTATATTCATACATTACATACAAACTCATATATTTCAGATGTTTATTTTGTTTAATTTTGATGATTACAAATGACAACAAATGAAAATCTCAAATTCATCATATCAGAAAATTAGAATATTGTGAAAAGGTTCAAAATTGATGGCCCCTGGTGCCACACTCTAATCAGCTAATTAACTCAAACCACCTGCAAAAGCCTTTAAATGGTCTTTCAGTCTAGTTCTATAGGCTACACAATCATGGGGAAGACTGCTGACTTGACAGTTGTCCAAAAGACGACCATCGACACCTTGCACAAGGAGGGCAAGACACAAAAGGTCATCGCTAAAGAGGCTGGCTGTTCACAGAGCTCAGTGTCCAAGCACATTAATAGAGAGGCGAAGGGAAGGAAAAGATGTGGTCGAAAAAAGTGTACAAGCAAGAGAGATAACCGCACCCTGGAGAGGATTGTGAAACAAAACCCCTTCAAAAATGTGGGGGAGATTCACAAAGAGTGGACTGCAGCTGGAGTGAGTGCTTCAAGAACCACCACACACAGACGTATGAAAGACATGGGTTTCTGCTGTCGCATTCCTTGTGTCAAGCCACTCTTGAACCACAGACAGCGTCAGAAGCGTCTTGCCTGGGCTAAAGAGAAACAGGATTGGACTGCTGGTGAGTGGTCCAAAGTCATGTTCTCTGATGAAAGTAAATTTTGCATTTCCTTTGGAAATCAAGGTCCCAGAGTCTGGAGGAAAAGAAGAGAGGCACTTCATCCACGTTGCTTGAAGTCCAGTGTAAAGTTTCCACAGTCAGTGATGGTTTGGGGTGCCATGTCATCTGCTGGTGTTGGTCCATTGTGTTTTCTGAGGTCCAGGGTCAACGCAGCCACATACCAGGAAGTTTTAGAGCACTTCATGCTTCCTGCAGCTGACCAACTTTTTGGAGATGCAGATTTCATTTTCCAACAGGACTTGGCACCTGCACACAGTGCCAAAGCTACCAGTACCTGGTTGAAGGACCATGGTATCCCTGTTCTTAATTGGCCAGCACACTCTCCTGACCTTAACCCCATAGAAAATCTATGGGGTATTGTGAAGAAGAAGATGCAATACACCAGACCCAACAATTCAGAAGAGCTAAAAGCCACTATTAGAGCAACCTGGGCTATCATAACACCTGAGCAGTGCCACAGACTGATCGACTCCATGCCACGCCGCATTGCTGCAGTAATACAGGCCAAAGGAGGCCCAACTAAATACTGAGTGCTGTACATGCTCATACTTTTCATGTTCATACTTTTCAGTTGGCCAACATTTCTATAAATCCTTTGTTTTTATTGGTCTTCAGCAATATTCTAATTTTCTGATATGATGAATTTGAGATTTTCATTTGTTGTCATTTGTAATCATCAAAATTAAACAAAATAAACATCTGAAATATATGAGTTTGTATGTAATGTATGAATATAATATACAAGTTTCACTTTTTAAATGGAATTACTGAAATCAATCTACTTTTTCATGATATTCTAATTTTATGACCAGCACCTGTATATATATATATAAAATGAAAACTATATTTCAAAATAACACAAAAGAAATGAATTCCTCTCATGGCTTTCCCATTCTCTTGGCTGATTATTGGTTGTTTTGGTAATGAAGATGGAAACCGGGAAAGGTTTTACAGCATACTTAGGATAAGGAAAAAACAACCAAACAGTCATGTTTCTATTAGAATGTCCAAAAGGTAAATGAATATACAATGTAAAATCTAAAAAAAATAAAACCACCCCTGTTGAGTTTACATGTTCTTCTGCAGGATAAACTTTAAACGACAGCTTGAGTGTAATTTGTATTTGGGACTTCTGAACCAAGCTTTAAGTCACAACACGCTAAAAAAGGATGGAGACATAGATATAAAGAGACACAAAAACATGTGAATGTGAAACTTGTAATCATAGCCACTCAGCTGCATGAATACAGTGCCTTTGCAAACATAATTATGCCCCTTTAGACCTTATCACTTTTTCATGTGACAGCCACAACATTCAGCCTTTAGGATTTTATGTGACACATCGAACCAAAGTTTTTAAAATAATTTTTTACAAACAAAATTCATTTAAGTGCAGTGGGCATTTGGACTGCTTTTACCAAAATACCCTGAAATAAAATCCAGTGTAAGTTCAGGCCTTATTGAATAAAAACAATATGAAGTCCACTGTGCAAAGTGCCAAAGTCACGCAGAGAAACTGCTAATGTGAGAAGGGAAGCCAAAATTTAACATAGTATATACTGTTTTAATGTATTTACTTTCTTTTTTACCCAAACATTTCTCATTTTAGCCTGTGTATGCCATCCATCCATCTTTCCATTCATTTTCCGTAACGCTGAGGGATGCTGGTGCCTATCTCCACATGTCAGGTCACCAGTCTATCGCAGGAACATGTGTATGCCTTGTGTCATTAACACCATGTCTCCTTTAGTTTAATTTTTAAACTGTTGTTCCTTCTCATTTTACTCTGCACCTCTACCCATAACCTTTCCTCTGTCTACTTGTTAAGCAACAGCCATATAGAACTCCCACTATAAGGGTATTTATATTCTATACTAGGTGCTATGTATGACAGAAAACTACTCTGCAAACCACCATGTACACACTACCTTTACATTATAACATGGTGGTAGCAGCATCATGCTATGGGGTTACTTTTCTTCTAAAGAAATGGGGAAACTGAAGTCAACTCTGGGGCTATACTGGACAAAAACATGCGGATCTAAAATAAATAAGTTCTACAAGCATTGATGTAGGAGGACTGAATGCAAACCCTTAACCTGACTCTGCCAGATGGATTTGCTCCGCATATCCATCTGGACACCTTCCGTTGAAGTAATTTTGAGAAGGGGTGAAAATACTGGTTAGCTGATTGGCCTATGTTGGTGATAGACGGGCCAAATAAACCAATCAGGTCAACAAAGCATATGACATAACAGAGCGACGACGAAGAGGAGCCAATTGATAGATCAAACTCTTGCCGAAACCAGTCGGGAGAAGAGCAAAAACATCTTTTCCTCTGAGAAAAGCCTCCAGAGCAGTGTTTTGCTCTTCTTTCAGTGAAGAAATACTCTGTAATTCCGATAAAACTTGCTCGATAGCCACGCTAACGCTAGTTTCATCGGCTGAAGCCGCCATGTTCTTTAGACTGAACTGTCGCGCTTCTCGTTGCGTCACACCTCAACCCGCCTCAAAGCCAACGCTGATTGGACGTTCGTTTGGTGAACGGCTCCAAATTTTCTTCAACGGAGAGTCTCCAGACTGATCTGCGAGTGAAATCTTGAAAGCTTGCGTGATCAGGATGGTCTCACGAGGCTAGCAAACCCTCACCACACTGTCCAGATTTTATTTGTAAAACAAAAGTAGATGAAAGATCAGTTTAAATTTGTGATTATAATGTAATAATCTGAAAGGGCAAAACAGTTTTGCAAGGCACTGCATCCCTCTCACTAAAGGTGGAGCTTTAAAGTCAGGCAGGTGTTTTGTAAATGCATTTAATTATCAAGCCATTTGCTTACAGATTTATAACTTTAAAAAACCAACTTCAGCTCATTATAGTAAAAGTTTAGTGTTTTCAATTGAAGCAAAATGAGGAGCAGAATAACGGACAGGGCTTTAGATGTAAATCTCAGGAACTGAATGATCACGTCTGAAGTACGAGGGGATTACAGGGGGAAGGGGAGACGTTGGGGGGGAAAGTGGATGGAGGATAGGAGGAGAGGAGAGGAAGATGCTACACATCTGTGGAGGTGGAGAGAACAAAGCAGGAGAGGACTGAGAGGTGAAAGGAGGCAGAGTGGGTTTGGGGGGTGGGAGGGAGTAGGAAGAGGGTAGATTTAGAGCAGAAGGAGAGAAGCTGGGAGGAAAGAAGAAGGTGGAACATCTAAAAGGACTTTGGGGAGTCGGTGGAGGAGAAGGGGAGTAAGGCAAGGCAGATAAATGAGGGAGAACAGGAGCAACAGGCAGGAGGTAAACAGGGGGTGTGGGAGGGGGGGAAGGGAAGGTGAAGACTGAGGAGGACAAAAGTCTAGTTTCAATCAGACAAGAAGGCGTATAGATGGAGTTTAAAGGCTGACAGGTTTTAGGATACAAAGGGAGAGAAGGACTATTAACTTTAGGAGCTGCGTTATTGCAAATGCACAAGACACATGAGAAGAAACAGGACGGTGATAGTTAGACAGTAATCAGACAAAAACACAAACAGCATGCAAAACAGACATGATAAGCGCTGACAGTAAACGGAAAAAAAAGGAACTGATGAAGGAGACAATGGTCTTCAAAATGCAGCATTTCTGCAGTCAGAGGTTTGCTGATTAGCTGATTAACCACAAGATCCGAAACTGGGAACTTCTTCATTAACTAACCTTGAAAACGTTTAAAACTCAAGGTAGTCAATTTGTTTCTTGTTGTAGCCACAACAGTAGCCATAATAGTAGCCGTACTAGTGGGCTACAAAGAAGGAAATCCACAAAGACTATTCTAAAAAAAAGCGCAGAAATTTAGAGGCTGGAGCGGTTAAATATCTAAATCAAAGTTACAAATTATCATAAAGTATATCATAAATATATAAAAAAAATATATATATAAGGAAAGTTCATTTATTTCACGATTTCTACTTTAAAAAGTGAACCTTTGTATAAATAATTACAATTTAATTTGGTGACTAATATATTCCAACCTTTTTCCCTTTTTGTGTTTCTCTTTTACTCTAAACATCAGAAAAAGAGAAAACACAAAGGAGCCGATATTATAATATGAAGTTTTTTAATCACTAATTAACTTTTTAAGGTGCTTCTTATGCCTAATGCTTTCGACAATACCTTACTACCAAGATATTCTGAGCAAGAGGATCTAAGAACATAAGCTAAGGCCTACAATTTATTATAATCTGATCAACCTTACAATTCCTCTTCATTTGCAATTGGCTAAACTGCCTTAAAGTGGCATCAAAGAGATCTAACATGTCAGCAAATCAGCATAGGACCAATAGAGCATGATGATGGAGTTTTAATAGATGGTTGACAGAGAGGACAGCAGCAGAAGCAGGCATCTGATCCAGAAGCTGCCATGGTTATTAGATGTACTCATTCCTGGGATTCAGCTGGTTAGTATTGCTGTTTACTGCCAGGATAATTTGCTGTAGACATTAGTTGCTCAGAAGCAAGAGGAAGAAGAGGAGGAAGAGGATGGGAGTCTGCTGGTCTCAAAGCAGAGGAAGCTACAGTGGAGCGTAAAGAACAGGAGGCTTGGAGGACAGAGGAGTAGCAGATACAGTACAGCTAGCAGCAGTAGAAGAAAAACACAGCAAATAAAACAGTAATTTCAACTCATCTGTGAGTGTCATCTCAACTTAGAGGGATCAAAACTCCTAGCTGAGTTGAAAAGCCTTTACCTACGAAAAAAGGATTAGGGCCACTGGAAAAAAAAAGTTTATTGATTTAAAATTTTTATTTCAATTTAGTATTGGAAAAAAGTCAGAATTCAGCTTTTTTCTCAGAATTCTGACTTTAATCTCAGAATTCTGACTTTTTTCTCAGAATTCTGACTTTCATCTCAGAATTCTGACTTTTTTATTGTCAGAATTCAGTCAGAATTCTGAGATGAAAGTCAGAATTCTGACTTTTTTCTCAGAATTCTGACTTTAATCTCAGAATTCTGACTTTTTTCCCATACTAAACTGAAATAAACTTTAAAAATCAGTTAACTTTATTTTTTCCACTGGCCCTAATCCTCTTCCGTATTTACCAGTTTAGAAATTGTTAAAAGAGTATTCTTATGTGATTAAGAAAAGCAGGCAGCCTTGAGCACAAGTCATGGATGCAGTTAATTGTCCTTAATCACTGAGAAACTGCCTTAACCCTTAAAACTATACAAAGATCTCATTGTTTCAAAATCACAAGGATCTTTGAATTAAGATGTGTTTAGGAACATCTATATGGCAGATTGGATATCAGATTACTGGCATCGTTTTGATTAAAATATATTAGGGTGCAAAATTAAAGTGAGTTAAAAGCAAATAAATGTGTTTCCATGCATACAACTCAGAGTAACGGAAAGTAAAAAAAAAATAATTATAATGATCCTCAGTGGGTCCAGCATAACAAGAAATCACTGCTACGTTTCATTCATTAGCAGGAAAGAGAAAAGGAAAGAGGTAGAGAGGATAAAAACAGACTTTCCGTACTGTATTAACGCAAACATGCTGTTCTGAGGAACCTGTTGCTCCCCTTTGGCTTAAAGGAAGATATTTTCTATTAAAGTATCAAATACTGACCCAAACAATATTATTATTATTACAAAAATGTCCAAACTGCTGTCTTGCCTCATCTGACAAAGAAACCTCATCCATTTGTTTTTCTAAATAATCAAATTAATCAGATGAGACAGACAGCGATCACTTCTCTCATCATGCGTTTGTGCATTTTCCATAAACAAACACACACAAAAGAATCGTGCACCATCAGTGATGCAGATTTTGAAGCATTCAGAACCCTTATTATGTTTTCCCTTTTCTAAAAGCCTACATGATAACTCCAGTGAAGCTATAGAATTAGGCTTAATCAAGTAACTAGAGCCTTTAGGTGGTTTTTGTAGCTCTCTAAGTGTTCGGTCCTACCTGACTGCTTCAGTGTTTGTGTGCACAGTCAGCTCTAACTATCTGGCTGAAAGAGGAAGTGAAAAATGAAGGGATAGACTGAGAGGATAGTTCAGCTAGGGTGGGCTACACTTTACCATCGGACTGATCCGGGAATACTGCGTTATCATCGGCAAAGCAGCGTGTGCCTGTTATGTTACCGTAGTCAAATATGGGCCCTTCCAGTAAAGTCACAATATCCAACCGATTGATCTTAGTCAGCACCGCAGTTAAAGTATCCGCTGGAGAGAAGAGAGGAAAAAACAGACAGGGAGAGGGACATAAGAGTATTTTTGAGTCATGTTTTGATCAACAAACAGCAGTTGTTTTTTTTTGGTGAATTATTTGGTTTGACCTCATTAGCAAAATAGATTTGACTATTTCAGTCACAGGACAGAACTTCTTGTGACTGAGGAAATTGTTACTTACCCAACTTAGGAGAGAAGAAAATGAGAAAATATAATAAAATCTTAAAAGACAAAACTTGACAAAGCAGCAACGCTCAACACATGCGTGATTCGACTTTTAACACAATAAAAACAGATAACGGAGCTGTTGAAATGACTTCTTTGGACACTAATAGTTAATGCAGCCACATAAACATCTGTAAACAGCTCAGAGACAGGAGATGGTAGGAAAGCCAGCTGGCCCAAGTGGAACTAGGACTGGACAATCATTTAATGCAAACATATCTTGTGATATAGTTTTATTCATTAATAGTGATTTGACTTTCAAACACAGTTACTGTACTTCGATATAGTTACGACAGGGTTACGGTGTTTGTCACTTTCTGACATTTAGGACGCAGCGGATTAGAGTCACACAGAAAGAGACGCTACAGTCTGACAACATGTGTGATGGCGTACAACAACTGCAGGTCAGTGGCTGCAGCTGTAAGCTGAGCTCAGCGGCAGGCTAAACTCTCCAACACTTCGAGATTTCGCTACAGATTTTGATTTTATTTAGTTCTAACTGAGCTGATTATGGCTTCAATAAAGGTTTGATTTGTGGTTGAGTGCTTATTCGTGTTGTCAATTCAGTTTATTTATACAGTGCCAATTCCCAACAAATTTACAGTTCACCAGATCATACAGTCAAATTGATTCAAGTTTTTTATCTAAGAAAAACCAGTTGATTGCATCGACTAATTGACTCGAATGCAATTCCTCACACTAGGCATGCTTTTAGCGAGAGTGGAGAGGAAAAACTCCCTTTTAACAGGAAGAAACCTCCAGCAGAACCAGGTATTTGCTGTCGGCAATTGTTGTACCCAAGTAAAAGAAAATAGGGCGGGGTTCAGTTTTTAATTCTTTGGCTACGTTCAGACTTAAGGCCTTAATGCTCAAATCCGTTTTTTTTTTTTTGCGTTGCCATTCACATTTTGGAATTTAAGCGACTCGTATGTGATCTCCTTTGTGAACTGCATCCATACAACGCAAGTGTCCCGCATGTGCATTAGAGGATGCAATGACGTCACAAGCAAGTGTGCTCTGTGTTTATGGAAGCAAACATGGATGGTAGTGCTGGAGCGCATCTAGCGATCTTTCCCGACCTTAAAAACTCAATCTTTTCAAGATGGTAAAAAAAAAAAAAGACTTCTCTCTGCATTACAGTTCGTCTCTTCATATCGTTCGTTTTTTCCTTCCCACATCTGCATAGCAGGACGCTGAATAGTGACCTTTGATGAGTATTAATGATGTTCAGGTCAGGTGAATGCGACCTGGCCGCATTTGAAAAGATCAGATTCGTATTAGATTCAGGTCCACAGAGCCAAGTGGCCTCAGTGGCACTGGAAAAAATCGGATCTATGTGGTTCAGATCAGATACAGGTCGCATACAGGCAAAAAAAAAAACTTATTTGGGTCAATTTAGGCTTTCAGAGTCCTTGTGTCCTTGGGCAAGGCACTTCACCTGCATTGCCTACTGATGGTGGTCAGAGGGACTGGTGACGTCAGTGTAGTTATTTTGGTATCCATGTTGTTTGAGTCAGCCCACGTCTTCCACTGTGACTGCTACAGAAATGGTGCTGCACTGCACAGCAAAAGGGCTCCATGTGTTGTGGTCCAGAGGTCTCTCAACTTTTCTCCACCAGAGGGAGCCTGAAATCTTCCTCCTGAGGGCATGAGCAGACTTCTGCACACCTGCTCCCCATCTGCTCGTTTGGAGGCTTTTTAAGGAGGAGGAGGCTGACACTTCTCTGCCAGTTTTGTCAGTAATGGTACCGGCAAACTTTGAGCCTGCTCAACCCAGATCTGCTTCCTGATTTTGAACCCACCTGACTCTGTGTTTTTCTGCCTCTCAGATCCTGAAATATCTGGAGATCAGCCAACTTCAAGACAAAACTCTCGCTGCCTGGAGCCTTACCTGTCTGCCCTCCGCCTCAGACCTCAGCCCTCAACCTGCCGACCAGCCTCTGGACCCTCAAGGTTTCCCCCCCCCGACCGGTCAAATACCCCTGAGCAGGTATTTAACCTTAACTGTCACCAAACAGCAAGTTACCTGGATCCAAGCTAACCGTTTCTGTCCTCTTCTAGTTGCCCCCCCTCCCGTGATCAGCCTGACGAACCAAGACAACCATCACCTTATCTTAAAATATTGTCAATAAACCTCATAATTGTTTTTACAGTCTCTTGAGTGTTTTCTGCATGTGGGTTAGAAGACTAGACCCTAACATGACACATGGCGCTATCTAGCAGAGTGGGGTGCAGAGGTAGCCCATTTCCTTCATTGTTTTAGATTAAAAAAAAAAAATCGATATTAGGAACTGAAAGATCGATTTAATAATGGGCAGCTGAAAATCATGATATATTGGCAAACAGATTTTTCGCCTGTCCCCTATATGTAAGTACAAGCCATTTTCCATTTAATAATATTAACAAACAGAATAGCATTAGTCCGACTAGAGCATTACCTCTATAGCATCAATAAGGGCTCATCTTGGTGTTTAAAGCTGTGAAATATGGCCTGATTAATATGATGAGGGAGAAATAATTACATAATTAACTGCGCTTTTTTTTTGGCTTGGCTCTCCGAATTATATATATATATTTTTACAAGTATGTCATAATTTGAGTTTCATAGAAAATAATTTTTCAGAAGAAATCTGTAGTATGCTTTTTGAGCTTTTTTTTTACCGTTTTTTTCAAGGCTTACTTTATTTATATCACTATTGGAATCTTATCGACTGAAATTAAGAAATATACCGTGATATTAATTTTGTCCATATTGTTCAGCCATATATCGCATCAAACATATAAATGAGCAATAATTAAGTCAGATGTACAAAGCCTTTTCAATTTCCCACACTTTCTGCTTACTTGTGGCATTTTTACCATCCCTGTGTACCCATTTCTTTAGTAGCATAAAACTCTGTGCTGTCAGAGAATTGGGGTTTTCCACTCTGATGAAGTTGATTTCTTCCACTGAGAAATTCAACTCCCTGGCCAGCTCTGTAAAAACAAAAAGAACAAAGCATCACAAAACATTATCTATTGCAGTAATTAGAGAGAAAGAAAATCAACATTTATTTGACTACATAATGTATAAAATGTCTGCTTATCCTTATAATATTAATAATAATATATATTTAAAAATGCACTCTGGAAGTGCAGACCTCTGCCAAGCAGCAAATCTTCCCCCATATTGTGACTTCAACCTTTAGCCAAAACTCACACATGATCTGAATCATTACGACATTGTAATGAATTGCTCCTTGACACGAGGCGCACCTCTGGTAAAAATGTCTTCAAAATCTGTTCATAACTTTTCAAGTTATCCTGTACACACGCAGACGGATAGACAAGAGGTAATAATAATAATTATTATCATCAAATGAGTGCTAATAGTTGCCCTAATGCCAAATAGTCTGAAAAAAATAAAGTACTGCTGCACACATGGGTGGATGGATGTTATTTAGCAAGAAAATGGTTTTAATTTGAACTCTAAGCTGCATATATCAGAAACTATGTCGTGATTTCTGATTATGGCACAATTCACTATACATTTTTAATAGAATTAAACAATCGGACTTTAAATAAATAACCTGCAACTGTAGAAATATGCCGAACACCCACTCAAGCTAACGAGAAATGGGGAGATGCTGCATGCTGAAAGCTTAAAATCCGAACAACTCTGTAAGCTACAGCTGCACAACAGAAGCTCACATTAAATATAGATTCTTTACTCTAGATGGAAAAAGCTCTACAACTGAAATCTGTACAAAGTGACAGGGTCACACCTATCTGTGCACATGCAGGCCAGCGTGAATCTGTACTGCAGTGCAGGATGCCAAGCTTCGACTGAAATGCAGAGGCCACACCCCTATTACTGCTGATGGGGAAAAATACACAAAAATATCCCCCTAAACCAGAGAGAAAACCAGAACCGTTGGGAAAAAGACTGCAGGACGGTTTGAAGCCCTTTATGAAGACGAACGTTTATTTCCCATTCCATCAAACCTTTGGCTTTATAAGATATAAACTAATCAAAATGAACAAAAGTAGAAAGTTGAAATAGTATACTCTAAGATAAATCTCAGATAATTCTACTTTCTAACCCAACCACTGAAATACATAAACTTTTAGATGATTTTCTAATTTAATAGGAGGCGCCTGTAATTGGGCCAACAATCATTAACTTGCATGTCTTGAGGCACTAAAACCCTGAAAATGATTGCAGGAAATCAATCACACGTAGCCTCACAATAATAAAGTGCCTACTCTAATGCAGCATATCCCACCTATGAAGGCCAGAGGGTGATCCCGCAAAAAATGGATTAGAACAGCAGTAGGTCTGAGTTAAAACCCATCGACTAAGCTGAATGAACCAGTAAGTTCCTATAATACACAGTTTGAAGCAGTGCTATGTGTTTTATGTTAATACTCTGACTCCAGTGATTAGGATACAATAAAAAAACTCAATATATGAATCATAATATTATGACTAACCAGTATAAATTCCACTGCGGTGCTGCTCAATAAAATTGCTTTAACTCTCCACTGGATGGCAACAGTGTAACACTATCAAACTCAAACAATGAAGCCTGATTTTAAGCCAGCTGAATCATCAGTCTCATTTTCATACTTCCTTGGTGCATTCTGCAGAAAACCGAAAGGTATTTAGAAGCTCACCGGTCCAGCTGAGGCCGAGGTGGTCGGCTACGATCGCCATACGGACGTTTGTTCTCTCACATGGGCTTTGAGGGCCTGAGTGAGTAAAGGCAGAAAACAAACACTTAGCAGCACATAAAGATGGTAAGATCCAAATGAGTTAGATATGATTCACAAACAAACAAAATGTCTTTCAAAGAGCTCACTAACATCTACAGAAAGAAACCCAATGGGACAGTAAACTTAGAGTCGGCTCATAATAATATGATGCAACTACAAAGGCACTGACAGTTATTTGGGAAGCTAATGTCTAAAGTTAAAATAAACAATAATAAACATGATCTTTTTTTTTCATGATGGTATAAAATATTTTATCTTTATTGATCCAGATCTTAATTTTTCTGGCCAGACCCTCCTCAAACTTTATGTCCTAGTTGGAAAAAAATATCCAACTTTCAAGTTGATTAAAAAACTGCCAGCAATAAATAGAAAAATATTCAAAGTAAAGCTCAAAAATATCTAATTTACTTTTAAAAGTAGATCAGTGAGTGTAAATCCGTAATCCATGACTTTCTTGTAAAGCAGCCCTGTTTTCTTATCTTCTACTGTAATAAGGTACCTTATTGTGGGGATTTTAATATGTTATGACATTACAAAACAATTGCTATTCCAGAAATTTAAAGCAGTTATTAGAAAATATTTAAGAGACTGTAACTGTGACAAACAAAGCTGAACAAGGACATAAGTTTCAGCTTTAAGCACACAAAATACGCAACATTTTCTTGAGGGGAAGGCCTGGATGAAGACTTTCCTGTCTAACCATCACCAAAGCATGTAAACATGTTTGATTTACTAAATGTTAATGAGACTTTAACTTGGACTGTGTGCTTTTGTCAGAAGAATGTGTGAAAAAGCATCTTAAACCTGCAGCTTAGTGGTGAGCAGGATCTAAGACGTAGTGGGCCTGTTATCTCAGAAACCATTTAGAAACATTAAGAGTGCATTGCGTAACTACAGCTTTTAAATATTGGGAAATTTTAATAGAAAATCAGTTCAATATAAGGTGATTTACTCCAACTTTGTGAAACAGCAAAGCAGTGAAGTAAGTGATTTCCAACTGCACAAAGTATTAATAGGAAATGCAAACTGCATTGTAACTAAAGTCCAGCTTTCCTTCTTTGTATGATTTCTTAACAAACAAACACAAAATTTATTCTTCACAATAAAAGTTTTTTTAACGCAGACATGAACCATCTCTACTCAAAAAATTATATTATCACCTGAACTTCTTTACAAATTTGCTACATGTAAGCCAAACTTCAATTTGATATATTTTTTTTGTGTATTAAACAACCATAAAATACTGCAAAATCATTTGGTAAAATAAAAAAAAAAGATTTTTGTTAAAACTTTGTGCCTAAAAAAACCATGGGATTTTTATTAGCTCCAGAATTAGTTTTGTTTGAATTGTTGCTATATTGATCTTGAGCAATTAGACATTATATTTTGTATAAGTAGCTTAAATTTAGATCTAACAGAGAGAAACTATGTTCGTCTTTTAAATGGCCTTGCCACAGATTCTTAATTAGATTCAGGTTCAGATAACTAAAAATATAAGTAGTTGGTTATGCTGCATGGGTATCAAAGTAAAGAGGGTTTATTACAAAAGTGATCTGATAAATTCCAGATTTTATTATTTTAGAAAAAAAAAAAAAAAAAAAAACTTCCATCATTATACTCAATAATTATGCAAAACTACATATTTGATTGAAATACAAACTGATATTGCAGGTAAAAATCTGACAGCTGTTTAAAAAAATAAAATAAAAGCAGCGCCAAACATCTATGGATCAGTAGTATTTAAAGCTTGAGGATTTGTGAGGCCAGAAAAGTGTATCACACTTTCATCTTAAATGTCTATCCGCTTATATAAGTAATAACAGTTTTTGTACTTAAGAGGTTTCTATCTCAACACTAAAAATAAACTGTATATCTCCTGGTAGATTTTTCTCTCACTGATAAAAACAGCTAAAGGGAACCAACTCACTTTGATTTTGTGGAATAGTTACCAGCTAACATTTATTTGACAATATATTGTTCTTAAAGTGATTTGATAATGCAGAAATACCACAAAATGATCTATTTAAACCAAATGAACCAACCTCCCTCTCACAAAAAAAAGAAAGATAAATTGTTCCCTAAGTTATGTTGACAGTGAAGGTGAAAACTGTGTCTCCTTGTGAAATGTAAGGCTAAAGTCACTGGAAGTGCAATCAAACTGACAAGAGTGAAGACACACAGTATAAAGGGGAATTTATCTCAATCTGCCACTTCAATGTCCCTGCAAACCACTGGTCCTAAAATAATTGATCATATTTTTCGTTATTTTTGATACACCCAAACCTGACCTAACCCCAAAGGAAGGAAGTTTATCTCTTTGCCTCTACAACAAGGATTACCAACTCCATTCCTCATGGGCTAGTGTCCTGCATGTTTTAGATTAACTCCACTGCTAGGGATACCGATACTTTAATTATCTCCTCAGCTTGTGATCAAGTTCTGCAAAGGCATGGCAGTAAACAAAAATATGATTTAAATGTGTTCAATCAGGGAAAGACCTAAAACATGTAAGACTCTAGCCCTTGAAGACTACACCTTGCCACCTCAGCTCAGAGCTACATCAAACAGCACAGGACACAGATAACAGGAAGGACAGGAAGAAGACAGCTACACTTACAGTACGCCACATTACAGACCACCAACAATAGCTACATGCATCTTATAGAGAAAGATAAAGTGCTTAAAATGTTGAGAAAGAGTTTACAAACTAGTCTCGTTCTCCATCACAGGAGTCCTGTTTGGTTGATCAACCTGACTCCCTTCCTCCATCTGCTCACGCTTCTTCTCTCCATGTGTCCACCTAATCTTCAGCTTGCTCGTCCTCAGCCTCTGACTGAGATCTCTAGTGGGTGGTGGTGATGTGGTGGTGGAAGTGGGGGTGGAGGTAGAAGTGCAGGAAGGACGGGAACTCCTAGAAGCTCTAGACGGTTTTGACAGGGATTTGTTCCTGGCAGTACTGTGGAAGCAGCCCTCCTCATTGGAGGGAAGAGTTTTTCCCACTAACTTAGTTTCAGCCTCCTTGAGTTTAGTTTTTTTTAAATGGTTGGCTGCCTTGCTTTTAACAGCCTTTGTTGAAGAGTTCCTTAAGACTATTGAACTATTATCACTTTTGTATTGGGGTTGAGTTCTTCCCTTTTTAACATTTTCCCTATAATTTCCTCTAACTGTAGGACTGTTTTTGGCCAGCATCTGCTCTTGGAAACAAGAAGGGTTTTTAATGGCTTTCAATATAGGGATTCGGGATTTTGGAAATAAAGATTTAAAAGGGTCCAGTCTTTCCCTGACTTCATGTTTAATCTCATGTGTCCTAAAAGAGAATCCATAAACATGTTCTTTTAAAATACCCATTGATACTTGATTCCTTTGACTGCATAGATTGTGGCCAACTACCCTCAAGGGCAACTTGGATCTGATTATACCGCCTTTGACTCCTTTGGCCATTTTTGATATTGCTATATTAGAAACAACCTTTCCTTTTGCATAGTGTTGCTCCAGCTGACTTGAAGAAGCATCTGTCCTACTAACCTCCCGCTGAGTTGGTCTTGAAGCAGACAACATGCTACATACAATACCGCCAACTTGAGCAATGCCTAAACTGGCGTTAGATGGAGTGCTACTAGTATTATTGCTCATTTTTTGCAGATTATTTGTCTGTTGTGAAGGTGCTGAAGGACAATATTGGCTTTGGTGATAAGTATTTTCAATCTCTGAGGTTGGTTTTGGCATACCTGAACAAGTATTGTTTTTAGAGTAGTATCCCATAGCATATGACTGTTCCTTCAAAGAGTTATCTGCTATGTTCATTGTATCAAAATGACAGTAATCTGCATAGTCTGGTATAATACTATAAAACCTATCTACAGTATTCCCTGAGACTTCATCACTACTGTTATTAAAGGTGCTTGTATTAGTAGTGCTATTTGACTTGTTAGGGGATGTTAGCGTTAAACCTGCTCTAAAAGTGGAGAATTTAGGCTCCATGTTGGAAGCTGGCTCTTTGCATGTGCTGTAACCAGACACATTGGGTATCTCTACAGTGGTAGTCTGAATGGAGACTTGAGGGACTGATAAGGTATAATGAGAATTAAACTCATTCATTTGTTGTGCGGAGGCATCCTTCTCTAAGTCCCTGACCCTGTACCTTCCCGCTGAGTAGTAATGCTCACCAATCTGAAAAAACTGGAGCCTTTCCTCCACCATGTCCCTCTTGCTCATGTCAATTGCACCACTGCGCGTCATCTCAAACATCTTCCCTTCATGGAAGGGGAAAGGATTTGGTTCACTCGTTGGGGTGCTATCATCCGTTGGAGTTTGGGCAGGGGTAGTTTCTGCTGTTGTAGCCTGAGACTGGTCTTCAACTGCTAGTCCATAAGGCTTTGGCTCCCCATTGTTGTCACGTGACCCACCCATATCAACGATTTCTCCTTCACCACCTTTACTTGACCATGGATCAAAGTCAAGCCCTTTAGTGGCAACAGTCTTAAAAGGAGAATTGAACTCCTCTTCTATTTTGTAACTAAAATAAGAGTCTGAAAATCCCTCTTTTTCTGAGGGTCTTTGTTCCTGGGTCTTTGCTTCATCTTTATTTACACTTTCAAATTTTCCATTACATGTAGATGTTTCTTTTTTCAAAGTGTCCTTCTGTAATTCCTCTGGTGTCTTTTCCTCCTCAATAACTTCAAGTTTGGTCGGGGGAAAAGACCGATCAGAAGACCTAAATGTGTCTGTTGTCCAGACATCTCTCCGGGTGTCTGAAAGTCCAAGAAGCCGTAAGTCAGCCTGCTCGCACAGGCCATCATCTTCATCTTGAAGCTCATAGCCATCAAGAGAGTCTATCTCTGTGGCATCTGTGTCATGAGAAAACTCAGCTGTTGTGGCTATAGAACAGTCTGTTATTGACTGATCATTTCCATTTTGTTCACAGTCATTTTCCTCAACTTTACCATTGGAAACTTTGGAACCATTGGTGGAGCCGTCGGACCCACCAGGTTCTTTGTTGCCATTTTTGTCATGTCTTTTGGGTTTAGGTGCTTTTTCTTTCTCCTTTTTATTTTCCTCCTCAGGAACATTTGAGGCCAATTTCTTACAAGGAATTGGTTGGAAGATTGACTCATCATTTTCGTCTTCAGCATTAGATTGACTGTCATCTGTACTAAGGGGCACAGGCGTAGGGGGTTGTATACGTATGACAGGTTCAGTTAGATGCTTGTCATGTTCCTCCTGTAAATTCACTTCCATCATTTCGGTTTCTGTCTCTGAAGAAGCACATGAGTCCTTTCTCTCTGTGTCTGAAATTTCTGAAGCTGAATCCAGAGGGGGAGGGGGAGGAAACTCAATATATGCAATGCCCTTGTCTTTTGACATTTCTTCTTGCTCCTTGCCTTTTGTTTCACCAACAGTGTTGATGATTGTTTCTTCTATCTTAAAATTATCAGGCAACGCCTGTTGATTGTCATTAATTTTATTTTCTTCTTTATTAGCATTAACAAGGTCTGCTTGTGCATCATGGACATTGGTTTTACTTTCAATTGTTGCCTCTTTTAAAGAGAAAACTGTATTTCCTTGACCATCTTCCTCCGAGTCCTCAGACACCTCCATGATGGGGCTTGGCTTGCCCGAAATGAATTCTAAAAAGCCATCAGGTGTTTTGCACGTGAGATCATAGCTGACTTCTTCAGAACTGGGGGTTTCTGGTGTAAGAGGGCTTTTACCTGAACTGTCTATGAAAGAAACTTGTTCTAAAGTGTCATCCTCTGGGCTTATGGGACTAATTGCAGAGTTTGACTTCTGTTTGACTGTGTGCAGTGCTCCCTTAGCCTCCCTCTCTGCCTGTCTGCCAACCTGGACATAAACAGGCAATGTTTTAATGCCTTTAAAGTTTTCTTTGGTTGTTACAGTAACTGGAGGGGTTATTACATTTTCCAGTATTTCTCCGGGGCTAGGTAGGTTATTGGAGTTTGAATCTTTTGGTAAATTATCAAGGATTTCAAATGTAAGCTCTGTTTTTGCTAGGCCTACATCTGGACTTTTAGGTTTAGATAGTGTAGGAATCTGTGAGGGCTTTGTTGTTATCTGTTTCTTTGTGAGACTGTTATCTAAACAGGGGGCTGTTGTTCTTACAGGTATCTGAGATTCTGTCTTTTTTCTAAGGTTTTTGTTTAGTGGTTCCTCTTCATCCTTCTTTGGCAGTTCAGATTTTGCATCTTGGTTAAATGACAAATTTTTTTGGGATTGCTGATATTTTTTACCGTCATTGTCACAAACATTGGGGGTCCTAACAGCATGTCTCTTATTACTTTCTTTAATGTCCTGGGTTTCCCTAAATTGACTATCTTGACCTCTAAGTGGAGCTTTATCAGTCTTAGTTTCACTAATGTTGTGGGAGGGTTCAATTACATTTTTGTTTGGGAGTTTGTCTGTTGTAGGAATTTTAGATGTGTGTATCAGGCCAGGCTTGCAATCTTCTTTGTTCCTAGACTTTTTTTGTATATGTTCTTCTGAGGTCTCGGGTGCTTTTGATGCTTTTCCTGCATTACAAACCTGATAAATGGGAAGTTTGCTTTCCTGTAGTTTCTTTACTGATGGTTTTGGTTGGACTGGTGGAGGAACTTTAGTAGGACTAGACTGACTTTGACTGGCCTTCTGAGCTGCAGATTCAAACTTCATCCTCACTGCACTAACCTTAGATGTTGAGGTTACATGGGAAGGGGAAGGTGGTTCTGATACAGTGGTCTTTGGTTCTTGTTTGACTTTATCATCACTTGTACTGAAGAATACACTTTTCTGCGGACTGTTTGGCACGCTAGAGCTTTTACTTTCAACTTCTGTGCAGCTACCAAAAAATTTACCAACTGAAGCTTCCTTAAGTTTCGTTTTACTGAACACCTCATCTCCTGCTTTAGGTTTCTGTTGTGTTTTTTCTGGACTGCTGCAGGCTGAAGTAGGCCAGGATCTAGGCTCCTTCAGTCGTCTCACTGGCTTTTTCTCAGGAGACTGAAGCTCATCATTAAGCTTCTCTGTTTTATCACGGAAAAATTGAGATACCTCACTGAGCTTTTCCTCAGCTTCCTTCACTGTCTGATCTACACGATCCTCATACAGTAGTTTGTCCCTGCTTCTATCATGCTTGTCCTCAGTAAATCTCATCCATACAGCATGTTTTGGACTGCCCGGTTCTGTTGAGTAATGGAGCACTGTCACCTTGTCAAACTGAGATGGTTCATCCTTTTGCAGGAATTTACCTGATTTAGGGGACCCATCTTTTGAAGACGAAACAAACTCCCTTTTGGGGCTTCCTTGCCCTTGGTTTGTACCCTCAGATCGACCATTTTCCTCAGAAACAATGTGATGGTTTTTATCAGCTACTGTTGAAGAATCTTCTACATCTGAATAAGACTGCATTGATGTTTCAATCTTTTCTGAGAGAAGCATTTTCTCAGCAAACTTATATGACTCTCCTCGGACCTCAGACAGTTCATCATCACAATATTCTATGGAGTGCTGGCTTAAGAGTTTTAGAGCTTTATAAGAGTCATCTCCTATAAGTTGGGCAGAACTAGGGCGACTGTCCTCTTCTTGTGATACTGGAGTGTTAACACGAGAAGTTTCCAGGAAAGAGGGCAGAGATTCTTCAGCAGTAAAATCTTCTTCTTCCTGCTGGGGCTCATCATAATCAGTAAGCTCCCTGATCCCACGATCACTTTTGTAAACGTATAGCTCAGGGTGTTTCTTTGTTTCTCGGAAAATAACCTCGGTTGGATCTGCTGTGCTGTGGCCCTTTTCAATATGGACCTCAATTATCCTTTCAACTTTGGGTTTGGATTTAATGTCCCGATCTAGAAACCTGGGAGTCAGCTCATCACCTTTAACCATGTCTTGATTAGATTGGTGCTCAAAGAGGCCTGCCAGTTCTTTTGATGGGTCACGACCTGATTGAAAAGCTTTCATGATATCTCTGACAGACATGGCTTCTTCTAACATCTCTTTGCCATCAGTTAACTGAGGCTTGTGATATACCATACGAGTTGTGGTCGTGATGTGAGTTTCCTCTTTGAGACACATGCTTTTGTTCATCAAGGCATCATCTTCTGGCATTTTCATTTGTAAAGCTGTTGTTGATTGGCTTTCCGACTCTAAAGGAGGTAAAGCACATGCAGTCTCCTCTATAAATGCAGGCTCGGAAAGATCATCTGGCTGATCAAAGCTCCTAATGTGGACAACCTCCGTTCTGGTCTCAGTTACACAAGGGGGGATTGGGGAATCTGTAAATAAAGGTTTAGGTCCTGTACTTTCTGCACTTTGAGGAGCGGAAGGAGTCTTTTCACTTCTCGTCTCAAACCCACTGTCTGACAGGGGACTCTTATCCTGCTCGTGAGAAAGCTCCTCAGGGGATTCCAAGATTGTGTCTGACCCTTGGTATGACTCAGCAAGCTTGCTTAAGTCTTTCTCTGAAGGAGACCTGATCATGCCTGAAACAGGCGGAGGCATTTTAAGTTTGTTCTCCTGTATTGTCATTGATGGTTTGAGGACTCGTTTTTGTTTTTCCTCACCTTCCTTTTTCACTTCATCCTCATACTTACTTTTCAGCTCTGCCATTTTTGACAGAGAAGTTGCACCAATATCATTTGTTAAATAATCTACTACTTTAGTTAACTCTAATTCTTTGTTAGACATCAACTGTTGCTTAAAAAGATTGTTTTCACCATACTGAGGGTAGTAGTCTTGAAGGGCATTTCTTTGAGCCTCTTCAATCTCATCTCTAGTAAATTCTTCCCACTCATCCTCTGAACTTGTCTCCTTACCTGCAATGGTCTTACCTTCAGCCATGATATCTTTTTGTAGTATCTCACTGACTTTGAATAAATCTTTTTTTACCTTCTCAACTAATGTATGTGGCTCCTGGTCTTCTAACTTAGACTCTTTAGGAGTTCCAGTGTTTGATGTCTGTACAGTTTTAGCAGCCATTTGTGTATCTGTCTGGAGAATAGCTGTCATTCTGATAAGATCCTGTTTCATTTCTGCTACGTCTTTCAGTATCTCCTGATTTGAGGCTGCGGTTGGATGGATTACTGGTGGTGTTATAAATGGAGGAGATTTTAACTGAGATTTCAATTTTGTTCCAGTAACGCATGAAGGGAATGATGAAGGGGATGAGGATGAGGTAAGAGGAGAATCGGGCAGGGCCATTTTGAGAGACCCTGGCCCTGGTTTAACAGGGCTGTCAGGGATGACATTGATAAGTGAATAAACAGGGACAGTCATTGTATTAGAAGAGACTGCTGGACTTGAGACAGCAGTTCCTGATCTCAGAGAACCATAAGCAGAGGTTACTGTTGCAGATCTGCGTGAAGACGACAGAGACCTAAGTGTCCCATAACCTGAGACTGAGTAAGAGTCTAAAGCTTCATTGATGGCTGCACTGACACTGGAAGTTGCTGCATGGGTCGTGGCTTGGATCCTTTCCTGAAGACTGCTGCTTCTCTCTGAGAGAAGACGTGACGAAGGGGAAGAAGGGGTGGAGGAGGAAGATGGGTATTTAACAGGTGACACTGATCCATTCATCATAGAAAACTCCGAGGAAGGAATGGTTGTTTGACCAGTTGACGAAAGAGGGGAAATCGATGTCCTTCCTCCTCTGGAGGTGAGTGTGGCTTCAACAGAAGTTTTTAGAGATGAGAGACTAGAGTTGCTTTTTACAGCAGAAAAGGTGGTGGCTTCTGTAGCAGCAGTGTTCACAAGGGCAGTTTTAAAAGGCAGATTAGAACTGTAGAAGTTATATAGAGATTTGGGGGATGTGACAGAACCAGTAATGGCTGAAGAACTCTCAGATAAAGAACCATTTGGTATTGAATGATTGAGAGGGATCCTCGATGTGTATGCTGAGGCAAGATTTTTAATTGAAGCTGGATCAGTGGCAGGTTTACTTCCAGATGTCGCAAGGATGGCAGATCCATGAGCAGGGTATGGACCCTGCTGGACAACGGTTTTAATGGGTGAAGGCACAGTCCTGTAAGACCTGATGGGAGAGGATGGTAAGTCGCCGATTGATTTAACTGGGGATGAAGAGGCAGGTGGTGGTGGTGAAGCTCCCAAGGTTGCTTTTGTAGTACATGCAGGTGAAGGTGCTGAAAGTTGCCAGGCAGATTTTAATGGAGCACAAGCTGGTGAGCCTGCCGGTGAATCGGCAGAGGTGAGGAGACCCCCCACTCCTGTGAGCCTTGTTTGGCCAGGGACGGTAATAGGAGCAGTCGACCATGGTGGGTAAGGTCTGGTTGGAAAGACAGGTTTGTGAGGGTGACCAGAAGGCAGTGTTCTTGTTGCTGCACTTCGTTCGACTGCTGTTTCTTCGGTGAATTTAGAGAAAAATGGTGACAAACGGATGATGTAGAAAATAACAACAGAATGCAAAAGAGTAGAGATAACAGGGGGAAAAAAATATGTTTGGGGAAAAAAATAAAGAGGAAAAAAGACAACACCAGAGGAGGAAGAGTTGGTCAGTTAGGCAGTCACATCATTAAGGAGGGAAACACTACATTTTAACTGCTGAGTAAGACATTTGAGTAAGAACAAAAAAAAAAAAAATGGAGCGGCAAAAAATGAAATTGTGTTCTGTGTGGTAAAAAAAAAGTATGTATGTAATGACTCAACCAGCTCCAGGTCATTTTGCCCCATTGCTAACTTGCATTGCCATTTTTTGACCAAGCTATTGACATTTTGTTTAGTTTTACTTGACTTTTATTCTTATTCTATAAACATACATAATAGACTATTAGTCTAATTTTAAAAGGAGTTAGTAAGTTTAATGATAGACCTAAATTTCTCAGATAAATTCATAGGATGTTGTCAAATAGTTTCCCTTACAGATTTTATCTACTTTTGCTTTCCTAGAATCTGATATGTTGCATAATAATACAAAAATAACCTGAATACATATTAAAGCAGTTTAACTGAGAACTGATTGAGAATTGCTTAGCCTACATCATGATGATAGAGATTTAACTGGTGTCTGATTAACCTAAATTGTCTAAAATGTGCAGTAAATCCCTGTCCATTCGGACTTCAAAGCTGCAGTAGGGATTTCTGAGAAAATCATGAAGTTAGCCAAAAAATTTGAACAAGCACTTTTTAAGCTTGATTTATGCTTGACGCATCTATGAGGCTAATTTACATCATTTCTAGCTTTCACGCCCCTCTCATGTGGACAGAATTTACACACCGTGCACCTCGAAAACTTTGCAACGATGCAGACAGATCTATGTGAAAAACATGATGAGCGAGTAACAGCTCTTACCAGTGAGGCTTTGCAAATATACGCAAACATCTAGAGACATCTTTTGATTTAGCTCATAAACAAAAGGTTGTAAAACATTTTTGCAAAACAATGACCGTCGCTCTTGGATGGAATGAAGGGGCTTAGAAAAAGTTGCAAACGCTTCCCTGTGTAATGTGGTCGTATAAGCTTAGGGTTTGCGCTGCACATGCCCCCCCGGAGCAGGCCAGAATAGGAGAAAAGCTGCAAACAATGTGACAGCTGGCTAATTTTCCACACGCATTGTACATGCATCAAGCATAACCCAACCCTTTCAACAACAGTATGAGTGCTGATGGGAAGGGGTGTAAGAAGGATTACACATACCCCTTACACTTCTCCAATTGGTTGTTTCAGACCTGATGCAATGAATTTGTGCAGAAGGCAGTCGAGCCACTGGATGGGGCAAGAATACATTGTCTTCTAAGATGCCAGTAATTACATTTTCTTGGGTCAGGATGTAGATAAAATAATATTTTACGTTCTGTATTATCTTCTGTCACTCATGTTTGGTGTTAAGTTTGTTTGATGATTTAAATGATTCATTTAAGAACAGTAACTGAAAAAGGAGAAATCTGTAAGGGGTAACAATCTTCATACTTTTCTCTATTATTTTTATTTGTTCATATCATAGTTTGGGTTGGTTGACTCATGAATTATGACCCATGCCAAACTATAGGGATGCACAAGCTGAAATCTTTATATCCGAGCATCCCTCAGCATAACTCTACATGACCTTCTGTTACGGCCCCTGGCCTTTTAAGACTGTGCAGGCTTGTTTTGTTATGCAGGTTCAGCTTTGATAAAACACCTTCCTTGCTGGCTGCCTGAAGGCTGCAGAGGAGCAGTGAGCTCATTCGACCAGCAGAGGATTGCCAAGGCAATCAGATGTCGATGAGGCCCCCCCACCATATAAAAGGCTCCTAAAAGCTCTCAATTGGGGGACTGCTAGTAGAAGGAGGTTTAGGCCCCGTCCACACGAAGTCAAAACGAACATGAAACGCTAATATTTTCCAGAATGTTTGTCGTAAAGACGGAGACATAAAATAAATGTGATCGTCCACACGAATGCATGAAAACGCTGCAAAATGTATGCCAGGCCTGTAAGTGGCGCTGTGGTGCCAAAGCAAAAATAGGCGACGAAATGTTGGGCATGCGCACTAATATTTATACATGGTTGCCCTGCGGGTCCATTTTCGTGGTTCAGTCAAATTCAGGTGCTGAACTATGTCGTTGATATTGCTCTGTTCTTTCTGGAGATATTCCAGAAGAAGATTCTGTTGTAAGCCCGACAGCAGGGTGAGTAGCATGAGCAGCAACCATTCAACACAGTACGGCGCCATTGTTGTTGTGATACTGTGTCGCGCATGCCTGTTTAGAGGCGACGCTATGACGCATGCGTGTAAGAAAAAAAATGCGGTTAGAGCTTAAAGATGGAAACGCGAAAACGGCGTTTCAAAATCTTCCCACTCTGAAGGCTTAATAAAAAGAAGATCGTTTACAGACCCCCGAAACGCCGGTTTCGTATGGATGAGAGGCTGGTTTGGTGAAAAATTTGTGTGTTTAGGCCAGGGTTCGGCTTCGTGTGGACGGGGCCTTAGTTAAGCTGTTCCCCCACCTTTGGTGTTTAAAACTGTTTTGGGCAGTTTGAACTCTTTGCTCTCGCTTGTTCTGTATATTGTTTGAATGTGCTTTAGGTGGACTTTGTACAAAATGGAAGCTTGTGTTTGGGAGGTTTGATGCTCCCTTTGTCTTTTCCCTTGAGTTGTTTTGAGTTTAACTAATACTGACTTGTTTGGACATTTTGTAACTTAATTTGCACTTAACCCTTCTTGAATTTGTTGCCCCTTTTCTTATGTTTTAATTGGGTTAAGTTGCATTGTGTTTATGGTCGGTGAAACCATCTTTTATCATAAATAATTTTACATTCACTTATTTTCTCCGGACACATTTTTATGTGACCTTCCCAGAACCTAGGTGCGTAACATCTTCATTTATTCATATTGTATTTCGTGTCTAAACCTATACCTGTAAAGATTTTTTTTATATTCTACTTACAGCTCATTGTATGGACATTTTTTCCCCCCTCAAAATAAAAAGATAGAAATGTCTTTTTTAAAAGGTTTAAATTGTTGTCACAACATTGTAGAGTTAAACCCTTCAATTTAAAGTATGAAATACTTGCCAACAGAATGATCAAAAATACAAAGCTATGCCTGCCTATAGGGCAAAATGACCAGAACCTGACTCAAACAGCAGCAGCAAGAACTGAGGGAATGAACTCAACAAAGCACACAAAGCAGCAAAGTAAATTACGAAGACGATGAATTAGATTGACAGCTGAGGGACAAAATAATAGCAAAAAATATGCACCAAGATAAACAAAAAACAACATGTCTCTTCGGACTTCAAATAATCTATTTTCACAGTGCCTTTTATCTGTTTTGCCCAAAATGTAAAGTCTTTTTCAAATTTAATTTTGGGAAATTGGACAATACGACAAAATAAAACAAAGAGCTGCAGAACTTCCAGTTTCCCTTCACCTTTCAAAACTAAAAGCAACAAAATATGACAAAATGTGCTGCCCAGGACTCCATTTTCAGCCCATTTTGTCATGCAGCATCACACCTGTGACAAGCAATAACTGGTAAAACAGAAAAGGAACTCGAGAACTTCCTGCATGCAATCCTGATCCAAACCAAGCTGCAATAATGCCACAAAGCCAAAACGAGCTTTTAGATTCAAACCACCATAAATGCAAAAAACTGAATTTTACTTTGACTTCCATCCAAAAGAATAAATCTTTGTTGGTAAGTTAAAGTAAAATTTCCAGTTCATCAGAGGAAACTAGAAGGGTGTACACTTCACAATGTGGGAAAGCACAGCACACAAAACTCAAAAAACACTCATGCAAAAATATGTACCATGTCGTGAACAAGCACAAGGACAGTACGTGTCATATGCAGGATGAGAGGTATGTGTTTGTTACAATAGCAAAGTCATTTCTACACAAGATTAATCACTTTAAAAGTTAATTAAACCTCTGCACACTTATTGATGTAATAAAATTAGCATATTTTTAAAGTCTTCAAAGGGGTTTGTTAGTGACAAGTCAAACTCACTCTGTGCAGGCTCGGTCAGATAGCTGTAGCGCTTACGTAAGGCTAGGGATGCAAAGGTATGACGTCGATCTGGCTTTTCAGTCTGCAACAATAGCAAACAACACAAAACTCCTATTAGTTTTAGGTCACCCTGAATTGCAAAGTGCTACAAAATGAGCACTTTTGAAATGAATAATTTAAACCAAACCTTTCAGTCTGACTTAGTTTATATTTATCTAACAACCAATCTATAATTATGCTCGTGGCTACAACGGGTGTGAATATTACAACTAGTGAGTTCTATTACAATAGGATAGGTGAAAAGTCTAATTTTGGAAGTTAATAGATCCTTTTTATCTTATACTTAAGTGTGCAAGGGACAACGACTAGAAATAAGCTGTGATTTTTACAAAGCTACTATATTTCATGCAACACTATTCAGCTAGAGGCGGACGTGAACGAGGAAAGCTGGTAACGCCCCTTGCAAGATATGGTAAAAGAAAAAAATGAGGTTAAAGAGCAGAGCGAGGCCACTACAGATTTGGCGCAGAGGACAGCAGATGGTGGGGAACGTGTGGTTTACCTCGTCCTCGGCATCTGACTCCGAATCCTGGTTCCCAGGATGCATTGCAGAAACGGGGGGAATAACATAATGGAAAGCAGGGGGGAAAAGAAACATCAGGGAGTGAAAAAGGAGTGATTGACAGAAGCTTAAACACTGAAGTGAAGCCACTTCAGTGAAACCAAAAAAAAAGAAGAAAAAACAGCACACAGAAAAAAGAAATATATATATATATATAAAGCGCCATCACCCAGAAGCAATAACGGCAAATGAATCAAGCCCAAAACAGCCCGAAAATAAAAGATGATGAAAAAAATATTAAGCACACAAGCCCTCAGCTAAAAGCATTCAAATCATAAGGCAGGTTGAACCAAAACAAAACAGCAAATGACACGAATCCACTGCAGAGATAACCAGTGACTAAAACAGAGAGAGAAGCTTTAAACAGATAAAAGACACAGTGGCAGCAGATTTGCCAAAATTCTACCTCTGTCTTTCATCTATCTGCACCGGAGGGTGGTGGGGGGGGGGGCAAAAAACACCCTAACCATGAGTATGGTTATGGATGTGAAGACAGAATGGAGAGTTCACGCTGTCTTACCTTTTTGACTGCGGGAAGCGTAATATTCAGGTTGCACACGGCAGTCTGTGGAAGGCCTTTTGTTGACCTGCACTCTTTAAGGAAAGTAAGGCGACCGCATGGCTCTTGGCTCGGATCTCTAACCTGAGGAGAGAGAAATTCATCTCAAAATGTTATTATAGGTTTATTTAGTTGCAGTTTTTGTAAATAACAGTATTTATGTTATTTACGCAATTTATGCACTATTTTTGCACGCCACGTATCACTTTACTTGGATTTATCACTTTACTTGGATTAATCACTTTACTTGGATTTTCACTTTATTTGGATTTTCACTTTATTTGGATTTAGTTTTTACATATGCATAGATATACGTACAGATATATATATATATATACAGAAGAGCTATATGTGTATATATTTTATCTCTTTTTATTCTTATTTTTTTTATCTTTATTATATTGTATAGTTGGATGTGTGCATATATATTATATAAAACTGTAACTGGAGCGTTTAACAAAAGTAATTTTCCTCTGGGATTAATAAAGTATTTCTGATTCTGATTATACCAATAGGATTCCCTTTTTCTGAAGATGTCCTTTGTTTTTTTGTTTTTCACACCTGTTTCATAATTTCGTTTAGTTTAAATAAATAACCTGGAGAAGTACAAAACACAAAAAAGGTGTCAGATTTGAGTTTGGACTTTATTTGGGTCATTGTCCTGTAGCGTTACCAAACGAAAAACTCGTTTAAGGGTGTTTTCACACCTTTAGTTCAGTTACTTTGGTCTGTATCAGTTGGTTAGTCTTTTGATAAATATTTTATTGCAGCGCTTTGGTTTGGTGTTACAGAGAAAACTTCAAGCAAAGCAAAACCGGTCCCCACAAAATGAGCAAGATCTCCGGCCTGTTTATTGATGAGATGTGTCCAAGCCGGAAAATCAAATATAGACCCTCAAAGCAGGTGCTGTTTTTAGAGGTAGTCGAAAAAACTGGATATCGTGAAACACTTATGATTTCCAATATACAGAGATGTATGACTGTAATTAAAAACAGAGTATATTGCTCTGACATACTGTCAAAGTATTTGCTACTTTGTTTCAGTAAAATGGGCGATAACTGTCTTAAAGTTCTCTGTTTTGGTGTAATACAACAATCTGGTGGGAGTCACTGTGTGCTGTTTTTAAACAGGTTGCTCTGATCACTCTCAGAGAAATGTTAAAATTTATCTCTATGAAGTGCATTAACTTACAAAAGCCTTCCTAATCTACAGTACATTTTTGCTAGCTTGTCTTCTTTTATCATGTTTTATTTTTTGGCTTAATGTCCTCCACTTTTCTACTGCAACATTTTCACAGCTCCTTTAGGGAGCACTGCTAAAGGGGCACTATTTAGGTTTATATATTTAACAACGTTATGGAGCGCTTATACATACAAACAGAACCAGAAAGTCAGTTCTGCATCATTGCCATCATTAAATGGTGAAAAATAATCTCGGACTGGACTTAGGCTCAATTCATCCTACTGCTTTGCATGCCTCTCTCTGCTTCATCTTACTTCTTTTACAAATTCCACTTTGGCTCGTTTTAAGAACGAATAGTGGCACCAGCTAGTGTACAATAGTACGATTACAACACTGAAAACATTTCTTTTTATGATATTACCAAAAATCAAATGGAATTCTTTTTTAAACAATTAAACTATTCATCAACAACTAATCATAAGTCGCCTTTTTCTTTTACCTTTACTAAGAAGTAAAATAATTGAAAGTTTGCATGAGTTTGTAAGCTTGAAGGTTCCTGTCTAAAACAACGTATGCAAAATATTAAGCCCAACACTAGGTCATTTAACCATATTATCCTCCCAGTTTAAAATTGTACCAGTTTGAGGACTTTATTCGTCTTTTATGAGAATTAAATGAGAATGTACCCACTTTAGACCCATTTTAGAGCCATTGTTATCAAATGCAAATAAAGACTGACCTTATTCAACCAGAAATAAGTATCAGAATTAGCTGGTGGTGGAAGGAAACTGGAAATGCCCAATAACATTTTCTATAGGATATTACAAAAGTAGAAATTGTAATGTGGAAAAATGTGAAAAAGTTTAAGTGGCATCAATATGCAGAGCATGAATGTATCTGTATAATCTTCCTCCTCCACACTGGTATTAGATGATGACTAATATGAGAATACCTTAACACAGAAGGGTAAACGGTTTTCCTTAAAGGCGTAGAAGTTGAGCACCAACTGTTGCCCCGTTTTGGTCAAAGGAGCCAGGTTTCCATAACAATCCACATAAATGGGCCTTCCCTCCAGAACCTAAAATAAATAAAAATCAAGATGTTATTTCTATTGAAAAATGTTGAAGGGAGTAGAACAAATGGTAGATTTGTTGTATAAGGCTAAACATTAATATTTTAAAGACAGCAGTAACCTTAATTTTAAAGCCGCTGAGGGCCCTGTCACACTTTGCCACTTTAGCCAGCGTATGCCAGACGTCCAAGAATCTCTTTAAATGCTGGCATACGCTGAACTTTCTATGTATTTTTTCAATTTGGGCATATACATAGCATATTCATAACAAGTCTAGAACTTATGTCCAACGACAGCCTAACTTATGCATAATAAATGCATAATAACAATGAAATGTCAGAAGCCAGTGTCCTGAGGGGAGCAGCGATGCACCCTGAGGCTGGCCAGCATAAAAAGATTTATTTGATTGCGCTATTACCGTATTTTCACGACCATAAGGCGCACCGTACTAAAAGGCGCAGTCTCGGCTATGTGTGCCATTACTGTATTTAACACACACATAAGGCGCACCGGATTATAGGGCGCGGATTTTATATACAGGCACATATCCTCTACTACGTTTAAATACCTCTACTGCGTATTTAAAAATAGAGCGGGAGCAAAACTGAGAGTGATTGTGCTTTATTCATGTATTTATTACAAAGTATTAATCAAACCCATCAAAGTCATCATCCTCTATTTCTGAATTAAAAAGCTGCGCTAAATCAGACATGTCAATTTCCCCTTCTTCGCTGTCAGAGTCACTTTCCGTGCCGGGCGGCTCCTCAGAAATGATGCCGGCTTTTGCGAAAGCTCGAACAACAGAGCCAGCAGACACGTTAGCCCAAGCATCTACAATCCATCCACGAACTGTGGCGTAACTTGCCCGGCGCTGCCTTCCACTTTTCGTGAAACTGTGGTCTCAGTCGGTCATCCATCGCTCCCACGCCGCTCGCAGCCTTACTTTGAACGGCCGGTTCACACCGATGTTGAGCGGTTGAAGCTCCTTTGTCAGACCTCCCAGAATAACAGCAAGCACAGCGTTCATTTGTTTCACCATGTTTTTCACATCGGCTGTGAGATGGGCACGCATGGAGTCACAGATTAACAGCGATGGTGATGTGTGGAAAAAACCACCTGGTTTCCTTACATACACCTCCCTCAGCCACTCTTTCATCATCTCCTCATCCATCCAGCCCTTCTCATTTGCCTTAATAACGACTCCAGCTGGAAAAGTCTCTTTAGGCAGTCTTTCTCTTAAAAATCACTATAGGCGACAGTTTCTGTCCATTTGTGTGGCAGCCAATCCACACCCACACTTCCCCCTTTAACGTTCTCATGGCGGTCTCAACAACGTCTGCAGTAACAACACACATAGGGTGTGCCGCACATTTTGAGGGAAAAAAAGACGTTTATATGTGCCTTATAGTCGCGAAAATACGGTAAACCTAGCTGCTGTTTACCGCCCGCCCCCCCCAAAAAGAGAGTAAATAAAAAGAAAAAACAAAATAAAGAAGGTTTGCAGTCGCAGCATATTCAGCGTCATGTCTGCTAGGAAGTTTGTTGGTCGTGGCTGTGAACGCAGGGAAGATCCATCATGCTCATCTTCTCGCTTACCCTATGATGGGGATGCTGTCTAGAGGACAACTGACGGTTGTGACCTGTGAACCCCCTTTTATACCGAAATGCTGCCAGTAGGCCATTATACAGTAGCTGTAAGTTAGAAACACGTTCAGCGGTCGTCTGGAACACGTCAAATATGTTGATATGGAGATAAGTTTTTGATAAGTTACACTCAAGTTATGTGCACGTAACTGATAGGCTTTGGATAAGCACGACTTATGAGTAACTTACACTTAACGTATGCCAACGATCAGATAACTTACCTTTAACTTATGCCCTAAGTATGAGCATACGCTGGCATTTGCCGTATGTCGACGTGTGCCAGCTTGTTCCAGCGCTCTTTGGCGTGCTCATAATTTATCCAACGTATACCAGCGTTTTTGCCAGATTTTTGATACGTCAGGCATACGCAGGTTAAATCGTCAAGGTGTGACAGGGGCTTGAGTTATTTTATCATAAGATGCAAATAAATTTTAAGTAATATGCTTTAGATGATCAGAGTTAAGGCAAAGTAATAAATCTCTGTATCTTAACATATCATTTATTTTGGATGCATTTTTTTAACGGAAGAGCAGACCCCATCTTAAATAAACCAAATGTACCTCTATGTCTTTACTCCTTGCCACCTCCTCAAAGTTCTCCTGCTGCTCCAGGGTTTTGTCCACTTTGTCATCTGTCATGCAGAAGCACCTCAGGCTGGACTCCACGGGGTCATTCATCTTGGCAAAAACTACAAACTTGGCCATGTAGGGCACACAGATCAGCTCTCTATAGAGCTGAGTGGCCAAGCCGACTGTCTCTGGGATCTGGTGGCAGTCTGCTAACCAGAACCTGCATCAGGAGACAAAAACAGAAAAAACAGGTAGAAGAATCATACACACGCTCGCCGACAGGGCGGGACAAAGGGGTCAACTGTCCCAGGCCCGGGACAGAGGGGGGCCCATTAAAAAATACAGGCACAAGTCATTTTTCAGAAAATATTTGTGAAAATATATTTAATACTAGAGTAACTAAATATGTAAATATATCTGCATTAAGTATATATACATGTTTTTTTGTAAATAAGCGGCCATTGGAACTCCCCCTTACCCAACATAAAAATGGTTTGACCAGGGCTACAACTTTTAAAGTTTGTTTCGCTGCAAACTAAGAATATCAGGTTTTAGGAAGTCCGGCGAACAGTCCGGCTACACGGCGTTTAAGTGTAGAGGGGGGGGCCCGAAAAAGACTGTGTTGTCCCGGGCGCTAGCAAAGCTGTCAGCTGGCATGATCATAGATACACAAATACAAATCATGTGGTGTCTGTGTGTTATGCTTCACCTCGCAGAGACATTGGTAGTGAAAGAGACGCAATCGTTGACGAATGTGAGGGGAGTTGTTCCAGTGATGTCCTCCCACTGTGCTGGAGATGTACCACCTGCACACGGATAACATTTCTCACTTAATGGTCTTCATTTAAAATCCGAAAATTAACAAGTTTCATAAAGCATGACATTAAACCTCCTTAAAATGCTTTTTTTTTTAATTCTGCATCATTGTGCTTTAAACTGTTCCGGTTCAAATAGCAAACAATCCCAAACTAACAGATAAAATAGACATCTGAGAGGAAAAAGATTCTTGATTTACCAAAATAATTTGTATTGAGCATGCAACTTCCCAATTTTGCTACATAACTTAACTAAACATAACTAAAGTACAGGATGAAGGATGAGTTTAAATAATACGGAAAAATCAAAGAGCTTTGATTACTTTTCCAAAAGAAATGTTTTAACCAAAGTATTACCTTGTCAAGTTTTTATCACAACGTTTAAGAACATCATTTAAAAAAACCTGATCCTAACCAAAAGAATCTTTAGAGACCAAAACATAAATAAAGTCACTATAAGTTCCCTGAAACATTTGAAAATGTAAAACTATCCTAAAATAACGAAAGTATATCATTATCAGTAAGGATGCAGCTTTTTTCTCCTGTTTATGGATTGATGATTGTATAATGAGCTGTATCATTCCTTTTTATTAAAAACTGTTATTTTTAATGATTTTCAGGGCTGACATACACAATACATACCTGGAATATCTCTCATCTTCAGTGATTAGCTAGGGCAATTATTTTTCTTGTTTTTTTCCCCCATTTAAGTTCCGTTGATATTGTCAATGACTGGTGTGTATAATAAAAATCTTTTGTAAGCTCAATTGCTTGTGCAAATTGGGCAATGATGAGCAAAATGAAAGGTGTTAGTAATTTTTGTTCAAAAATATTTTTTTCCCACCATTTTGGGTTTTAATCTGGTTTGAAGTTATGTGTCCAACAAATCTTTTGGTTAAACCAACCAATCTAATTTGGCAGTGTTTTTACACAATATATATATTGGTGAAAGGGCAAACCAATAAAAATCAACCACATTGGCATAAAATACTGGTTAATATTATAGCAACTTTCTAAAGTCAAAGGCAGGTCTTGAACCTAAAACCTCTAGATTGCAAATGAAAGGCTTAAAGCTCACACCACTAGCAAGAGTAACTGTTCATCAGAAAGGGATACTACTAAATACTAATGTTACAACTGATAACAGTGGCTTGCTCAGATTCTGATCATTATGTTGCTTAATGTAACCAAAATGAAAACAATTCTGGTTAAATTAAACAATATAACATAAATCAACTAGATTGGTTGTTTTTATAGCCAATCTATTCTTAGATTATATCCAAACTCTAGACAAATACTGCAACTCTCCAACAAATGCCCACATCTTGACTGAATAATGAGGCTGTTTAGATGCTTGCAGAAGTTTGCTGTGAGCTGAACCACTTACTGAAGCGGTGATGTTGTATGGCCGGGTCACAAGTCTTTGGGCATAATTAATTTTGGCTCCTCCCCTAAATGAAGCCTTGTTACGCGCTTCGCGGAAATGCCCTCTCCACTAATCGACACATGCCTCGAAGCCTCAGCTCATCCATCCCATAACATCACTACTTTTAACCAACATAAAGGTCTGTTAAATTTTTATATTTATCTATAAACCAAACATCAAATGAGTTGATATATAATCAAATAGCTCTATTAACTGATATCAGGTCAGAATTTAATAAAAAAAATTTAAATAAATTCTAACTTTGTTTAAAAATCTTAAACTTGGGTTGAATTATGCTTTGTGGATTTTATATCCCAACACCATTTAGTCTAATATGAGTAAAATCTACAAATTCTCACTAAAAGACACTTCAAGCTATATTTTCTTTGAATGTTTTTGTATTAACCTGAAATGTGGAATACAGTAAGTTTTTTGTATAAGGCCAAAAGGTGGCCCTGTTTTATTTATTTTTTTTTATTAAATTTTTTTGGACCAGCTCTCACCTGTAATGCTACAGAGGAGGCGGAGGCAAGGTGTACTGTCTCCTTTGTAACCATTAGTAAGCCCCTCCCCTGAGAGTGGTGGTATTGGGATCGTCATGGTGATGGGCTTGTGGAACTTTCTCCTTCTGGGCTCCACGGTAACAATGGGACTGAAGGTTGCTCGGTTCCCAAGGATTTTCTTCACAGTGTCCTCAGGAATGGGCTGGGCCTGGCCGAAGAGACACGGCGCTTAAAAAGGGATGCTCACTTCAGAGATCCAAACATTTACATTTTGTTGCATTTTCTCGGCAGGTCGTGGCATTTCAAAGACAAGCGCTAACAGATATGTTTAACCTAAAACCAACCTGTAATCCCACTTTGATTTTCTTAGTTAACGCCCCCTCGGGGAAGGAAGCTTGGACCAATGGGACGCTCCGGCTGCAGAGAGTTCCTCCCTCTGGTCCCATCTGGTGGGTCTCCTGTCTGACCCGGGACACCACAGCAAAGTACTGTGGAAAGTCCTTAGTGACGATGCGACAGATCCTCTTCCTCTCCAGCTCCTCAGGACTATCTAGTTCTATACGGAAAGGGTTAAAGTTGTAGAAGATCAGCAACATAAAAAACAATCAAAATAGTATAGCACAAAAAGTGGTTTCAACAAAGTTTTTTTGTATCACTAGTGGCTTGTTTTTTCGACAATAGGCTGACAGGAAAGGGGGTATGAGAGAGGGGGAGATACATGCGGCAAAGGCCCACAGGTCAGATTCGAGTCCGGGTCGGCCGCGTCGAAGACTAAGGCCTCTGTACATGGGTCGTGCACACTAACAGCCACCTGCACGCCGCGTTAACATTAAAACCAGAACTGTTATGCTTATAATTAGGTTTTATGTGATGGAAAAAAAAAAAGTAGGGCATGTTTGGTAACAAACTGTATTCTAATACTTCTAAATAAAGTCCTGAGCAATCAACTGCCCTCAGATGCTACCTAAAAGTTAAATGAAATTTAATATAAATCCAAACTGTTCTATGAAGGTCTAAAGGGCAGTGCGTATTATTTGAGTGTTGACAGTCACAGACGGTAAGCATAGAAAAATCACTGGATATGGTTCTAAATCTGCCGTTTTACATCATGTTGAGAATGACCATTGCTCTTTGTGACCAAAAATATACTGCAGTAAATGTCTGACAATAAGCATGTAAATCCATGATTGTAACTGAAGTTACAACATGTAGCTGTAATGTTGGTGGAAATTACTGTGAAATACTTTTATGGGCACATATTTATTTTGTTCATTTTTCTTTCTAGATGGTTTAATATTGACTTTAGTTGAAGAAGTTCTTGTTTAGTATATTTTGGACTTTGGATACTTTTTTTGTAATCAATTTGGCCTCGTTAATTAGTGGCTGTTGGACCACCTATAAATAGGCTGGGTTTTGATTTGGGAGGGCCTCCACTATGGAGGACTAACTCTGCCATATTTAAAAATAAATACAGAAATAAATAAATGCTCAATAAATAAATAGCATATAATTAATTGCCGCTAAAAATACAATGAACAAATAAATGTAAGAAGAAATTAAATTATACAGTAAGACATAAATATATATAACTCTTTCAATTAGCTTCTTTATTTATTTGCCTTTGTAATATTAACCTTATTTATTTTTTTGTCCTTTATTATCTTCAACTTTATTTTTTTAAGTATTTATTTATGTGCATGTTATAATATTTTGTCTGTTTTATTCTTCCTTTGTATTTTTTTTACCCTAGTTATTTCTTCGCCGCTGTTTATTTCTGCCTGCCCTTTTTACATTTCTGTATGCATTTCTGCCTCATTATGCAAATGAGGAGGGGGTGTGTCTTAGATAGTCAACTTGTATTTTTGGTTGCAATTAATTGTATGCTTATTTATTTATTGAGCATTTATTTATTTCTGTATTTATTTTTAAATATGGCAGAGTTGGTCCTCCATTCTCCGCCCTTCTGCTTGATCGTTCATCTCCACCACAGAGGAGGCGCACCGATCTCTAGTTGCTGTAGCCTGCAGCTGAAGTGCCATGCTGTATTTTTGTTAGCATTTGTTTGGATGCTGTTTTCGTTATGATTTTAGCCATGTGGGACCGGTAGTCCTATTTTCGATTCTTTATTTCTTTTAGTAGTTTATTTTTGCTATAGTCCAGTACTAGTAGAAGCTTTGACGGCCCTGTATGGGGTTGGCCCCCCTTCTGTACCGTTTTGTTGTTTTTGATCGGCTAACCAGGTCCAACTTTCTTGGCTACTTTGGGTTTTTTGGTCTTTTCTTTTTTCTCTCCTTCTTTCCTCTTTTTTTTTTGACACAGAAGCTGAAAATATTTAATTCATGTTTTTTCTCTCTCTACAGACCATTGAAACAGCTGATTTGAGAAAAAAAGTGTTTGAGAGTAAAAAAAAAAAGAAGAAATAAAAATAAATTATTTAGTACCCTTAGTTTTGTATGTGTCCTCAAATATGTGGTGCCCTTGTGGACGTAACAAATACTCACAATTACTTATTGTGATATATTTACAGGGAAATATTGGATACATATTCCCAGTAAATTAATGTGATATTACTGTAAAAGTAATGCAATTAGTAGCCAGTAATTTACCTTAAATTCATAGTGAAAAAAATTAACAGTGTGGTTCTTGTATTTTTAGCTTTCAAAAAATGTTCTCTTGCTTCCTTATTAATTTACAGATCTTTTGCACTGCTGGCTTGTTGCCCCAGAATTAAAAGAACATTTTGCTTTGTTTGAAGAAGGGGATTTCTCCATTAATACAAAAACCTACCAGTTATCTGGTATGATTTTTATTTCTGCATAATTAGTTACATATCTCTGGCTCTGCATGCAGTGCAGAGCAAACAATAGCTATGAAATGTAAAAATGAGTCGGGGCGCCTCACCTTCATCCATCCCATTCAGAAGCTGATTGAGGTCAGTGGTCTTGCAGTCATACAGATGTTCCTTCCAGGATTCTCCATTCTCACTGCGCAGCAGGATCAGCTCTCTCTCCTGGCCCCGCATTGAGGCAAAATGTGGGATCTCTACTATCACAGGCCTAGCAGGGGACATGTCAGAGACAAAAGGCCTAATTAATATCACCTCCTTTCCCTCCACTGAAATGAAAAGTTAAAGTAAAACTGAAAAAAAAATCAGAAAGCAAGACTGGTTTTAGAGAGTGATGTCAAATGATCATTTGAAATATGAAAAATGACAGGGTTCAAGCTGCAGCTCCGCAAGAATCAAAATGGACACAGATATAGAACAGAGCAGAGCTACCACAAATCAAACATAAGGTGAATGTGCTGGTTTCCATATCACATAAACAAATTTCTGATGATGACAGTGCTAAATAAAAATAGCTCCAATGGTAGACATAGGGAGGTAATGGGACAATCAGGGCAAATGTAACGCATAGAATATCATGAAAGGTGATAAAAAGCTGCACAGCCCATAATGATACAAGGCATGATGGTAAAAGAAAGGAGTGTGAAGTCTCAATAGAACAAGTATAAGATTTTATTAGTTAAACTTCATAGCAGTTAAAACACTCCTGACAAACACTCTTTAAGTCCACACCCCCCAACCCCACCTTCTCAGGCTCAAACTCACAGTTATCAGGTAATCTCTACAACATAAACTCTAAATTCACATGAATGATTGAGAATGAGGATAGATGGATGGATGGATAATGGATGGATGGAACTTTTAGACAATGGGGATGCACATAGACTTTTTTGGAAGACAACAATTTTGATACTATGATTTTTTCATACTTGCAGGAGTTGACTTCTTTAGTCTTTTATCTTCAAAGAAAAATTATTTAGTAGTAGTTTTTGTTAAAGGTACTATTAACCAAATAGGTATTTCACAGTGAAAGGTTGCAGTGCAAAAGTAAAACAAAGAAATCTAAAATGTATCCTGTTGGATCTCATATTTCACTGAAAAAAAAGGTTTTATCACGATCGGGGAAAGCCAATTAGCCTAATGGGGCTAATGGAGAAAATCCACTTCCATGGTTTGTACAGACTCTCGACCTGTGGCCTCTGACATAATTGTTAAATAAACATCCAGATTACTGTGATTAGGACTGATGCCATGAAATGACAATTTTCTATAATTTCTCCCCATGAAAAACATTTTTTTTTACCCCCACTGGACCAATGCCTGTGATTTCGCTTGTGCATCAGATTTAAGTACAAGAAACAGTCAGTGCAAAGGTTCTTTCTTATTTTAGTATGTATATATGAAAATGCAATTAATTGCATTAACTTTTTTACATGTTAAAATGTTTCTAATTAATGAATCAAAATGAACACGTTAAATTCCCGGCTCTATTGCTAGGATGATTAAGATGTTTATTATTTAATCGTGACAGATAATGCACAGTTTAAAAAAAAAAAAGAAATACAGAATCTATAAAATTTGACATTATTATGAAAGTAATATGTTTTTTATTTTTTTTATTTCACATACTCATTTTTATTCTTATTTTATTGTTTTATTCATTTCTAATTTTCTTTTTAATATTGTAAATTTGAAACCACTAAAATATGATGAAATAGTTAACATGATGGAAGAATACATAAATGATTAAAAAGAAGAGCAACAGAATAAAAAAAAACAAATAAACTTAACCCACTGAGTGAGTTCTTCTGTTTTCAGAAGACAAAGAGGGCACACCATCTGGTCCTTGAGGGCCCCTTGGTGCCTGCGGGCACCGCGTTGGTGACCCCTGCCCTAACCACTAGGCCGCCACTCCCCCATTTATATATTAATAAATATATATTTATATTATAAATAAATATAACTTATTTATTTACATCAATCATTCATCTGATCTGTTTGCTGTGGGCATGACTAATATTCTGACATTATAAAGTACACTTTAATAAAACATACAGAAAAAAAACAGGAAAATAAAGATATGACAGAAAAAATTATTTTAATGCTGATGTAATGGAAATGAAGGAAGGAAGGACGGTGCTGTGTTTCAGGGTAAAAGATGTCTCATGCCCAGCAAAGCGCAGTCCAGTCTGAACAGCCAATTAAAACACATTGAGTGAAGTTAACTGAGATCATAAAAAATAACAAAAAAATTGTTCATAATCCAGTTAGCACCTTAGTGGTTAACGGTTGGAACACCCTCCTTTTGGTAATTAGACAGTGAGGCTCAGCTGACTCAGAACAAAAAAGGGCCAAAAGGGTATTTTCGACATATCCACAATTGCTGGAAAAATATTTATTCAACTTAAGTAAATATATATTCCAAAACAGTTTATTTATGCAATGAATCTATCACTGCTTCCATCCTCTTTCCCTGACTTTATTGATGGCAACAGTTTCCCTTTTTATTCAATTAAAGATCGATAGCCTTTTATCAATAAAATGTGCTGCACTTTCCTGTTAGGCCATGATTTGCCAATGAACTCTGGTCGACTGCATGGTCTGCTGCTCGATCTGTCTTGCATCAGTGACATTAAGCAAACAAGGGGTCCGTGTTGGAAAAACACAGCAGTTGTGGCTTCACACAATTTGCCCAGTTATGTCTGGCTCTTCTAAATGAGTTTTATGAATAAACCCTCAGGTTAGCACATAAACAGAAACTTATATTTTAGAGAATTTGTGATCCCAAAATATTATTCTAAACTTTACCTCCCTTTCAACTTTCCTTTGGTCAAAAGAGAAACTAATGCTACGTTCACACCAGATGCAGCAAAAGCAGCAAAATCGCGTCTGCTGCTTCATTTTTGCTGCTTGTACCAGCTAGTTCTGACGCGCGGCTTAAGCAGCTTTGCTGCTCTTTCTGCACGGTGCAAAAGTGTGTCTGACGCGCGTTGGGCGGAGCTACTCTATGCTTTCTCTGCCTTGCAGCTATATTTGCTGTGATCAGTGGGAATAAAGTAGTCTGCCTTCCCATATTTTTTCTGTCGGAGCCGCTCAGACCCCCACATACCAGCGGTGCGCCGACAGTAGGAATCCTTTCATCAGCAGCCTCTGGCCGGGTCGCCTCGTCGCGGTTCACCGCGGCAGCTGGTAGGTGTTTTTCATCTAAATAATCCAAACTGCAGGCAGCAGGATAATAAAAGCCAACATATTCTGCCGGCAGATTTCTGCATTTTAAGTTAATTTAGGCGTCAATAAACTGTTTAAGAGGAGTGATCATAGCGCTCTGATCATCAGCGCTGTCTCTCTCCCTGCCAGCTCCCAGATCAGCTTCTCTGATTGGTTGACGCGGCGCATCGAGCAGCAAAAATTCAATTTTTCCATCTCGAGCAGCAGCGCGTTTGCGGCGCGTCACGCAAACCATTGACTTTGCATGTAAAGTCGCTGCTTCTGTCGCGCCAGCTGCGTCCGGTGTGAACGTAGCATTAGGGCCTAGTCCAGCATTTTTTTTCAGCTTCAGTCCTCTAAAGGGCTTATATAAAAGCAAAATCATTTTTTTTCTGAATTTCTAACTATGTTTTGAATGTTATGTGGTATTTGGTCATGCCCAAAGGGGTATTTCCTTTGATTAAAGCATTGCAGGTATTCTCATTAATTCTGCTCCTTGAGTAGCAGTTGTTCAGCTCATTGTCTTGGAAAAACCACAGAGCTGAGACAACTCAGCTCTAATCTGCACAGTGACAGTGACTGCTCATATAATATCTAAGTTGTGAAAATGTGTTTTGACATGTCGTACTTTGCACTGAATGCAAGTGTTTTTCTTAGATTTTGAGAAAACAAATATTACCACAAAAATATAATAATATGCAAAAATATAGTGGAAAAAGTAAAATATTACATGATATGTATGCCTACAGTTTTTTTTGGAAGGTTTAAAAATGCATGATTTAATTTAAGGTGAAATTTTCTTGCGGTCATTTGCTGACTAATGCAGATCATATAGACAATATTTAAAGGCCTTTTACACATCTTTCCAAGGAATGGCAGCAAGTGGGGCAGGCGCCATACAATGAAGTGGCTGCAAAGTAAGTGCAATGAAATTGAAGCCAAGATGCGTAGTTTTAGGAAGAACAAAAGTGGTGAAAACTATAAGAAAGGAACTTCTCTCTGTAATGCTGCTGCTAGAAATAGACGTAGCAGTGCTGGACTCATAATACATTTTCTTCCCAAAACTACATGAAAACCATATAAAAGCTACAACCTGATAAACTGAGGTCAACAGAGATGGGCAACAAAATCCTTCAGGATGGAGCAGCCTCAACATGTTGTGTCCTGGGGGTAGGTGGGGGGGTAGAGAAAGAAGCTACAGTATGCTTGGTTCCTACCCAACAAATCTAGTTCCTCTGGGTCCCAGCTGGAGCACTGGACTAACCAGGCTCTCGCCTTCATTAAGGGCTGGCAGCTTTCTGGGAAGATGGAGCTTACTGTGTCCACAAGATAATGAGACAAACATTTATATAAAACACAACCTCACAATAGCTGGCTCATCTGGGCAAATTATTGCCCCTTCGCCATTTCTCCTTTTTACAGCTTTGTTCCTTTCGTCCCAAGCATTTGAGGGTGCAAAATGGCAACAAACATCAGCTGTCCAACAGCTTATGCCTATCTGGTATTCACCTTGACATGAATCCTTCTAAGTACATTTCTAAAATCTACCCCCAGTTTATTTTACGGAAATCGGTTTGTAATATTCAGCTAATTAGAATTACAGTTTAAAACAAGATCTGTAGAAAATCTAGAAATAAAATGACATCAAATTTAAGATTTGAATATTTTTCTGTGAATTGCTTCCATATTTAATGAAGATACACGACCAATAAGAATATGAAAGAAACAGGCACACAGCTGTTTAGTCCATGGTAATTTACTGGTATAAGGAAAGGATAAAATAATGAGACAAATCGGCGAAGGGGCAAGTTAACCCAGAGCCGGCTTCTTTTCATTACTCACAGCAGAGTGAATAAGTGATTTACACATAAAGAGTCTTGATAAGTTGTTTGAAGGATAGATATGCTTAAAAAAAATAAATAAATAATAAGTATATAAATATATATATATATATATATATATATATATATATATATATATATATATATATATATATATATATATATATATCAAAAAATAGCAGCATTAACTAATAACTACAAAAAAATAGAAAAATTTAATTAAAAGTAGAAATGTGATTGCCCGTCATAGTTTCACAAAATTCTGTGTGCTTTGACAATTTTCCTTTCCTTTCATATGTGAATCTAATTCTGAACCTTTGGATTTTAATTGGAATAAAATTTGTAAATGTGTCGATAAGATTAATTAAAAGGCCAAATCCTTTCTCTGAACTTCCAAAACATATTTCGATTTAACGAGCTGCTTTTCCTTCAATAGCCAACTATGGGTGGTTAATTTCTCTTTTTGAATTTGCTCATCTTTAATGCTAAATCTTGGGTTGAATTCTAGTTGTGTCTCCCTCCAACAAGATTCACACTATAGTTTGCTGTAATTTTGGCCGATTCCTCCTCATTGAACTAGCCTGACGTAGTCCGACTCAATTCTAGTCAGAATATGAGTCTGATACTGCTCCATAGAGCTGTGATTATGGGGCGTGTTTCGAACAAACCAGGAAAAAAAATGCCTCTGCACTCAATTGGTTAGACCTACAACCAATAAGAGCAACGGAGTGCGTGACGTATGTTACGAGGCATAGTTGTTGTCCACAAAAATCAAAGCGTGCAGTTGCACGCCTAGAATAAGAAGATGAGACTTGATCGCGTTTCTCTGTTCCTCTTTAAAAATTAATTTGCTGTCGATATCTTCTAGAACAGACCTAATAGCAGAATCTACTCACCTAAACTCTCCAGCGGCAGCCATTATTGTTGTCACCCAAGTGCGCATTGGTCACGTGGTTGATTACGTTACTGTTGGTCATCTGTCCATCATTGTATAAAGCCCGCCCTGACAATTTGATTGGATCGCCTGACAGTGGGCGATAATACTCGCGCTACTATGGAGCAGAGCCAGACCGAACTTCCTGACCTCAAACTTTGTGGGCGGGACTAAGTTTGGAATGGCACCCAGGCAATCTTTGAACAGCTGTAACTTGTCAACTCTGCAGATCATGTCCATAAATGCCTTAAAGCTACAGTGTGTAATAATTACAGGCATATAAAGTCAGAAATTTAATATATTATACATAACTATGTTATTTATCATCACCTATGAGCTCAGCCTTTTAACCATAATATTTGCGTTGCCTTAGAATTCGTTATTTATAATTACATAGGAGCGGGTCTCGCAGCCATGGAGGCTGACATCTTTGCGCTACGGCAAGCGCAGAGGCAACAAACTAGCGATTGCGAGATCTCCCATGACGCTCAAAAATAACTACGGCAAGTTGAGAGAGATTAACTGAGACGGTACTGAACAGTAGATGGCAGTATTATGCCTGAGAAGCGTTTAGTCTGCCTGAAACCAAAGAAGAAGAAGAAGCAGGTATACTGCGCCTCAGTAACAAGAAAGGTGAACAAGGCGGCAGGCGTGAGTGACTTTGCAAACTGTTTGGCACTGTGTGGCCAAACATCAGACGAATGGAGGATCATGCCTACTCTGTATCACAACGAAAAGCGGCGGACACCGAACCCCCGTCATCTAAGAAGCGGAAACACGACGAGAATAAACGCAAGCGTGACAAGAAACGGCAAAAAACACGGATCAACATTGGCACGGCATTTACACGATGGAAGTCACTGATGGAGGAAAAAGGTTTTCAAAGTGACGCTCAAGTTGCCAGTTTTCTCTTGGACAGGTAATTAATCCTACACACACAATTGTCTAATATCACTGCAGTTTTTGGAGTACAGGATGCTCAGACCTGTCTAAAACAATAACATGCTGCGTGATGATGCTGTTACTCTCCAGTATACTTATTCAGCAACGTCCCTGACGTTTCACAGGTAATGATTCAGTAATTTTCTGTAAAATAATTTTCTGGATATATACCTCGGTTACTTCTCTCCGGCTCCTTTGGAGATCTTCAAGCCTTTCCTCCTCTGCTCTCACCCCGCTGGCTCCCCTCTCTCGCCTGGCCCTAGCTGCACGGCCTCCCTGCCTTCGCCCTCGTCCTCTCCCTCTCCCTCGCGTTGTAACCCCCGTGCCACCAAAATGACTTGGACTCTGTAAACGGGGGATATATATTCTTCCAGCGAACACAATCTCGCTGTTAAACTAATGACTACAATTACTTCGTCTGTTTATATCACCATGCAAAGCAGCTCACCAAGACGTCACAACGATGTAGAAAAAATAACGGGTATATTTATTATCTTAAGTCTACATGAAATCTATACCCTACACAGACTAATGAAATACTATCTGTAAAATTATCTATGTAAACAAACCTCCTCACTTGAGAGGGTAGGTGATGTGGACGTCGTAGAAGAAATTTTGTCCCGTAACGCTCGCCGTACTGTTGGGGGGGAGAAGCGGTGGGGGGGAGATGTTCATGTTGCTGCGGTCTGTAGTCTGACCGCTAGATGTCGCTGAAAATTACACACTGTAGCTTTAAGGGACTCAAATCAGAGCTTTATGATGGACACTCTAAAATTTAGACTCAAAGGTCAAAGCTTCAAATTTTTCATCAAATCAAATAAGTTTAAAAAAAAAAAGTAAATCCACAAAACGTATTAAATAAATAGAAAAATGTCAACATCGACATAAAATAGATTCTGCACCAATAGGAGGAGTCGGTTAAAGTCATGTGATTCAGAGCTGAGGCACTGCAAGATCATAGTAGCTCAATAATACAAATAGTTTCTTCTCTACATTACATTTGTTAGAGTTAAACAAAAAAAAAAAAAACAAAAAAAAAAAACGCAGAATGGGGGTGGACATCAGGCAAGCTTTTGAGCGTCGGTGCCCACTTATAGAAGCAAAGGGCACAGATGCAATTGCTCTACTACTGTCATACTTCTCTATCATTTTTCAAACAGATCAACATCATACTTTAAGGTAAAGAAAAATATTAAAGATTATCTTGACTGAGCTATGCTTTGGTCCAAAATGTCTTCCAGATATCTGATGTCTTCAGATGTTCTTTTCATGATTTAACAAAAATAAATAGTATGCCGGATGAGTTACCTTAAAACATCTACAAGTATGCCTCTGTTTGAGTCAACAGTTGTGGATTGACCTGAACCATTCTGGCCTTTCCTGCCTCATTCTGACGGCACTAATGTCTGGGTTACTGAATATCAAGAAACTGTTAATATGCAGTTAAGAAATTTTTATTATTTGGATAATCCTAATAATTTGTAAATATTATGCCAGGTTAATTTTTAAAGCAATAGTTTTTTTTCTTCCGTGTTTAACTGAATGTTTTGAAATGATAAGGATATTAAATGTTATAAAAACATTTAATAAAAAGGATTTTATCATCACCGTCTGTTCTGGACCTCTAAGTATATGGGGAGCTTAGGTGTCCTTTTGGAACACAAAGATTGAGATTCTGGAAAAAAAAAAAACTGCACACATCGCTCCTCAAAATGCAAATGCACTCATTCACACATTAAAATATCATTTTACATGGCGGAAAATGGTGATGTAACAAGCAAAAGGAGAGGGATGTTTCCCAAGAAACTGATACTGACTAGATTTAGATAAAGAAAAGTGCAGCCTTACCCTAAAAACTGAGCCCCTGCCGGTCCAACCTCCACCAGTCTGCTCGCCAAGCCTTCTCCTTCCACCATCGGAGGAGGGGAGGCCAGCTTGTGCCTTTTTACCAGACGACAAGTGATCCTGGTGGGGGCTGTGCATTTTCTCGGTGGGATGATGATGCGCATCCCGTTGTGCCGACTTCCCCTCATCGAGCCGCCTCTGGCGTCGACCATAAAGCTGACCAGGAACCTGAAGTTGGGAATACAAAGGAAGAGAAAATAGTAGAGAGGAAAAAGACGAAGACAGGAGAAGCAGAGAGAATATGGAAACAGGGATGTAATACGTAAAACACGTTTTAATCGTAGCGCCGATATAAAGAAAAGATTTAGTTAAGGTGAGGTTGTGTCCCATGCTTGGTCGTATAAAAAAATCACAGTAAGTGTAAAGAAAACAGTAAAGGGAACTAAAAGGTGAGGGGCCTTCTATGTTGGCTGGAACCAAAGTAAGAAAGAAAAAAACAGCACCAACTCAAACATTAAGTTTACACTTAATGGCCATCTTATTAGGTATACCTTTTCAATTTCTTTTTAAAATGGTAAGTAAAAAATTTGCAACATTGGACATCTAGATGAGGTGGAGGTAATTTTTTTAAAGCGCAAACTAAGCTTCAGAATGGGAAGCCACTTTTAGATTCTGACTGTCGGTGCTAGATTGGCCAATTTGACTATTTCAGAGACTGTCGATCTACTGGGATTTTCATGGGACACCATTTTGTCTGGTTTACAGAAAATGGAAAAGTAACAGTAAGCAGCAATTCTGTCGTAGAAAACGTCTGGTTAAGGTCAGAGGAGGACAATTTGGTTCAAGATTATAAAAAAAAGAAAACAATGACCTAGCAGGGTGGCTAAAAGGTTAAGCCTTGTATAACACAGTAATCTAGTTCATCTGTGATGAGTACACATCTAAGAATAAAAAGTGATGAACTTCTGTAACTCTGAGTCATAGATGACTAATGACTGATTTGGTGGAACAAATCCAGATTTTTCAAAAATTTAATCTTCACCTACATAAAATCGATTAAATTCCCAATTCAATAAGTCTCCTTCCAGGCTGTAAACAATCTTAAGCAGGAAATGTCAGACCTCAAATGTGTAATATGGAGTTCACTGTAGTGCAATGGGCCCTACAGACATCAGATCACGGTTGAGCAGAGCCCCTTTGGGATGTGGTGAAATGGAAGATTTCCATTTAGTCTGTGAAGCAGATAATTCTGCAGCAACCACATAATGGTAACATCTTTGGGAGCAAAACCTTGTCAAATCAAATGCAAAGAAAGAAAAAAGGGAATTCCTTTTTTTGTTTTGCAAAAAGGGGGGGTCATATAATATAGAAGCTGTTACTAATAAAGTGGCCATTAAGTGCATCTGTAACCATTGAATTTATTTTCTTAAAGCTGCCAACAAAGGAGTCTCTTTTTTGTATTTTTTTTTTTTTACATAAAAGGAAGTTAAGCATTAAATAATTTCTGTCCCTAACTCACAAAAAATAATAATAGTTTACACTCACACAGACCCAAACCATGCAACATGGTGTTTAAAATGTCATGTTAGTTTGAACTCTATGGTGTTATTAATAAAAACAAAGAGTCATAGATGCACAAATTAATTGTCCAAAAACAGGAATTGACCAGTTTTCCTTTGATCGGCTCTAATCAGCAGGTCAAACACTAACAAGCCAGTTATCTTAGCGAAACGTATTCCAACCAGAAATTGTTGTGGAGCTAGGGTGAAAAAGAACGCATCTATATTCTAAGCTCCTATGTAATATAAATACATAAAGGGAAATAAGATAGAGTTTATATATACGCTGATGCAGAATACATTCATGGATCTCAAAAGTATTGATAAAAAAAAAAAGAAGATAAATAAAATAACCAGAAGCTTCAAAACAGCAGCATTAATTAAATGCAAGTGTGACCATCACCAAAAAGCTGGAACATCATAATAAAAGCTGGAAAAAAAGAAAAGGATAAAGGTAACGTTTTTAGAAGTTGGTCAGTCTTAAAAATCATTACGGAAAATTGGAAAACATAAAAAACATTTCCCAATATTCTCATCTGAGTCGACATTCTAGCAAACTGACTCCGGCAGATTTAAAAAACAAAAACAAATGTAAGATTTTACAGGATTAAATTTGCAATAGAAAAGGTAAAGTCAATAAATTAATAATTTTAAATAAATTTAGTGAAGGATTTCTTATGAAGTGTTATCAAAGTAAAAGTATTTTCTCTTTGAGAAAAAAAAAACTTTAAATATTGTTTAAGCAACTATCAAGGTCATACAGAAACTCACTAATTTCCTTATCTTGTAGTAAGACTTTACATAAAAAAGGCCTTTAAACATCATGAAACTGAAGCAAAAGTAAGAAAAATACGCCAAACTTTTGAGAAACTTTGAAAAACTGACATAGCCAGACAAATAAGAACGCCTCCTGCTTCTCACCTTTACAGGTCTTCCAGCAGAAATGGGTAATTGGTGTAACATATGCTGGTACCTTTTAGCTAAAACATCAATTTCTAGATAGTTCCGATTACAAAAAACCATGGAAAAGAAGTATAAGATTATTAAAGAATCAAAAAAAAAAAAGAAATATATATATATATATATATATATATATATATATATATATATATATATAATCCCATTGATATATTTTTGGCATATAGTCACTCAGTTTAGTTAGAAAATAAAAACAAAAGGACAAAAAAACACAACCAACAAATGCTCCTGCTTTGTGTCACGTGTGTAACATCAGTTCATGAGTGAGGAAAGCAAACACAGATGTTATGAGTGAACTGAGAGGGGAAGGTGTGATAGAGGGCAACCAATCACAGTCAAATCACCTGCTGTCGTACTGCGGGAGCGGAGAGGAAAGACTGCAGAATGAACGACAAAGTAACGCAAGGAGGAACAGGTCAACAGATTTGTCACTCTGACAGAAAAAAATTAAAAATAAGAAATCTGAAACTCTGGGAAATGCTTTATAATTGACCAATAATGGTGTTTCCAGGTTTCTAAACAACAAAAAAGTTGGAATCAGTCTAAATTAAATGTGTATTATTCAGTAAATTCAAACCATTTCCCAAAAAACCAAACATTATTTCAGCTGCAGCTACATCATGGCTGCGGTTCAGACAGGCTAAAGGTTAAAGAGATGGAAATTATAAAGAGATCTTAAAAACACTGTAACACAGGCAGGAAGAAACCAGCCTCCCACCTTATCCCTTATTCAACAACCTTTTCAGATTTGTCTCATTTTCATGGTTAAACTGAGAAAACAGATATTTTCTCCCTCATTTGTTCTCCTGTCTTTATAAATTCTTCCTTCCAAACATGCTTACCCAGAGTGGACCGGCGAGGAGACGAGGTTGACGTTATCTAGTGGGTCTGCGGTCCAGCTGTACCTCCTCAGGGAGTCGTTGTCTGCATCCCTGGCAGTCAGCAGATGCTGGGGGGCAGAAAACATGGTGAGACATTTCCTTTAGTATCCAATAGAAGGAGGTCTTTATTATTTACCAGCAACTCATTCCATTATCATGTGAAGAGCGTCACTTTTTTTTAATGCAGAGGAAATAAAATGCTTTCGAAAAAGGATGAAAATAATTTTTTTTACATTTTCTCAGTTCGCAACAACCAACTTACAACGAGCAAAAACAATGTGTTATACTGGGATAAACAAACACAAAGCAATTTTGTGCAAAACATTGAATGACAAGTTTCTGCAGAGTAAAAATTGTGCAGAATAGATCAAGCTCCATCAGATTGGATAAAAACTGTTTTAAATGGATTTAAACTAATCTTTTGCAGCTCTAAATATAGGTTTAGGTTTAAGTAAGAAATGAATTCTTGCCAATCCTGTCAGTTTAGGTGGACTGTCAAATGTTGGTGGGTTTGATGTTGTGCTTTTACCTTTTAGTTTTAGATGATGACATTATGCAGACGTATTAAAATAAAATCGAAAACTGTTTTAAAACCCAACCCTTCTCCACAAATTTCTCCCTGATCTGACTCTTTATTGTCCTGTTCTATTTGATTCTGTTGCATTTTATTTTTTTCTACTGTTTTTTTAACCAATTTAATAAGGGAATATTTGTGTGAAAACTTGGATCACTTTCCTTCTAAGTCCCAATAATTCTCCACTTTCTGTGGTCCTTAAATATAAAATTCAACTTAAATACATTAAAGGTACAGGGGACAATCTTTTAATTCCGGGTGGATCATCTAAATAAGTGGTCCTCCTAACTGTCAATCATTCTGGTGATATGTTTATGTAAGGCCGTCCTACATGCTCGTCCCCTTAAAACCTCGAACTCAATACAAACTCAAATTAAAAAAGCTTCCTGAATGGGAAGCAAAACATCTTCTAACTTTGAAACAAAGTCCAGTGGATTGTTTAATTTTCTTTTTTTGGAAGTCCCGTTAGCTATCTTTTTCTGCGCATGCACACTTTCAGCCACATATGTGTGGTGAGCCACGGTTTCAGACAGTCATTGAAGCTCACCTTTCTCACCTCGTTTCTTTGAAAATGGCCGAGGGTCGTTAGAGAAAAACTGTCTACAAAGTGTAGGAGAAGAAAAGAAATGCCTCAGAAGAGGCAGATATATTCCAGAGAGCTCTCCGCACAAAGCATTATGGGATTTGCTGTCACAGCGAACCGCTGTCGCCATAGGCTGTCACTACCCGACAGTAGTGTCTAATAACAAAGATAGTGCAGGCACCGCGCAGTGGAGGAAGAAAATCACTGATCATCTGTCCGAACGGTCAGTTAACTTAGTTATCTATAAAGTCCACTATATAAGGTGTATGTGGACACAGTAAGGTTGTATGAGCTATTAAAACTGCAAATTTTAAACAGGGTGTGCACGAGTAGAAATGGGCTCGTGCATGCTCTTATATTCGCTTTTTTTTTTCTTTTTTAAGTGAAGAGGGTGGGTCTTTTAACCCACAATACCTTTAAAGCTACAGTGTGTAATTTTCAGCGACATCTAACGTTCAGACTGCAGACCGCAGCAACATGGACATCTCCCCCCCACCGCTTCTCCCCCCCAACAGTACGGCGAGCGTTACGGGACAAAATGTCTTCCACGACGTCCGCATCACCTATCTTCTCAAGTGATGAGGTTTGTTTACATAGATAATTTTAAAACTGCCATCTATTGTTCAGTACCGTCTCAGTTCATCTCTCTCAACTTGCCGTAGTTACTTTCGAGCGTAATGGGCGATCTCGCAATCGCTAGTTTGTTGGCTCTGCGCTGCCGTAGTGCAAAGATGTCTGCCTCCATGGCTGCGAGACCCGCTCCTATGTAATTATAAATAACGAATTCTAAGGCAACGCAAATATTAAGGTTAAGAGGCTGAGCTCGTAGATGATGATAAATAACATAGTTATGTATAATATATTACATTTCTGACTGTATATCTCTGTAATTATTACACACTGTAGCTTTAACATTTTAAGATGCAATGTGACAAAATGCCAAAAACCACAATTATCATTTTTCCAAGGCCTATTTTGTGACTTTTCTTAATAACCCATTGCAATGCCTGTAAAACGTTTCCTGATTTCTTGTTGTTACTTTCTCTCAAAACAGAAATTTTCTGGCAAGTGTATGATATAAAGAAAAATTGTGAAATTGTGTAATGAAAATACTGTCCTTCCTGTGATAAATTATAATAATTCTGATTTCTCAGTAGAAAGTAAAACTTTCATAATGTTGAGAGTTTGATGAGATACTATTTGATCCCAGTGACACATTGATCAAGCTGTATTCAGCCAATCCAAAACAGTATGAACACATGAATAGAGGAACATTTACAACTCCAAGCATTTTTTATGTGATCTTCATTTTTCCCTTGTAAATAAAACTATTTTATGTTACTTGCAGAACATAAAAGCACTTCTTAGATTGCAGTTGACATGTAATATCTCTAATATAGAGCTGTGGAAAAATAAGGAGAAAGCAGGCATGAGTTTTTTCTGTGACATGCATGATCAGATTGAAGTCTACCTTATTGCGATGCTCTACAATGAAAGATCGTTCCTTACAGAGCATCTGGGCCAGCGTGAGAGAAAAACAACATGCTGTTAATCAGCAGAAGGTACACAGAAACAGACAAAATAACAGAAATTCAAGCTTTTAAAAACTTGGAAACATACTTGCAATAACTACGACGGAGTATGAGGGTCAGGCTAGAGATTTATTTTTTTCATTTTCGAGAATAAGGTCATAACATTATGAGAATAAAGTCGTAATATTACGAGAATTAAGGCATCATACACAAACCCGTTTCAGAAAGAAAGCTTCAAGCTCTGACCAGCATATGATGGCCGACCAGCTCCACCAAACAGAAACCTGAGTCCACTTTGACATCCTGCCCATTTTGATGTTGCTGTGCTGAAAGATTTCCTTATTTGTCAAACCAGAGCCAAAGTATAACTTCCCATGATGCTCTACATTCCTCATTTTAGTGAAGAAAGTGCTTCTTGTAAGAGTTGTCATAAAATACAACTTGTTTCTCGGAATTTTTTATGACTTTATTCTCGTAATTTTATGACTTTATTCTCGTAATGTTATGAATTTATTCTCGAAATAGAAGGAAAAAATATCTCTAGCCTGGCCCTAATACTCCGTCATACTATAATACTACTGTGAATGGAAGAGATAACTGTCAATATGAACTCTGGGCTGAGGTGTGTAAATGCTGGACTGCACGTTTGTTTTCATCTGTTTTGATAGTCCTGTAATCTTCCACCGTCTCCAACAGTATATCATTTCTTTCTGAAAGTTTTCCTTTGAGGTTTGACTGACTATTTTTGCAAGTTTGACTTAACTTTAACAGTTATTCAGCCTCTTAAACTATTGGGGATTAATTAGGGTGGTTGTTTTTCAGCTAGGATAGGACTATCCTATTTAATAAATTAGAACAACTTTTAAAAAATCCTTTGTTTCAGTAACTCAGTTAACAAATTTAACATTACTTAGATAAATTATACACATAATTATGTGTTTCATCCTTTATCTGCTAATTATGATGCGTTTCTAGTTACAGCAAATGATAAATGTGTTTTATGTTTTTATTAAACATAAATACAAAGAAAGACTTTAAAAATGGATCAGCTGATTTTGGAGGGCAGCTCTGTGATTGGACGCCCTCTGGACTAAGTGCTGGAGGTGGGAAACAAAAGACCCACTCTAAATTAACATCTCTGTTGGATAATGTTTCCCACCCCATGCAAAAAGCTATTGCTGAACTAGAGAGCTCCTTCAGTGACAGACTGCTGCACCCTAAATGCACCAGGGAGCGTTATCACAGATCCTTCCTCCCAGCAGCTGGAAGACTTTATAACCACCACTGTTCCCAACAACCTCAATTAGTTGTTACATTCATACTGATTTTGCACAGTTTCTACCTTAGTCAGTTAAATAACATGCTGCAGTCATTTTTGCACATCTCTGATGTTGCTGCTATTTTCAAATATCCATTATTGTAAAAATATCCATAGCTGTATATTGGTTATCTACAGTATATTCCTCAGGTGCACAGTATTTATATCGGTAAATCACTTTACAGTACAGAATTTTAGTGTTTATCTTTTAACTCTTCACCATTATGTTATTCTTATACATTTTTCTAAGGTCCATATTTGTTTGACAATTTTTTCTATAATCTTTTTGCTGCTGTAAACACCATAATTTACCAATTGTGGGACACTTAAGGGATTTTCTCTTCTATTCTATTCTAAAATACCTTTTCCAGAAAGCCAGAACATACAAGATAACAAGAGTGTCGATTAGAGCTTTTGCACAGGTTCATTTTCATTCATAATTGTGGAAGACAAGTCTGGTACTTGAGCATTAAACCGGAAGCCTCTAAGATCATAGACAATAGTTATTCCATCTGTAATAGGAGTAAAGTAGGGCATCACCATAATCTCTCCTATATAGAAGCCTTAAGAATGCCATGGCCTCTTTCAGGTGAAATATAACAGGATTTGGTCGTCTTTGTGTCACAGCACCCCCTCGGGTGTAAGAGGATTGCTGAACTGCCTTTCTTTTGGCTCAGCACCAAGCCAGCTTTGCAACATTTGGAGACAGGAGTGTATCAAGGTAAAGGTTGAAAAATACATACCGGGTCCTTGGTGGGGGCCAGGATCTCCTCGATCATCATGCTGTCCCGCGTGAACGAGCTCCGGTTCAACGTGTTGGACCTATCAGAACTGAAGGAACGGAGGCTTGGTGTGGTTGGGACAGGAGTCACGGATTACCAAGACAACAGTCACAGGGATGAAGGGAAGGGAGGGAGAGTTGGCGAGGGGTGGAGGGTAAAGGGATATGAAAGTAAACAGAAAAAAAAAAATACATTAAATGCATGCAGCTTCCAGGAACCTGACTGTCCACAAACAATAAAACTGAAAACTTAAGAGGAAGATAAAGAAAATATACTCATTTGTTTGCAGCAACAAAACTCTTTTAACCTATTATTATTAAGTAACAGTGGTACCACACAGGAGACAAAAGCTTTTCTATATAATTTCCATTATGATAAAAAAATAAGCTGATTTCAGATCCTATTACCTCTCTGACAGATTTACCTCTTGCGTCTTCTTAATTCTGTCAGAGTGCGGTAAGTTGTGATGCTGTGATTATGCCGTGCGATGGAACTTTACGAGACAAACTAACAGCATTCCTGAGAAATGACGTGAGGAGAGTTTGTCTGCAACATCCCAGGAGCGATTACACTAATTAGTAATTAGAGAGTGGAAAACCAGATAGAGAGAGGAAATCATCTGGGCCAGACTTTGGAAAACTGCACGAGGATCAGCTTTTAAAAAAATGCGTTAGTGATTCTTTAGGGTCTAAAACATTTATTGGACTTATGTAACGTGTTTTTGTATGTGTTATATTTTCAGAACATGTAACACTGGAGTCAATATTGTGTTGCTAAGCAAATATTTGTAACAATGTTAAACTGCTTATCTTAATAAAATGCCCCCGCAAAAAAATTTCACACACATTTCTGAAGTTTTATGTAATTTTATTGCATTACAAATTCTAATTTACTTTTTTTCCAGATAATTTTAAAGGCAAACCTACTAAATAAACCTTAAATGATGCACATTTAGTCATGTAATACAGCTTATTCATTTAAACTGTAAGGTTTATATATTTAGAATTAATAAAGTATACTTCAAAAAACAAATCTTATTGTTTGAAATGGATCTAGGTTACGCAATTCAATCTATAACTTTTATGTATTTGAAATAAATTAGCTTATTATGCAAATTAATGCCTTTCATGTGAGGTTTAGTCAGTAGCTTTCTATACTATCTAAAAAAAGTAAATGGAAATCTGTTATGTAACAGACTTACATAAACCTTAAGATTTTAGTGAAATATTTCTGATTGTGCTCTTAGTTAATTTCTATCTGACAATGATCACACATAAAAAGTCAATAGAAGACTGCATGCATGTTTATGCACTAATAATATGCTTAAATATGTCAGCTTTGGGACCCTAGTTTGCTTTTTGACTTTGGTAATGATGCATTTTTCCACCGTAAAATCTTCTCTGATTAAAATGTGCTTTTCTGAAATGACTTAACCACATATAGAGAAATGCATCCTTAAATCTGGTGGAGGGCTGTTTTAACTCAAGTCCCTGGAAGCAGAATAAAGGAAATCTCCACAACAAACCAAAATGATGCAAGGCTCCAACTTTGTGCAAACCTCACAGAGACCCAGGCAAGACCAATAACCACAGTCAAACACAAAAGCAAACAAAAGATGCTGTTAGAACCAGCTGCAAGGAAAAAATTAAGACACCAGACCAAACAAGTACATCCCACAATGTTAGACACCAAAACAACCAATACAAAAATCATTGGATTAGAGGTAAGGTGTGCAGGAACACTTTAATATTTCAGCACATGTGGCCATTATACTAACAGAGACCGGGGTCTAGGGGAGGGAAAAGGGTGAGACAGGGTGTTGGTGGGGGGGCCTGGTCATGCTGTGAGCCTTACCTGACTTTGGTACTAAGGATAGGAACGGACATGAGGAGAGAATAAAACATCATGAAGAAAGCAGAGGAGTGAAAGAATAGATGCAAAGAGCAGCAGGAGCAGAGATGCAGAAGGATGTTAACTGAATGTGGGAGAATGTGCTTACTTTATAAAACTCTCAACCATAAACTATGATTTAATGTCAGACTATGACACTTAGAGTGATTTATTTATTGTTATTTTCAGGGTATATAAGAAAAAAAACGAATTAAACAACCAATACAACACAAAGTGAATATAAACATTAAAATAGTAATTTTGTGGGAATTTAGGCATTTTATCTAATAAAACCTTAAACATATAGATTAGAAAATTTGGTTGGATTAATCTTGCACCAAGCGGACTTGGTAAATCTTAGAAGACTGGTACTGCTAAATAAAAAAAAAAGCCCAATATTTAAAGCAACAAGGTGTAACTTTTAGCCACTAGGGGCGCTACACTTGCAACTTCTAGGTTAAGCAACACTCCACTGACACAAAATAAAAGAGTCTCCCTCTGGTCAGATCCCTAACTGCCCCCTAAGACCTAACCCTTAACGTCACTCCCAATGAAGTCACACTTGCAGCTTTGGAGGGCACCTTTACTGAAGGTGGGGGGTCATACAGTAAACAAGAATGGGAAGGCCTCTTCCCTCCAACGGAAAAAGGAATGCAATGGTTGCTATGGTAACACTGTGATGCCTAATCTGCATGGCTGTAGCTCTGTGGTGCAGGTTGATATAACATCAAACATTTGCCCCTTTCTTAAAAAAAACTGTATATATTTAAATAAAGCTATTTTAAAGAGCATATTACCTTTTTGAATCAATGTGTTTTTTCTTTTTCCTGACTAATGATTATCTGTCAGTGCGACAAAAATGCTGCAAAACAGGTGTTGAATGCCCATGTCCGTTCCGTAATTAGTTCGCCGTTAGACCCGGTGCCAAATTCCAGCCATTCCGAAGGATGATGGATGAGGATGGTCCTCAATATGGCGAACGCTCCACAGGAATGAGCAAACAAAGCATTAGTGCTTAGGCTTAGTGTTTAGGTGACCGGTTTGGGATTGAGCCTCTGTGTTCTGGAATCTGACAGAGGATCAATCTGGACCTGCAGATTAAAAAGTAATAGCGTTCCATGTAAAGACAAGTTCACATGACTCATTCAGTCATGGACCAAACCCTACCAATCACAAAGGCGGCTTTTTGAGGGGCAACCTGCACGGAGCATCAATATGCACCAAGTGCTGTGTACTGACTAGTGTTGCGCCGATGCAATTTTTTGCCACGATACCTATACCCGATACATGGCTGTGCAGTATTGGCCGATACCGATACTACTTGAATGTAAAATAATTGCCATCATGGCTTTGTCCAGCTGCTGCCTACCTTTGTGAAGCAGGAAAAAGACTAATACAAAGTGATTCCAGTACAACTTTTTATTGCTACCTGGAATGAGTGACAATAGTTGAATAAACTTTTGCTCTCAAAATGGTATCATGCCCTATTTGTAGGTATTCGCCGATACCGATAACACCATTTTAGTGCAGTAACTGGGCCCTGTCCGATACTGGTATAGGTATCGGATAGAAAACCATTTAAATATCTCAAATGATGTAATTCTTGGTTCAAAAGTGACTTAGTACGTGCCCAAAATTAAATTCCATAATCCTATTATGTATAAGCATAACTGGTTTAATACGTTTTCTAATGACAACAATATTTTTCTGTGTGAAAACAATGTCTTAAGCTGCTGGTACACTCTTTATAAACCTTACACTTATGTTGGCATATTCAAAACGTATCTCACATGTGTATAAATGTTAAAGAATCAAAGCAAAATTTGGGGAAAATAGGATGAAGTTTATTTATTGCATATGCGTAAGCTGCATTAGTATTTGGGATGAAGGGTATAAAATCTGCATTATGCTACAGTGCAAGAACAGATTGAGTTCATTTTATTATTGTTTTACCGTCTCATATTTTATTTAGCAAAGGGTATAATGACAATTTTACGTTGAAAGTTCAATCATTTATAGACGGCATTTCCCGATTGGTTGGATAATGTACTGAATTACTTAGTAAAGTCACTTCCAGCCTTTGGTAACTTGAATTAAGTGAATCATCATGTGGACTTGGCATCTGCACAGCACAGGAGGAGATTAAATAATGTCATTAGCGTGTCATAAATTACTTAATGTTGTCAGATGGATTATTTTAATTTGATTCTGTTGATTTGGATTTTACAGACACCAAGCCTGAGTTTGAGTAGTGGAATTAAACTTAGCTTATCCAAAAGATTAATTAATTGTTTAGAAAGCAGTTTGAAAATTTTTTTTGCAAAGGTCTAGATTACTATGTGGTTTTCTCTTAACAGATTAAATAATCTTTCTCTATATTTGAAAATGGCTTTTATATTAGCCGATATACTTGAGTTATCTTATGTTTAAATACAGTTGTGTGATTAGTAATGTGTGATTAGAACATGAAAGTACGATACAGTGTATGATCATAAAAAAAAAACAGATTCCAGGAAAAACTTTTGCATTTTTGTTTATTTAACTTTCTTTAGGTCAGAATAATGTGGTGACGCCATACAAATAAATAAAAAAAATCTATTCTGCAACTGTGACTTTTAGAGGTGTATGAAGTTTTCCTGCATACATTACTGCATTTTAAGCTTTAAAGCTATAGTGTGTAATTTTCAGCGACATCTAACGTTCAGACTGCAGACCGCAGCAACATGAACATCTCCCCCCCACCGCTTCTCCCCCCCAACAGTACGGCGAGCGTTAAGAGACAAAATGTCTTCCACGACGTCCGCATCACCTATCTTCTCTTTAATACTGCCATCTATTGTTCACTCCCGTCCTAGTTCATCTCTCTCAACTTGCCGTAGTTACTTTCGAGCGTAATGGGCGATCTCGCAATCGCTAGTTTGTTGGCTCTGCGCTGCCGTAGCGCAAAGATGTCTGCCTCCATGGCTGCGAGACCCGCTCCTATGTAATTATAAATAACGAATTCTAAGGCAACGCAAATATTAAGGTTAAGAGGCTGAGCTCGTAGATGATGATAAATAACATAGTTATGTATAATATATTACATTTCTGACTGTATATCCCTGTAATTATTACACACTGTAGCTTTAACCTTTTAGCTTTTTGTTCGTTTTAAATGTGAATTTTCTTTGTGTATTATTTAATTTATGTTCAATGCTTACATTAAATTGTAAATCTTTCATGTAATTCTGCCTGTTTACTTTTTTTTTTAATCACTCGAAGTTTAAACACAATTTCTTCTCTAAACAATGGGACTTTAGTTGATTTAAAGTAAAAATCTATTGACCTACTATCAATAGTCCGATATGTTATTTTTTTTAGATGTTAGTCTAAATAATTTATTTATTTTACCTTTTAAAGATGATTGTCGAACAAAACTGCCAAAGCTGGATGACAAAGACGCCCGATCTTGTAAACTAGTTGTAAACTAAACTGATTGAACACACTCAGGCAGCCTACGCTCGAGGCTTTCTAAATTGAACGTGTTTCTAATTTCCTATGGCTCTCTGTCTGTTTATGTCACTCCTCAGATATGTTATAATCCCTCCCTCACTCTGCAGTGAGTTGCACAAGGGTCAATGTTTTCTAAAGAGAATAAAGTTCAACAGAATAAACTGTAACCTTTGAGTGTTGCTGCAAAAACTCCCACTGCTGCGATTTCTAAAAGACGAGATGAGAAAACTGCTATCAGATCAGGTTTTGCGTATCCAATAGACACGTAGACCTATATTTGTAAGACAGATGTTTGTTGCTGATTGTCAAACACGTCACTACGTATGAGGAAAGTTTAACTGTTGCAGTTCTATGCTTATTTTGTTGCTGATAAATAGTTACCACTCAGATACACACAAAGAAGGATAGATCTCAAATGTTTCTATTAATCTCTCCTTGCTAACTGTGGTCAGACTCAAAACAGTTATACTGCTTTTTATGTATACAATCAAAAATGCATGTATAAAATAAAGCTCTTAAATTCTAGAATAGAACTGCATGTGAAGGACGCTTTATTCAGGCACCATTATGCTCGTTCCAGATAAACTGTAGTGACAGTGAAGACTTTTATTTGCGTTTACACTATGAAGATGTATGTGGTTATTTATACAATAAGGGGTGGTTTATACAGTAAAGATTGATTTTTACTAAGATGTTGACAGCGGCATCTTTGAGATTTAACAAACCAACACCATTCCCAGGGGTTTTAAAGCTCTCTTTTGGTGATGCAGTCTTCCTGTAACTCACCATAGAGGAATTTGGTCTCTGGTGTCAAAACTACATTTAAAAAATCAACAACCCTAACAGCATTTAAGTTAGACCATGCAATTTTGCACTGGAAAAAATCTAAATCTAGACGAGTCATTTTTTGCTTAAAATAAGTGCATTTGCTCTTGGATTAAGGTAGTAAAAGAGACATCTTGCCAATGGAACAAGGCAATTTACACTTAGAGTAAGAAAACAGAATAGCATTGTTTAATTTCAAGTGCATATTATCTAATTATCTTATTTATCAGAGTAAAAATACTTATTCCGTTGGCAAACTATCTCATTTACCTACTCAAATTAAGGGGAAATACACTTAATTTAAGACATTTTTACTTATTTCTAGATCGTTTTTCCAGTGTGTTCGTCTTCCAATTCAGTGATTCCAAAACGGAGGTAGTCTTACCTCTAGTGGTCTGTGAGTGCATTGCAAGGAGTACATGAAAATATTTTCTTAAATTAAATTTTTGTAAATTAAAAAAGGGCTGGGATGTGTTTTGCTTTATGAGTACCCAATTGAAAAAAATAAACAAACTTTTATCAACCAAAAAGTATTTTTTTTAGTTCATCTTCAGCTGTCTCATACTGGAAAACCAAGCACAGGAACAGCCTGGGATCAGTTTGGAATACAGCTGATCCCAATCTGCTCCTCTGCTTGGTTTTTCCTGTGTGAGACAGCTGAAGATGAACTCAAAGAAAAACCAAGCAGAGGAACAGCCTGGGATGATTTTTGTTCCTAATTAATCAAGTTTAAATGTGATTATAAGCAAGTTACTCAGAGGAGCTCCAGTTTTATAAATACAGGTTCATAAAATGATTTTATTTTGTATTTATTTTGATTCCTTACTAACTTCCAGTGAACATATTTATTTATTTATTTTTTATTTGAGATAATAAAATGCCTAAGAATTAAATGCTCAAGTTAAAAGATTAAACAAAATAGTTTTTACTTTATAATCAGTTATTGTACGTTCAAATTTTGAAAAATCATTAATACTTTTGACTGAGAGGGGTACTCATGATACGAAAAAAAAATGCACAAAGGGGTACACCTTTGACAAAAGTCAAAAAAGGTTGGGAAACAATGTTCTAATTTACTGGAATACCTTCTATATAGTTCTTTTCTATTGGTACCAACTCTACTTGCCTTGTTTTTCAGTCTGTATGTGATAGAAACACAAGGCAACAAAGGAAGACCTTCTGCTTAGTCTGTAGCCTTAATGGTTGGTTATCCTCCCCCTGCAGTGTGTCGCAGTGATTTTTGATTTATGCCCAATATTAAAGAATAGGCTACAGTATGTTATTCCACGCCACAATGCAAGAGGGACAAACACAAACTAGCTGTAGGTTTAGATGCGGCCGTGGCGGTGAATAAGTGGGGGCAAGTTTGTGGGACAACGGAGGAACATGGGGGCGAAAAAGAGCAGGGATCCAGGTGGAAAAAGGGCCCCAGCGTTCTTGCGCACCTCTCTCTTCTAACTGGTCGAACTTCACCAAAATGATGGTTATACAAACAAAACAAGCCGGTAAGATATGAAACAGGAAATACGCATAGTGTAGAGCGGATGACCAATCAGAGGCCTCCTCTCTGCGTTCACTGCGAAACACGTAGACGACATGGTGTCTGAGTATAAATTAGCCTTTAGTCAGACTCACAGAGAGGCAGAGAAGACAAAGCACTCTGGATAAGTACAGGAGAGAAAGGGAGGCCATGAGCTGTTATAAAAAGCTAACCCATTCAATGCTACCCATCTACGGTGGTCATGCACACACATTAAGCTTAGCATACAGTGCATTAGCAGTTTAAGGAAATATTTCTTTTGATATTTATGCTGCGTAATATGCATGTGAGACTGATGAATCCATTTTTCCAGTCACATTTTCACCACAACAGGGTATAATTGGGAACATACTGAAGCAGTTATTCTAAATGAAGAGCCTAAAAAAGTGTTTCAAGATGTATCTAAACAACCTGCGTTGCTCTGAATGGAAGAGAGCCATGAGAAAGCAGCAAACTAGTTGTGCAATGTCTTTTTCGACAAACAGCTTTAGTCCTGGGAGATTACAGTAATGCAGCTGTTAAAACATTATTCTAAAGACACTTTCTATAACCGCACTCAAATCCAGTTCATCTACATGTGTTTGATTGGCAGCCACTATAATGCATAGTGACTAATTTAGCTGATTGACAGAAAAGACCAATAATTATTGGTAGGTTAAAAATTGGTGTACCCCCCTGATGAATGTTATGCTTAAAGAAAAACAACAGCTTAATTCAATTCACTGGTCTGGCTGTTTACTCCCTGTTTAAGGTGTTGTAAACTGTCTTGTGTCATTAATCTTTAGATTGTTCTTTATCTCAAAATCATGAATCCATATCTTTAACAAATAACATTTTTCAACAGGGATATTGATTTTTATTTTTTATTTTTGTTTGTTGCAAAAATATTTGCTAGATCCTTCTTACGGTATTGCTAATACGAGGCCATCCATTTGATTTATTTTTTGGGAGTCAAAACAATCTATGCTGTAGTTGCAGTGAGAAATTTCCAGATGATGCTTTCAAAGGCACCATTTCACAGGGCATGGATGCTCCTGCTTTACTTTCATAGTTTCCTTATGATGACTGGAATAATTTTTTTTCGTGCTTCAAAGTTTCATTTCTGGTGAATTGCTGCTTTGAAAATAAACTGACTCAAACCTAATTATTTTGATTTTGTCAAAAAGTATTTTTTGTTTCAGACCTATCCTGCTTAACAAAGCTATCCTCTTAAACAAACAACCAAAAAGCATATGATGATTTACAATGAAGTACACTTTAAAGGTTTTTGGATGCATTTGTTTGATGAATGCACTTGAAAACTTAATTCTTCATGGCAATAGTTGAATGTTTTTAGTTTTCTGCTTTCTTGGAGGCTTTAGCCACAAACCTGTTTTTTTCTTATGAAAAACAAAACCTGGCTCTGTATAGACCAGGGTTCTGGAGCCATTTATGACTGCAGCCCAGCTAATATACCTTATTTAAAGTCAAAATACATTGAATGACCTTTTTTTTAACAAAAGAAAAAGGTAACTTCTATTTAATAAATCTCTACCCCAGGGGATATGCAATTTCATCTTTTAGAGTGAAGGAAAAAACTTGCAAAAACAGAATAAACAAAGTTCAATGGGTTGGTTATAGTTTGGGGAAATTTTGTTTTAAAAACAATGTATTTCGCTCTTTAAAAAATATTAAAAATATATATTTGTAATATAATAAGTCAGGTAAATATATTTTGTGATTTTCTTAGCTAATAAAACTGAATTAGAGCTGTGAGCTTTAAGCTGAAAGCTGTTTTTAGAAAAAAAGATTACATATCCTTTTTATATTTATTATATTTATATTTGATATTATAGGAAAATCATGTTACAAAACAGTTTTCCCACTTAATAATATAATATGTATTATATTGAGAAATAGATATATATAGCATTTTCTACACTGTCTACATTTTTTACACTCTATAGTTAGAGGGTATATATATTTCAGGTCTCCCTCAAAAAATTATTTTATCTCAAGGGACTTCCTGGTAAAATAAAGGTTAAATAAAATAAAATAAAAAAATATTCTTGTTTTTGGAGTTAGATATTGTAGAAAATGCTAAGACAGGCATTTGTTTGTACATATTTTGTTAAAAAAAATTAGCCTGCTCTTTAGCCTGCTCAATGAAGAGCCATTGTTTAGCATCCAAGGGGCCACTTGCAGCTCTAAAATCATAGGTTACCAACCGGCGGTATAGACAGTCAAAACAACAAAGATGCCAGAAGATGTTATATGCTGACAGGAAGCCTCCATTAGTCACAACACACAGTTAAAAAATGCTTTTATATATTTTATGTGTATGAAACCTTTCAGACGCTCTTTGCAAGAAAGTTCATGAAAAAGACAAACGACTACTGACTTTTTGTATTACTGTGGTATAGTGAGCCTTACCTCTGTGACCGCGCTCCAACGCTGAAGCCCATGTAGCCCTCCTGTGGGAGCGAGTCGTCCCCCAGTTCCCTCAGGTCATGGGGGGCCAGATATTTGTCTGTGTCCCCCGTCATTGCATCATCACCTGTCAGATTAAAAGACACAGAGAGTAGAAATTAGAACTTGCTAGGATATTGCCTAAGGGAAATAGTTGATTGTTTCCTGTTTGTTCTTTTCTTTTTCTTTTTTCTTTACTCATGCAGAAACACAAACTCATTAGGGCATGTCGATCAATGCATCATTTGCCCAGAGGCTGTTTTTTCAGCTTAATTTTGGTCTAACAACCCACTCAGACAACGTCTTATTAAAAATCCGCTTAACTCTTTTTGGAATCCAAATAGAGTTAAAACAAGTCGAAGCATATTTAAATTTGGTTTCTGTCAAACAAAACTAAAAAGGAAAAAAAAGAGAAATTTAAAACAGTCTGAACTAAGCTTTGCTTCATCACTCTAAACACACCACAGACACTGAAAATACATGTTAAGAGTTAGAGCAGAAGTTAAAAGTTTAGGAGGAAAGTTGTTAGCAGCATGGTTTTACCCACAGAGGTACAGTAGACCATGAATCTACTGATGAATCGCTGACTGCACGGTGGAAGCCAGAGGAGGCAAGTGCATGCAAGCGGAGAGACGGAAGAAAGAAAAGGAAGGCATTCCAGCAACAACAAAGCAACAGAGACGCCCCCTCCCCTTCATCACCATCCCATCACTACCCCACTGCTGCTGCAAGACCCCTCCCCCCCAAAAGCCCCCCCCCACCCCAAACAGCACCAGGATACTTCACAGACCCCCATCTGGCCACATTCCAACCCATTCTCCTGCATTCGCTCTGCACTCAGATCCCAAAGTTCCCAAAGCAAAGAACTTAGACTAACCTGCTGCCTTAAAGCAATTCATTCGGACTTAAGTCCACTGCAGGCGTTCACTCCAGACTAACTTTTCCTCAACTTCTAAACTCACTTGCTCCAGCATTAACTGTCTATCTCGGTTTTAGAGTCCGGCACTCATGCAAACAGATCGTCTTTCTCCCGCCTACCAGATCCGCTGCTGGATTATCTGTGTGTGTGTGTGTTTAAGAGAGAGTTTCCGAGCACACACCTACAGCTCCCTGCAGCACAGAAATAGTAGGGGGCTTTGTGACTCACACAGTTGTCTAACATCTAACCACCCTTTATAGTTTACAGACCACCTTGAAAAAGTATTCACACCTCTTCAACCTCTTACATTCTGTCACATTACAGCCATAAATATTATTGTATTTTACTTAGTTTTTATAGAAAATATGTACAAAAAGTAGTCAGAGTTTGTAAACTGGATGAAAAACAATATTTCTAAATATCTTTTAGAAACTAAAATCTGAAAAACGGGGCAAAAATTTGAATACGGTTCCTGATAAAGTAGAAAGTAATCGATTTCATCAATAAGCTTCAGTGTTCAGTTACAAACGATGTCCAAATAAATTTAAGATTCGCATAACATTCTGTTCCTCAAAGACCTCAGATGTTTGCTGCAGGACATGAGACAACAATAAACATACAACCATAAACTCAATGTTTTCAGTTTGTACTTTTACTTCAACAAAATGGATCCACCATGATTATGGGAGCCCTGCATTCACAGCTAGCATGTTCCAAGGAAGCGGATCCAACGACAAATGGTTAACAATTTGCAACATTGCACTAAGATATGCAAAAGACCCAAGAATGAGCATGTTTACATGCACAATAGGAGGATCGATCCAGAACTATTTTCTGTTATGCAAACTATAAATCTTGTCTCAACAGAATAGTGGCAAGAAAAAAACAAACAAACAAAAAAACAGCAATTACTAAAGTTACGTAGCCACATTATTTTGTATTAAATGTATATAGTAGTCCCTCACTCTGGTTGTGTACGTTTCTATAACATATTATTATTATTATTATTATTATTATTATTATTATTATTATTATTATTATTATTATTTCGTGCGCACGTTTATCGTGCGCACGAAATACTATTTCGTGGCCACGCAATAAGTTTAACGTGCGCACGAAATACTTATTAATAATATTAATATCATTCCTGGACAACAGGGTAAGCAAATCGAGCGCGCCTTAGACCTTAGAGAAGGCGCGCTCGATTTGCTTACCCAGTCGGTCTCCGCCAGTCACGTGACATTTGTTGCTAAGACGCTATTTTAGGTGGAAAAGGCGTAGTGTAAACAACCGCAGCATAGCTAAACGAAGGACTAAAGGGCCGTTTACATAGCAGCCTGTCCAAGATAAGTCATTACAGTTAACATAAGCCTGAAAACAGGGGCGGATTTATTGATATTATTAATAAGTATTTCGTGCGCACATTAAACTTATTGCGTGGCCGCGAAATACTACTTCGTGCGCACGAAATACTACTTCGTGGCCACAATTGAACAGTTTTTTTGACCATGTCATCAGAGGGGCTCTATTTAAATCCAACTTCATATATACATATTACAATCTTTAAACACAAGTGAAAATCAATGTGTTTAAAAAAGACACCTATTCATCCATTCATTCGATAAATGGGTTTAAGTTTCAAATGAAATTAGATAAAGAGGCTTTTTTAGTGAATGAACATAAGAAGTTTTTTTTGTAGAGCTGAACTACAACATTTCAACAACGTCTTTGTGATAGCTCCTAGGAATTTCCGTCTGACAGAACTGATATGATCTTGTCAGCTCACTGGAAAAAATCTAAATCTAGATAAGTACATTTTTCTTAAAATTAGTGCATTTCTTCTTTAATTGAGGAGGTTAAATAGTCATTCTGCCAATGGAACAAGATGATTTACATTTAAAATAAGAAAACACAATTGCATTGTCTTATTTCAAGTGCATATTATCTAAACATCTTATTTTAAGAGTAAAAACACTAATTCCATTGGAAAATCATCTCATTTACCTTCTCAAATTAAGGTTAAATACATTTAATTTAAGAAAGTTTTGCTTATTTCTAGATCGTTTTTGCAGTGGCTTTGGAGGCCTCCTTACTCTAAGCTGAGCTGCCTGAGCTGCTTTACAGCTAATTTGGCAGCAAAAAGGTCATTGATGATTAAGAGATACTTAATTAAATTAAGACCTTTCCTCATGAAACAACCCATTGTTTGAATGGGAAGATGGCTGGACCATATAGAGCTTTTTATCATTTAGCTAATGAACAACTATTCGGGCATCGAAGATTTTTTTTTTCTATCTGATATCTTAAAAGATTTCCTTTGATTTTTTTTCATGCAAAAAGTGTTTGAGGTGTAGCTCTAAAGTACTGTACATCCACATGTGGCTTCATTCAAAGGTGGTGTTTTGAATCAGGAGCTTAGAGCTATGAAAGCATCATCTGGGCACCCCACACCTGATTAATGGCAGAGTAATCTTAGCGGATGTAAATTTCAGGATTTGAACAAAGTAATAAAATTAGTTTCTAGAAAATTATCTTTTTCTCAATTTTCTTGTCACCCTAACTGACTGAAACCAAAAAAAAGTATGTTATTCTCTGCAAGGCCGTTGTGAGCCGAATAAATGTGGATTTTTGACATTTTAAATTAATAAACAGAACAAATCATTTCCGTGTGACGTCTTTAAATGAATTAAGACTATTAAAAAAAACAAAAACAAAGCAAAACAAACATCTCCAGGGCAAATTGAGCTAAGTGGGGACAAAACCAACTATTGATTGAAAACTTTTCCGTGGCACAGATGGGCGAGTTCATTTGCTTCTGGGCCAGAATGCAGATCACAGGGGAGAACACAACATGTACAGCACAAACAGAGACACAGCAGGAACTGTTTCAGTGTTAGCTTTTGGCTACAATTCAAGCATCACTGAGAGGCCAGGGAAGACAAAGGGTCGAGTGTCTGTGTCGTCTGCTAACAGGCCTGAAAAGAAATTTGTTACACACTCCACAATGCCATTGTTGGCATAGCAACAGAAGAGCATTCTCCCTTAAATTTAATACAAAACAGACAGTGCAAATATGCTTTAAAAGAACTGCACTATCAACTCTAAACTGTAAAAAAAACTAAAATAAGAGCAAATGTGTGTTTTTAAAAGTATGAACTTAGTGCTTACTCTTTCTTTCTTCAAATCTTGTTAAGTTCTTTTGATTTACAGGCTTGTTCTTTGGGTTTATGCATGTTTTAAAAAGTTTTTATATGAATGTTGACTGCTTTTTCACTAATTGTCCATTTTCAGGAGAAAGTTTCTGTCTCAGTACTGACCGATGGATCATTAAGGTAATATGGGCTCCAAAAATGTAAAGGAAAACACATTAAATACAATTCAACAAAGGATAAGATTAAACTAGAGCTCTAGCCCCTTTGTTACTAATAACTTGTAATTTTTTTAATTAAGCATAGCCTAATTTATGAAAATGCATCAAGGGCGAATTGGACCTTTTTTTATTTTTCGCACACAAAAAAATACTTTCAAGGACTTGTAGGTGCTTTTAAATACATGATATCATGAGAAAGCTATTTCAGTAACTCAAAATCATCAAAGACTCAAACGCTGTGATACTTTTTAAGTGTTTACTTGTTGCGAAATATGGCTTCTAAAAAATGAAAACTTTTTATTAAATTTTAGACCCATTAAACCGAGATTAAATTTAGAACCGCAACTTTATCCAAATGTAATGGGCTATACAATCACGGGGAAGACATGTAACATGTCAGCCATTGACAACCTCTCTAAGGAAGTCATCACTAATGTTTGTGAAATACTGCATGTTTGCAATTAGCTTCAGTGGTAAATAAGGTTAAACTGTTTCAGGCTAAGACCGCTTTGACCACGCCTTTATATTTAAAGCAGTATCATATGAAAATAATGTGATTCCTAGATAAGCTGAGATCACTTATTTGGCTACTTGAGAAACTCAGAGAACAATCAAGTCCAAGTCCTAGAGGTGTAATTGATCCTTAAAGTGTGAAAAGAGTCATAAATTTATCTGACACAATGTGCTGTGCATAAGAAATCCATACAAAACAAGAGCGTTACATTTTGAATTCAATTACTGAAATAAGTGTCACTTTTAAGAAAAAACAAAACAAAAGAAACAGTAGAGGAGCACATAAATGATTAGAATCCTTAAAGCACAGACATGCAGAGAGAATGAAGGAAAGCAAATGGAAAGAGATGAGAAATACCTTCTTCCACATCAGAAAAATAGTCGTCTGTGATCATTTCTGGGACATTGGCTTTACAGACTGTATTCAGATGAAGGAGACGGGTAGGATTAAAAAAAGAACAACAGAACAAAAAGTTGCAAAAATGAGGAAGAAATCATATTTATAACAAAATCATATTAGAGAAAAAAAAGTGATTATGGGACATTTTGAATGGCTGATAAATCAGTTTCAAATAATAAATAATAAACAATCAATGATTAAAGAACTAATTATAAATGAGTTAACAAAAAAATAATAAAGATGAATTCATTAGCACCGAGTTTGCATCCTTCAAACCCAGAAACCGAATGAGAATGTGAGCCTATGTCGGAGGAATTGTTTTTAAATCAAACCTTACCGTCATCGTCAGACATGTCCAGCACCTCGTTCATGGTCTCTGGGACGTTCATCTTGTGTTTCTCTATTACAGTCTGTGGGAGACAGAAAACACTTGACTTATATGTTGATTATGTTATAAAAAAATAAAAAAAGTAAAAGTTTGCTCTTTTTTTCCAGAATTAAATAAGATGCTACTTTCCTTTCCCCATTGATGGCCGTAAATAATTCAACATAAATGTTAGCAGATTTCCTTTGGATTAATTGGAATTTGTCTGAAAGGAATAGTACACCCAAAACATGATTAGCCTTCATTTTCTACCCATCCCCATGCTGAACAACACTCTGGAGTACTTTTTTGATATCTCAAATGCATCTGGAGATCTGGGAGGCTTCCTGCTGTCTGCTGACATTCAAATAATGGAGGTCTACAGCATATCCATTAAGAAAATGCGCACTTTCATCTGGTTTGGTCTGCTGCGGTTTCCGTAGACTTGTGAACGCGCTTTTAGGAAATCCTATACTCTACTGTTTATGCTCTAAAAACATTCTAAATGACTTCGTTTCGAGTAAATTATGGACGCTACCCACTCAGGACACTTGGAATACATTGGACGAGCAGTATGGAGGAATATTGACACGTTTTTTGTGGACTTTTATGGACCTATCTGCCTTGGGCACCATAGACCTCCATTGTTTGAATGTCAGCAGACAGCAAGAAGCCTCCCAGATCTCCAGATGCATTTGAGATCAAAAAAGTACTCCAGAGTGTTGTTCAGCATGGGGGTGAGTACAAAATGAAGGCTAATCATGTTTTGGGTGTACTATTCCTTTAATCCCAACCCGGATCAATAATAACAGTTACAAATCTTACCTTAAACCTAAAAGTAAACGTTACGAATCTAACCACACACATCACCAAAAGAACAGCATAACCATTAAGAAAAACCGGGTGGTAGCATCATGGCTTATTTATCATGCGGTGTCAGTTTTAACCCAAACAATCAGCTGTCTTATTTTTCTACCATCGCAATGAGTCCAGACCTACATCCTAATCTGGAAGAATGGCTCTATGCAAGGAGAAGACCAAAGCTGATTATGACAATCAGTGGGATCAACTAAATGAAGGGCTGTGGACTAAAATGACCAACACTATGCTAGACTTAGCCAACCCTTAAAAAGGTAAGTAGAAATATATGGCCATGTTAGTATATGAGACGCTCATAAGTTTGATCTTCAATTATAAAAAAATATAAAATGTCTCACATTCCTACATTTTGGAATCAGACTAGCAATATAACCAAAATATGAAAAAAAAAAAGTGTAACTATTTAACAGAATAAAAAATTGAAGAACATCGCTTCCCACATCTTTTTTTCTAAATGGTTTGATTTGAACAGGCAGGTTATGGTGTGTTACTGATTTAAGAAATGTGTCCTATTAATAGAGAGTAGCTAGAGGGTGTTCCATTTCTAACCTGGCAGTAGCCAGATTGACATGTGTAGAAATGAGTTGAGTTTCTATGCTATCAATCATAAAAAAAATAGATTAAACTTTAAGATCTCACAATGGAGAAATTAATTTTCTGTATTCAACCGATTCCTTTTGGGGAGCAGTGGCAGTGTGCAGCGCCCGGTGAACAATTGGGGGTTAAGGTTTTTGCTCAGAGAGCCAGAGTGGCAGTGGGTTTCAAACTCACAACCTCAGGATTCCAAGCCCTATGCCCTAACCAGCAGGCCAAAGTTCAGTCTGTCTGTTAAAAGGAGGGATGTTTAGTATAATGCTTCAAGCTGATTGGGTGACTTGCCAGCTAGTACCCGCCTTCCATAATATGCTTTCAGCCAATCGTACCAGTGAATTTTTATGCTTATGGAGGAGCCATCATGTCATTGTGCAATGATTTTTGTAGAATATGCAAGACAGACCTGCGCATAAAAAGCGTTTTAAGCAACACAAAGTTGATTTTTGAACGTTGTCAACCCTCTAATGAAAAAACTTTGCAAGGACGACAGATGGACATGGGATGCAACTTGTCAGAGGATGAATAAAAATTGTGCAAGTTATGCTTTTGACATAAATTGGAGTGAATACAGGCGGACTTTGTCATTTTAAAGAAATGGAGAGAGGCAGAAAACGGGATGACAGGTGAAGCATCATCTTCTGCTAAACTGAAGAGAGTTTATTCCATCTAAACCTCTGAGGTCTATTATGTCAACACAAGCCAATGAATCCAGTGAAGCCGCCTCTCGCCTACTCTCCCTACCTCCAGCGTAGCCATGTTTGTAATGCCCTGGCAAGGCCCTTCTGACTGTCGTCATTCCTGCATGTCCTGCTGCAGAAAGCACTGCTGGCATGTCATTGGTCCAACTCGCTGGTTGTTACGAGACGGACGTATGAGCGGGAGTCTTTAAAGATGGATTTGTTGTGAGACCGAAAACTCAGATCTCACGACAATCCATCTTGCAGCTCAAGGTTACTTCATTTCAGTCAGTGCCACAAAAATTCAGCAAATAAATAAGTCAAGGTATGATAATCTGAAAACAAATACAGACCTGAGTGGTTAGAGTCTCCTCTGTGACCACTTTGAGTGTGTCAACTACAGAAATGTAGCCCAGTCTCCTGGCGATTGACAGGGCGCTGTTCCCATTCTAAAAAAAAAAAGAAATCAGAGAATGATGATAAGGATAAAGGGCCATTTTTGGTCAGTAACCAGATCTATGCAAGATAAATGTGTGAGTCTTGTCCTTCTGTGCATCCTTACGGCAGTGAGTTCGTTGGGCGAGGCCCCGTGGTGCAGCAGCAGGTTGATGATGTGCGTGTGTCCCTGCTGAGCGGCTTGATGCAGAGGTGTGTACCCGTTCTGCAGAGGGAGGAGAGGAGCTCAGCCAGATAGAAAACAAACACAGAAAACCATGTTTTCACAAAGCTGCTAGTTTACCTTGGTCTTTGCGTTGACCTTTGCCTGATTCTTGAGCAGAAAGTTTACCATCTTCACGTTACCATAGTGACAGGCCACATGGAGAGGGGTGTATCCCAGCTGATGACACAAAAAATTTGATCGTAAACATTTTATTTTTATATCTATATAATTTAGTAAAAAAACGTGATTAGAATGTTGATTTCACAAGAAGTCTTTAAAGGCCTGTTGAAAAGTTTTAAAACACAAAGACTTTTTTTTTTTTTTTTTTTTTACTTTTTCCTATTAGTAACAATATTGTATTTATTTATTTAATTTTCAGGTTTGAGGAATTTTTCTCTCTCTGACCTCTTTGAGGTCGTTTTAGGTTTGAATGTCAAACAGTGCTTTAAGTCTGTTGTTAACTAATATGTTAGCAGAGACAGCTTTCCCCTAAATGATTCAAGCTGAAGGTGAATTACATGATAATATACCAAAACAGTCTATGACAACATCAAGGCATCCCCCTAAAGATGAAGTTGCAGCTTTTTAAAAGTTTTTTCCAGTATTCTTCTGTATTTTACTCCATTCATCTTCCCATGAACTCCGCCAAACTTCTCTGTCCCTTTAATAGTTAGGAATCCCTCAGGATGAGGCAGCCAACACTGTGTTGAATGGTGTGCTTAGAGTACATTAGTGTTTTCTTCATATGAAACAAAAATGAAAATGACATCTTAGTCCGATCAGAGAAGAGCTCTCTTTCTACAACTCTTCTCAAACTTCTTCAATTCACTTCAATTTATTTATATAATATAATTAATAATGTATAATTCACAACACATGTCACCTCAAAGCACTTTACAATTCACCAGAAAATACAGCCACATTGATTCAGATTTTTCTATCTAAGGAAAACTAGTTGATTGCATCGACTCATTGACTCGAAGGCAATCCCTCACATCAAGCATGCTTGTAGCAACAGTGGAGAGGAAAAACTCCCCTTTAACAGGAAGAAACCTCCAGCAGAACCAGGCTCAGTGTGAGTGGCCATAAGCAGACAGATGCAGAGATACAAAAGGCAACTGAAAAAGCTGGAACCCGTCCAGGAAACACACAGCCAGGCAATTATTGTGGGGTTTCCCCCCAATCTCACCATTTTTCTTGCAACTCTTCTATAAAACCTAGATTTTGGAGGGGCTCAACTATGCTGTCTTATTCGCAGCTCCTCCCCTGGGTGTGCGCCATCCTGTCCGAGTATATATTTTAACATCTTATCTTTCAGGTGAAGTGGCAGATGTTGGAATTTTGATCCATAATTGGAACATCTGGACCAGATGATCTTTTGAAACAGCTACTCTTTCCCTTCTTGAAGCCCTGCTCTCTGGTTCATAATCTCTTTTCCCAGCTTGTGACGTAGGTTTGCTGTTGTGCAAAACTCTTTTTTCAGATTCTTGATTGAACAGGTCTTTGTGAATTGTTGAGAGCTTGTAAAATTATCCTCTAACTTGTCTCAAACCTTCACAGAACGGCTGGATATAGATTGAGATCCAACATTATTTACTTCATATAGCTGATATTTGTGAGAAATCAAAACACGTGTAAATTACTGATTTTTATTTACTTCTTTGCTCATCTCTCCTACACTCTTTGAGCAGCTTTTCCCAGAAAGAAAATCCAGCTCCAGTTCCAAAGAATCATGCTTCACCTAATTCATTTTTCATTTAAAAAATCCCGTATTCATATCTTGCTTTTTGTAAAACATTTTTAGTTTTTTATATTCGCTGCTCTGATTACAGAAGCCTTTATCTCCAAAAACCTGTTAAAAGCATTATTTTGTAACCTTTATTCAGGTGAGTCCCACTGAGGTACAGGGCCTCATTTTCACGAGCCCTATCATAAAATAAAACCAACTAAAACCTGACATTTGAGGAGTAAATGGAACAGGACTCTCTCATTACCTTGGTCTCAGGGTCTATGGAGGCTCCATGGTTAACTAACACCTCCGCAACGTTGACTTTATCTTCCTGGGCAGCCAGGTGGAGTGGAGTCAGACCAGACTGAGGAGACAAACAATGATAGAGTCACAGTCAAAGGGAAACACAGCTGGTTTTAGGCTTGATGGCAGGTTTGGACCTCAGGAGGAAGAGAGTTTAGGGGGCATCAAAAAAGAATCAGAGAAGAAATAACAGAGTCTCGGGTAAAGATTGTTATTCTCAACTATAATAACACCCCAAGGTTATGAATATATATTTACGCTCCTAACACAGACCCTTAGTTAAATGTGACTCCTCTAACGTCCCATTTGCCCTCAAATAAAGAACAAAAAAGAAGCTTTCAGGCCGGCGTGTCTGGGTGTGTGTGGCACCTTGTTGCTGGAGCCAACAGGAGCGTCTCGAGCCAGCAGCAGAGTCACTATGTCCACGTTTCCTTCTTGTGCTGCCAGGTGCAGAGGAGTGATGCCCTGACGCGTCACCGTGCTGGTGGAGGCGCCGTACTCCAGCAAGGTGGTGGCGATCTCCATCTGATTCTTCTTGGCCGTGATGTGAAGCGGAGTGTAACCGTTCTGTAAAAAAACAAAAACAAAACAACGGATTAAAGCAGACGACCACTAGGATACCTGCAGAAATGTTTATCTTTAATGAAAAACTTCAGTTAAGCTCTTCACAGGAAAAAAGGGTCAAGTTTGGTTTTTAGTGTTGGAATAATAAATAATCGGATTACATGCAGATTCATTTTTTCCTCACACAGCTAATATTTTGTTGTAATTCAGAAAATGTAGCTTCATTTCCTTTTATGGTGGCTCAATCTGTTCTTTGGCAAACTATATTTTATTTCTCAGTGGGACCTTCTGAGTCTTTTCTCTGTCTTTGCAATCATTGCAGCAGCCACGGATGGACAGAAACCCTCGATCACATTTCGTTCATTGTGGTCACATAGTCAGTAACCCCACACACAACCACTTTTTCATAAGTTTTAATGCACACTAGCATAAATATATTGGTTTGTTTATTTTGACAATATTGAAGACATTAGTTCCAATTGTAGCGCGCACATTTGGTCAACTTTTGTATATTTAATTTTGTCAAATGCTTAATATATTTTGTGCTTTCTTTTCTGGTGTTGTGGGAGTGCCATCAACTGGGAGAATGTGGCTGACATGATCATGGACTGATTGGGTGATACCATCTGGAGTTCCACTATGGAGGAAGACCATGGACTCCACATTTTAAATATGTTGCATAATTTCTTCTTCTTACTTTTGTGATTTGCTCATTTTGTTAATTTGTTTAATGATTGTCATTTAAGTTTAATCCTTAAGCTAACTGTTTAGTAATTTTTTGTTAAATTGGTGTAGATGTTCTCCCTACCTCTTCCTCAGTGTGTCAGTCTGGTCTGATCAGCCAGTATTTAAGTCCCCTTTGTTTGCTGTGTGTCAGGTCAGTTTTTGTTTGTTCAGTTAGTTTGAGGTTTGATATGTTTGAACTTGATATTTTTTGCCCTTAGTTAGTCTCTTCATTTGACCTCTTTTAAGGGCCCTGAAATTTTTGTTTGGATTACTGCTACTTTGGGTAAATAAAACCCAGTTTTCTTGACAATCACCACTGTGTCCTCATGCTTGGCTGGCTCGGTCCCTCACATTCATCAAACTGCAAAAAATTTAACTCTAACTAAGTCAATTTCTCTTAAAATAGGAGCATTTTTTATTGAATTGAGCAGGTTAGTGAGTCACCTGCCTGTGGAAGAAGACAATTTACATTTTAAACAACTGCAGCCTCTTATTTCAAGTGCATAATATCAAAATTTTTTTAAAATACAAATTTTATTGGCAGATCATCTTATTTACCTACTCAAATAAAGGGTAAATACACTAATTTTAAGACTGAACCTTTGCTATTAGTAGTTATATATTCCAGTTTTTTTGTTTTCTTCCCCGTCTCCCTGGAAAAGTCCAGACAAGGAAATAATGTATTTATCAAACCGTCAATGTAATGTTTTGACAACAAATTACTTTTAGCAATTCTTGGACTGTAGCTTTTATTTTTATTTGTGAAATAACTTTATAAATTGTCCCTACTCTTACTTGGGTAAAATATTTGGCCCCTTTATTCACAGTGACGAATTTGCCTGAATAATTGACTATCTTTTTTCTTTTCTTTCTTTTTTTCCCCCTCTGTGTCCTGTTTTGCAAGTATAGCTCTGAGGATCGATGTGCCAGAGCTGAATAATTGCCCAACAGATTTACTTCCACAAGCAGACCTTTATAGTTGGTGCCATAAGTTTCCACTTGGTAATTAGATGTGAAACTTTACTGAAAATGATTAAGGGCCTAAAATCGTATGGAACGGACTTGGAGGCAGAAAGGGACGTAAGAAAGGGAGAGGGGAAAAGTTTAGGAAAATAAAGGAGAGAGGAGAAAAAAAAACACTTATGAACAAGCTTTAAAACTAAATTCCCCCTAATGAAGACAGTAAAAATGAAAAAAAAAAGTTTTTTATTTATACACAATGATATTATATCTGACAAACCCAGCATGACATTTGGAAGTAACTAATATACACTAAGGGATAAATATAGGCTGCTTTAACATATGTGTGAGTGTTTTCATAACTGTGTTTCACAGGAAACTGATATGGAAAATTGAATGTAACTTAACTCAAAACAATTTCCTGAAGCTTTAGTTCATCCAATAATTAATTCTGTTAGGGTGTGCAGCCTGTCTGATTTCTGGGGCAGATTCTTTACTGAGCAGATGCTGCCAAAGTGGAAAGGGTGTGGAATGAGGCCGTGCAGAGCAGAATGACTGGACGTCTCTAACTGGGTCAGGCTGCTTTGGCGCACAGAGCGACAGAGATGCTTTTAGGAACATTCGATTTGAACCAACCCCCTCCCTGCCATCTCTTACCTTGGCAGCAGCGTGGGGTGAAGCTCCCTGTTTGAGCAAGAGCAGTGCCACCTTCTGGTTATCATAGTGTGCTGCCACATGCAGTGGAGTTAGTCCACTCTGAACACACACAAACATGAGCAAAGGTTAGATGGTGAAAAAAAAAAAATGAAAAACTTCCCAGTTTGGGAAGCTCTCAGAATGTTTTTTCATTTGGATGATGAATTTCTAAATGTTTTGCATAATTGCTTTTGGAAAATTATTCAAGCTCAGTCAGGTTGCATGAACATCATCTCTCACTAATATTTTTAGAAGTCTTACTACAGGTGATCAAATTTAGGTCTGGACTTTGACTGGACCATTCTTAATACGGTTTAGTCGAAGCTTTTCTTTGCAGCTCTGGCTTCATCTTTACAATTATCCACTTAATAGTTTCTAAGAATCCGTCTTCCAGCATCGTCCTGTGCTAAACTTTATCCTCCCTTTCAACTTAGAAAGCTTTCCCAATCACTGCTGAAGCACATCCTCAGCATAATGCAGCCACTACCATGTTTGAAAATGCAGTATAAGGTTTTATTGGTCTCATTTGTTTTCTGCCATAAATACGAGGCTTTGAAAGTTACTAAAGATTATATTTTGGTCTCTTCTGACCATAGAACAATCTCTCACATGTTTACTTTGACCCCACATCATTCAATCAAACCTAACCGACATCTTTTAGGGCTTTCATTTAATCTATGGTATCCTAATCTACACTCTTCCCCTAAGTCGAACTTCCCTAAGACGACCTATTATTTTCCTTCCACTTCACAATTATAAACAGCTTTGTGTTGGTCTACGACCTGACATCCCGCAAAATAACATTTAACAAGTAAACCACAGGTTTGTGGTTTTAAGGAGACAAAGGATTAAAAAAACATCAAGGGATGTTATTACTTTTCTACACAAGAGGATGAGGGCATTAAAGAAAAAAAAAGACAACCACTCAAAACAAAAGACTACTGAATTCTGACTTTTTTCTCTCTGAATTAAAAGCCTAATTTATTAGGATTCTATCACCAAAGTCTGGGATTATCACTTAAATAAAGAAGGAATAAACAAGTCATAATTCTACGAGAACTAGTTTGAGATTAAGGACAGAATTCTGAGAATAAAATCAGAATTAGTCCGAATTTTGAGACTGAAGTCAGAAATCAATAGGCTATTTTGTTTCATTAAGCAGACGTTGTTGTTTTTTTTTGTTCAGTGTCCCTAATCCCCTTCCATACTTTTTCTTGGCACTCTATATGCATAAATAACGGTATTGAAATCTGTACTCCTAAATTATCTTAGCGATGCTTTAACTTGTGTCACCTTTCCAGAAGCATCAACTGGAGCGTTCTTCTGAAGCAGCAGGTTGGCTACCTCTATCTTTCCATACTTTGCAGCAACATGTAAAGGAGTGAAACCCTTCTGTAGGAAAACAAAAGACAACAAAAAGAGATTCAATCAATGCTGCATAACAGACTTTATGAATAATTTTAAGGTTAAATATAAACAAGTCACTGATTATTACAGATTTTTTCCCCCCAAACTGCAAACCTGTTTTATACAGTAACAAAGCCTGAAGTGTTATCTTATTGGGTTATCAAACAATCCATAAAATAAAAAAACTGCCACTATAGGTACTGCTAAGAAAACTATGTCAAACCAAAGCAAACAGCTGATCTAGGAAAATGGCTTTTAGATGATTCAGCTTCAAAATATAAAATGGGGAGATTTTAATTAATGCTACTCTGCAGTAGCAAAAAATATTGCACAAATATCCCTGTTGAGCTCATGATAATAGAGAATTAAGACTCTCCAAACTATATTAACCCAGAAAAGGCTGTAAGACCCCGCAAAAACCTGTAAAACATGTCATTTATGACTTGTTTGCTCGGTACCTTTGTAGTAATGCTCAGATTAGCGCCTTGATCGAGCAGAGATGCAGCCACGTCTCGGTGTCCCTCCCTGGCAGCCAGGTGCAGAGGTGTGTATCCAGAGTTGGTGGTGGCATCTGGACATGCTCCTTTTGTCAGCAGCTGCTGCACGATGTCGGGTTTACCGAGACGACTTGAGATGTGCAGCGGAGTCTGGTCATCCTGAAGTAAAAAAAAAGAGAAAACAACACAAATCCATTAATACAAAAACATATTAATCCGTTCTTTCTTCCTAGTGCGTATAGCAGCTGAACTGGCGGTTTTCCTCTTTCTGAGGAAAGGGATTGAACTTACATTTAAAGAGTATTTAACCATACATTTTTGGCAACAATAAACTCAGTTTAAAAATGTCTTAGTAATAAAGCATATTTCATATGCTTGTTTAAGCTGCTGTTTGTGAGAACAAAGCAAGCATTTTCTGATGGAGACCAGATCATGGTAAATAACAGGACCTGCAAACTCACACAAAGATAAAGCAAACTCTTTGTTCCGTCAGGCAAATTGCTCAGCTATGTTCAGATTTCCTTTTCTGTTCTCTTATTATCCATCTACAAAAGTGTGGAACAGATTTGTATAATTTCCAACATTTTAAAAAGTTCCTATTCAGTCAGTAAAAGCTATTTAAACCATCAGATGATTCAGTTCTTAAGGATCTTTACAGAAGACCTTCTAATTCTCAAAATAGACATTAAAGCAGAGCTGCTCCTTAAATAGCTCTACTGGTGAGATGCAGTTTATTTTGAACTGAAATAGTTTGCTCACCTTTAATCAAGATATAAGTGATGCATTTGGGTAAAACTGCTTGTTTCCACGTAGACAGAGCAAAGAAAAATGCATTTTTAAAGTAAATAGCTATTTGTGTCACACAGAAGAGAGCAATAAAAATCTAATTAAACTTTGTACACCAGAAAACAGCAACATACTGATTAGAAACTCAATTTTTGATGAATGCTCTGAAAAGTCAGGGACTAAAGTTCTCTATTAACAATGGTTAGAATTTGGGGTGCTGCTGTGGCATAGAGGTAGAGTGCATAGACCCATACACAGCTTAGAGTACAGGCCTTGCTGACCTTGGCCAAATGTTTCTCCCCTCTCTAACAATTAAGGCCCCTAGAGGCTAAAAATAATCTTAAAAAATCAACAATTTTTAGAATGAATCATAGCTGACAACTTATCACTTTATATGTCTTGAGTGTTGTGTTGCAATTTGCAAACATATTTTATAAATTCTATCCTGATTGTTTTGAGTCGAAAACAGCAGCTGCATTTACAGTTTATAAGATTGAAAGTTTAGATCCAAATAAATGTGTAATTAAAAACAGGACCAAACATATAAAGTCACTTCTGTCTGCCCTGAGATGCTGGGGCGTGACCACTAGGACCATGCAGTGATCTATTTCAATGCAACAATTTTAAAGAAATAAAATAGGCTACATATTATATATATTCTGATTTTTAATTCAGAGGGATCAGTGAAAGATGCTAGAGGGGTCTGAACAGGCTCTAAATATAGGTTCTGAAAAGTCACATTGCTGTTTGTTTTCATATTGCTGTAAAATAAGTGGGCGGAGCCTATGCTGAAGGCAGCCTTATGACAATGTGAGGCTGCACTTTTAGACACCTCCAATAAATATTGAAGCATGGGGATATTGAAACTGGAATTTAATTCTAGTACTACACAGCAATGATAAAAGGTTGGGAGGCTTTTAATACATCTCACACCGAGTCTGGTTCGGCTGGGGGTTTCTTCCTGTTAAAAAGGAGTTTTCCTCTCCACTGTCACTACAAGCATGCTCGGTGTGAGGGATTGTTAAAGTGTCAATGGGTCTGTGCAATCAGCTGGTTTTTCTTAGATAGAAAACTATGAAAGAACCCGACAGTATGGTCTGGTTGAATTGTCACTGTAAAGTGCCTTCGGATGACTTGTGTTGTGAATTGGCACTATAGAAATAACTGAATAGAAATTGAATGTAGAACAAAACATTTCTGAAATTTATGATGTGTTTAGAAGAAAACTAGGGAACTCTCTTTACATGCTCTTCAATATGATGTGTAATTAGGCGTGTAGCTAACCTGACTCCGCCAGATGGATTTGCTCCACATATCCATCTGGAAACCTTCCGTTGAAGTAATTTTGGGAAGAAGCGAAAATACTGGTTAGCTGATTGGCCTATGTTGGTGATAGACGGGCCAAATAAACCAATCAGATCAACGAAGCATATGACGTACTAACAGAGCGATGACGAAAACACAACCACAAGCCAGGCTATTCTTGCCGAAACCAGCCGGGAGAAGAGCAAAAACATCTAGTCCTCTGAGAAAAGCCTCCAGAGCAGTGTTTTGCTCTTCTTTCAGCGAAGAAATACTCTGTAATTCCGATAAAACTTGCTCGATAGCCAGGCTAACGCTAGTTTCATCGGCTGAAGTCGCCATGTTCTTTAGACTGAACTGTCGCACTTCTCGTTGCGTCACACCTCAACCCGCCTCAAAGCCAACGCTGATTGGACGTTCGTTTGGTGAACGGCTCCAAATTTTCTTTAATGGAGAGTCTCCAGACTGATTTGCGAGTGAAACCTTGAAAGCTCGCGAGATCAGGATGGTCTCACAAGGCTAGGGTGTAGCAGTATAGGATTGAAAATGCTGAAACTTCAAATTAATTTGGACTTATGCTGAAAATGGCCATGCTTTTTTCCCTTCATAATTATGTCTGTAGTGATTCGTCAAATGGTGATTTATTTCTTTTTAGAAATGTGTGCTTTATGGTGCACACAGGAAGGAAACGAAATAAAAAAAGAGATGAATGACTTTATTTACTTAAAGGGACCATAGAATGCAAAACTGACTTTACATTGTCATAGATGAATAACGATAGTTCAGTGGGTAAAATGGACGTACAGAGAAGTTCAAACCCCATCAACACCTTTCTCAAATCTCACAAATCTCAACTTCCACCATAAAATGGGCGAATCCAAAGAAAGAACAGAGTTGATGTAAACCGGGGGTTTATGCCATGAAATCGACACCCACTGGTTCACTGGCCCAAAAACCTGAACAGAGGTCGCGAAGATGTAAGACACCAGTTTAGCTGTTTAGCCTACAGTTGGGTTAACTTCTACAAGAATTACAAAGCAGGCAGTTTCTCTATTGTAAATGAGCCAGAACCACGGGCGTAAATACAGTGTTCCAGGCTGCACGGAGAAAGGGGACATTTTCCACAGTCTTCCCAAGGATCCAAAGACTCGACAAGCATGGATTTTTTTTTGTTTTTCAGAAGATCCCTGCAAAGTTTGATGCTCAGCTGTTCATTTCTTCTAAGCATTTTATCAAAGACAGCTTTCAAAATCGGTGACAGTTCAAAGGAGGATCTGCTAAACTTCTTTTACTGAAACGAGGGGCTGTTCCGACCGTAAGGTCATCACAACCGCAAGCTGTATGCATAATTTTTTTGCTAAGCTGTTGATAGTAATGCTAGCATATCTAGGGGGTATGAAGTGTCGACTGCTGGGCCGCTGATTCTACCGGACCTCAGCAGAGAGCCATGTGCCGCCCGTTCGCAGCCGGAGGAGGGGGAATGGGGGCCGGTAACTCAGGCGGGGGGAAGCACGGGGCAGGCTACTGTCACCAGGTCGGTTGCTCCGTCCCCTGCTGGCTCCATGCCCCCCCAGGGTTCCCGGACCAGTCCTGGAGCTGAAGGCTCCAGTGCTGCACTGTAGTCGACCAAAATCCCGGACGATTTAGAAATTCCCCCCGGACATTTTTTTAGGTATAAATAGATGGCGTCTGGTCACCCTACCATATCAACAATTTCTATGTTTTAGTGAGTGAGAGCTTGTTGCTATGATACGTCTTTGCTCAGCAGCTTCCCTCATTATAAACCAACCAATCAGCCCACGGCTCATCTAATATTCATCAGCATACTATAAAAGGAAGAAAACCTGTCGTTTCATTCTAGGGCTTTTAACCAGGCTTGCATTAGGGCTCATAGAACAGCAAATATGGCATTTTTAGCTTAACCAATGCTACACACCCTATTCAGAGACCTTAAGGACCAGCATGAAATATAATCATTTTATGATTATAGAGGGTATTAAAGTCTTGTTCTAACAGTAAAGCTGAACACACACACCAACTCCAGAGGTCTTGCATACAAGCATGTTCAAAATGATGAATAGATGACGTACCTTTGCCTTGGCATCAACCTGGGCTCCGTTCTGAATCAAATATCGGACCACATCAGACTGTCCAGCCCTCGCTGCCATGTGCAGCGCTGTCTCACCTCTCTGAAATACATAAACACCCCAGACCGCCCAAAAAATAAAAGCTATGCAAAAGCAGATTTGAGAAAACATTAGAGGAAGTATTTTAAATAGTTTGAAAAAGCCAAGGCATCTTTAATTTCTATTAAAATAACTAATGTCTTGTTACTTTCTGTTCCTATGGTAACCTTACAACAAACACAACATACTAAACTAATAAAGAATGAGTTAAACTTCAAAAAAATATCATCACTGTAGAAGATTTGGGCTAACTTTTTAGGTTTAATGGTGTTATTATTCTAATGTGGTTAATAATCCTTCCAACAATGTTTTCCATTGGAGCAATTAAAGTTTAGAGTGAATATTTGACACCAGGCATAGTGACAAGGAAAAGAAACCATTCAGGAACTTTCTGATCTCACCACATTGCTCGAGTTGGGGGAAGCCCCGTGGTTGATCAGCTGGTGGACGATGTTTTCATGTCCCATAAACGCAGCAACATGGATCGGCGTCAGACCAGACTGTAGATGGAGGCAGAATAAAAAAACAAAAACAAAAGACACCACTTCCAGATTAAAAGTCACAAATTCAGGAGAAGCATATCAATTATTATTGGGGATTTAGTGGCAAAGATAAACACATAATTTGAATTAACCTGATGAACAAGTACAGGTGCTGGTCATAAAATTAGAATATCATGAAAAAGTAGATTGATTTCAGTAATTCCATTTAAAAAGTGAAACTTGTATATTATATTCATACATTACATACAAACTCATATATTTCAGATGTTTATTTTGTTTAATTTTGATGATTACAAATGACAACAAATGAAAATCTCAAATTCATCATATCAGAAAATTAGAATATTGTGAAAAGGTTCAAAATTGATGGCCCCTGGTGCCACACTCTAATCAGCTAATTAACTCAAACCACCTGCAAAAGCCTTTAAATGGTCTTTCAGTCTAGTTCTATAGGCTACACAATCATGGGGAAGACTGCTGACTTGACAGTTGTCCAAAAGACGACCATCGACACCTTGCACAAGGAGGGCAAGACACAAAAGGTCATCGCTAAAGAGGCTGGCTGTTCACAGAGCTCAGTGTCCAAGCACATTAATAGAGAGGCGAAGGGAAGGAAAAGATGTGGTCGAAAAAAGTGTACAAGCAAGAGAGATAACCGCACCCTGGAGAGGATTGTGAAACAAAACCCTTTCAAAAATGTGGGGGAGATTCACAAAGAGTGGACTGCAGCTGGAGTGAGTGCTTCAAGAACCACCACACACAGACGTATGAAAGACATGGGTTTCTGCTGTCGCATTCCTTGTGTCAAGCCACTCTTGAACCACAGACAGCGTCAGAAGCGTCTTGCCTGGGCTAAAGAGAAACAGGACTGGACTGCTGGTGAGTGGTCCAAAGTCATGTTCTCTGATGAAAGTAAATTTTGTATTTCCTTTGGAAATCAAGGTCCCAGAGTCTGGAGGAAAAGAAGAGAGGCACTTCATCCACGTTGCTTGAAGTCCAGTGTAAAGTTTCCACAGTCAGTGATGGTTTGGGGTGCCATGTCATCTGCTGGTGTTGGTCCATTGTGTTTTCTGAGGTCCAGGGTCAACGCAGCCACATACCAGGAAGTTTTAGAGCACTTCATGCTTCCTGCAGCTGACCAACTTTTTGGAGATGCAGATTTCATTTTCCAACAGGACTTGGCACCTGCACACAGTGCCAAAGCTACCAGTACCTGGTTGAAGGACCATGGTATCCCTGTTCTTAATTGGCCAGCAAACTCTCCTGACCTTAACCCCATAGAAAATCTATGGGGTATTGTGAAGAAGAAGATGCAATACACCAGACCCAACAATTCAGAAGAGCTAAAAGCCACTATTAGAGCAACCTGGGCTATCATAACACCTGAGCAGTGCCACAGACTGATCGACTCCATGCCACGCCGCATTGCTGCAGTAATACAGGCCAAAGGAGGCCCAACTAAATACTGAGTGCTGTACATGCTCATACTTTTCATGTTCATACTTTTCAGTTGGCCAACATTTCTATAAATCCTTTGTTTTTATTGGTCTTCAGTAATATTCTAATTTTCTGATATGATGAATTTGAGATTTTCATTTGTTGTCATTTGTAATCATCAAAATTAAACAAAATAAACATCTGAAATATATGAGTTTGTATGTAATGTATGAATATAATATACAAGTTTCACTTTTTAAATGGAATTACTGAAATCAATCTACTTTTTCATGATATTCTAATTTTATGACCAGCACCTGTAAATATGTACTGACTTATATTCTTCCCATTTTCTCTGAATTCTGAGGACAAACAAATCTGTTGATGAACTCTGAATATCTGAAAATATGTTCTTATCTGAAACAATTACCCTCAGCAAAGAAAAACAAATACTACTAATATTTAGCTTTTTTATATACCAAAAATAATGTTATGACTTTTAGATAAACGTCCCGACTACATGATGTGCTTCATTTATATTAGGGCTGAAACTAACGATTATTTTGCAAATTAATTAATCTGTCGATTATTTTTTTATTTTTTTCCTCATATTTTTTCTTTCAATTAATAATTGGATAGCCAAAGGTTCCTTAAAGAAGACGTTTTGCTAAATTAAACCAAGTGAAACTAAAACTGATTTCTGTATAGAGCATAATGACTGATGAAAAAGAATTCTATCTTAAATGAAAAATGTTCACATGTTTTTATTACAATTTGGTATAATTGCTGCTCAAGGTAGGTGGATCTGTCGTCTGCTTTAGAGTCTCTACACTCCAGTTAACAGATAATTGATTAATAATTGAGTTGACGATTATTTCAATAATTGATTAATCACAATTAATCCAATAAATTGTCTCAGCCCTAATTCATGTCTAAAGAAATAAGTGGAAAGGTGATTTTTTTTCATAAGCATGAAAATATCTAAACAGTAAAGCTAAGCTTACAATGAAAAAACCGTAACATTGTATGAAGATGTACCGATTACGCAGATTTATCACGATTACATGATGCAACTCTTTTAAGCTTTTTTTTTAAAGAGACAGTAGCAGAGTTACAAGCTCCACCACTGGCTTTGTGACAAAAAAATAAATTACAATTTTAATTTATCAAATAGCACAAAACCTTTTTCATTTATTTATTTATTTTTTTTAAACAATAAGTACAAAAAAAAAATGATTACACAATTTGCTCGAAAAAGGTGAACGATAAAAAATCTTTGAATTTTTAACCAAGAATGAATCCTTGTGGTGAAGAGAAAGATGATTGTGAGATAAATCAAATTTTTTTTTTTTACCAGTGTCTGTCAAAATTTGTGAAAAACTAGTTAAGATTGTGCTAAAAATCTTAGGAAGTAAACTTTTACAAATGATCTAAAGAAAGACAATAAAGAAGGCAGTGCAGAATTGTAGCAGACAGTGTGCACCCAAAATACGTAAAAAAAAAGCGACAGCCTAATGTTCAGAATAGTGAATTTTTTTTTTAAATAAAATTATTTTTTTGGTGTCTTAATTGCCATTTTGACATGGTTTAAAATGTAAATTTTGATTTTTGTTAATTGAATTTTTAGGTGGTTAATAGTTCACCACTCAGAGCCTTTTAAGCAATTTTTTGCAGTTTAAAGATGTGCAAAAATACGATGCATGAAATGTGCACAAGAAAAGCCTCCGTAAAACAAGCTTTTAGAACTAAATAATTCATTGTCAGTGCTGGCACATGGTACAGACACATAATAACTGCTCTGTAAACCAAAGCTGATATGTTGCTTTAATAACACACATATTCCACACATGAACAAAAACACAAATTCCCTACCTCTGTGACGGCCTGTATAGACGCCCCATGCTTCAGAAGCAGTTCCATCACTTTCAGTCTGTTTTTCTTACAGGCAATGTGCAGAGGGGTAAAACCATTCTAAGATTAAAAAAAAGAAAAAACAAAAAGAAATGTAAATTTCAAAAAGTAAAGATAGTCCAAAGAAAGTCTTTGTGTTTCTCGTTTGAAGTCCCGCAGAGTGAAAAGGAGGAAAACTCTCAAACACCAAATGGAAAGTTTAAAACAAAGAGAAAACTTTTTCCCCTGAAAGCTTCTCCTTTAGAAACCTGACAAACATATTGAGAAAGATCGAGTCTGCTCGGCACCCAAAATAGATAATTTTCCCTACAGCTCACTTTTTTCTCTCCAACTGTAGTCTCCCCCCCTCTTTCTGTTTCTTTTAGGTTTTTGGCTCAGTCGTATGACTTCATTTCCAACCCGTGTTCTTTTTTTTCTCTCCTCATTCTCTCCGGTCATAAAGTCCCAGAGCTCTAACCACACCCAGACCTTTCCCATTACTGAGCCCAAATCCCACTCTTACGTCAGAAAAGAAGCTAGTGATATGTTTTCCATCATGCTCTTTGTCCTGTTGTATGGCTGATCTCCCCAGTTTTTATTTTTCTGTAAGATTTTTTTGCAGAACCAAGTCAAATTGGGACTTCTGTTTCCTATCTGAGTTTCTATCAGTATAAGTAATTGTAAATAAATTTCTTTCAATCTTTGATTCAAGTATTGCTCCTCACCAGTGCCTTAGCGTTGGGATTAGCCTTCTTGTCCAAAATGACCTTGGCCACCTTGTAGTGACCGCAGTGTGCGGCCACGTGAAGAGCCGTCAGGTAGTCATTCGTCACATCGTCTACAGGCACCTCGTGGTGCAGCAGCAGCTGGACACAGTTCAGGTGGTCACCCTGCGTCGCCATGTGAAGAGGAGATAAACCATTCTGGGGAGACAAGATAGTGACAGTTTTTATGGAGTTAGAAATTAATGGAGTAATTAATGGAACGTAAGAGTGTCAGGGTAACAAAGATGGAAAAGCTGAAGTTGCACCTTGGTCTTGGACAGTATTGGAGCTCCTCTGTTCAGCAGCATCTCCACCACCTGCTCATGGCCACTTCTGGCACCACAGTGGAGAGGAGTCAAACCATCCTGCAAAAAAGAGCAACCAGTTAAATCTGATCTCACTTCAGTGACCAGGCATTCAGCTCTAATAATAATAATAATAATAATGAATTTTATTTGTAACGCACTTTACATTTGACTTCAAATCTCAAAGTGCTACATAAAAAAAAAAAAAAAAACTCTGATGCATAGACAAAAAAAAAACAAAAAACATTTTGTCCACTTTTTGGCCACATCCAAAGATGGATGCCATTTTGTTTTTTGCACCCAAGTAACACCTTGTTGTGTTTTAGGCTCCACCTCTAAGATTGGGTGCTGTTTCCTGAGCACTTATCTCTATTTATTCACGGAATTGCTGATAGGCCGCTGATAGTACGAGGTGGAGTGAAGTCACTGGCCGCCATATTGGTACTCCCTAGTTAAACCTGTTGCAATGTAAACAATACTTTGCCTACAGCATCGAACAACGATGATCTTCTCATTTTCAGGGGGGCTTAACACTTTTAAAATAAAGATAAATTCATCACTTTGATACACACTTATTGATTTATAACATAAGTAGATTACTGTAACTTATGATACATAAAATAGGGATATCACATTGCATAGTCAGTATGAAGTCAATGAAGTGTATAAATCATGTAATATGACATATGACAAAAATCCATCACAGCAAAATCTAAATTGATGATGTACATGTAATATACATGTATTGAGTACATTGTTGCGGTAATTACATATTACATATATTTTCAACATTTCAAATCAAGACTGAATTACGTGTCAATTAATGTTATAGTATTTTCCTATTTGCAAATTGTGCATGAATGATTCCATAAACTTCTATGTTGTGTCTGTGCATTAGACTTTGAAAATGTTTGAGTTGCTTGCTGACTATGACCTGGATGACTAAGAACCTTCACCAGTTATCCACTTAGTAAAGAATTACTACATTGACATTTCACAGTGAATTACTATCTATTTACTCTACTTTCTATTTTCTAAAGTGAGACAGTGTGTATATGGCTAACTCAGTCAATATACTGTACTTGAGTCAGTCCAAGATAGCCAGACTAATGTTACCCTAGAAACTATAATACAGGATACATCGGCGTACTGTATATATGGAGTTTATTGGTTAGTACATCCAGTATGTGAAATTACCAGTGAAAGGTCTTCCTACAGCTGGCAAACTGCTTGTTTTTGCAGCCAAATGCTAAACAAGTAGATTTTTATGCCACATCTCCGTGGGAGTACCAATATGGCGGTCAGTGGCTTCACTATTGGCTATCAGCATTCCAGTGAATAAGTAGAGATCAGTTTTCTGGAGTCTAAGCCCAATCAGCTATCGCCTGCACACTATTTAGGGTCTGTGAAGCTATACTTCAGGGCCTCTGGGCCGTTTGTCTGTCATACACCTCTGGGGTTGTTTGTAGCATATAATGGGCTGTAATTTCCTGCAATAGAAACCTGTTCAGATGTTCGTTTGTTTTTTTTTTGTAGAGGAGAGCTGCCTTTAGTTTAACCCCAGTTTTCTCCTGTTTATGTGCTTGTTGGGTAGGTTATTTTGTAGGCTTGTATATTTTGGTTTTAGTTTGAGTTAGGTAAGTCTACTTTTCTTTTTCTTGTTTTGTTTGTTATTTTTGCATGAGCTCTGCCTGAACCTATTACCACTCTACATATAACTTAGTTTAAAAAAATGTCGGAATTAACCTCTTTAAATGCATTTTTGACTCCTTGATTTCCTGTCTAAACCTATGTTGGTCCCTTATACCTCCTACACCCGGCCAGGGGACGTAACAACTTTAACAGGGATAGTTTTTCTACATTATGAGGCACAATAAAGCTACTAAATCAATGGAAACTTAAAAAGCAATGACGGCGCAAAACTCTGCCAGCAGCACATTTTGTTTCATATTGTGACATATGCCTATAGCTAAAAGACGCACATGATCTAGATCATTACCTAATTTTATTTCATTGTTCCTCAGCATGAGGGGAACCTCCAATACAAATGTATTAAGTTCAGTTCATAACTTTTCAACTACTCCTGCTAAGAAAACCAACAAACATGACCCAAAACATGGCAGTTATTACCTCCCTGGCAGAGGTAATAACTGCCATGCATGGTGGTGGCAGCATAATGGCGTGGTGTTATTCTAATTTTAGCAAAGAATGGATGGTAAAAATTCTAAAAAATTCTTGAACTTCATCTTCAATCAAAAAATAATCAATGATACCTGGAGGGAACTGGGTGTTTCAACCTGAAAACAATCTCCAACAGATATAAATATTAATTTAATAGATTAATCAGGCTTTAATTAAATTCTTTAATTGGCTCCAACATCAATTAAACTCTAGGAAACCAGCCTTTTTAATTAACTGCTGGTAAGAAGAAGTTTAAATATCTGGTGAGAATTATATCAGAAGTTTAGTGGTATTACAGAAATGTGCAGTAGAGGTTCCATGATCTCATTGTTTACCTGCACATGGATTGATATGTTTAAGTTTTTATTAAATTTAACCCGTTTAAAGTAAATACAAAATACATTTTTATTTGTGAGCCAACATTTAATTTTAATTATCTGAAGTTGTGTGTTATACCATCAATCAATCCTGGTAAAATTATTTAGACCCTTATTTAACATACATACCTTTAATGAGTGCATGTCAACCTTTAATAATAAGAACTTTTGTGCTTTCTCACATTTGCAAAAATTTTGTTTTGGATTTTTTTGCAGTTAAACCAGAACTAAAAAGATCAGTTTTCCTCTTTGATAACATCTCAGAAGGTCTGAAACCTGTCGGTACCTTTGTCCTTGCATCGATCTTCGCCCCTCTCTCCAGTAGCAGCCGCACCATGTTGGTGTTTCCTCGTTTGGATGCTACATGCAGAGGTGTTATATCATTCTGTAATAAAGAATAAGGAAATACTCACTCATACAGTGTCTAAACAGTCCTTTTATTTAAGCGCTAAAATATGAAAGTAGATCAGAAAATGAGTAATTTTGGCTATATTTCTACAGGTAACTGATAGCAAAAAGACTTTGTGTATTTAGTAAATGCCACATTTCTCATCACACATTATTCTCTGTTAGAAAGTAACATGACCAGACAGCCCTAAAGGAAAATGAATCATATTTTCCCTTTTAATCTTTAACTGGAATAAACAAATAGCTTTGCATAGGGACCATAGGGACATGTCCCTACCAAAATTTTGGACCAAACTATTTGTCCCTACCACTAATTTGATTTAAATAACATGTTTATATAAAATGTTTATAATTTACAATTCAGCGTGGTGGATCACACATCACAGCCTATTCTTTTTCTGTCTTAGTCACTGGTAAGTTTAAATGCAAACCTTTTCAAATTGGAGAAAAAGTCCTAATTCCACATTCATCAGAGCCGGTGATGCTTCAAACATTGATAAACAACATCTAGTGTGTGTAGTGCTTATAAAATTAGTATATATGTAGCAGGAAATGCTGCTTTTCTCTTTAAACGAAATGCACCCTGATGCTCACGTAGAGCATAAAAAAGCATGCATATTTTTGCATAGGTCAAATGATATTAATGAAACTTTGAACCAATAGTGTCCCTACCAAAGTGGAAATCAAACCTACGCCCTTGCTATAGTTCAAAGTCGCAGACAGAGATCACGCGTTTCCAGATCCTGAAAGCTCTGTGAAAGAGCTGGGATATCGCCTATTCAAAACGAAACAAAAAGAGGGTGAGCTGACTTAAAGGTATAGTGGAGGATGTTCTTTCCAGGTCGATCATCAAAATCAGTGGTCGTCCTAACTATTAATCATTCAGGTGATATGTTTATATAAGGCCGTCCTACGTGCTCGTCTTCATTTTTACTTATCGGTGGTGAGTCTGACATAGTGGAAAAATTACAAATCCTCTTTTGTAAAGTAAGCTTGTATGAGCGATGCAAACAGCAACTTGTAAGCAGAGCGCACACAAGGAGAAATGGGCTCCTGCATGCTCTTGCATGTGCTTAATAAGCTTTCCCTCTCTGGAATGGGTACAGTGTTGTCCATGTGCATTTTTTTTTTTTTAAGTGGAGAGGACGGGTTCTTTCAAAAAATTTTGAAAATCCTCCACTATACCTTTAAGAAAGTACAGAAGCAGAGCATGAGAGTGCGCCACTTACTGGCTAGGAGGACTTAAACTGGTATCAGTCAACTTTAAGTTCCAGCAAAGCTGCAGCCATAGTTTCCTTTCCTGTTTTCCCATCAATGATTTGTAAATATTATGGCATCTTGTTGAATAATTTGTATTACTTGGTACCTAACAGTAGCTCTAATTAGCCTGATAAACCAGTCTAAATGTGAGATTAAATGTGTAATTTAGTCTGGCACTAATGAATGAGACGTCAGAAGATTGTTGATGAGAACAACCAGTTGTTTTTTAATCCATGTCTGTGCCTATTGGCCAACGCTCTGACCAATGAGCGCAACTGACTGTGACGTAGAAAGCGCGACAGGAACTTGGACAACAATGGACAATAATGTGACAAAATGTAAAACACACCCAAAAAGTATGAAAACTGTTAGAATTGCAATGTTTTTGTTATTGACTAATATATTGAAAACAGAAGAAAAAATTGCACACCTGTTTGCAAAATAAATTTAATGAATATTTATCGTTTATCTTTTACTCTGTGACCTAATAACACAGAACAGGATCAAAAGGGATCCAGGTATCTATGTTTTCTCCTATGGACTGACAAAGCAGCTGCAGAGTCACATAAACACTGAAGCCGCCGATGGAGCATTTGTTGCAGCAAGCACTTCATAAGGTACTTACCCTGGCCTTGAAGTCTACAGCTGCCCCTCTGTTGAGCAACAGTGTCGCCACATTGATGTTGCCATAGTGAGCCGCAATGTGGAGGGGGGTAAATCCGCTCTGAAAGGGAGGAGACAGAAAAGGAGCACAGACTGAATTAAAACAGGCAGCAAGGACCAACCAAACCCTGTCACAATAAGAGTTAAAGGCTAAAAGCATGAAGAGTCGAGATTTGAGGATTAACTGGCCAAAGACAGGCAGGGAGAAAAACCAAAAAAAATCCCTACATGAGCAGAAACCAAACATGCTGTCAAACCAGAGCTACGCTTTACTTTTATGGCTAAATTACACTCGTTGGCCATTAGATAAACAGACGTGATTTAAGGCAGACCAGCAACTAAAGACCAGGATATGGCTCAAGAAATATTGGCAAATGAGTGTTAATATTAACACAAATGTGACCTTTTTCTTAGGGTTAACCTAAAGTACCCAAAGGTTATGTGACTTAGAATTATCAAAAATAGGTCAGCTGTGGGAAACACTCTGATCTTTAATGACATGCTTCCATCTTACAGGAAGTAGAGAAACCATTCATGCAGGCAAACATGCGTTTCCATCCAACCTGCTGAACAAAAGACAATAAGCTCCACTTTAAACTTGTGACTATGTTTTGAACTGAACGCCTAAAAAACCAAAGAAACGATTCGGACTAAACATGCAACTATATGTTCTCGTATTTTTGTAAGTATGACTAATAGTGATTAAAATGAAATGCAGCAGAGAACCAAAATTGATGTTTTTGACAACTGCTACAGAATCTCCTAGATAACTACTGTATTTTTGTTAGAGCAAGACAAGCAGTGTATTTAAATGAATGTCACTTTAATCAAAGAAAACAATGTAAATAGATAATTTAACAATTTATTTCAACCTTTTACCAGGATGAGACTATCCATGTCTTCATGGTCTGCTTAAATGTGAAACATGTCTGAATAAGTCGACTAATGTATTAAGAGAACAACCCTTTGCTTTTAGATTGGAATAAATGGTTACATCCCTAGAAATCCCAACAAACTGAAAGACATCCTTTTAATTTTTTTCTTTAAAATGAAGATAAATCCAAATGAGAATCATAGTTACAAAAGACTAGGTTTATAGACATGTGAACCGTTAACTGTACCAAAGACTGGAAAAGCAACCTATAAGTAATAAGAAATAAGTAAACATTTCTTAAATTAACTGTATTTGTCCTTAATTTGAGTAGGTAAATGAGATAGTTTGCCAATGGAATGAGCATTTTTACTCTTAAAAACAGATAATTAGATAATATGCACTTGAAATAAGACAATGCAATTGTGTTTTCTTATTTTAATTGTAAATTGTTTTGTTCCATTGGCAAAATGTCTCTCTAACCTCAATCCAAGAACAAATGCAGTTATTTTAAGAAAAAAATTACTTATCTAGATTTAGATTTTTTCCATTGTAAAGACTAGTAAGCAGTGCAACGTTTTTGTAAATGTTTCTCTTTGTCAATCTAGAACTACTAACAAGGAGTATTTTTGCTTTGGCCTCTTCTTTCACACATAAGCATCACATTTAGAGTAAAACTGGAGCATCTGCAGCACCAATAGCTCTTTTTTTACACATCCACCCTCAGCTAGATCTGTACTTCAAGGCCACATGTGGGGCATAAGAGAACTAGAAAATGTGTTTATGCAGATTTTAAACTCCACTGCTGGGAAAGCTAGTCACTGCATACACACAAAGCAACGTCTAAATGTAAAGCAGGCTCATCAACAGGCACAGAGGTGAGATGCAAAAGCATTCACGCCAGCATTATGCATTCATGCTAGCAGACAGAAGGCTTTGCAGGGGAGAGCATGGATGAAGAAAGAGAAGAGTATAAAGAAGTAGAAGAAAAGAAGATGTACCTCTGTTGTTCTATTCACCATCATCTAGAAGGGGGGAAAAAGGAAGAGGCAGGGAACGGAGGGGTAGGAAAAACAGGAACGTATCAAAGGAGGAAAGGTTGCAGAGGAAGAGAGAATGGGGCGGTTAGTGCACCACAACAAATACAACAGAAACACCGACATGGTTGCACCAAGCTCTCAGATGGATATGGGACAATGCAGTTGTAAATAATGAAAAGAACTAAAGGGGAATCACAGCAGCACACACAAAAAGAAAATGGACTGAAACTGTGTCCTGTGCTGTCTGCTGTAAACCTCAACATCTCTACTTTGACAGTTTTACTAAATTGAGTTGATTTTTATCAGTTTATTTAAATGAGCTTGATTGATACAACCAGTCTGAAACGTTCAATAAGTCACTAAAAAAAATATCCATCCATTTAAATGGGTTTCAATGTGGATTTTTTTATGGAGGAAATATTCGGGTAAGTCTTGTTTACTACAAGTACTCTATGTCTAAATCAAACCACAAATCTTACAGGTATAATGCCTGGATTGTACAAATATGTTTATTATTCTGAAAACTATGATGTCAGCAAACTAAAGATGGAGGTTATCATATAAGTTACCATAATCTAAGCTAAACCTATACTATATATATATATATATATATATATATATATATATATATATATATATATATATATATATATATATATATATATATAAACACTTCTGAACATCTTTGTATCTCTGCTTCTGTCTCCTTGAACCCCAGTTGGCCTCAGCAGATGGCCGCTCACACTGAGCCTGGTTCTGCTGGAGGTTTCTTCCTGTTCAAATGGAGTTTTTCCTCTCCACTGTCGCTACAAGCATGCTTAGTGTGAGGGATTGCCTCCGATTCAATGAGTAGATGCAATCAACTGGTTTTCCTTAGATGGAAAACTTTGAATCGATTTGACTGTATGATCTGGTTAACTGTAAAGTGCCTTAAGATGACATGTGTTGTGAATTGGCGCTATATAAATAAACTGAACTGAATTGAACTGAACATTGAAACATAATTTATTGCTCTGTAATCTACAGCTGCAGCAACTCCTAGTTATGAATTAAAGGAAAAGCCTTAAATTGGGTTACAGGGAAGTAGGTTCAGGCTGTTTGAAAGAGGATAGTAAAAGAGAAAGTAAAAGCTTGGATAAAAGAAAGGTCATGTTCTGTATCTCAAAGCCGCTCACTGACATGGCATCAGTACAGAAGCTGCATTGCTTTCGAGAGCTAACAGACTGTACCTTCGACTCCACATCTGCATTGTGGTCATTTTGGAGGAGGAGGGCTGCAGCCTTGGTGTCGTCTTTCCGGGCAGCTATGTGCAAAGCTGGGAGTCGGACCTTCCCTTTGGTATCGTTTTCCAGTAGGAGGGAAACCACCTGGTCATGGCCCTGCTGCAGCGCCACTGCCAGAGGAGTAAAACCGTCCTGTAAAAACAACAGAGCTAGTTCAAGATTTCAGAGAATTTGTAAAAAGACAAGGGCTGATTTCAACCAGATTTTAATATCAGTCAGACAGTTCAAGAGTGGTTTAAGAGGTTTGGCAATGTCTTGCATAATTGGCTGATAAATCTGAACATCATCAGCAAAACAATGGAAGGGGATATTATGTTTTTTAAAAATGTAACCTGAATATAGAGATTAAAAATTACCTGAACTAAAACAGGTCCTTGAAGGACCGTGTGAGTCAAAACAGCTGTGGAAGAACAACACGGCCAATTGGTTGGATATTACACAATCTAAGCTCTAACTAACTACAAAACACTGGGCAAGTTTAAAGGTGCTTATTACTACTGTTGCCAAGGGGTGAAAATGTCATATAAATACAGGACTTCACTGTAAATTATGTTATGTGGTAATGAAAAATGCAACATTAGAAAACACATTCAAAAGGGAAAAAAAACTCTGAAAGCAGTAAAATCAACTGTAAGAAAAGCTCTGCATAAGCACTGCATAATTGAAATGCTTCAGCCCACAGGGAGAAATCATCATCAAATCATATGGGATTGTAGACATTAGGGGTGAGTATTCTCATGGGTTTTACTATAGAATATGTGTCACAATGCTTGGGTCACAATATGATATCATCACAATATTAGACTTAGACAACTTTATTGTCATTTCACACAGAGTGAATACAAAAAAAATGTTGTTTAGTACAGATTTCATTGAAATTTCCATTTCAAAAAGTGCAGCAGTGATCAAATATAAACAGTGTGGGAGACACAACATGCTTTTTTGCACCATGTTGTTTCTCCCACACTGTTTATATGGTACCTCATCTACAGATATGCTGCTGCGCCAATCAGCAAAAGTGCTCCACAGCTCTATCTACCAGAGTGGGGATGCAGAGGTAGCCCATTTTCCCTCATTGTTTTGGCTCAAATGTTTTGTCTTTTTAAATTGATATTAGGAACTGAAAGATTAATTTTCTATTGGGCAGCTGAATAATCACAATATATTGCTAAATCATTTTTTTCCCCACACCCCTAGTAGATATTATTATGGAGTACTGTTCACCAAATCATTATAGTTAAACCAGAAAAAGAATGCCATCCACAGGACATCTGAAGGAATGAAGAAAATATTTAACTTTTTAAACATTAATCTCTCTTAGCATCAAGTTTATGCCTCAACTAATCATCTAACCCAATCTAATCTCATTTTTCATGTGTTTGAAGTTTTAGCCCCTTTTAAATAGGTTGTGAAATGATTTAGTTACGTGTGGTTTGAACCCCTGGGCCACCGTATCTATCAGAAAAGGGTCAATAAATGAAGGATTCATAATATTCAGAAAGTAAGCTGAGGTTTATTGCTTTAGCTAAAATGTCTTAAATTTCTCTCTACAAAATACTCTGATGCTTATATTCTTTACAGGATGCTAACCTTCCATTAGAAGACATGTATCTAAAAGTGCAAAGCATTCTAATGACCACTTAGCATCTTACGCAGGATCTAGCAGTGTCGTAAAATTTTTAAAAACATGCAGCTGCTAATGGACATTCATTGAAGAAGCTAACAAAGCTTGAATGCAATAAATCTCCTACATTATGAAATAAATCAGAAAAGAGGGGAAGCAGCAGCGTCTCTCTGGGTCATCAGTGAAAAGGAAAGATTTCTCCTTAGAAGTTTCTACCCAAGTGACGTGTGTTTACACAGGGCACAGACCAGCAGGACAACACCAACTCAGCATCATTACACACCCACACATCAAAGCTGAACGCTGCCCCCAGAGATCCTGCACAAAAGCGAACAGAGGCGAGCATCCGCACAAGCAAACACACGCCAGCATGCAAACACACACACATAATCTGATCCAAAGGAAACACAGTCACACCCAAGGGAACACAAATATATTCAGATGCATACATTTGGCATTTTTTTTATGGTTTTCAAAGGTGTTGAGACACTGCGAAACTCTACAGCTCCTCCAATAGAGACGCTTATAAAAACAAATAATATACAAAAAAAATCTAAACATAAAGAGGATTTTTCCAATTTCTCCATCCTCGTGCTCTGCTAAAATGTTTAAAGCTGAATTATTAACCACACAGAGATGCCTCCAACATAGATATGTTTGCAGGCATGAATTATTCACATGTATGTCCCACTGGAGGAGAGGGTAAAAGGAGGGGGAATGATGGGATGTGGTGGAAAACAGGTCGAGGAGGAGTCGGGTGCAGACAAAAAAGGGAATATTCAGGGAATAAAGGAGGGAGTAAGATGTGGAGGTGTGTGATGGAGCAGTTTGTGGAAATGTCAAGGACAAAGTTCTGAACGCACATAGATTTCCAAAAAAGGAACATTCACAGGTTCAAACTGATTTAGGAAACAACTGGGTAGATTTTCATCAGGCAGGCTCTGCTAACTTTCCTTTTGTACAAATCTGAGGGTGTTGTACATCCCCCTGTTGGCAAAGATCCTCCATGTTTTCTTTAAAATACCAGGAAAAAAAGTTAAAGTTAGCATTGAAGCATTTTAAAATCCGTTTTTCTGCTACATATGACCAATCAGACACCTCTTAAAATAGTTCCTCCTTAAGCTAATCTTCCTGGCCTCATCACAGGTGGGGGCGACTAAGAGTACAGACAGTGGACATCCAGGGGACGGACATTGAGATACTTTTGGAGTTCAGGGGGTGCTCCTAAAGACTCTCTATGACTCTGTTGTAGCATCAGCCATCATCCATGGAGCTCTCTGTTGGAGCAGTGGCTTATGTGTAGCTGAGAGAAAGCAGCTGGATAAGCTCAGGAAGGCCAGCTCTGTGATTGGATGCCCTCTGGACTCAGTGCAGGAGGCAGGAAACAAAAGGATCCTAATTAAATTAACATCTCTGTTGGATAATGTTTCCCACCTCATGCATGAAGCTGGTGCAGAACTGGAGAGCTCCTTCAGTGACCGACTGCTGCATCCTACAGTAAATGCACCAGGGAGCGTTATCACAGATCCTTCCTCCCAGCTGCTTTAAGACTCTATAATCACCACTGTTCCCAACAACGTCACCTTTTCGCTGATGTAAACACCAGAATTTCCCCATTGTGGGACAATTTTCTATTCTATTCTAATATGTTGAGCAAAAATAATTGAGCATTAAAAGGAAAACTGATCACATTCAAAAAACACTTTTATCCAAATTTGGTGTTTTATTTTTAAAGAGATAAAAAGTTGCAGCATATGGTTCCTGCCCCTAAGAAAAGTACAAGGTAACATCTCTTTTTATCACCGTTAGTCATTTTTAATTATTTTCTGTTGTGTGCGTAGATCAATACAGATAAGCCTACTTGTGTTAGTTTATGATACCTAATATGGTAAAAAAAAAAAGTACTTTTAATTTAATATCCCAGCAATAAGCTCATATATCTGACATGCAAATCTAGTTTGTCTTGTGTTGGTTTTAGCAGTTGTTGTGATGAGCCATGTCTTTTTACCTTAATATAAAAATATGCTAGATTTGAGTAAAAGATTAAAAGAAAATGCACATTGCTGAAATAATATGAGGTAAAAAAAAAAAAAAAAGTATAAAGCTCATTAACCTGCAGTTACAACGCTGACTAATTTGGCCTCCATTTTAAAGTGCAAAGATGAAAGCAACTGTTGAAAAAAGTGTTCTTCATTTATGCAGCATCAAATAGTTAATCAAATGTAACAACTTTAAATTGTTTGATGGGAAATTACTTCTTCCAAATGTAATTTTAACTACAGATAAAACTAAAACATTTTGGTTTTCAAGCATCCTCCTCTTTTTCATTGATCCTCACCAATGCTCAATGGGTTCATCTGCAGCCATCTGCTGCTAAATTAGATAAACACCTTCTTTTCCCCAGAAATATCTCCCACAAGTTTATCACTAATTTTTAATTCTTTCCCTGAGAGAAAATCTTTGAAGAATTAATTTGACTTTAGTGTGAGAGGAAAGCAGTATTCTTGAGTTTTTCTAATTCTATTATATTAATCATATATATTTTTAGAAAGAATTAAGGATCTTTGCGAAATGTATATCAAATCTGTTGTTTCCAGGAAGGGAAATATGCACATAAACTACTAACATAAGTTTTCAGTAAAACACATTATTTGTAACCTAATAAGATGCCATGTTTGTCTTAGTCATGCAAAGCTGGCAGTTCTTTGTCCTGCTGCAGATGGCTCACTCACAGCGCTCTGTCTGCTCACGTCACAGCCTCATAACGTCACTGATTTCTCCCTGTGCAGGCAGCTGAATGAAGCCAAGGTCACTCTGATCAAACGTCATCCTCACACCAGACTCTCTCTTTCTCCGTTGCACATTACGCTCCCTGAAGCAATTAATCTAAACCGTCATTTCGAACATCTCAAAAGTGGGCCACCACTAAACGGTAACCGTTTAGCACAGAGAGACCGTTAATAATGTTTTATTTTAATTACGGGCTGGTAGAATGAGGGCTGGGACAAGTCTCTAGCTGTTAAAGATGCATCAGGAGCTGTGACTGTGCATGTAAACATGTATTACATTGCCAGTGCTTGTATGTGTTTTTTTTTATTACCTCGGTTGCGATGCTCTGACTGGAGCCATTGTCAAGTAAGAACTGAACCACCTCCAAGTGATTCTCCTGCGCTGCCATGTACAGTGGAGTAAAGCCATTCTGAGAAAACAAACAGAAAATAATGTTAAACATTAACATCTGAGGCAGTCTCACTCTCAACATGCTTTACAGTATTCATGGCCACCTAATCAGAATCTTGATATTTCACCCTTTTAACAATTCCCATTAGTTTCACATGGGTTCACATGTGATTCCTTTATCCCTTAAAATGGAATACCTGAAGCACAATGTGCGATCCCATTTCCACATATGACCATGCATTCAGTGTTCCATTCAAATTTAAATAAAGTGTGGATTTTTTTGATCGCGTGTGCACCACATGTTACCATGTTTCCCCCATGTGGATATCATTTGATTATTCTCTGTGCAATACCCTTTTCACATTTATAAAATTCAAATGAATCACATGTACAGTAGAAGCACATGTATATGTGTGGTTTTTGAAAAATGTGATATGCATGAAAAAACATGATATCATGGGTAAAATTCATAGGACCTTCTGTGCAGAATTTCCACTATGAATAGAACAATTAGTATAATGCTGCACAGATGCAAAGTTAGGACTTCTATTAGTTGCTCTGTGAACATGGTGTTTACCTTCTACAAGACGGTGCTGCTAGTTCATGTCATGCTTTTGCCCTTTCTGTGATTGTCGGTTCTTTTTAAGTTTTCTTTTTGAGTTTTTAGTTACATTTTCATTTGTATCATTCTGTGTTTTCAAGGTAATTGGTTTCTATTCCATCTTGTGCCATTCTTGTTGCTTTTCTGGTGGTATTTGAGTTCTTTCTTGTTTACTTTCTGTTGCCCCCTTGTGCCAGTCTCCTTCCGTTAGCTCCCTTCTAGATCCTTTTGTCCACACCTGCTCCCAATCAGTTGATTACTCCATTCTTTGTTCTGTTTGCCATATATACTCCTCCTCTGCAGTTATTGTTTGCTGGATTCTCTTCATTCCTTTCCTAACCAATGTGTTCCCCTTTGTTCTGGTTCCTGTTTTCATTAATTAGCTATTTCTGGAAGAAATCTGCAAGAAACCACCTCAGCTTCCGTGTCTGCATTTGGGTCCTATAAAAAACCTCCACACAACCAGACAGTTCAGTTGGTTTCACTTTCTTCAACATAAAGAAAATCTCTGCCATTAAGTTTGTGTTTTGTTTTTCTCTTAGTTTTGTTTTCTTTCGTTTCCCATTAAAATATGCAGCTGGTTTACTGGTTCTCTGTCCAGTCGTTTGACTTTCCTAATACATAGTCATCATGTCCCTGCACTTCCTGACACCTGACTTCCACAAAATGTGAACTGAATTTGAATTTTTGACTGATTCCTTTAGAATAAATAAGTTAGGTGAGTTATTTGAACTGAATCTGGACAATATTTGGTCTTCAATTTGTTGATTTTCACAGAAAAAAAAATTAAAATCAATATTACTTTAACTGTCAGGTCATTTTCTGTTTATTAAATCATAAGGATTTTCTTTTAAACACATTTACTCAAACAATAGCTTTTTAAGGATCATAACAGCCACTTCAGGAGATACTGTAGGCAGTGACTGTGCTTATATACCAGCTATATTCATTGAGTCATTTTTGAAAACATCCTATGTCAGATTTTTGTATATGAATTATATAAACCATGATGTTTTTTAAAGTCCATCACCCACGTCTCACCCAGAAGCTGTAAAGCTGGATGTTTTTACAGCAAAGGGAGCTGCGGTAGCTCGCTCATGATGTGCGTTCTGTCGCCTCCACACATACCTCACACCTGATAGCAGCGGAGATAAAAGCTGACCTGCTGCTGAGGTTACTGTGGAGTAGGGTTTGTTATCGAGAGGTTCCTTCTTGACGTTTTAAAGGGGAACACTGCAGCGCTTAGTAGTTGTCTTCTTTAGAGATTTCAACTATTTTAAGTGTATAATTTAGCTAAATGTCCAGAGGTTTAAAACCATTAGTCTTTTTATATGAGCATGTTAGCATATTCTGAAGCTTTTAGCTTTATAAGCTTTACAAGAGAAAAAAAGAAGACGTTCAATAAAAATAAAAAAAACTTTTATACAAAAGAAACATACTTTATTATCTTTAAAAAACATCTTTAATATTACATTTAGCATTTAGAGGATTTTAGAAGATGAGCATTTATAACAAACATTTAAGAATCAAACACTCTCCTGCATGAAGTAATGTATGGAGCTACTAATGCCTTCATCTCTGTTCTCAGTGTCTAACCAACATAAAATGCACATGGCGGTCCTGAACACCCTGATTTTTTTACCTCTCCTCTGTGTTCTTAGCCCCCATTTGGTTGCAGCTGGTCACCACTCCTACTGAGGTGGCTTTAGCTGCAGATCAGAAGAGTTGTTCCTTTAATCTGTCGACAATTATCATGGGATATGTGTGGGGAGGAAATGTGGGCAGTTTCTGGAAAATTTTGTCATTTACAAAAAAAAAAAAAAAAACTTCTGGCTCAGAAACCTAAATGTACAAAGTTTCCTCTTAAATCTTGTAAGACATATTTATCATTAATTTTGAATTGATCTAAAGAACAAAAAAGAAAAACAGACTAAAAAATAAAATAATAAAACAAGATGGTGGACTTTTAGATTATGACTTATCAGATTTATTGTTTTAACCTTTTAGTTTGTTCAGGCAAAAACTGACAGTCTAATATTGCCCAGATTCTAAAGCAGTCAAGTAGCCACCAACCATCATACTACCACCACCATGTCTAACTCCTGGTATGATGTTCATTTTACCAAGGAGGCAATGTTTTCACTTGTGGTTGTTGGTTTGCCTGTTAGAAGCATTACTTGACAAGTTAAGAATTGATATTAAGGAAACATTTACCACAGGTGCGCCTCATGTCAAATAACATTTCATTCAAATTGCTTTAGGTGTAAATCAAAATATGGGGCAAAATTTGCTGCTTGGAGTTCTGTGCACTTTGAGTGCTTTTCTACTTCTATTCTAAGTTTTAAAATCTGTTAGGTATAATGAACTAAACACCTTCCTGGTAAAGGTTCTTGGTCATCCAGGTAATGGCAGTTCCAAAAGTTCATTTGAAAAACACCAAGATTACCTTACCTCTGTTCCTGTAGCTGTAGATATCTACAAACATCTTTAAATATTTCAGGCAAACAACAGCTGTAATGGTGTCTGATTGTTTGGAGAAGTCTGATCTGCATATGTATTCAAAAGTAATGTATAGAGCAGGTTTTTCCAGACAGCTCAAAGCTTGAAGCTTCTCCCTTTTTAGCTCTAAACCGAGTAAGTTCTTTGAATAAATAGCTAAATGTCTTCAATCGAAAGAACTGAAGTCCAGACGTTTTATTTTTATTCAAAGATGCTTTTTAATAGTTGCCTTCACTCAAGTCCTACTTTGTTTTGTCAGTGTACAAATATATTTTTTTTTTTTTTCTAAAAACCTTTAGCTCATCCAGTTCTTTCAGAACTTTCCTCTGCAGGCCATTTTGCAGAGTCTCAGTGCATCACAGCTCATGTTTTTGTCATTTGTGAATAATAGCTCTCACTGTGGTCTAATTGAGTTTCAAGGCCTTAAAGCTGTTAAAAAAAACATTTCTAGTTGCAAAACCATTTGTTTCTAATCTATTTTTTTTTTTTTTTGAAATACATTTTAGGTTTGTTCCTCTCCTTCTATTTAAAGAATCTGTTCACTCTACAGTTGATTCAGTAAATAGGTCTGATTTATGCTGATGAAATTTAACTCAGTTTTCCAAAATATGTTGCCAATCAAATCCATGTCCTAACAAAACAGTTTTACACATAGAATAAGTTACATTTTAGTGTTGCGCTGATGCCATTTTTTGGCCCCGATACTGATACTTGGCTGTGCAGTATTGGCTCATACCGATACCATCTTTTGCCATCATGGCTTTGTCAAGCTAACCTGACTCCGCCAGATGGATTTGCTCCGCATATCGATCTGGAAACCTTCCGTTGAAGAAATTTTGGGAAGGGGCGAAAATACTGGTTATCTGATTGGCCTATGTTGGTGACAGATGGGCCAAATAAACCAATCAGATCAACGAAGCATATGATGTACTAACAGAGCGACGACGAAAACACAACCACAAGCCAGGCACAAGCCAATTGATAGATCAAACTCTTGCCGAAACCAGTCGGGAGAAGAGCAAAAACATCTTTTCCTCTGAGAAAAGCCTCCAGAGCAGTGTTTTGCTCTTCTTTCAGTGAAGAAATACTCTGTAATTCCGATAAAACTTGCTCGATAGCCACGCTAACGCTAGTTTCATCGGCTGAAGCCGCCATGTTCTTTAGACTGAACTGTCGCGCTTCTCGTTGCGTCACACCTCAACCCGCCTCAAAGCCAACGCTGATTGGACGTTCGTTTGGCGAACGGCTCCAAATTTTCTTTAACGGAGAGTCTCCAGACTGATCTGCGAGTTAAACCTTGAAAGCTCGCGAGATCAGGATGGTCTCACGAGGCTATTGTCAAGCTGCTGCCAACCTTTGTGCAGCAGGAAAAAGACTAATACAAAGTGAATCCAGTAGAACTTTTTATTGCCTACCTGGAATGGGTGACAACAGCTGAATAAACTTCTGGCTCTCAAAATGGTATCGGTGCCCTATTTGTTGGTTCTCGCCAATACCAGTATAAGGGTATCAGTATCGGTGCAACACTAGTATATTTGCACAGAATCTTTTCCATAATATAATGAATCCACATTTGTAACCTTCATTTTGTATTCAATCAGGTTATTTTTGTCTGATAACATGTTTAAAAAAAATTTAGAAAATTTAGATGACATAGTAGTAGTAACAACAACAAAAGCAATTTTTCCCCCTGGAAATAAACTTTTGTCAGGTATAATCCCTCTTTTTAAAAGTAAACATTTAGTTTTAATCAGATTTTATTCGGGCAGGCCTCAATCAAAATAACCTGAAAGACGTTACTATATCGGATGTTCATGCATTGGTAGGCAATCTAATCAACTATTCATTTTAAATGTTTCCCCAGTTTCAAATTTTTTTTAGAAGTGTTATTTTTTTAATTAAATAGGTGTAAATTTAAGTGAATTCAGCACTTATGCATGATAATGCCTGATGGATGAAATGAAAGTCTGCAGCTGTGCTGCAGCAGTAACAAGTATTGAAAAACCAGGGAAACAAGCCTTAAGGGACCATAATATTTCCTGCAAAGTGAGCAGAGGAATCTCTGGGTCTGAGAGATTTCATTTCTCGCGCGTTGTCTTGATTGGGATAATCATTCACATTAAATATCCTCCCATGGATCAACAGAATCCTCTCCTTCACATTTAGTCATCAGAAACACATTAATGGACATGATAATGTGATATAAAAATGATAAATCTCCTGGTGTTGATTTACTAAGAAGCAATTTGCTCTTTATAGTTCAACATTATCAGCTTTAGGGTCCAAACGTGCCGATTTACCAAATGTTTTAATAAAGGCACATTTCACAGACTGATTGACTGTAGCAAAATAAAACCCTTGACGGTTGAAGAGTCTCACTAATGTTTCAAAGATAACTAAACATCAGAGCATATCAAAAACAACTTCTGTATTTTACTTCTCAGCTTCAGGTTCTGACACAGATATTATCATTGGTGCTGTGGTCACAGAGTCCACTTTAAATGTGTGTGTGTTGACTATTGAATATAGGCCAAGCTGCACAGCAAAAGCTGCTGACACAGCAAACACACAGATTGATGCTGTTTGTACAACAGTTTGTGCAGCTGTCATAAACATGCATGCATGCACACACTCCCCCATACTTTGCAGTATGCATGTGTGTTTGAGTGTGTCGTACCTGAGACTGCGCGTTGACGTTTGCACCATTTGTGACGAGCTCCTTCACCACGTCGGTCTGTCCAGCAAGGGAGGCGATGTGCAGCGCGGTGTTTCCTTTCTGCTAGCACAAAAAAACAGCAAACAAATAAGCTAAAAATCACTTTTAATGACTGAAAATGTGTTTTTTCAAAGTGAGTTACATAAACTTTTTTATACATTGAGCAAATAGTTCATTTTTTGAGTCCAAGCCCAGTTCTGAGGTTGTTGTTCTTTTTTTTGAAACTTAAACAAGATCCCTGTCGAGTACAAGAGCAGAAAAAATCCGATTGGCAACAATGAAATAAGAACAACACAGCATTCATCTGTGATTCTGTATCCATTTTGGTGTTAAACCTGAACACCGCTTCTTTAAACTGTCTGATTACTTGCAGTTAGAGGAGGGTTTTAAAAGGACTGTGTTATTTACGTCTTTCTCTATAAAAGTAAAAAAAAAAACATTTGATCGGGTATTTAAATGTTTTGATGTCAATTTTAAACTGAATTATAGTCATTTCTTCCCAATCATATGATATATCCACCTATCTTTAATAATTGAAGCCTGTGAGATGCGTTGTTTAGGAAATGTAACCCAGCAGCTTCTGCCTCAGCAATAGGGGGTTTTCAGGTGACGTCAGGCTCACGTGACTACCCAGCTCGTCCGCCATATTGGGTGGCAGCCTTAGGCAGTATTGACAATAAAAAATGGTGAAAACGTGTGTAATTGTTGGTTGCACGGCCCGTGGAGGTAGAGATCAACGCTCTTTCTATCGCATACCAGCCGTAATCGTGAATCAATGTGAAAAAACAAAACAGCTATCTGAACAACGACGTCACCTATGGCTGACACGGATATCCAGGTCCGATTTGGACGGTGTTAAAGCTGAAGTCTGTAAGTTTTTAAAAATCACTTTTTTGTCATATTGGCTAAAACTGTCCCTATGCCCAGACAGCAGTACATGTGATATGTAACCTGTGAAAAAAACTGCTTCAATTGGTCCCGCATACTGTCTGTATTTCAATCTGGAAAGAATAATTCGGGACGAGTCAAAACAACCAATCACAGCCAGAGGAGCGTCTGATGGAGCAATCACAGCTCACACACGCTGAATCCCCCCCCCCCGTCTGGTCGCATGCGGTAGCCGCGCAGATGCTCTGAGAGGGGTGGAGCTTTGAGGTGGGGCATGAGTGAAGCAGAGAGGGTGGGGGAGTGGCGTGAAACCTGTTTTTCTTCAAATTTTCCGTCGAAGTCTGCTCTTTCCTCAATGTTACAGACTGCAGCTTTAAGCTGGAATACGCCAGAGTCTGCAGTGCTCACTTTGTCACAGGTAATTAACTGTCAAGCATTTAAAACATGTAAGAATATATTAATAATAGGGCTTGGGCGTCATGACGTATTACTTTCCGTGGCCGCGATGTTGACTGCCTCCGCCGCCGCTACTCAGACTACTGCCTATGACTACCGCGTACTGGACTCCCTCTCTCAGCCGTGTTTTAATTTGATTAATTTCACCTTAACTTGATTTCAACCAGCGGGAAAAGGCTCAAATATGTGAGAAACCCGGAGGGTTTAGGGAGGTTTGGCAGTTAACGTTACTAACCAAACCTTTGAAACACATAGCAGCTAGTTAAAAGTACATTACATGCCTGAGTGGTTGTTAGCACTAACGGTTAGCACTGTTTGCTGACTTTATGAGCTGCAGCTCCTGAACCCATCCATTCGTAAACTGCACATGAGACTCCAAGGACTTGTAGCTTTGGAACTGTTCGCGCACCGCCGGCCGTTAGCCACCTAGCATAGCGAGCCCTGCGTCGGATTGTTTACATTTTTACCATCTTATTAAAACAAACCTGTCCACGTATGATGGCGATTTCCTTCATGTACATCACTTCGACATCTCGTACCCAACCAGATGCGAACTGGTTGAGAGCCTCTAGACCCTTGTACGCTCTCATTTCCTCAAGAGTGCGCAGAGGGTTTTCACTGAACACCAGGTAATGAACTATGTCACCGTGCTCCACATTTGGCCAATCATCTGGATTAGTGCTAAACAAGGCACCGTGGAGGGCATAGGGGTCCATATGGTCGATCACGGAACATTTCCTCAGATATGTTCCATGATCTAGTGGCTCTAGCGTGCTGGCGTACTTATCCATTCGCGACATGATATATATGATATACGATAATATGCCACCCAAGATGGCGGACCGGAAGCTGGCCAGTGACGTCACTGAAAACCCCCTATTCTGCTTCAATTAGATCTAAAACGCATTAAATGGTTAATATGAGGAGCTAATTAATTTGTTATGCAAGAACCCTGAAAAAAATAAAACATTTTACTTATCAAGAAACCCTTTGTTAGAATAGCATGTCAGTCAGGACCATGCCTATCCTCTGCACTAGTGGCTTGTTTTTTTTAACTGTAGGCTGAAAGTAAAAGGGGGTATGAGAGAGGGGGAGATACATGCGGCAAAGGACCACAGGCCAGATTCGAACCCGGGTCGGAGGCCCATGTACGGAGGCTCAAACTGAAAATTAAAACATGTTGCATATCTATACTGATGTGGAATGGGTAATGTGTTAGGAACAAAGGGAAGCCATATCATTTGATGAAAATAGAAAAATACTAACCTACAGGGAAATTAATCTGAAGTCACCAATAAAGGGAAAATGTAATTGCAGCAACTAAAAATCGTGCTCAAAAGCCTGGCCCCAGGGTCTCCACATGCTTGTATACAAGACAGCGGGAACGACCTGCACATATCTACAGCATAAGGCATGGCATGATCACAGACGATTAGGGGCCCAAGACCCACCGCACCTGTGAGGGCTTCTAACAATGGCTCTAAGAATTGACCCTGATACCTAATAACAGTCAGGGTACAGTAACATAGTTTATGCTTTATAGGTCTGTATCCCATCATGAATATGTGTTGACCAAATCAACACTGACCCCCACCAAACCAATCACACTGAATGACGATGCTGGCAGATTCTCCTGACCCTTTCCCATCCATCAACTGAGTTCAGACTCTGCTTCGATCTGTGGAAGTATCAGGGCTCCAGGCCAAACCTGCCATTTCAAGTGTTGCCTGGAAAGTCCCGGTGAAGCACTGCAGCTCACAATTGACATTTTAACAGTCTACTGATCCGACCATTCAAGTCAGTTCATTTATATAGCGCAAATTCACAACACTTGTTATCTCAAGGCACTTTATAGAGACAATTCAACCAGATCATACAGTCAGATCAGCTGAAAGTTTCTATCTAGAGAAAACCAGCTGACTGCATCGTGTTAATCTTCATTAAACATATAACTTCTTAAAGGCAATCAGTTGGGTTTCTGTCAGTATGATTTGGGAGAATTGTCTCCGTAAAGTGCCTTGACAAAATTTTGCAAATTTATGCTACATACATTAAGTGATTTCAAATAAATTGAGACTGCAAAAATCTACCTGAATTACAAAATATATAAAGAAATCAACAATTGTTTTTATGCAGGATGGAAGAAACAACGAACATCAACAATCATATGAATAAGCTGAACCGCATGTTGAAATGGGAGCTCACTGTTTATATGGATGCACCTGTTACATGTCTGAAAGCAATAAAGAGCAGCAGCTGTTGCCATTCGGTCATTCTTGCTGTTGGAGCTCAGTAAAACTCACTGCAGCAAAGAACAACAGCACAAACACAGTGCTTTGGCCCCTTTAGGGCCCACTGTCTTTCACGTGTTATAGCTTTTCCCCTTATTTTCAGATCACCACCAACCCCAAGAACCACTGCCTGTTCTCTTCCTAACTAATTTCTTAAAACAACCCAAGATTTCACAAGGACGGGGTTAGATCTTTTCTTTTTTGAAGGTTGGAGGAAATTTGGAGTTCAACATTTTACCTGGTGACCATCCAGAGTGCGCCACCACCGAGTGGAGTTCATTAATGTTAGTTAAGCTATAAGCATTCTTCTGCAAACCACAAAAATCAAACCTGCAGCTATAACTAAAATGGTCGGTTGACCCTGACTTTTATGGAGGATAAAAAGTGCCAAAATTAAATAAATAAATATAGCATTAAATAAATAATTAAATGTGTCAATAATTAATCAAATGTGGAATTAAATAAATAAATGTGTCATTCATTAATTAAAACCACGTCACTAATATAAAGTGCCACAATTAAATAAATAAATACAGCGCTAAACAATTAATTAAATTTGTAATTCATTAAATTAATAAGGAATTAATATATAAATGTGTCATTAATTTAATAAAATACGTCTTCATTTTATAAAAAAATATATATATAATTATTTCAGTGTGTATTTAATTATTTCATGGTCCTGTGCATCGAAACCATTAAAAGAATCTGTCAAACTCACCCATCAAAGTTAGGGGGCGGTTATCTAACACCTGATTGGTCACCCTGCACATTAAGGCGAAGCAAATCGATTACAGAGACTGTGATCTACAGGTTGTGAACATACTCTGATACAGTAGGTAGCGACTCAATTCGCTTTAACCCCGCGACACATTTATATATTTAATTCCTTATTTATTTAATGAATTACACATTTAATTAATTGTTTATTGCTGTATTTACTTATTTAATTGTGGCACTTTATATTAGTGACGTGGTTTTAATGAATGAATGACACATTTATTTATTTACTTCCACATTTAATTAATTATTGACACATTTAAGTATTTATTTAATGCTGTATTTGTTTATTTAATTTTGGCACTTTTTATCCTCCATAGACTTTAGCTTACGGCTCTACTAAACAGAGCATGGGAACCATGTTTTGTATTATATACACATTTAGTTATAATAAAGGTTGATGTTAGCGTCCTTTCTACAAACAAACCTGGCTTTATATCAGCGCAGACGTCAGATTATTACATGAGTATCAAACTAAGCTTGTTTTTGATTGGATGGTTAAACTCCAGAGTTAATTTCTACCTACAGTTGTCTTATTTGGCTTTAGTGCAGCAAAAAAGTGGGGGTAGAAAAACTAGCATTGTTCCTGAACAGTGGAAGAAGTGAATCTGCTTCTCTGAGATGCACCGGACCCTGATTAAGTCAGTTGGCGGTAATAAACATATATGATCCTTTACCTGCAGGCTTGCCGTTACTAGTTTTTGATCCATGCTAACAACACTGGAAAAAATCGAAATCTAAATTAGTCATCTTTTCTTAAAATAAGTGTATTTGATCTTGGATTGAGGAGGTAAAAGACACATTTTGCCAAAGAAACAAGACAATTTACATTTAAAATAAGAAAACACAATTGCATTGTCTTCTTTTGAGTGTATTTTATCTAATTATTTTATTTTAAGAGTAAAAATACTCATTCCAGTGGCATACTATCTCATTTACCTACTCAAATTAAAGGTAAATACACTTAATTTAAGAAAATTTGACTTATTTGTACGTTTTTTTTTCTCACAGGTATTTAGATGTAAACCATATATTTTTTTGCACTTTTTTGAAGACATGGGTGAACTCTGTCACCACAGGCATAGGTTAAATGTTGGATAAATATTTGGATTTACTTTTTTGGTGTTTCTTTTCTTCATTTTACTCTCTGCTTAGGATGTGGCAGAGCTCTTGAGGCCCTATATAATTGGAAAGCCCTGCTAACCACCCACCACTGCCACCCCCACACCTTTCCTACAACCTAGAGACACAGTTCTAATTTTTTTATTATCAACACTATTAATTTACTTATTTTATTAATTGTAAGAAATACTAACAGTGTGGAGAGGCATTCCTGGCTTTTACACTTGATTTTTGTTGTTTATGTATAAATAAATATGTAAAAAGAAGCCATTACTGTCCAAGTTTCCTGTATTTTATCTTGATGAGATGCATTTATTTTTATCTACAGGCTAGAAATGTCCACAGATTTGATTTCAAATATCTGGTCAATTTAGTATAGATGTTTTTTGAGTTTATTAAAGCAAATTATTATTTTTTTTTAATGGAGCAAAATAAATGTTTAGATAATGATAATTCTATAAATATTACATTGCATATTTCAAGTAAAACCATTAGGCAAATATCATGACGATCATTACAACAATAAAGGGATGTGCATTTTGACTGCTTTCACTCAAATAACCAGGACTTTATTTGAGACTTGGGATTTGACTTGCAAAAACTGACTAATAAAGATCTCTGTTACAGGCTAATTTATTCTTGGTTTAAAGGGTAAACTTGCATTCAACATGCTTTGTTTTATAGTTGTAGCTTTTGTTGTGGTATGTTTTGTCGGGTTTAGAACAGCGGATGAAATTAGGATCCTCAGAGTTCCTGGGAGCTCATTGTACAAACTAGAGCCAATATGTCCAGTGCGAGCTAAACACGCGCACTGGTTCTCTGCTCTATAGAGAGAGCTGATACGTATGTGCATTTGCACTTGAGACACAAAAATATTTCGGATGCAAAAGCAAACAATAAATACCTTAAATTTAGTGCAGTCACTAAAATTAAACATCTACAAGGAGTTTATGCTCTATATCTATCAATCACTGAAGCCTTTGAGGGAATGATTAACATGGAGGCACATAATTGTAAATGTTACCAGCCTTACTTTGCTTTTTTTTAGATTCAGTGACTGCTTACCTGATTTGAAATCCACTTACAGTAAGTGCAAAAAAATGTATTTAAACATTTTTTTTGTTGTTATCTGTATTTTAAAAGTATGCCTTTTCAGGATTCTAAAATTGGTGTTTAAGAATTGTCAACATTATCTTACAATAATAACATGTAATTGAAAAGTCATATTTAAAAATCGGTGTAATTTTGAATTATTGTTGTTAACAGAAACATCTGGGCTGTCAATGAGCTACCTGGAGACAAATGGCACCAAAATTAACCCGTTTTCTGGTGAAAATCCAGAAGACAGATGTACCTGGTTCAGCACACTACAGTCAAACACTTGCATTGCCTCCTCAAAATGCAATCAAGCACACTTTATAACCACAAGCTGTTTTCATTTTCATTGGTGTTTTATATGACCGAATGATACAAAGCGGTAAAAATCTCAAGAATGGACATAAATAGTTCCTTCTCTCAGGTAATACCAGCTATAACTTGTCCTGAACTTATTATATAACTTAACCTGAATTTATAGTGAACTTAACCTGAATTTATAGTGTTTACACCAGTAGGTTGAACAAGAAGCTGCAGACCTTTAATCATTTTCAACATAATGGGAGAACTATTAAATCGGTACTCCTTCTAGGAAGCAATTTATCATAATTTACATGGCCAAGAAAATATCACGTAGTGGAAAAGTGTCAAGCTCTCTTCAAAACAAATCTGAATTCATAGTCTCCACTACTACACAGCCATTCATCCCCTCAGCTGACATTAGAGGAATGTGACTTTGGGAAAGGGTGCAAACTCAGCAGACTGTGGGTGTGGATTCAAGCAGCCTCATGGCGCGCCTGTGTGAGTTATTATGTCTTGTTTATGTGACCACTGGGTGCTACACACCTTGGTGGCTGCATCCACGTTGGCACCCTGCTTGATGAGCTCTGCCACCACTTCCACATGGCCCTCCTTCGAGGCCAGATGGAGAGCGTTCAGACCGTTCTGTGCAACAAAAAAAAAGGAAGTTAGGGAGAGAGGAATCAAAGAAGAAAACGGTTTGATAAAGCCGATATATAGTCATGATTAAAAACTCAAATCTGAGCGTAGCCATTTGGGAATTTCTTCCGCATTAATGGGATCAATAATATTTAAAAAGCAAAGTTTTGTCAGATACCTCTGAAATTGTCTTTTATTTTGAGTTCTATCAATTTTAGGAGAGAAAAAATTACAAGGCACATTGAGATAACTTTTATGCTCCTTTTTCTCTTAAACAAAAATAAAAAGGTACAAAAGTAGCAACACTTGACCTTCGTTTAATCACCCCTTGAGGTGGAATAGTGGCAGCACATGGGGAAAGCAAGTTGAAGGAATGTTAGAACCCTTCCGTTAATCAAGGATGAGAACCAAAATCGCAGTTTCTGGATAGCGCCCTCTTGTGGGCCCATTTCACACTTCAGATGTTCTGGCACGCTAAAGCTTAACATGTTTTAATACAATAGTTGTATTTGCAGATGCAACCTCCTTTAAAAAAGGTCAAAACTCTGACTGGAGATTAAAACTTAAAAGCGGATAAAATGCTTCAGCTTAAATTTAGCTAGAGAACCTTTTCATTTTATGAAATAGTATTGGCATAAAAAACAAACAAACAGGACTTCTCTTTTTTTCTTCTTCTAAACAACAGCACCTCAAATCTGTCAGATTATAAGGACCTCACTGGTGCACAAACCTCTGGTCGAGGTGTGAGAGCAACCAAAAATCTGTACGACTTCAATGTCCATGCTCCTGCTCTGCTATTCCAAAAGTTTGGTGTCCTTTTGACGAGGTCTTTCTTTTTTTTCTTATTTTTATTTTGTTTTATTTTTGGGGTCTCTGTCATGATGAATGATTAAAGGTATAATGGAGGATTCTCGCAATATTTGGAAAGACCCGCCCTCTCCACTTAAAAAACTGCACATGCACAACTCTGTACCCACCAGAGGTGTCAAGTAATAAAGCACAAATACTTTGTTACTGTACTTAAGTGTACTTTTTAGGTATCTATACTTTACTACAATACTTATTTTTCTTCCTACTTCTGTACTTTCTATTCCTTACACTTTTAAAACAAATGTTACTCGTTACTCTTGGCTTCGGTTTAATGTTTTTATTTCACGTCATGTGCGCCATCCAATGCAGCTCATTGGCTCCATCCACATCTAGTGAAAACAAGTGTAATTGGATGAGTCATATAACGCAAACACTCATTGGTTAGCTCAAGGAAATCATCAGAAGCAACCAGGTGTTCTTTAAACTGCAAACATGAATTGTCTATGTCATGCTACAATGTCGGATTCAGAAAAAGATAGAGTTAGAATGTCTGAAAGGTCGGAAACAGGCGAGAGCGTATCGAAGATGGACACGGAGACCAACGAGGCTTCCCTCATCCTTGGGCCTATCTGAAATGAATTTTTCGAAATAGTCGAAAAATTGAGTTTTCAATTCCTATAGTGGCATCTGGCTGTTTTATAAGATTAGACTTTTATACTTTCAGTAGTTTTTTGAGCACATACTTTTTTACTTTTACTTGAGTAAAGAGGTCAAGTTGATACTTCAACTTTTACCAGAGTGTTTTTAAACTGCAGTATCTATACTTCTACTTAAGTAACAAATGTGTGAACTTTTGACACCACTGGTACCCTCTCCCGAGAGGGAACGCCTATTGAACGCGTGCAAGAGCCCATTTAACCTCACGCACATTTAGTGGAAAAATTACAAATCATCTTTTGGAAAGTAAGCTTGCATCCAAACAGCAGAGGATTCAAGTAACAAAGTACAAATACTTTGTTACTGTACTTAAGTACACTTTTTAGGTATCTATACTTTACTCCATTACTTATTTTTGTTCCTACTTCTGACTTCTACTCATTACATTTTCACACAAGTATCTGTACATTTTATTCCTTACTTTTTTAAAACAAACGTTACTCGTTACTCTTGGTTTGGGTTTAATTTTTATAAATATTTATTTCACGTCATGTGCTCCATCCAATGCAGATCATTGACTCCATCCACATCTAGTGAAAACTAGTGTGATTGGATGAATAATATAATGCAAACACTCATTGGTTAGCTAAAGGAAATCATCAGAAGCAAGCAGGTGTTCTTCAAACTGCTAACGTGAATTGTCTATGCCATGCTACAATGTCGGATTCAGTAAAAGATGTTGAAATGTCTGAAAGGTCAGACACAGGCGAGAGCGTATCGGGAGATGGAGACCAACAAGACCTCCCTCATCCTTGGAAGAATTTTTCAAAATAGTCGAAAAATTGTGCTTTCAATTCATATAGTGGCATCTGGCTTTTTTTTTTTTTACTTTATACTTTCATACTTTAAGTAGTTTTTGGAGCACATACTTTTTCACTTTTACTTGAGTAAAGAGGTCAAGTTGATACTTCAACTTTTACCAGAGTGTTTTTAAACTGCAGTCTCTTTACTTCTACTTAAGTAACAAACATGTGTACTTTTGACACCACTGCCAAACAGCAACTTTTAAACAATGTCAGACTCACCACCGATAAGAGAAAATGGGTATGAGCACATAGGACGGCCTTACTGTTCATAAACATATCACCAGAATGATTAACAATTAGGAGGACCACTTATTTTGATGATCCACCCAGAAAAAGAATATCCTCCACTATACTGTACCTTTTTGATTCATCTCCACCTTTCTTTTTTGCCAAACACTTTCCGGTGCATGGATTTGTTCCCTGCTTCAGCTGAAGACAAATGGCCCCGGATCATAATAACAACACAGCCATTGTTCTTTTTGTGGTTAAACTGTCCCTAATTTGGAGTGAGGTGTTTATTTATACCAAACTACATTGAGATACAGTGGAAGGTTTAAAAAACTTCCACTGTGTTTCTACAGAAATTAGTCACAGTAAGAAAATGGCTTCTTCTTTTCTGCCAAGCAGACAGCCATGTGTAAATATTAGAACACTGTTCTTTAAATACATTTCAACATATTTTGCATTCATTCTAACTGGACATCTTTGAAAACATTACATTCTTCCAGGTTACAGTAAGTGTCCTGCAACGTAATTGTGATATTTTTAAATCTCAGGCTTACCTGATTGCAAATATTAATGTCGACCCCATTCTTCAGGTAATCCAAAGCTTTCTCAAGATTTCCAGCCCGAGCTGCTCGCAGATAACAGGCGTTTACATCCGTCTGGAGGAGAAGAAAAAACAGAGGAAGACGAGGGTTCGTTAGCTTAGTTTTGCTCCTGTTTGAGACATCTGCCCACTGATTCATGTCCCTGTAACACCTTCATCAGCCCTGATCTCATACATTTGAAGCCTTCAGCAAGTCCCTGAAGGCTCCTCGTAAAAAAAATAAAAATAAATAAATTGTGAGGTTAATGTATGGGTGTGGAGCTCAGACAGGCTGAATGACAGCTGGAAAAATGATCAGTGGTTTTTTATTTTTTTTATTTTTTATAAACTGATTGAACAATAAACTGTTTTTAGGATTTCTGCTGTGTTAAGCTGCACTGCAAGGAGCCAAGAATAACCAACCAACATGAAAGATTTACTGCATCTCGGATGAAGGTTTCTTTGAGTCGTTTTCCTGCACATGACAGAGATGTGATGATGAAAATGTTTATTGCCTTCAATGCAAGTCCTTCCCACTGGTTAAGGTCGGCGCTGACAGCCCACATCAACCATCGCTGCAATCATTTGACAAAAGCTACAAAAATCATTTTAAAATGTTGATTACCATGTTTTTCATAAGCCAGGGCTTTTCTAGATGCACCCTCTGCAAATGAAAGTCTATAATGGGTCTGCAGCAGAGCAAGTTCAATTAGCTGCTGCTTCCAGTTTGCACAATCAATGGCATAAATATGCTCTGCCTACACATCTGTGATGCTGTGTGTGAGTATTTGTATGAGTGGGTTGGTATAAGCAGCAGAATAGCGTCAGGCACCGCTGTATGGGACGGGACGCAGAAGCCGAAACAGAAACCAAGAACCACGGTGAAAATACGACGCAATCGATATCAGCAGCCAGGGTGTGTGTCTCTGGTTTCATGACTGCAATGCTGAGCTGAAGTCCGCCACACCCATGGAGTCAGATATACACATTCTCTACATACCCCCTAATCTAGGTCCTGATTTAGCACTGACTACCAACTACTCCATCTATTTTCATCTGTTTTTAGATGGAAATGTATTTAGGTGGCAGTTAAATATGCAACAATAACAGATTTCCCTCAAACCTTCTTCGCCAACGTTTGGCACTCGTCCTTCAGAGGTGGATGAAAGCATCAAGCTCATTTCTGAATAATGGTATCTCAGAGACACACAGAAGGATAAATCACCTTGATCATTCCTGACCTGAGGTCATCCTGTTAACGGCTCAAAAACCCAATCTTTTTATGGTCAGTGAATGCACCACTTTCTTAGACTAGAACACTCTGCAGTATGACAGTTGTTACTGAGGTGAAGCATAGAGGTTATTTTTAAAATTAATTTTATGATTTTATTGTAACTGAAGCTGATGAAAATAAATTCAGATTAAAACAAATAAAAAATATATACTTCAAGACACACAGTGCAGCAGTGGAGAGGCTGTATTCCCCAACACGGCTGTCTTTCACTGAAAAAAATAGAAATCTAGATAAGTCATTTTTTTCCTAAAATAAGTGCATTTGTTCTTGAATTGAGGAGATAAAAGAGACATTTTGCCAATGGGACAAGACAATTTACTTTCAAAATAAGAAAGCACTATTGCATTGTCTTATTTCAAGTGCATTTTATCCAAATATCTTATTTAAAGAGTAAAAATACTCATTCCATTGGCAAATCATCTCATTTACCTACTCAAATTAAAGGTAAATACACCTAATTTAAGACATTTTTACTTGTTTCTAGATCGTTTTTCCAGTGTTGGTTCCTTCTCTCTCAACGCAATTTACTTCAAGCCAGCATACGCTCAATTAAAGGCCAGTAAAATTAAAATATTAAATCTTTAACCCATCTCTGCCCTGGTAATCCAACATCATGTTTCCCTGGTACTACACTGTAATTAAATTACCTAAATACAACTTCTGACACTAAAAGTAGAAAAATGGTTTAAAATAAAGGACAATTTTCAGATTGCTGTTAAAAAGGAAACTGAATCTTTGATGCAATACTTTACAAAAAAAGGAGATTCCAAACCAGCAGCAATATCCAGATCAGAGAGTCTCTCATTTGTTTTAATGTGACAAACCTGGTTAACACCTGCATTCTAGATCTCCGTTCTGCTCAAGGCGTGAACTCAAATCACTCGGGATTAGTGGCACATAGATTGCGAAGATAGGGTGAGGATCTAATTGCTCTCAGTTCTGTGCCAACACTTATTTTTAGACCTGCTTTACCACAAAAAAATGCACTATTTTTGCACGCCACACATCACTTTATTTGGATTTATCACTTTACTTGGATTTTTACTTTATTTGGATTTAGTTTTTACATATGCATAGATATACGTACATATATATATATATATATATATATATATATATATATATATATATATATATATATATATATACAGAAGAGCTATATGTGTATATATTTTATCTCTTTTTATTCTTATTTTTTATCTTTATTATATTGTATAGTTGGATGTGTGTATATATTATATAAAACTGTAACTGGAGCGTGTAACAAAAGTAATTTCCATCTGGGATTATTAAAGTATTTCTGATTCTGATTCTGAAAAAAAAACAAACAAAAAAAAAACTACTAAGTGGAATAAAATAACACAGGAAACTGAGGAAACTCACATTTACCAGCAGCAAAGTGAAACACACATAGAAACATGTGGATGCACACAATGAACAAACCAAAGACTGAAATAGCATACAAATAATTAAGAAGTGGAATGAAAAATGTGCAAAATATTGTATATATACACTGAGAAAACACCATAGGATAATTTAAAACAATACAATAACTGCTGAAACAGCAGGGATTTAAACATTTATTGGGCTTGTTGGTAGCAGTGATGGTTATAAAGTTTAACACTTGTTCGGAGGAGGGAGAGTTTTCGTGCAGGGTGTTTTTTTAAACGGCCAAAAGCTCCAAAGTCTTTTGAAAATGACTCATTTAATTCAGCAGCCTGTTCACCAGTGAATATATTAACTGATTTTTTTTTTTGTTCCGTTAAATCATAGTTTAATTCTTCTCACATCTTCAAACTGATTCTTAGAGAAGCAGCTTAATACAACTATTGCTCAGCCAGATTTCTCTCAGCAGCAGGACGATTACGGAAATATCTAAACTTTTTGGACTATTCTCTGAAATTATGGAAACAGACCAGCCTACCAGCAGGACGTCCTTTAGATGCACTGCTTTCTATGTTTGGAAACATTCACTCAAAGGCTAGAGGAACATTTCAAGGACAATTTTGTGAAGACTTTATTCATTGTTTGATTTCGAACTTGAACCCATTTAGAAGAAAGTCGATTATCTTTTTTTTTTCTCTTTTTGTGTTGTAATTCTTAAAAGCATACAAATAATAATCTAAGTCGATTGGTCAGACCTCTAAAAGCTCTTGATCTTGGCCATGCAAAGCCCTAATCAGAAGATCTAACAATAAAAAGGAAGATAAATAAAGATGTAGAGTGTTGTGTGCAAAAAGTGAAATGATCAAATAAAACAAGACCGAATCAATTAAATCTATGCAGAAGCACCTACTGTTGAATAGTGGACAGCCCACACCTTTCCTAAAAGCTAATAGACTTATTCTCCCTCTATTTGTGTTTAAGCTTGATAAAAAGTCAATTAATTACATCAATACAAATGTATTGACAAAAAGTATTGACAAAAAGACTAGCTATATCTTCTACTTTACGTTATCCTAAATTAAACAACCTTCTGTCACGCCTGAAAATAAACATGATGACTAACACCAGCAATTGAAAAAATGAAAAGTTGGTAAACATTTTTAACTAATTTACTGAAGTCGTTTCAGTAGTTTTAAAAATTTAAAAACAGGGAAAAAAAGAAAAAAACAACCCTGAAATGATCCTAGCTGTCACCGGATTTATTGGTCCGTCTTTCATTACACACAGAGAGATAATCTGCAGATTATTGCCAAAAGCTGGTTGCTGAGCTCATTTCCCACTCGCTGAATGGTTCTTATCTCAGTTCATCGCTGCACATTGACAAAGTGTTTGTGCAGAAAGGAGGGGTCTCGCCGGACCATGACATCAGACTCAATAACACAAAAAATCTTTTCCCGGTAACACTAACACACAAACGTTTTAATGTTATGCATGGCCGCTGATGTTTAAGGTTAAACTTTTTTCAAAAACTATTTCTGAATATTTCCAGGAAGTAAATTGTTAATTGCTTTATTTACATACTGCAAATATCAGTTGCCATGCTTCTCTAAAACATCAGGACAACAACAATGAAGCACTAATGTAGCACCTAGATTCAATTCAATTCAGTTTATTTATAGAGTGCCAAATTCACAACACATGTCATCTCAAGGCACTTTACAGTTCAACCAGATCATTCAGTCAAATTGATACAAAGTTTTCTATCTAAGGAAAACCAGTTGATTGCATTGACTCAAATACAATCCCTCACACTAAGCATGCTTGTAGCAACAGTGGAGAGGAAAAATAGATTCAGATAGTAAACATTGCCACATAAACATGCACAAAAAAAATCTACCATTCACAAACTCAAAAGACAATCTTCTCTATTTTGATGCTCCTGCAACTGCCTGTAACCCTGACACTCCTCCCTAGAAGCCTTTCTATGTCCTGTCCTATATGTAGGGCTGGGCCATAAAATGTTTAGCAAAAAACTTTTGCTAAATCGATGTAAAGGACATTATATCATTTGGTTTTACTGTATCCTATCATAAGTGATGTTAAATTGACATTAACTGAAATCTGATGTCTGGATTTAAAACAACTAAAGACAACGAGGGGGATAAAACCAAAGTCGTTGGCAAGATCGGCCAAGTGGCTGTCGTTTTTTGCAGAAATACTACAAATCTCAGAAATCACTTGACAATATATCACCCTATGCTAACATCTGACAACAAACCTTCCTGAGCAAAGCAAAAAAAAATGGACTCGCTGCCATTACCAGCAGATTAAGATCACAGAGGTCTTCGCGACTTTTGTGTACAAAGATTCACGCCTGTACTCTGCAGTGGAAAATGAAGGCTTCAAGCGGTTTGAGTTCTGCAGAGCAAAGCTGAGTAAAGCAGCGTCAGCATTTAAGTTACTCCATTCGTCCCCCATACTGCTCTGTTGTCTCCAGCTATCTTCTCCGTGGGCAACACTTGGCTCGACCAATGGGATGAGATGATTCTGGATCATTACATATATGTTGTCAGCTCATTAGTCACAATGCACGACAGGGCCAGGCAACAAGTTTACCCTAAGTTTTGTATTTGACAAGGCCTTGTTATTCATTTTCCATTAGCTTTTTACTGACTATGTTTTTACTCTGATGGTAAAACAGGACAAAATATGTTCCTTTTCTGCTTAATTTGGGACAGAGACTATTTCTAAATACTGAACGATTCAATTTTTCAAGAGATGGTTGTTAGGGCCAATACTGCAAATATAGTTCGTGCAGTTGAGATAATGCATGTTGGCTATTCTAAAAACTCCTGCTGTGTCTGCTTGTTCGTGTGAAGTGCATAGCAACATTCTTTCATTGGAGTACAAAGGCATACCACATAGAAGTTGCTTCAACTGCCAGGGAACATGCTAACACTTGGATGCCATGACACTGGAAAACTTTTGGAGCAACAGCCAGCCATCTCTGCTACTCTCCTTGGAGAAGACATGGGAAGGAATGAAAAAAAGCTGGAAAGATTGCTAAAGATTTGGTCCTGGTGTTTAAACCGTTTAAAGAAGCCACACTAGCACTGTCAGAAGACAAGCGACTAACTCTGTCTGCCATCATCCCACATCTCTGTCATTCCACTGCCTTGAAGACTGCTCTGTAGTGAGGATTTAAAAGCTGCTGTAAAGGATACCTTGGGGACAAGGTAGCTATACATTTTTCATCTTTTTTTTTTTTTTTGCAGCACTAGTGGCTCGTTTTTTTGACAGTAGGCTGACAGAAAAGGGGGTGTGAGAGTGGGGAAGAGACATTTGGCCACAGTCCGGATTCGAACCCTGGTCGGCCGCGTCGAGGACTAAGGCCTCCGTATAAGGGTCACGCAAGCTGACTGCTGCGCCACCTGCACGCCCGAAATGTTTCATCCTTCATATGTGGATTTTCTTATTACTGTTTATAGCAGTCGTTGACCCATATTACATTATGTGTTTATCTTTACTGGTACGGTTACAACTTTTCTTTCTCTGCCAAGATATGAAGGACACACGGACAGCTCGAATGCAGCATAAGCGCTGGACACAAGCTTTAAGGCCCTCCCGTTCCTGTCTGCTGCAGAGCAAAATTACATCTTCTCCACCGCTGCATGTGATGCAAGTATTTAGAAAACTTTTTAATTCAATAAAAACAATTTCTGTGATAATTAAAACAATCGATAAGAAAAATATATAACTTGATTTATGTAAGAGTTTTTCAATCTTTTTTTTCTGTCCAAATCAACAGCAAGAAAATTATGGCAATAACGCTGATAAATAAGCCATGGATATAGCAGAAGCAACTTTGTCCAAAAAGCCCAAGACATTCAGCACATTGGAGTCTCTCCTTGGTACAGTCTACTCTCCAACAGTAAAGAATCAGGGATAAAAACCTCCAGCAATGAGGGACGAAGATGAAATGAGGAGAAACGGGGCTGAAATCCTGCTGGTCTGAACGAGAATCCTTTGATCTCACTGCAAGAAATAAAAGTCTAAATGAGGAGGTAAGGGAGGTAAGGGAGACACTTATATTTAGCAAAATTTACATTTAGAATAAGAAAAAACAACTGCTTTTTCTTATCTTAAAGGAAAATTCCGGTTTTTAACACTTTTAGCCCCTTTTCTGTAGTGTCCAGGATGAAATCGAATGATCGACACCAAAATTTTGACGATTGGTCCTGTCTCTGCTATTTGGCTCATGCAGAATCCCCCCCTGGCTGCTTCAGAATGGCTTTCATAGTGCATGTCCGATAATGTCCTTAAAACAACCTTAAACGTTCTTTTTTTAAAATATGCTACTCACCGGGTCGTCAGCGCTGTTCAATGACGTTCCAAAAAAAGTTTAGTGAAGAAAAACCGTTCCTGTCTTGTTTTATTTTGCATTTTGTAAATCCCAGAACTATTTTTTCCGATACATCACAACCGCTTATAAACTTCCGCTTCCCGTTCGAATCTGAAGCGTTGCACACTCCAGACCACTAGTTGGCGACAATGTTTGTACCGTCAAACTCAAAGTCCAATATGTCCTCCTCAAGAATCCACCTTTCGTATTCCATTTTCAGAGTTTTTTAAAGTGTTTAACAGAGACGTTAGCACCTCGACGTCGGAGTACACAGAGTGAAGCAGAAACACTTGGGCCTTGCGAAAAAAGACTACAACTAAGTGTAAACAGGCCCAATTTCCGTTTCCGGTGGGGGAGGGATATTGACTATTCCAACAGAACTCAATGGGATTTACAAAATGCTAAATAAAACACTACAGGAACGTTTTTTCTTTACGAAACTTGTTTTTGAACGTCATTGAACAGCGTTGACGACTCGGTGAGTAGCATATTTTAAGGACATTATCGGACATGCACTATGAAAGCCATTCTGAAGCAGCCAGGGGGGGATTCTGCATGAGCCAAATAGCAGAGATAGGACCAATCGTCAAAATTTTGGTGTCGATCATTCGATTTCATCCTGGACACTACAGAAAAGGGGCTAAAAGTGTTAAAAACCGGAATTTTCCTTTAAGTGCATATTATCTATTTATGTATAAAATACTCATTCCATTGACAGACTGTCTTATTTACCTGCTAAAATTAAAGGTAAATGCACTTATTTTAAGAAATTTTTACTTATTTCTAGATCATTTTTGCAGTGTTGGTGGAGGTCAAATGGAAGGAGTATCCACTGTTGGCTCGCCTTGTAAAGCAACCTCTGTGTGTCCAAGGGGCCAGAGGTGCATGGAAAAGGTTATTCTCAATGACTGGTGACATTTTAACAGCAAAAAGCTTCTAAGCTCAGATCATGTCAATGAGCTCATTTTCCTTCAATCAAAAATCTCACAGTTATTGAGAAGAAAGACAAAAAATAGACATAGTATTAAATGTTACCAAAGTATCAATTTAAATAAAACTAAATGTTTATTAGGGACTAGAACAAAACCTTAACAATGAATAGCTAACAGAGGCAGTAGCAGTAGATGCACTTTATGTGAGCTGAAGGCCTGGCTGCTGATAAATCTGTTAATGCATGTATATATCAGCCAATGCCGATACAAGAATAGAAACGCCATTATCGGTCAGCCAATATATAGGTCTATATCTTCAGTAATTTCACAATCACATGATATCATAAGGTATATTTGACATCACGTGGATATATACGTACAATTAGGGATGTCCCAATACAAATTTTTCATTTTCAGTACAACTCTGATATTGTAGATTTGGGCAACAACTGATACAAATATTGTTCTGACACGACATCAGTATGAATCATACATACTTTTAGTATTCATTTTTTTATTGTTGATGTTAGAAAAGGCTTGATCATGTAATATTACTCAAACAGAGAACAATAGTCAGCAATAGGTATAAGAAAAAACTATGTTAACCTATATATTATTAACGGGTTAAATAAGCCTTTAACAGTAGCAGATAAAAGTGTAGTGTTTCTATTAGCCAGCTTATATTGGATATTTTAGATGTAAGCCAATATATTCAGATGTTCAGTTCTTAGCTTCTGCTCTAATAGTTTCATCACTATCCGTCATTGGAAGCAAGCTAATCTTAGAGTGGTGTGATAGTGGCATTCCTTTGTGTGGAAGATTGCCAAACCTGTTCAAATCAGATGTGACTTGGCAGCGAATAATTCAGAGTATTATAAGAAATCCAACCTCTCACCGCCCTCGTAAAAAAATAATAAAAACTAGACTGGCACAGATTACACATTCTGTGTAAGTGGAAAGATGAGACGTTGAGAAACAACAAAATAAATTTTTGAGCTGCTTTTCTATGATCAATAGATAACTTGTTTGCTCACTTTGAGAAATAATCGATGTCAACGGCTATTTTTTACCATTTAATCTTACCTAACAGTTAGTTTAAAAAAGCTATGGAGAGATTTTATCATTAGGATCATAATAACAACAAGCTTTTTGCTTTGTGAGATAACTTTTCATAGACAAAGCTATAAACACACAGGGTTAAAACCATGTGTGGAAGCTCAAATATTATAACCTAATTAAAATGTGTCTCTTTTAGGCAGCAAAGAGCTTTTGTAGCTGTATTCCAGTATAACTTTGGTTAAATGTTTGACCTTTCTTCTCAACATAATAGGAAAAGTTCATCTAAATTAGCGGAAGTCCTCACAGGGAGCCAAATTTAATGCATACTTTCGCTAAAGTTCAAGTTCAGTGCTTTACTTGGTCCAAAAACAGCTTTAACATTTATTTTAGGTTATTTTTTGAAGAAAATATCTAACTATCTCCAGGTTTACATCATCAAGCTGATGATTTGAGGGGATATTGACTAACTAGCTGCAGTCCCAGATGCTGTACTACCCAACCTCCCAACCACAGCTGGAACGCCTGGAGATCAGCCTTAGCCAAGGCTTTTCATGTTAGATCATGGAAAGTTTATAAAGTTTGATTTGAGGACAACTATCGACTATTAATGTTGCAAAAATTCACATTTTTCAATGTAGACAGCTGCCTTTGCTAAGGTGACTCTTCTGTATTTGACCAAATATTTTCAATATTTTGAATATGCTGGGGTGGAGGAATTGGAGCCCTTAAATACGGTGGCCCTGAAGTGCAAACTGCAACTACAAATCTAAAAGCGCAACTACATTAAGGAAATCGCAACTACATAAAGCAAAGCACAACTACATTTAGAAAAACAAAACTACATAAAGCAAAGCGCAACTACATTAAGGAAATCGCAACTACATAAAGCAAAGCACAACTACATTAAGGAAATCGCAACTACATAAAGCAAAGCGCAACTACATTTAGAAAAACAAAACTACATAAAGCAAAGCGCAACTACATTAAGAAAAACAAAACTACATAAAGCAAAGCACAACTACATTTAGAAAAACAAAACTACATAAAGCAAAGCACAACTCCATTAAGAAAAACAAAACTACATAAAGCAAAGCGCAACTACATTAAGAAAAACAAAACTACATAAAGCAAAGCGCAACTACATTAAGGAAATCGCAACTACATAAAGCAAAGCACAACTACATTAAGAAAAACAAAACTACATAAAGCAAAGCGCAACTACATTAAGGAAAACACAATTACATTAACCTACAGGAAAAGGTAGGTACCAGTGGGAAACATGAGACATCGCTGATTGGACGACGGGGCCGTTTGACCCTTGAACCGGAAGTCATTCTGCCTGCTGCGGCTTTTGAAAAAATGGATATTGTCGGCGCCCCAAACATAGCTGCCGTTATCCAGGAATACTTTGAATCAGGACATACGTACGAGGTGATACTGGATATGCTCAAGACTAATTACGAAATTTCAGTTAGTTTGCGTACACTGAAGACACACTTAAAAGAAGCTGGACTGTTCAGACGACGCAACTTCCGTTTCAAGGGTCAAACGGCGCCGTCGTCCAACCTTTTTCCGGTAGGGTAATGTAATTGTGTTTTTCTTAATGTAGTTTCGCTCTGCTTTATGTAGTCGCGATTTCCTTAATGTAGTTGCATTTTTAGATTTGTAGTTGCAGTTTGCACTTCAGGGCCACCGTACTTAAACCTCTAAAATGTATTCTATAGTGCTTTAAATACATGGAAGTAAATTTGATAATTATTCAATTAATAACTTACTTTATGAAAATCCGTAAACCCTAATCCTCAGACAAAGTTGTCAAGAGGAATTCTTTTTAAGGAGTTTGTAGAGGAAACTAAAAAACATGGACATTTTGGAGACACAAGTTTCAAAAGAAAAACATAAACTGAGTTAATTAGGAACCAAGAGGAAAAAAAAGGGTTGCACTGAACATGTGAGACAAGGTAATGCTTTGTTTGTACATCGGCAAGTGACTTATTTACCATACATCTCTGACTGAAGATTTAAAAAGGAAAATATAATAATAAAAAAAAAAACAGAGAGAAACGGTCAATAGCAAAAGGAGTGGAAAACTAAAGGTTTCTTATACATAGTAAATCTAATTTTGCTTACTCTGAAGATGTTTTCTTTAACATAATTTTCTTTACACGTATTATATCAATGAGGCCATTCTATGAAATTTCAAGGCCCCTGCATGCTTATCTTGACCCCTTTGCTCAAATAGCCCAACATTTGCCTCATCCATGGATAGCACTTTTCGCCAGTTCTTAAAAATGTGCATGCAGTTTTTGGAACAGGGGTTACCTCTGTTTGCTTTTAATCAGACCATGTTAATGTTTAAACAATATAGCTTCACTGCAGATTGTGACAATTGTGTTTTAGGGCCTCCCAGTTCACCACAGGCATAAATCCTTGTTGTTGTTTAACCTCATTAACAACTTCATTTTATCTTTGCCATGAAAGTTTCTTTTAAACCGTAAAGAACTTGGGCTTAGTTAAATGTTGAAAGAGGTTGAAGCAAATCAACACTGATGCCATAAAGCAAGCTGACAAAGCTTGTGGAAACACTCTGTGGCCCATACTTAAACTTTGCCCGATGTGACGGCAAAGAATGTGTTGGATTTGATCCACTAGAGAAGGAAACTTATTTTCCTTAGTTTTTATTTTTTAAAAACCAACAACATGTGAACGAATAAAATTGTTTCAATAACAGTGTTAAGTATGCGTGCAACTACTTTTAATGCCTCTAACCATTTCACCAATAGACATGATCTAAAGGAATGCCTTTTCATTTAAATAAACCTTCAAATGTGTAATTCCTGCCATAAAACTGACCAATTTCATCTGTAATTCAATGCATTTCACCTATTGGGAATTAATGCCAAGAATGTGGACACTATCAGCTAAGACACAGAAAGAATACATCAATAAAAGAGACAAAATATTTCAGAGATGTTTACTTGTTTAGTCCCAAACCTCATAGCGACTTAGGTGAGATAAAGTGAAAACATAAAGATTACATTTATACAATAACAGATAGCAATAGCTTAAAGGAATAGTACACCCAAAACATGATTAGCCTTCATTTTCTACTCTCCCCAGCGCTGAACAACACTCTGGAGTACTTTTTTGATATCTCAAATGCATCTGGAGATCTGGGAGGCTTCTTGCTGTCTGCTGACATTCAAATAATGGAGGTCTATGGTGCCCGAGGCAGAAAGGTCCATAAAAGTCCACAAAAAACGTGTCAATATTCCTCCATACTGCTTGTCCAATGTATTCCAAGTGTCCTGAGTGGGTAGCGTCCATAATTTACTCGAAACGAACTCATTTAGAATGTTTTTAGAGCCTAAACAGTAGTGTATAGGATTTCCTAAACGCGCGCGCATGCGAGTTCACGACTCTACGGAAACCGCGGCAGACCAAACCAAATGAAAGTGCGCATTCAGCGTCTGCTCTGCCGATAATTCAAGCATAGAAGAAGAAATGTGCTGTTTACCTGTGCAAAGAAAGAAACAACGAAAGAAAAATGTCTGAGGACTTCAGTGTTGAGGAAGAGCATGAGTTCTTTGCTGAGCTGAATGCGCACTTTTATCTGGTTTAGTCTGCCGCGGTTTCCGTAGCGTCGTGAACTTGCAGGCGCGCGCTTTCAGGAAATCCTATACACTACTGTTTATGCTCTAAAAACATTCTAAATGACTTCGTTTCGAGTAAATTCTGGATGCTACCCACTCAGGACACTTGGAATACATTGGACGAGCAGTATGGAGGGATATTGACACGTTTTTTGTGGACTTTTATGGACCTTTCTGTCTCGGGCGCCGTAGACCTCCATTATTTGAATGTCAGCAGACAGCAAGAAGTCTCCCAGATCTCCAGATGCATTTGAGATATCAAAAAAGTACTCCTGAGTGTTGTTCAGCATGGGGGTGAGTAGAAAATGAAGGCTAATCATGTTTTGGGTGTACTATTCCTTTAAGTTGTGGGGCTGCTCAGTGGACAGTGGATAGTACTCTTGCCTTGCAGCAAGAATGTTTCTGGTTTGATTTACAGCCTGTGGACTTTCTTCATGCATGGGTTTTTTCCGGGTACTTTGGTTTCCTTCCACAGTCCAAAAACATGACTGTTAAGCCGGGCATTGGGTGCGGCTACACCTCACGATGCTCAGCCCGACACTCTGATGTGATCTACCTGTACATTTAAAAATCAGGTTGGACTCAGCTCTGCAGTGAGATGATGCTACTTGGACTTGTCTATCCGGACGAGTAGAAGAAGAATATGAAGCTCATTTGAGTAAAACGCGCTGCCATGGCAATTTGTGCAATTTTGTGCTGAAAGCCCTAAAAAAAAAGCAGTATTTGAGAAAGACATGGCTGACTAAACATGGCTACTAAGGTCTGTCAATTTTACAGAAAGAACTCAATTTCACCCGCACCCCCGCCATGTTTCTGTGTTTTCCTCTTAGAGGAAGAAGAAGAATCCTTGTTTGCACACTGACTGATTTGCCAACGACGGTCGACTGAAAATCAAACATGTTTGATTTTCTCCTGAACTCACGATTCCTGATCGGGAGGAGGTTGTGAGAGGCTGATAACCACTCGTTAACCCCTGTATACTACACAACGCACGATCAGGCTGAAAGTCGGCCCAATGGGAAAATTCTTGCATGACTGGAAAATCATAACCCGACTCCGCCAGATGGATTTGCTCCGCATATCCATCTGGAAACCTTCCGTTAAAGACATTTTGGGAAGGGGCGAAAATACTGGTTAGCTGATTGGCCTATGTTGGTGATAGACGGGCCAAATAAACCAATCAGATCAACGAAGCATATGACGTACTAACAGACCGACGACGAAAACACAACCACAAGCCAGGCTACTCTTGCCGAAACCAGTTGGGAGAAGAGCAAAAACATCTTTTCCTCTGAGAAAAGCCTCCAGAGCAGTGTTTTGCTCTTCTTTCAGCGAAGAAATACTCTGTAATTCCGATAAAACTTGCTCAATAGCCACGCTAACGCTAGTTTCATCGGCTGAAGCCGCCATGTTCTTTAGACTGAACTGTCGCGCTTGTCGTTGCGTCACACCTCAACCCGCCTCAAAGCCAACGCTGACTGGACGTTCGTTTGGTGAACGGCTCCAAATTTTCTTTAACGGAGAGTCTCCAGACTGATCTGCAAGTGAAACCTTGAAAGCTTGCGAGATCAGGATGGTCTCACGAGGCTAGGAAAATCAGCCCAAAAAGGGTAAAAGATCGCGCAATGCGATGGACCGGCGACCTGTCCAGGGTGGACCCCGCCTCTCACCCATTGACAGCTGTAGATAGGCAACAGCACCCCTCTTGACCCCAGCAGGGATAAGCTTGAAGGAAGCTTAAGTTGTTCGTGTCTTGGAAAAAGAATGTAAATCCCAAATCATGTCCAAAGTATCTAATGTACATATTGACCATCGTCAGCTGGCACTACTTTGTACTAAACAGCTGACAGCAGCTGACGTTACATCAAGTAAACAGATGTTAGTTATAGGCTTTCATTACAGCGGATGACTGGAAATAAGGGAATAATGCTGTGCAGTTCTTCAAAACAAGACCAGAGGTTCTTCAGAATCTTGGTGAAAAGATCAGTATCATTTGAAATTTTTCACATTTTTCACAACAAGCTTTAACTCAAATCACTGTTATTCTACATGACAGACCACCACACATGATGAAACATTGTTTTCAGTTTTTTACAGTATGCCACGAAATATCTGAATGTCTGTCATGTACTTGTATTTAGTCGCTTTACTCTGGTGCAAAAAGTAAAATTCAGCACAACTGGTTTATTTCAGAGATGAAATTATTATTAAATATGTAAAGAAATTTTATAAACAGGAGTTCTAAAAGTGATTTAGTTTTTTTTTTTGGTTAATTTGTAATGAAAAACTAAAAGGTGTTGTATGCATACAAAAAGACAACAGTCTCATGAAGACCAAATACAGCTTACAGGTCAGAAGTAGTTTAAAGTAGCAATCATGACAAATAAAAGAAATAAAGAAGCTATCACCCTAACCTAAATGACGGAGCATTTCTAACTGTAACCTGGAGGACAATTATCAACCATGAAGGGAATCACAGGAACAGCCTTTACAGTTTTACACAAACTAAATATGAAAACATAAATAATAAGAACATTTAAGGAACGGTGTGCTTTTATCAGATTAATAAAGAAAAGACTTTTGGCCTATGGGTGCTGTTTTTAAAGTTAATCTGTCAAAATTTAGCAAAATTTAAGGTTATAGCCTATAGTATGTTTTAAGAGAAAAATGAGGGGTTTATTTTTTAAAGTCATTTTTTTACTTTTTCATTCATTCATTTATTAAAAAAAAAAGAGTCAAAGTTCCAAACTAAATATTTAGATTGTCAGTTAAAAAATTTGTCAGCACACTAAATATGTATTTCCTAAACTAAATTTTAATTATATTAAATACATTTTTATTTTCTAAACCAAATACTTGTTTGATAGTTAGTTTGAATGTGAAATACATGTTAAGTTTGGAGTTATTTAGTTTGTTACATAAATATTTAGTACCAAAATAAATATTTAGCTAGCTTGGTACTAGCTAAATATTTAATTTGCAAATCAAATATTTGGTTTGTTAAATAAATATTTAGCTTGGAGCTAAGTAATTATTTAACAAACTAAATATTACATTTGCAAACTAAATATTTAGATTGGAAGTTTTGATTTTTATAAATGAATGAATGACATGGTGAAAAAATGACTTGGAAAACATAACCTCCTTATTATTCCTCCTTACACACACTAAATTCACTTGAATATTGTTCCTAATTTTTGGCTGCTTAACTTTATAAACAGCACCCCATATTGGACTGCAAGAAAAATGTAGCAGTAAAAAATGCCAATAACCCTGATCAGTAATGGTAGTGAAATAGGATAATTTTCCTGTTCTGGGACAGAGAGGCCGGTCAGGGTTGCTGGGAAACGGATGGAGCACAATACATGCCGATCCTTGAGGAAAACTGACCAAGAAAAAACTCAAGTTCAATGTCTAGATGACGTGCATCAAACCGTAGAGCATCCATGCTGAACCGTGACCTCAACTCTATATATGCTGGTGTTTTATTTATTTATTTCCCAGCATAATAAGTCCAATTATTTAGCAGCTGTGAACTCCATGATAATTCCTTTGGGTCTTATTAGACACAGTAATAACTAACCAACCCACATAACCTCAGCTCAGAGGGAAAAAAACTGAGCTATGCCTTTAAGAAGCCATACACTGCATAGTGCATATCACATATCACTGTGACTCTTTCTGGCTTTTGTCCTTTGGCTAATGCAGCAATCAAACAACATCCACCTTGTCTTCTAAATGTATTCCACTTCTCCTTTATTAGATTTCTCTCCTCCATTCCTAAAAACACACTAGTTTCTTTCATTGTCCAAGGTCAGATGCCTCCATCTGTATCGGCATTCAACATGAAACAGTACCTGCAGAACTCTGTGTTTTACAGACTCTTTAGCACAATGACAGCAGCCAGTTAAAAATGTATAATCACAGTGAGAGGTTACAGGGATACACTCCCACACGCACACGTCCACATGCACGCAGCCACGCACTGCAGCAGTGGTGCAGTAAAGTTAGAACTGCAACCTGTCCCATCAACTCAGCCTGTAACATCAACCAGTCAGTCAACTTCACAACATCACTGAATCCAACCCCTTACACTGTTGACCCTGCACGCATGTTTGCATCACAGCAAAGCAGCAGGACACAAAGCAATGATAACCATCAATGACTTTTCTTTAAAGTACAAGGACTTACTTCTGCCAAGTATTCTGCTGCTTCCTCCACTGCCATGTTTGTCAGCCTGCAGCTCAAAACGTGAAACCTGAGCACTCAATGACTGTGGCAGCTAGCCCTGGCCTGGAAGCCCAGGGAGAGAGGGATGGGGGCAAGACAAGAGAGGGAGAGAGGGGAGGTCCTGACAGAGAGAGAGAGGGAGGGAGAGAGGAAGAGAGGGTGATAGGGGTATTTTGTCACAGCTAAAAATACTTGGCTATGAGTGAGAAAGTCCAGAACAAGGAAGAAAAGCTCCAACGTCAAAGTGGAGCAACAAGCACTCTGAAGACAATATGCTGCTCTGTGTACCAGGATGCAGACAAACAACCTGCTGCCAAATACTGAAAACTAATCAAATAGGAAGTTTATGCAATTCACAAGTTTTACTTTTAACATTTTGCTAAAATTAAACTATAATCAACTTTGGTGAGATTTTATTGTAACAGGAAGTAGAGCATATTTGTCAAATAAAATATTCTTTCAATATGTTTTGTAAATAAAATCTTTTCTACAGAACATGAACCAATAATCAGCATCATAAAAACCAAGAAACACTGCATGTAGGGATGCACAATATTGGGATTTTGGCCGATATCAGATATGCCGATATTTTAAAACTCACGTAGCCGATAACCGATATCGATACCGATGTTAAAGCTGGACAAAAATAAGTAGTCATTGAAAATAGCAGTTTTGTTATCCATTTCTGACACTTTGAAAAATAATATACTCAAATATATTTTCATATGCTGATATCAAATTGATTTTTAAAAACGCGGTATCGATCTATTTTACTTTCAAAATCTCGTGAAATTTCATCGTTCTGTTACAAACTCTTGTAATATTTTGTAAATTCTTTTGAGATTTTGTTAGTAAAATAGATCGATACCGCGTCAATATATCAACATATAAAAATATGGCAACATTTCGTGAATTTTCGGGGGCTTTCGTAGCATAACGATGACATATAGCAAATTTCATTAGTAAAAGAGATTGATATGGTGTTTTTAAATGGCAATATATCAGCATATGAAGATATTGTGATATTTTAATGTATCAATATTTTTTCCCTCGTCTTTAGAAGTTTTTAAGTCTGTAAAAAATAAGTTTTTGAGGAAGAAGAAGAAGTAGTATTTTTATTTTTTTTTTTTAGACTTCAGAAACTCAGAAGCTGATCAAATATCGGGTTAAATATCGGTGGGGCGGCCGATGTCCGATATTCAGTTTTAAGGCCGATACCGACAGGGGGCCGATTATATCGTGCATCCCTAACTGCATGACATGTCAACAATAACCTTGTTGAAATCAAATTAGGGTGAGTTAAAAAAACAATAACACCAACTCTTAGTATTTAACAGAGAACTCTTGATGCTTCATTAATCTAAAAATATCTACACTTTGCACAAGTCAGTAAAGGCCTTTTAACAAAACTCAAACCTTTAGAAACCTTGTTTATTCCTCTATTTAGTTTTCCTCCCTTACAGTACAGTAAGTCATAAAATGGGCCCTAACCCTAAAATGATAAAAATGGAGATGTATTGATGACCCTAACCATGACTGGGGATTGTTGGTCTAGTGGATAGACCACTGGGCTTGTGTTCTGAGAAGGCTGCAAGTACACGATTTAATCCCCACATTGTGGGTCTCTGAGCAAGACCATTAACCCCACACTGCTCCTCAGGTGCTGCACAGTGGCAGCCCACTGCTCCCCAAGTGGATGAGTTAAATGCAGAGAGTTAATTCCTCCATTGTGAGGTCAATAAAGTTAAATTTAAAAAAAATTCTTAGTTACTCTGGTTATGGCAACAACAAAACAGGCTTAAATTAGAAGGCAACTTGACTTTTGCTCAGTTTTATAAGAAATCTCAATATCTACTTTATCCAGGAGTCTTTTTCATTGTATTTAAGCAGCATGGAGGACTATCATCCTAAGAACACTCCTAGTCAGATGCAAATCAAAGACGCACTCCTTGTTCTGGATTGTTGGAGTTTTTTTGTTATGCATGTGTTACGTGATTGGCCTTTTCAATCATTAAGAGAGTGCTTATATAGTTTATTTGTAATAAGCTGCATGACTGAATTGTAAATGCGTGGAAGCTGAAGCCAAAGTCCTACAACTCTGTTTAGTGAGCTTTTTCCTCTTCTAACAAAGATGGCTTCCTTCACCCCTCTTTCAAACCGTCTGCCCTCTCTGTCCAAAATCTGTACGAAAGTCCGGTTGCCTTCTAATTTAAGCCTTTTTTGTGGTGACCTGACCATGGCATGCAGTAAGGACTTTGACCAGAAAATCATATTTGCGTTTGTGTACGTTTATGCGTCTTTCTGTTCTAGGCAAATATAGGTTTAAAAAGATCTACCATTTGAATCCCTTGTTCTAGAGCTCATAGCGTTCTTGCAGAGACTCAAACCAGAATCCCAACTTAAACCTATGTGACAAGGTAAAATAGTTAGGATTATTTGAAGGATGCCCCAATCTAAAAAAAAAAACACAGTTACAGCCTCTGTGCATGTGACACCAATATTTCAAACTCCGGTAAAAAAAACAAACACTGCAAGGGAAAACCCAGGAAAACACAGAGTGTTGCAAGAAGCAGAGTTGCAGTAATAAAAAGGAATCTGCAAACGCCACGAACAGATTCTGGTGTGACTGCTTTCAGGGTAAGTTTGCAAATTATTGCTGTAGCTGGAGTTTCAATTTAAATTCAGAAACCAGAAATATAAATGGTCTGTGCTTTTTTTTGCAGCCTTTTGAGTAAAAAAGGAGTTGATAACAGGATGATGGTAAGAGTTGAGTTTTCGTTTCCCGTTGAACAGTTAATATTCATTTATTACACAAAAAATAGGCTCTTATTAAAAACTTGTAAAAGCATTTTTAACTAATAAAAAAAGTTTTTGTTTCAACGATAGATCTGTCTAATTAAACCAGAATATTATCAGACAAATAATCTGATTAAGTTAAACATAATCAGATTATAAAGACTGGTAGATTTCAAGTATTTTATGCATCAAGTGCCTATAATCTTATTATTTAAAAAAGAAGCTTAGAGGAAATGGGATTGAGAGGAGTGAGATGTTCAGTAAACAAACTCATCACAGTTGTGTTGAAACACTAAAGCTGCGATGCTGTATTTTTGTTTTATAAATTCATTTTGTAAGTCTGACTGGCAAGACAAATTTCAACAATATTCTTATTTATTAATCAATTTTATGTTATTGTTTGATATATTTTTCAGCCTTATTTTTTCAACTTATTTCCAAACTTACTGTAATAAAATAAAATTTCACCTTGCTTCACTAAATTATTTTGTTCAGAGAAAAATACTTTACATAACCAACAAAAATCTACATATATTGATGCTTTTTTATTAACAAACATCTGAGCTTGATCCGTTCTATCTTCCGGAACTTTGTTTGTATTTTTAGCTTCCTGCAGTATTTTCATAAAAAACCTGTTGTGTTTGCGTTTATATTCTCAGTGTTGTGTTTTTTGCTTCTTACAGCAACAGAAGATTTGATAACAGGCAAACTTTTATTTCTACCCAGCAGGTTAGAGTTGTGATTGTGTTGCTGTTGACGGCAGTAGCGTATCAGTTGCCCCGCCCCCAAGACTGCAGCGACATCTACAGATCCGGCTCAGGTCTGGATGGAGTTTACACAATCTACCCAGCAGGACCCACCTCGCCGGTTCAGGTTTACTGCGACATGGGCAGAGACGATGTTGGCGACTCTGCAGAAAAATGGACGGTTAGTTTGAAACAAAAGAAAGGAACAACTGACTAATCTTTTTTCTCCTTGTCTGTGTAGTTGGGGCTCATGAATGCATATTTCATTGAATACCATACCATACCAACTTTATTTATGAAGCACTTTATGCACCGGACAGGACCAAAGTGCTGTACACAATCATAAAATACAATAACATTATAAAATAGAGAATGTTTTATTACTCTAAATCCTTAGTTTTTATTGTTTTTAAAATATTCTGCATCTTTCTTATACAATCATGACAGGCACCTACATTAAATATTTGGATATCTCCTTCAGAAAAAAAACATCCCCTAACAAAAAAAAGTCATATCCAGCTTTTTTTATTGTCATTACACTGTCACAGTACAGAGAAACAAAATTCACCCTCTGCATTTAACCCACCCCCTTGGGGAGCAGTGGGCTGCCACTGTGCGGCGCCCCGGGAGCAGTGTGGGGTTAAGGGTCTTGCTCAGGGACCCAGAGTGGCAGTCTGTGAGAGTGGGGCTCGAACTCAGAACCTCTGGATTCCAAGCTCTATGCCGACACTCCCCCTGGAAACGCTGCAAACTGCAGCAGTAAAGCTGCAGTTTTTGCTGTGATGCCCTATTTGGTTTATACCAAACATCTCAGCTTGTGTAGTTACCAAATAGTTCTGAACTGGACTCATCTTTCCAAAGAAGATCATTCCAGAAATCCTGGTCTGCGACAATCTTTGGTTTAGCTTTTATGTTTCTGTAAGAGCAAAGATTTCAGTTGTCATGTACAGTCATGCTTTTAACTCACCAGTAGCAGAAGCATGGTGGACTGTTCATTGATGGCATTTAGTCTTTTTGGAGATTTCTTCGGAAATCATGTGGCCTGCTCTCAGGCAGAAAAAGCTTAGAATGTCAGCCTTGGGCAAGCTGGCATTTCTGTTGAATGTCCTCCACTTTAGATTTTTTTTATTATTATTTCAATCTAAATTGAACCGTCAGGAGCAAAACAATCTAAGTGTCTGGGGTTTAACAGGGAAAACATTCTCCACATTGCAGATGAATGCCTTTCTAATCATGTGATCCTGGTTATTTCAGTCATTTAATTTGGACATAACTGTGGTAGTGTTAGTTTTTTTTTTTTTCACACAAGATAACGCTTTTAAAAAATACATTTTACATTGAGTTTTAAAAGATTTTCTTCATTTCTTCTTTTTTATTGTGAGTTTGTCATGTTAGAAAATGTCCAAATATATTAGAATGTCAATGTCAATGTCAAATTTATTTATATAGCACTTTAAAAACAGGTATAAAACTGCACCAAAGTGCTGTACAGGACAAACAATAGTACTAATTAATAAAAACAGATTATTAAAACACTTCAAGTAAATGTCAAAGAATAAAAATGAGTTTTAAGAAGCGATTTAAAATGATCCAGGCTGTGGGCAGATTAAATTTGAAAAGGTAAATTGTTCCATAAAATTGGAGCAACAATTTTATGGAACAATTAGAAAACACACACAAGCTAGCATTTTTATTGTATACTATTTTATTGTTTAAAATCAGGTGATTCAGAGAAGACAAGATGGCACCGTCAACTTCTTTATGAAGTGGGATCACTACAAATCTGGATTTGGAAATGCTGCTGGAGAGTACTGGCTTGGTATGAGTAAACTAATCATGCAAAAGCAAAATTAATGTATACAAATCACTTGTATGTAAATAAGAATAGCAAATATATTAACTATTGCTCAGCATATACAAAACTATAGTAAATATGTTTACTGTAGCTCTGTTTTCTTATTTTCCAGACAGCACAGGAATCCTGACAGGTACTGGTTGAATTCTGTCTGCTGTTTATTTCTTAGGCCTTGAAACGATGCACCTGCTGACTCAAACGAGAAACTACGAGCTGAGGGTGGATATGGAGGACTTTGAGGGTCAGAAGGTTTTTGCTCTTTATTCTGCCTTCTCTGTTGGCTCAGAGGCTGATGGATACAAGCTGAACTTGGGAAGTTTCATTAGAGGGGCAGCAGGTCAAACATTTTATTTTCAATCTTAACTTTTCTTTCTCTTTTTTTTATCTCTGCAAAATATTTTATTAATTCATCATTTCTTCCATCAGGAGATTCTCTGAGCTATCACAATGGAAGGAAATTTACAACCATTGACAAAGATCAGGACTCGCATGTCACAAACTGTGCCCGGCACGCCTATGGTGCATTCTGGTACGGGGACTGCCACACCTCAAATCCAAACGGTATCTACGCCTGGGGTCCTTCGGCTCGAGCAACTGGTGTGCACTGGAAAACTTTTAAAGGGCTTGAATACTCTCTGAAAACCATGATCATGAAGATCAGACCAGTGGCTCTATAAATACAGGACAGACTCACAGAAAAGTCCTTTAAGAGCTTCTGTAGAATAACAGTGAAGTTGAATGTAGTTTAACTTATCAACACATTTGAACAAATCTAGTTTTTTTTCAGTGTTCAAATAATGGAGACATTTATAGTTTATTATTTCATTAAACAGTTCACTCTGTTTAAATAAACATAATGTGTTCCAAAAGTGGGTTTACATTCCTGTTTGTAGACCAGTAGCAAGCAAATAATCTAATATAAATGTAAAAGTTTATTTTTTAAGTCTAATACACTAATAATACTTAAATTGTAAGCTAGATTTTGAGTTTTTTTTTATCAGTATGACACTTTAAATGTATTACTCTGGTTTTGATAAACCAGATAGCATATGTAAGTGTATATGAGTGTAACCTTCTGGAATATATTTCAGAAATGTATTTTTTTTATTATTATTATCAGATTGTATGGGAAAAAACTCAGACCCTGAAAGCTCTGCTCATTAAAATGTGGGTCCTCTGCCAGTCCCTGGTGGCCAGTCAGTAGAACTGCATGAACTGCAGCAGAAATCAGGAGCCTGTGTTTCAGCAGCGATGAGATCATCTCTATACATGAAAACATTAAGGTTTCACTATAAAGAAACAATCAGAAAAAGTATAAATCCTTTTTTTAACTTATGAATTTAATCTGTGGTAATAACAAACTATATCCAGGTTAACTAGAGTGGAGGAGTTCCTCCTAAAGACATCAAACATCTGGATCAGTCTATTCTGACTCTAAGTAAAAGAGCTTTTGAAAACAATCTGTGTGTTTTGTCTTTGAGTACACACATTTGTGTTTGTCATGCTGCATCTGATTTGCTGCTGAGAACTGCACCCTGATTGGCTGCTGAGCCACTGCAGTCTCTGTGTTCTCCCAGCACTCGAGTTGCAGATGGAGGAGGATCAAAACGGCTGGCACGAGTGCTTTCTGTCACTCCTTTCACATCATCTCTAAACAATGAGATCGGAAGTCTGTTAAGCTTAATTGTAGCGCTGACTCATAATCAACACATCCCTCAGCATAATTTTTTTAAGGCTTTTCTCCAGATGTGAGACACATGCAGTAAACATAAGGAGGCTTTGTGCATCATTAGGTCTCACTATTATTGGCCGGCTGATGTGCCCTGCACCTTTCTTATTGGAGAACAACAGATGACGTTGCTCTGCTGCTGCTTCTGGGCTGCAGGCCCAGAGCTCATTTGATGGTACACTTCTGGTATGAGTGCATATACAGACTGTAAATCAGACCGGATTACCTACAGTATAGACAGACCTGAGCCCGTCATGAGCTCAGATCTGTACAAGTCTGAACTTTGCCTCTGCTAGCACAGGGCGGTGTGAGGGAAAAAGCAGAACATCAGCTTCAGTGGAGCTGCACCCCTGTTTAACGTCTCCGACGGAAACGGAGAAATACTCATGAATAAATTAACTTCACCCTTCCACCCAAGCCATGCATGGCACGCAGCACCACAACAGGGATTAGCAGCAACTGAGTGGAGCTGTTTTACAAACACATGCATGAAAAGAAAAAAACGAAAAAACTCCTGCATCATCTACTTCCTATCATTATGCAGAGAGCATGAACCCTATTAGATTTTTAAGAGGATATTGATTCAGGAGGAGCGATGTGAAGCTGTACTGGAAGTCAGCAGTAGATCACGTTGAACATCATGACAGTAGAGATCATACAGATCAAGCAACTGCCAGTCTTATCAGCTATCAGGATAAAGTTGTCACACTATCAAAAGCAGTAAATTCTATTAAGGAAATACCATAAAGCACACTAACTAACATTTGCTGTATAAAACGGACTTTTACGATTGCATAAGGAAGAATTTTTAAATAAATTTCTAAACTCACTGCAAAAAGAATTAGTGGAGTATCTTGCAGCTGATGATCAAAAACAAGAACAGCCCTAAACCGTTTGTACTGCACTCTGAAATTCATAGCATTAAAGCTAAACAATACGCCCCATAGTACAATATCCTTTAGGCTCATAACGCAACAGTTTGAACATCAGAGGGCTTCCCGAACGATGTGTTGATTCCTAACACTAGAAATTATCTTTATGTGGGAAACTGTTAGGTTTATTCAATGATGATTATTAAAGTAATGTGTGTTCATATGAAAAATTGTAGAAATGAGATGCTCCACTTCTGTCTCATGATTCAGTCAGAAGACCATCCTGCCTTGTCATTCTAGTGGAGCGTCCTGTCTTTATGAACTGATCAATTGTTCTGTCAGAACAATACACTGTTTGTAACCATGTGTCTTGTTCTGTTAATAAAACGCTCTGCGGAGGAGGTCCGGTGGGAGACAGTGTGTTTGAGTCTGGGGTTCAACTGTCTCTCCTTTCTGCAGAAGCCGTATGAAAAATCCATTACTGTGTATTTCAGTTCTTTTTTTGCAAACCTACATTTATGAACCCAACAGAAACTGAAAAAAACAACAAGGGAAATTATAAAAAAAAAATTGAATTTATACTTATTTTCTCATATACAAACATATATTATGTCACGTATGAAGCAGTAGTGAGAATGATTGCAATTTAACAAAATGCTTATTTTAAACTGCAGAGGCGCTGCTTTAAGGTCACATTATATTTAAAAAAGAGTAAAATGCACTTTCTCACTCCAGACCATTAGGTGGCCCAAATATTTCTTAAAGTGGGTTTTTAGACACACAGAGAGGAGAAGAGAGAGTTGCAGCTAGTGCAGGATCTATGCATGCAAGTAAAAAAAAAAAGAGCACTTTTCCACAAACCAGTAACATGAAATTCCTGCAACAATACAATAGGCTCAGGACAAGCAAACTTGAAAAGTTTATGGAAACAATAAAATCTTAGAATGAAATGAGTACATATTACAGATAGTGGAAAGGAAAATCGAAATAAAACTGGAATGTTGGTGAAAAAAAAAAAAGGCAGTTTGGATTTTTCTCTTACTATTCTGTGTAAGAAGGCATGAAAGCCTGTGTCAGATATTTGATTTGTTAAAGTAAGAATGAGTAGTGGCCTAAAAAACCTGGTAAACATTAAAAATTTTTTGTTCATTTTTCAGTTATTTTCAGTAAAACTAAACTCTTCTACTCTTTTGCAAAAATTTCTCCTGTAAATGATGTTCGTTCTACTTTATTCAAATAACAATGCTCTCTAAAGATATTAAAGTTTATTCTTTTGTTATCGTAGTAGCATAGCTTATCATTTATACAATATACATATGGAAATGTAATGATTCCATTTTGGTAGGTTTTTATGTTTTCAAGACATGTACGTATTTATGTTTTCAGAAAAACATCCATCCATCCAAAATTATTAGGTCACAAAAAAACCACAAATTATCCCCTTTCCACACACGAATGTCTTGTCTCTCTTCCACCACAGTTTCCAGATGTGTATTGACTTATTTAAATAAAAGCTGTTACTACTAACTTCCACTAACAGGGTAGTACTGCATGAGCAGTGGCCCTTATATCTCACAAAGCCTCCAGCTAATTAAGGAGATGTCCTGTGATCGATACAGCAGTTTGGACAATTGCACAGCATCAGCATCACTGCTTCAGCTCTCTGCTGACACTTTGGCTCTGGTAGGTATGTTGACACAGACACTGAACGGTGGTTCTTATTTTAATAATCCTCACTAGGACAGAACACACTGTTTACACATGTGGGTCATTAGACCAATTGGGACTTAAAACTGTATTTTTTTTTTTCCACAAATAAGTTGTTGAATACAGAAGCTTATTCCATGATTGGTTTCATGGTTCCCAGTTTGCTCATGTGTAACTATAGAACAGCAGACTAGTAAAAGCAGGACAGATGTTTTTTTGTTTTTTGACAGCAAAACTTTGTACTAAATCATTATTACCCATGGGGTTCCATATCTCTAAATTTCACGAGGGGTGCTGGTGCCTATCTCCAGCTGTCTATGGGCGAGAAGTGCGGTACACCCTGGACAGGTCATCAGTCCATCGCAGGGTAACACAGAGACAAACAGGACAAACAACCATTCTCACACCGTCACACCTAAGGAGAATTTAGATAAGCCAATTAACTTAATGTTTTTGCACTGTGGGAGGAAGCCAGAGTACCCGGAGAGAACCCGTGCATGCACATGGAGAGCGTGCAAACTCCATGCAGAAATACCCTGGGCCGGGAACCTTCTTGCTATAAGGCATCAGTGCTACCCACTGCGTCACTGAGCAGCTAAAAAAAAAATCACAATATAATTATCTAATCCATTGATTTGTTTAGATATAGTAGAAAACCTGTGTGAAACACAAGCAAAATATGGATCATCCCTAATAAAAGAGTAATCCACTACCATGCAAACGTATTTTACTCTAAACATCTACAGCCTGTTTTTCTTTAATGACATCAGATAAACAAACTAGTTCTTGGAAAATAGTTTTCCAGAAATATGATGATTTAGAGAAGCATCTTAATTGTGACACATAAAGGATAAATGTATTACTAAGATCATCTATCCTCCAGCAAGGATGACATAAACACGTCAAAAAATGCTTTGATCACATCCATTAAGAACAGATTATTTTGCAAACATCATTTAGTCCAGCAATTACAATTTTTGATATGAGGGAAATAATAGCTCATAATTAGGGATGGGAATCGAAAACCGGTTCCTGTTAAGAACCGGTTCCGTATTTTCCGATTCCATGGCATCGTTTGGCAGCTCACTGAACGATTCTTTTTTCGATTCCCGCAGCACCAGAACCTAGAGCGCCGGCTCTGGGGAGCACGACTTACGTCACGTTTTTTACGTAAGTTACGCAAGTTACGCAAGTTGGAAGAACTATTCGAGGAGGAAGACAACGAGCTGCGGTCACTTTGTGAATCAAAGCCCCGTCTTTCCTTAGCCCAGAGGGTAGATCAGGAAATCCAGCTCTATAAAAGCTTGCCCTCCATCCCCTGCAGGGATAGCGCCACACTGTGGTGGTGGAACAAGCAAGATACGCTGCCCTTGCTATCTGACTGGCTGAAAACTACCTCTGTGTGCAGGCTTCCTCCACCCCATCTGAGAGGGTGTTCTCCACGGCTGGAGACACCATAAGCCCTGAAAGATCCTGTATCCTTCCAGAAAAAGCAGATATGCTCATCTTTCTGCAAAATAACTGTTAATTTTCCCTACTACTCTTTTATAATTAGTATTTTTTGTTATTTAAAATAGGTTATTATCCCATCATTTGTTATTAGACATTGTTGGTTATTAAGTTTGTTCTTGTATATTTATTTTTCATTTAAACACAGATGTTACTCCAGTTTCACATTTCCTGTGGACATCTTGATCTTGTTGAGTTTGTAAGATTGTGCAATAGTTAAGTAAACAAAGTTGATGCTGATAATCAAACTGTTTGTTCTCCTTTTTCCCCCAAATTGGAATCGAAAAAAGAATCGATAAAGAATCGAATCATTTCATAGAATCGAAAAGGGAATCGGAATCGTGAAAATCTTTTCAATTCCCAACCCTACTCATAATTGTGGAAAAGGGTTAAACACAGTGTGTGCTATCGCTAATACAGACACCTTAAGCAGCACAGTTATGCAGTTATGATTGCTTTAAACATAAAATTTATCAGGTACGAAATGTTTTTCTTTTTTTGTGTCTTTTCTCAGTAAAAAACTTTTGCTGATATCTGCAGCTGATCAACGGTGTCCTGCAACATTTAGATGTCTGTTCTTCCACACATCTAAATCAAATAGCTGAATTAGCTTCTCAGTGTACAGCCAGGTTCTGTGGAATCCTGCTAACCTGATTATTTAACTCAGGTGGGTTGATTGGAGACATTTAAAAGGTGCAGGAAACCAAAACTCAAGGGTCAGAGTTGAGGAAGCCTGCTTTAAAGAATCAATGGATAACCCAAAAATAAATAAATAAATCTTCACTTCATGGAGTCAGATTTTAACCTCGAGACTTTAAAACCCCTAATTTTGCTACTTTTTAATATTATGTTATGAAGTAAGGAAAAATTACATCTGTCAGTTTCAGACATTAATAAAAGATAAATCATTAAAAAAAGCCCTTTGGTCATTATTTCTCATGGTGTTTAAATATTTGTACCTTGTAAGATGTTTGCAGTGTATAATTACTCCACTAAGTTTACAATCATGTATATCTACATTTGTAAAACCCAACTAGGAGTATCTGGATAAAGTTTTACTGCATATTTTTTCCAACATTCTGACTTTATTATCATAATTTTGTGTAGCTGTGTTTTCCAAACCACACTCAAATTGACTTTAAAAATAAATAATTATTAAAATGTCCAAATCTAACATGTGATTTATCTTCGGTATTAAAAAAATACACAAAACTCAGGTGCAAGCAAACCGAAACTGCAAAAGTGCAAAATGACAAACGGGTGAAAAGAAAAGCTCCTTGGTTCAATCTATGCTTTCAAAAACAAAGACAGCAATATGATGGATGAAATGAAAAGGTTAAAACTGATGCCTATGCATGTGTGCTGCATAAATGAATGAAGTGCCCCAGTTCTAAGTGTCGATCTTCCACTGCAGAAGAGAAAATTGGAGAACGAGGCTGCAGGGAGGTGGAGGAAGGGAGGATGAAAGACCTAACTAACAACATCCTCCACCTCTCCATCGTTTTGCCTTCAGTTCTCGGTTTCTTTCTGCCTCTGCTCAGCACTCCTCCCTGCCTGATCTCTCTCCCCCACCAGCATGCCTTCATTGTCTTCTAACTTGATTTTACTCTTCCTATCTCATTTCTGCAGCGTGTTGAAGATGTGTTACCACTCCCCTGCATCACAGTTAACCCCTCGTTGTCCTGCCTGTCCACCAATCACAGCGCTTAGAAGGCACTGCGCCACTTCTCTAGACAGGCAACCCCCAATCTGTTATCAGGTTAAAATAATCACCCTATCCTGATGCTACATAAGTGCCAAAAAAAAACATTCTACCGTCATGGATACCTTTCTTCAGACGTCCTCACTTTAACCCCATAGATACAGCTCTATCCTCCCTTCTTATACTATCTGATCCAAGATCCTTTCTTTATCTTCTGTGATGTGATGGAGTTCTTCTATAATTCATGATGCTCTCTTGTATGGTTTGCTTGCTTCTCTGTGCATGCAAAGCAAAGGGGTATCACACCTTTCATGTATTTTCTTTGTAACTGAAAAAAAAAAAAAGGAATTTCTTCGGTTTTCATAAACTATGCCTTATTATCTGGCCAAGCATTGATTGGATCTTTGGCTCAGGCTATTGGGGACACACATTTCTTCCACTGTTTTGTCTTTGGACAAAGGACTTCTCTACGAATTAGAAATTCATCTCGTCAGTAACTTGACACCTCCTAAAGTGTATCCAGATGCATTTATTGCTTGTGCTGCTCCTGTATTCAGCGGCTTTGCTATATTTGCTGGGATAAGTGGGCAAAAGGTAGTTTTAAGAGCACCTTATAACAAAGAGAATGACCCATATCGTGCATTAAATTAAAACTGTATAAAGTTACAGCTTAGAGTTACGGAAAATAAAATACTAACTTAAAACCAAGCAGATTGTTATGTCAAACCAACTTAATAAACATAACACTTTTTTTTTTTATTGTACACCTTTTTTCAATTAGGTTCAGTTTATTTATATACCGCCAATTCACAACAGATGTCATCTCAAGGAACTTTACAGTTCAACCAGATCATGAAGTCACATTGATTTAAAGTTTTTTATCTATGGAAAACCATTGACTCGAATGCAATCCCTCACACTAAGCATGCTTGTAGTGACAGTGGAGAGGAAAAACTCCCTTTTAACAGGAAGAAACCTCCAGCAGAACCAGGCTCAGTGTGAGCGGCCATCTGCTGAGGCAGACTGGGGTTCAAGGAGACAGAAGCAGAGATACAAAAAGCAGCTGTAAAAGGCGGCCCTGTCAAGGAAACACACAGCCATGCAGACGAGCTCTGAGCCAGCTCCCATGTCAGAGGTTGAAGAGAGCACATCCAGACAGTCACAGTCAGAGAAACAGGACTGCACTGAAAAACAGGCCAATCTCCAATATCTATAAACAAAGGGGTTGATGGCTGCAGCTCAGCTGTTATTTTTCTCCAGGATGGAGTCAATGCCAAACAGGAACAGAAAAGGAACAATTCAACCTTTTCCTTCCACTTAACTTTTCATCAATATGTCTCTGTACACAATAACAGTATGAATTGCTGGCATCTACACCTACAACCTTTAATGAATGATCCACTCATGAAATATAATCTCAATATGTCCTTTTACGCATAATGAATGCATTTAATTTATGACTTTAAATACTTTTTACTATTAACACATTTACTTAAATGATGCCCCAATTTACTAGGATTAAAGTTTGGCCCTAACTAGAGATGTCCCGATCCAGGTTTTTGCACTTCCGATCCGATACCGATATTGTTTTTGGACTTCCGATCCGATACCGATACTGGCCGATATCAGCCTATCCGAGCATGTATTTAAGTTTAAGTTTAAGTATTTAGCCTTAGTTGTAAGACTCATGTTGAAAAGGGTTTTAGTACTCTTGATAACATCTAGCCAGCTAAATTAGGTGAGATTGAATAAAACACAATGCTTGGTAACAACAAACTTACCTGTTTATTAAGAGATAAACACAAACTGGACAAAATTACGAATAGCAATCTGAAATTGCACAGGGAACAGTAAAACCGTAAACAGTTAAATGTGCAAGTATTACTGTAAGTTTTAATAAAAATGCAAAACAGGGGAACACTGGCGCAAAATAGTGGAATGGATCGTTTCAATCGGCGAAACTGGAAAATACAGACCGGATTTTTTTTTTAAAACTGGATCGGCATTTTACATGCTTTGCCGATACGCATTTTTTTGCCAATATCGGCGTCCCGATCCGATACGTCGATCGGATCGGGACAAGCCTAGCCCTAACATCTTTTTTTTTTTCCAAGTTAACCTTTCTCCAGTAAAACAGCTGCATAGATCAAATTATTCCAAGAGCACAATCATACCATTATGATTTGTATGTATATTATGAGGGATATACAGTATATATTCATAACGAAAGGAGAGATCCATTGCATCAGGTTCTACCTCTAAGTGCTAATTTCTTCTTATTGTCCCTGACCCAGCTGGTACAAATGAACAGAGAAATAAATCAATGCATAAAAATCAGCAGGATGCTATGCAAAAAATATAAATGTAATAAAAATCAATCAAGTAAGACTATAAAAAAGCAACCTCTACAGTCAGTTCTTAACACACATACTCACAGGACCTCACCATGAATGCCAATTACATATATCTGCTTACATTTAACAAAAACAAAGAATTCAGTTATACAGGCTGAAACTCAATGAAGTACAATACGCCATCAGGCAGTTAAACACAATCTCTGTTCAAAAAGTCATCACATCCGTAATCTCAAACCAGGTGGCTCCACTCTCATCAGTTTAAATTAGGTGAACAGTTTCAATTAGAAGACATAATAACTTATAAAGGTCTGTATGAAGGCAGAATGCTGCCAAAAGTACATAAACGTAATAAATAATCACACAAGCAGTTTCTACTAAAACACATGCATGGAAACTATTCTCCAAATGCATTCTGAATGTTTCAGTCTTGCAGATTTAATACTCACGTGTGGATTTGTTTCTGTGCACCACTGTATATTTTCTCAATTAAAGAGTTGAAACCAACCTGAGAAAGTAAACTGTCTGTGATTGGCTACATTAAAGGATATGTTGCCTCTTGAGCAGTGGCGGCTGGTGAAAAATATTTTTGGTGGGGCTGATATAGCCTAGTGTATGTCTCCAACTAATCCGGAATAAGAATTCAAATAAACCATTGGACAATACATACAATTTAACAGTAATGATTTAATTTACTATATAATAACTAACAGTGATGATTTTGGTCACTGTGACGGGGTTCTTTGGCCTCCAAGAATCCAGGCTCAGTCGGGTTACCGGTGTTGGTGATTTATTGTGCTCAAAAACTCAAAACAGGGTGCAAAAGAAACTAAACATATACAAGATACTCTGGGCCTCAGCCTCCCTCCAGTTACCAGCAATGTAACAAAGTAACAGAAAACAAAAATTGCCGCTTTTCTTCCCACAGCCCTCATTAAATAGTTTAAGCCCCTCACCTCAGGCTCTCTTATTTCTGATTTCTTCTCATGAATCAGTTTTGTCCATATATTACCACCACAAACAATTGATGTACAAAAACAAATAATTTTTACAACTTAATTCTTTTACACAGATTCATTGACTTATTCAATTACACCAAACTGGGTTTGAACCCAGCAAAGACGCAGCCAGACTGAAGATGACAAGTCCCCATAGCATAAACATGTACACACCCACACCCCACACACACACACACACACACGCACACACACACACACACACACACACACACACACACACACACACACACACACACACACACACACACGGCTAACCCCACTGAAATATTAAGTGTGCACCCTCAATACGCCAGCAGGTAACCAACAGCTTGTGTGTTTTAAGTTCATGGAGCTACTGGGCTCAGCGCGAGTGTATTGGTCCTCACAAGCACAGTATAACAGGAATGCGTGTGTGGCGCGCAAAGTTAGAGAGGTTGTTTTAAGCCACGAGGTGGATTCGTCACAGTCACAATAACCATGAGATGAAATGTTCATATCCTACAACAGGGATGTTCTTCTGGCAAACGGGTAGATAAATAAGGATCTCACCGAATTTGGTGGAAGCTGCATCTCGGTCGTTACATTCGCCATCTTCCCTCTAATTGTCTGCACCTGCGCTTGGGTTCAGAAGCCTTTTAAAGCGCAGTATTTTCAGCGCCCCAAGACCATAAAGTTCCGAGACGCTGATTGGCCATTAAATTCATCTAGCAATAGTACATGATTGACAGATTCTTTGCAAATGTGGGGCTGTCTGATCACAGCCCCCAGAACAGAGACGGTAGGAGTCTGTCTGTGGAAATCCACAAATTAATGACAGTAGATAGGGAAATGTAGTTTATATAATTTGTTTTGCTTATAGGTACACAGTCTAGAGAGTAAAACTGACATTTATGCGTTAATTTCTAAAAATATATTTTACGTTTCTCTCTTCTTATCAGGGGGGGCGGTGCCCCAGCGCCCCCTATGGGCCGGCCGCCAATGCTCTTGAGACAGCACTGTTTTCTAACTGGCGGAAGCTGATATCATTAGCAAAACATCTTTAGGCCGATTGCTGTTCTCTTAAGGAGTGTTAAATTAATCAAGTGAAGTCATTTTTTACGATATGACAAAGGGAAATAGACCATCCAAACAGACATGGCTAAGCTAAGGCTGCATCAATGACACAAAAGTCTCTGCTCTATAACACATTTTGCATGTTAATCATGTTATATCAGACATTCTTTAGGTCACATTAACCTCAGCCAAATAATAGTGGTAAATCTATTCCAACCCCGCAAACGTTTTTGATTTAAAGGGGTCATAGAATGATTCTCTAGGGTATTTCATGCTGGTCCTTAAGGTCTCTGAATAGGGTATGTAAAAATGATTGTGCTGAAAATGGCATATTTGCTGTTCTATGAGCCCTAATGCAAGCCTGGTTAAAAGCCCTAGTATGAATGAACAGTTTTTCTTCCTTTTAGGGTATGCTCATGAATATTGAGATGAGCTGTGCGCTGATTGGTTGGTTTACAATGTGCAAAGCTGCTGAGCAAAGACGCATCATAGCAACAAGCACTCGCTCACTGAAACATCGAAATTGTTGATATGGTAGGATGACCAGACGTCCTCCGTTTCCCAAACATGTCCTACTTTTCATACCTAAAAAAAATGTCCAGGGGGAATTTCAAAATGACCTATATTCGCCTCTTGCCCATTGACTGCTGGAGATAGGCACCAGCACCCCTCGCGACCCCACTTGGGACAAGCGTGTAAGAAAATGGATGGATGGATGGAATTTCAAAATTGTCTGGGATTTTGGTCGACCATAGTGCTGTGTTCACAATTAAAAGAGTTGTTTTTACTTCTCCCAACCAGGAGTTCACCTTGAAAAAAATAAAAATAAAAAATACAAAGTTTTTTTTGACAAGCTGTTAAGGGCTGATCAAGCTACAAAAAAAAAAGTGCGTAATTCAGTGTGATCTCCGTTTTTGTATTGGTAACATAAATGACCAAGGTTTAAACTGTACAGCACAAAACAGTAGAAGCAAAGGTAAGCTGGCTGTAAGCTTCTAATACAAGACTTGGCTTAAATTAGTGTCAAGAGATTAATATACAAGTCTGTTCAATAGGGAATTCTTTATATGTGTGCTGTGCTCCAGCCCCCAAATCCCAGGAGCAAATCTGAGGCAGAACAATAAAGGCTTCTGGTAGCTGACAGCCACGACTATAGGGAGGGAGGCGACAATAGAGAACCATAAAAGGGAGAGGAGGTTCACAGATAAAGAGTGGTGGGAGGGGTGGATGGGGGGATACAGACCTGAAAAGTGAGCTATCCCCAAAATAACCCTCAGTAGCTGCACCATAAGGGTGCCATAAAACTTTAAGGGTCAATAAGGGTCACATGACAGGAAAAGGTGAGATACCATGAACCCTCCATACTTACGTGTGGATTTGTTTCTGTGTGCTCATGTATATTTTGTCAATTAAAGGGTTGAAACCAACCTGAGGAAGTAAACTCTCTGTGATTGGCTAGTTTGAACTAAGAGATGAGTTAATTTTTTAACAATACCGTTGCTGATATCTTACTAGGCGCCTTTTGTTTTGTACATGATGCCACAAAAGTGCATCTCCATTAGAATCAAACTGATCTATGGGAAGTCTTACAAAATCCTTTAGAGGCATATTCGCATACCATATGTTATTTTCAAAGAATTAAAAAAAGCTATTAGGAAAGACACCCTTAGGGTTCATAAAATGTAGGTTTTTGCTTAAGAAGAACTGAAATACACAATTTATGGATACAATTTCTGCAGAAAGGAGAGACAGTTGAACCCCAGACTCAAACACACTGTCTCCCACTGGACCTCCTCCACAGAGCGTTTATTAACAGAACATGACGCATGGTTACAAACAGAGTATTGTTCATGAAGACAGAATGCTCCATCAGAATGACAAGGCAGGATGGTCTCCTGACTGAAAAATGACACAGGAGTGGACCATCCCCTTGCAAAAATGTTTCATAAACACACATTAATTTTATAATCATCATTGAATAAACCTAACACACCCTTAAAACGAGAAATATCCTACTTAGGTATCTTGTCTCAAACGCGTATGCTTGTTTTTACTGGCCTGCGTGTACATCTATGCATGTATGTAAAGTTAAGTCAACAATTATTGATACATGTGGAAAATATTGGTTTGTAAAAATATCTTAAATTTGAACATGTTTCTCCTGACAGGGAGTAACATTAATGATGTGGAAAAAAATTAGGGTGATGGCATGAAGGCCTTCCACCTTCAAAGATTTGGAGCTTAACATTGTCAAAATATAAGTGGACATGTGAACTGCTTTGACTAGATTTCTCTAATGTTTGGCTGCTTCAAAGGTTCGATTAAGGATTTTCACAGCTTATCAAGAAAGTTGTGAGGTACCTCACTTATTTCCTATCAGAAACTAAAAACTTTATTGGATAAACTCATTTCAAAATTCAATCCGTTTGGGGTAAATGGTTTTTGACATTTTTATGTGCTGATTTCTATTTTGAATTAAATCCAACTAGTTTTCATGTAGTAGATTATTACAAATGTTTGTTTGTATATATATTACTGAGCTAGCTGTTATACTGATATGATAATAAAGGAATAATAAAAAAAAAAAAGATTATCTGTGTACATATATCTACTTTGACATGAAAACCATTCAGTAAAATCTTCCCCCACAGCTTTGATAATCATTTATATTGATTTGAATCCTATGGTTTTGTTTTACATAACAACCTTATGTTGTCCCCCCAGAAGAAACAATCAGACAGCTGTGGGGCAGCAGAAACTCAGTGAACCAAGCTATACAAAAATATAAAAAAGGGCTGACTGTAATGCTGCATGAGACACCACTTTGTTTATGCCAAGCATCTTTAAAAGCATCGACCAGCTTCAAGTTCAACATGGCCGGTTTGTGCGAGGATGCAGCCATTAGCTTTATTGGCTGCTGCTCATGCTCTCAGCGGTACTCCGAAAACATGTTTTCCTGCTTCCAGTTATGAAATAGGCTCTGCAAGAGCTTTGCAATCAAATTAGATGTGAAAGACAATTAGTCCAACCCAACAAAAGCTTTGCTAACATAAAACTTTAAAAACAAAACCTATTGGTTTTGAACAGAATTGTAAGGAATTGTAATACAGAATTGTATTTTAAATATGCTGCAAGTTAAAATAAAGGTTAGACTGTAATGCAAGAACTTGCTAATTATCACGTTATCAATGCACCTGTTTAGTGAATAGTCATTTTAAACTCCCATTTTATTCATTAGATAATGATGCAACTATTTTTTATTTATTTATAAAGCTAGTCAGGTTACATTGACAGTAGTAGTTACAAGTTGTAGAGTTTCTTTTGTTTTACCTAGCTGTTTAAAAACAGCCTAAATGCTGTAATTCAACAATCCCCCACTTAAGTTTTGCCACTGAAACCTCTAACCTGTACAATGAAATAAAAAACTACAAATATTTTCATTTAGTCACATAGGCTACAGCTCTTTTAGACGTGTTTTGCCATTAAAATATTCACATCCTTTTTATGAGCAATCATTGCTCATATTTAGACAGACAGTTTATACTTTTAAGAAGAAACAATCCAACAAAAGACTGAATCAAAACACAAAATGGTAAAGAGAAATCTGTCAGCATAACATGACTGGTCAAAAGGTCAAAGAGGTTAGATGACGTCTTAGCTAAAAAAAATATGCCGACCATATTCTGCCTGTACTTTTCTACATTAGTGTAAATAATTAACTATAAATTACCACTCCAGTAAAGATGTGTTTGAAATGTTAAAAAACAAAATCATTTTTATACACTCACACCTGAGTTATGCCAAACTTAACCCTGTCATAACATTGAGCCAAAAAACTTTGATCAGCAAAAATATCCAATAAAAATGCATCTGTCATGATTTATTTATCAAAAAATGTCAATATGTTCACTAGCCAGGGTTGCACAATACTAATACAATACTAATATATCTACATCAAAATGAAAATAATGAAAACTGTAGCAATCACTATTCTTTGCATGGCAGCTCTACTGCACCATACAGTATGAAGATTGGAAGGTAAGAAACCTCTGAATTTCAAAGGTAGTATTCCAACATCAGAAATTCCAGGTCATTTTTTAACATTTGAATTTGGTAAAGCTACTATTTTCTTTAAACAGATGTAGACTATATGACTAGTATCATTTACTCCAAACCTTGGATGTTACCTGGAAATCTAAGGCTTATGTGTTCTTAAAATTGTTGAACAGGTTAATTACTTTCACCATTCAGTGTGTTAGAGGAACCCCAGAATAATATTTGCTTATTCAGGTCAGTTTTAGGTGATTTAAAGAGAAGAACTATTACACAGATGAACAATTTAACCATCAGACTTTCCCTGCTGAGGAACCCAACAAACTGACTTTCTAAGCTGGATTCATGCATTGTTCTGTCAGACCAGCATACCCATAGTCAATACACATGAGCAAGACATCAGATTTGCGTTTATCCCTGTAGTTTTGTATGAAAAATACATTTTAAACTACCTCAATGGCTGTGTATCCCTTTAGTCATCTACAAAAAAAAATTTTAAGGTCTGATCGCCATATGCTTCAAAAAACACCAAAAAGTACGTAAATTTTTTTTAGAGGACTAATTGATACACGCCCGTTGGGGTAGTTTAAAGTAGGGATGCACGATATTGGGATTTTGGCCGATATCCGATATGCCGATATTTTAAAACTCATGTAGCCGATAACCGATACCGATACTGCTGGACAAAAATAAGTAGTCATTGAAAATAGCAGTTTTATTATCCATTTCTGACACTTTGAAAAATAATATACTCAAATATATTTTCATATGCTGATATCAAATAGATTTTTTTAAACGCGGTAGCGATCTATTTTACTTTCAAAATCTTGTGAAATTTCATCGTTCTGTTACAAACTCTTGTGATATTTTGCAAATTCTTGTGAGATTTTGTTAGTAAAATAGATCGATACCGCGTCAATATATCAACATATAAAAATATGGCAAAATTTCGTGAATTTTCGGGGGATTTCGTAGCATAACGATGACATATAGCAATATTTCATTAGTAAAAGAGGTTGATATGGTGTTTTTAAATGGCAATATATCAGCATATGAAGATAATGTGATATTTTACTGTATCAATATTTTTCCCTCGTCTTTAGAAGTTTTTAAGTCTGTAAAAAAGAAGTTTTTGAGGAAGAAGAAGAAGTAGTACTTTTTTATTTTATTTTTTAGACTTTAGAAACTCAGAAGCTGATCAAATATCGGGTTAAATATCGGTGGGGGTGCCGATGTCCGATATTCAGTTTTAAGGCTGACATAGGCCGATACCGATAGGGGGCCGATTGTATCGTGCATCCCTAGTTTAAAGTGTATTTTTCGTACAAAACTAAAGGAGTAAACTAAAGGGATAAACTGGGATAAAGTAAAGGGATAAAAAGGTTTTGACTATGGGTATGCTAGTCTGACCGGGTATGCTCATCTGACTGAACACTGTGCCAGTTCAGCTCTAAGACAATCGGCTAGCTGAAAAACCTTTTTCTAAAATTCCTGAGCAGCATTCAAAGACCTGCAATTTGCATAGAAGTTCCGTTTCTGGATTTTATTTTATTAAGTTAACTAATGTAAAGCACATGTCTTCCAGAAAAATGTAAAGAATATCTGTAATTTTTAAAAAGAACTGTCAGAATCCATAAGTTTGTTAACAAGCAGGAGAAGATTTTCACTAAACCCTCATCTGTTAGTTCTACAACAAAGTGGAAACCTTTTTCTGGTTTTACTGTAAAAATACAGAACATTGATCAAGTTTCAGTTAATAGTAGCCCATCTACCAGCTCAGGCGACATTGTGAAACCAAAGGGAAAACAAAAGCTTGGCCCGATGGGACGGGTGAAATCGAGTCAGGTGAGGCAAAGAAAAGACATAATGAGGAGATGTGATCCGAGGAGAGGGAGGATATTTTTGCTCTCCTGTGCCAAGAACAGGCCCTGGGCAGACAGCGATATAGATTTACCTTGGATGAGCCAGCGATAGATGATACGTTCTCTCCAATGTTACGCTACAAACACGGGGGAACTGCTGATGTGACATAAACCTTTTTTTTTTTCTATTGCAGCCTCAACATATGCCTTACCTGTTGCCTTGAACATAAACCGGTCATTGAAAAGGTGCAAATAAAGGTCAACATTCAGGCCGTGATTTCTGGTGATATATATGCTCTCCTTTGGTTTCATTCTGTGCCATCCCAGCATGATGGGATTTTTTTCCCTCCAGCCTCCTAAAGTTTTCTATGCATAATATTTTTACATATAAATCAGCTATTGCCTCAACTACACATGAAAAATTGCTCCATTTTCACACAAAAACATGCAGTCAAAATCAGTGTGACCTCTACTGTAGGAAGGATTTGTTACTTCATTTAAAGAAAAGGCAAGTGAAAATATCTACTTTCAAACTGCTCCTGTTCTCCGGGTCTGCAGTGTCCTAAGATCAGGAGCCTTTTTTTGGAACAATACACTCCATGAAGTCTAAGTGATTTAAAATGGATAATGAAGCACAAAAGCAATCAGTAAAGAACGATGGTTATAGGATTAAACAACAAGTCCGAGCATCTCCTCCTTGTCTATTCATGTTCATGCTCAATAGTGTTTATCATTTTAAACTTCTTTCATTTGCTTTTGTTAAGTAAAATCATATCTATTTGTTTTCCGGAATGAAGATTGGAGGAGTTGCTGGGTAGAGATACTGAAAGGATGAGGTATTGCTGTTTTGGTTCTGACCTTTTGAGGATAAAAATTCTTATTTAAGGTAAATATTACCTTTTTCTGCATCGATGTTACCTTGAACAAAGTACTGCAAAAAAATCTAAATCTAGATAAGTCATTTTTTCTTAAACTAAGTGCATTTGTTCTTGAATTGAGGAGGTAAAAGAGACATTTTGCCAATGGAACAAGACGATTTACATTTAGAATAAGAAAACTCTATTGGATAGTCTTATTTCAAGTGCATATTATCTAATAATCTTATTTTAAGAGTAAAATTACTCATTCCATTGGCAAACTATCTAATTTACCTGCTCAAATTAAGGTTAAATACACTTAATTTAAGAAATTTTTACTTATTTCTAGATCTTTTTTGCAGTGGAGATTTAAGCTCACATCTAATGACACTAACGGAAAGGTGCAGCTTGTAAAGAAAATGTTTTTATATTTTCTTGATTTCTTAGCTGATGCTGCCGGTTTTCTCTGGCAGGTGTGACAGTTTCTGTCACACTGATTAAAGCTCCTTACAAAGCAGAACTGCATCCAGGATTTCCCTCCACTTTAACAGCATGTGTGATTATCCAAACTGAAAACCTTTAGTGAGTTTACATCCACACAGCAAGTTCTGCGTGCCACCCTGCAGGAGCTCCACCCAAACGGGTGTTCTTTCTCAGAGCCCGTCACGAAGCAAACCCAACCTAAAGATGGATGCTGTCATTATTGCAAAGGTTTTTCACCAATAATGTGGCAATAAATAAATAAATACATACAACGGGGCCAAAACAAGAAACTTGCAAATGCTCAGTTAATTTTCAAACAATTTTGAGTCTGGTTGTAGTAGCAATATGCCATCCACTTTTTATTTTTGACAAAGGCTCCACAGCTGTGTGAAGTGCTTCATAAACTGAGCCCTGGTTTTCTGTTTCTGACGATCCAGTAAGGATATAAATATCCAAAGGACTACAGACTAAATTTTTAAACATTGATAATGATGTTATATCGAGAGGAAAAGATCTCAAGCTATCTTTGTAAGCATCCTTATTTGGTGTGACAACAGCTTTATTATCTGTATCAACTTGTGGAATTTAGATCTTAAAAAAATTGTATAATCTTGATATTGATATTCAAAGATTTTGAGCATATTTTTTTTATTCTGTTGTGTGATAAAACTTGTATTATATTATCATTCCAGAGAAAGAAATTGATTCATAAAGTTTTCCTGACATATCATGTATTTGCATAGTCAGATAGCTTTTAATGTAATGACCAACTCATTACCTCAAAGACAGAGAAATCTCCATCCATCCATCCATCCATCCATCCATCCATCCATCCATCCATCCATCCATCCATCCATCCATCCATCCATCCATCCATCCATTTTCTTCCGCTTAATCGGGGCCGGGTTGCAGAGGCAGCAGTCTAAGCAAAAATGCCCAGACTTCCCGATCCACGAACACTTCCTCCAGCTGCTCTGGGGGAACCCCGAGGCGACACCAGGCCAGCTCAGAGATATAGTCCCTTCAGCGTGTCCAGGCCTTCTAAAAGGCCTCTTCCCAATGGGACATGCCTGGAACACCTCCCGAGGGAGGTGACCAGGAAGCATCCAAAACAGATGCCCGATCCACCTCAGCTAAGATATCTCAATCTTTCTAAATAATAATGTTTTATTTTTATTGATTTCCCATTGGAGAAATTGACCTCTGCATTTAACCCATCCCCTTGAGGACCAGTGGGAATCCTGGGAGCCCTGTCGGGTTAACCCCTAGAACCCTACGGACCCACCGGTGGGTCCAGCTGCTACGTGACCTCGTAATTTTAACAAACCCCCAGTATTGATGTAAAAAACATATTTGGCACAGTTTGGTGACATTTTTGGATAAATGTGCCAAAATGGCCCCTCCGCCTAAGAAATTTCTCACTAATACCATTCTAAAATAAATATGATTCATCTGATTGAGTCCAAATTTGGTATATTTTTACACAACATTTAGATTTAAAAGTCTGTACTACTGTTTTGTGCTATAAATAATATTTTGGTAGTGTTTTGCAATGTTTATTTCAAAGAAAATTTTGGCGAGGTTCAAAAAATGCAAAATATTTTGTATTTTGTCCCTAATATTTCAGGCAGGGTCAAAGCTGCAATGGTGCTGACACCAGAAAACCATTCTATGACATCTTACCTTTACAGAGGTACCAAAAGTTTCTTCTTAAATCTAATAGCTGTGAGACTATAAGTGATTTACTTTTGTGTGTTTTTGTCAGGCAGAAATTTATTTATTCCCCCTGAGGGTGTAAGAGGTTAAGGGTCTTGCTCAGAGAGCCAGAGTGGCAGTCTGTGGAAGTGGGGCTCGAACTCAGAACTTCAGGATTCCAAGCTCTATGCCATAACCACTAGGCCACCTCCTCCCCAAGGTGTATCACTTTTCATCTTTACATAAAAATGATCTATAACGTCATTTTCCTCAGATAAATATAAAAATTTGCTCTTTTCTATCCATTTTAACCTTGACTTTTAAGGTCACAGCATTGGTTCTATATATGAATTATAACAGGTGGCTAACACCACACTAATCCTGACCTCAGGCTGCTCCACCCAACACAAACAAACCTAAATCTCAGCACGTTCACATCCAACAAGGCTGAAGCTGTATCAACAACAGCCGAATCAGAAAGGTCAACAAACTTATTCAGACCCTGAAGCCTTCATTAGCGAAGCCATCGCTGCAGCAGAGATGTTATTGATTTCAACTCCCAGCTATTGATCAGCATCTAGGTGTTCTGTGTGTCAAAGATCAAGTCTTAACTTTTATCCTTGGATTAAAAACAGGCAGAGAAAAGGTCCAGGCCTAACCGCAGGGCGTGAACACTGAAGAGGCGTGATTCTCCTCTGAAGTCACGCACGTTCTCACCACCAAAACAGGAACCGTGAGGTTCCTCCAGACCAACCCCAAAACAAGCAATAGATGATGCTAAATAAAGAATGATAATTAAACACAACTGGAATCATCAGGAATTAGCCTGTAAGCACAAACTATTCATCTAATAAAACTGGTAGTTTCCTCCCATCTCTCAGAACAGGAGATGTTTTATAGCTCAGCTGGATTTTGAGGTCTGTTATTTATCTAATTCCCCTGCTGCGCGTGCTCCCGGCTCATCCATCTTTCTGTCGTTTTCACCCACCCATCCACCCTCCTGAGTATTCCCACTGGGGCTGCCCCCTCTCATCTCAATGCATGTGCATGGAGGATTGTGTTTGTCTCAGAGAGGAGGCTGCATCATGACAAAAGAGAAGCTCCTGGACTCCACCAGACCCACACTGCCTCCAACCCCTCGGTTACTTCCACCCTTCTTCTCTGTGAATCTCTTTACCTTTTTCTTTACTTCACGCGATTTCCTCCTTGCCCTCTTTCTCTCCTTCTCTTTCTCCTTCTCATCTTCTGCAGCGAGATTCTCATCCGCCTTTTTCTTCAGCTGTGAGGCGGCGTGCGCCATGGTGCTCCAGCCCAGTTAATCCAGACAGGTGGGAAGCAAGGGGTGGGGGGGTGAATGGACTTCACCCTTTTTTTTATGTATTAGCTCCTAATTACTTTCCTTTCCTTCGTTTTCTCAGAGGAGAAGCCGTCACAGGTGTGGAGGGAGGTGATTGTCTAGGAGGGACTTTTAAAATTTCCCTCTTTGTTTGAGCTCTTCTTTTCTTCCTCTGCAGCTATTCACACTGTGTCTATGCTGTAATCCAGTTTGAAGCAGGGCAGACGCACGGCTATCCCGGTTTCATCTCCTTAAATTCCCACTCTGAAAATAATGCTTCTTCCACTGCTTTAGGTGCCAAAGGAATTAACCAAATCTAAAAAAATACGTTTCTTTTAAATGATTGTCCTCTAGTGAAGAAAAACAAAAAATAAATAAATAAATAAATGAAGATCAGCTTAGTTGCAGGAACATTTAGAGCTCCAGGGTGGCAGGTCCAAAAGGAGGCTGAAGCCCCTACATCAACACAAAGCTCTGGTGTCTGGTTAAATAGACAAGTCCTGTTGCCTGCTTGACTGGTTTCCCAAGTCTGCACCTGAGCAGCGAGCCATCCTCTGTGTACACGCAGCCGCACATGTTACGTCTAGCTGGGATGGGATGGAAATGACAGTGGAAAGGAGGCTGAGACAGAAGGATGAGATTGGAAGGGGGGGGGGGGGGGGGGTAAAGGAGGGGCAGAGAGAGGTAGAGAGAGCAGCTGGGACAGCAGGAAAAAAAGAGAAAGGAAGGGATGAATACCTCTGCGTAGTACCAGCTGGTTATGTTTAAGAGATAAGGGAGGAATAACATAGACTGCATGCAGGGAACATACAGGACCAACACACAGCATGATGGTCCTCACTGGTTTTATTCCATCTCCACACCCAACAGATTAAAACGCAACAATCACTTTAATCCGTTATGATTAGAAAAAAGAATCTAAACAAAGAAAAAAAGTCTGTATGAAAAACAAAGTTCTGTATTAATATGAAAAAAATAAGATTCAATTATTGCTATTTAGGCAGTGATGACCTTGGACTGAGCCTCAACATGTAACGTACGCTTCAGCCAGCAGACAGAGAGAACCGCCTTTGAAGGCACGGGGAGGAGTGGCCATAAGGAGGTCCAGGAAGCTTCCTAATCAGCTGGAACACAGCAGTTTTTCCTCCTTGTCCCATAAAACGCACCACGCAGGTGGCCCAGTACAACAGACTGGGCCAATCTGATGTTCTGCACATTAAGGGGAGATACAGACAGCCCCTCCCATTTTTAGAGGAAACAAAAGCAAACAAAAGAAGGAAACACCTGTTTATTATATACCAGTGAAATGCAACTAGCTACTTTACAGAAATCTTAACAATATTTTACCCAACAATTAAAGATAAATATTGCATTTGAGCTTTTTTCATAGAGAAACTTTTAATTCTTATTCCCAAAATATGATTAGTGCAGAAAAGTCTCATTTATGGCATTTCTTTAATTTCTAACCTTTTATTTGCATCCCTTGCCATCATTACTTATATAATTCAACCGTAGGCATCGAATATTTATATTTTAGAAAAGGGTTTTCCACTGTTAAATGTGAAGATGTGATATCTTCTGGGGATTTCTAATGGCTGGTTTAGTTGTTAAAAGTGACATAATTGGTCATCTAATATGAAAGTCTTCCTTTCTATAGAAAAACTGTTTCTATGCACATCTTAAAGCTACAGTGTGTAACTTTTAGCGACATCTAGCGGTCAGACTGCAGACTGCAGCAACATGAACATCCCCCCCCCCACCGCTTCTCCCCCCCAACAGTACGGCGAGCGTTACGGGACAAAATGTCTTCCACAACGTCTGCATCACCTACCTTCTCAAGTGATGAGGTTTGTTTACATAGATAATTTTACAGATAGTATTTCATTAATCTGTGTAGGGTATAGATTTCATGTAGACTTAAGATAATAAATATACCCGTTATTTTTTCTACATCGTTGTGACGTTTTGGCGATCTCGCAATCGCTAGTTTGTTGGCTCTGCGTTGCCGTAGCGCAAAGATGTCTGCCTCCATGGCTGCGAGACCCGCTCCTATGTAATTATAAATAACGAATTCTAAGGCAACGCAAATATTAAGGTTAAGAGGCTGAGCTCGTAGATGATGATAAATAACATAGGTATGTATAATATATTACATTTCTGACTGTATATCCCTGTAATTATTACACACTGTAGCTTTAAGTTGACATAACTTTAAACAGAATAAGTTTCAAATCTAATGAAAATTAAAACTATAATTGACAAAAAGGGACATAATAATTCTAATGGCTAAAAGAAACAATAGGATTTAAGGGTTTGGTCCCATTAACAGAATCTTTCTTTAATATTTTGCACTATTACAGTTCTTAGAAACATTTATCCTTGTATTTTAGTGTGCAAACGATTAAATTACATGCATATAGTCTATCATAAAAGAAATGTCTTCCTTACCTGGAAATTCCTGTTCAACAAAGTCGCCAGAGCTAATAAAAAACTTTACTTAATGTAATATAATAAGTAATCTGTCAGGCAGTGGTTTCAGCTGTGATCTATTATAATCCCTCATTATGTCCATCTATAAGAGGATCTAACGACTAAGATGTAGCAGCCCCTTAAAGGCCTCTTGTCTCCTAACAGCTAAGATTAACTTGAGGTGATTCCTTTCAATGTGGATCAGATTCTTAAAACAACTGTAACAACAGATGAAGACATTGGGAAGGTTTTTAATTTTCTTTCTTGTTTCTAGTGGTGTTTATCATCCAGGATATTTAGCCAGTGAATCTGCTCACTGAGACCAGGAACAGCACTTTAGAAAGCATCTGATTCAAAATTTGGATCAACATCAGAAATGTCAGTCCCATTTGTCCTGTTTAATTACTCGTAATCTGCTGTTTCCTTTCTGAGACTTTCTCCATTAATCTTTGAGTCGTTGTGTTGTTTTTTTACTACAATTTAGAGGATTCTAAGCAGTGATTTACAGAAAAGGCACTGCAGTTAACCAAATTATGTCTGAATGTGTGTCACTGGCTTACACATGGAATGAGCAATGTTATTTTCCGCAAAGGAATAATGCACTTTCACCCTAAGGGGATTTCAAATAATTGTCCTCCTTTCAGATTGAAAGAGAAATGGAATACATCAATATTTAAAACAAAATGTTATTTTGCAGGACTATTGCTTGAAGTAGAGCCTCTACATCAACTGGAGTCAGCTGGGGGGATGCAGGCATCTGATCAAGTTGCCTCTGGGAGGCTTTTCTGTCCACATGTCATTGGGAGGAGACATCAAACTATCAGAGGGACTTTAGATCTATTAAGGTCTGGGAAAGCTAAAATAAATGGAGCTGAGAAGGGATGTTATGGATAAGGATGTCTAAGTTTTGCTCATGAAGTTGTAAACTACTGTGAGCACATCTTGAATATGCAGAATAGGCTGTATAAGATCAATTGTTTCAGATTTTTTTTTAATAAAAAAAATTAGAAAACTTTTAAATTCTTCAAAATGTGCATCATTAAGAATAAACAAAATACATAAAATCTTTAAAAAATAACCTCTCCATCTAAAGAAGCATCTTTCCTGTGGTGTTTGGCTCCCTCTACTGGTGTATCAGAAAACTGTTTCATGTGACCCTTTTTTCTTCTTATTCAACAGAAATCAACAAAATAAAGTGCTGGCAAACCCTGTGGCCCAATCTGCTGTGTTCCTACTGGGATTAGAATTAATTAGCTAGTATATAGATTGATCAGAGCCTTCAAATCCCACACAGTCGCTGTGAAGCTTGGAAATAAAAATAGGCAATGAGACGCCATCCCACAGTCACTTCTGTTTCTTTTATTTCAGTTTTTTTTATGTGTTAAGAGTTATTTTCTCTTTTTTCACATTAATTTGGTTCTAATATTGTTTCTCGTTAATAATAATTAAAAAAAGCATAATTTACCAGTAATTTATATTTAGTCCAACAGATTTAAAAGGCCCTCCAACTTTGAATTTATGTCTGACCTTTTTTTTAATGTAAAGAAAACAAATTCTTATTATGACATATTTTCTCTAGATCTATTAATTCTCTCTCAGAATATCAACATGCAAAAATACCAGGAACTAAAATGTATCTCTCTGTCCGGTTACTTACTAACTGCCCACGATGAAAGAGGGCAGCGACTCATGGTCAGATGAGGCAAAATCACAACAAATATATCTAATAGGGTGGCAGCTAATTAGTAACCTATAGGTTATTCTAACAATTAAACTCAACATCCACTAATTTTTTTTTAACTCTTTAATTTCATTGTATATGATCTGAAATAGTACACAAACTAGACAGTCACAAATGCTTCTGTTTTTTTTGTTAGAGAATCAATACTTTTTTGCCTGCAATCCAATAAAATCGAACATTTATGCCAAGCTTTGCATCTGAGGCTGAAGAAAGAAGTTCTAACATCAACAAGTCAAAAGCTCAGCTCTTTCTGCTTAACATCAATAATATGCAAAATGAAAAGCTCAATATTACATTGAATTCTGGATTTTAAAAGAAAATTTTTAACATCATAAAAAAAAGTTTCTATTTTTTCCATATTTTTTCCAGACAAAGGAGTTTTTCCTTTCTAGCAAAAAAGTATTCAGATTTGGATGGGCAATTTAGGACTTATTGCTGCTCTGAGTGGGTCACTCCTTCGAGTTTTTTTTTTCTTCAATTATAAATTTCTTCAGATTAATTTTAATCTATCTAATATTTAAAACAATATTAAATATTAGATAGATGAAAATTAAACTGATTGTTCCAGCCATAATGTCTAGAAGAACTAAGGTGAGACATTCAACATAAGGAACGCCCAACTGTAAAGCATTGAGGTGGCAGCATCATGCTGGGGGGTCGTGCATGCATATTTAAAAATGCAGATTTAACAGTAAGGACCACCAATAAACTTCACTTCAGTTCCAGCATTAGATAGTTAAAACCTTAAAGCAGTTGAGTTTTCCAGCGATGATCCTAAAATGAAAACTTTTATGAAATCAACAAAGCAGTTCATTCATGCTAATTTACATGAACTGTTATATTTCTACTGGGAGAGGATGCTTTTTGCATTTTGAAAAAAGACATTCAGCCAAACATTGTAGGGGAAAAAAATCAAATAAAATGAATGGGAGCAGTGTATAATATAATAAAGTGCAGCCCTGATGCTGGGCTGTCACATCAGAGAAAATCTCTTTATTTCGACACTGCACGGTTACGTCTTTCAACTGTCTAATGTCTTACTGTCTACCTTCAGACATGAAGCAGAGACCAGATACCTGATGAACAGTGCACCAAATAAACTTAAAAAGAACTAAAAAACATAATTCACAATTTGATGTTTAAATGACTGGTAAACAAAGCTTGAGGCCTGATGGGCTTCAAACTGAGCACATATGCAAGAGGAGATGGAGATGGAGTCAGGCTCTGGGTATGCAGTTAAAAAATGGGATATATTGTGTTTATAGATCAAGAAAAACAACAAGATTGAACTACAAACAGAAACTGAAGCTTTATAAAGGTTTTCCATTAGAAGTCAGATGTCCAATAAGCCCTAATTTGTCCAGAAAAAAAATGGAGAAATGGAGGGAACCCTTTAGAACGATTTACCACGGATCCATAACGAGGGCTTTGAAATGAAGACAAAATGTATTTATCTCTGTCTGTCCTTCTGTCACGGGTCAGCCTTGGTCTCCTGCTGGCACTCTGCCAGCTGTCTCCTTGGCAACAGGATACAAGAGCCACAAATAGCCCGTAGCAGCACATCCCTCCGCTGTGCCAGTGCTAGATCGGACCACATCACACCTCTTTAAATTTCATATCCCTCCCCAGTAACAGATAGATCTGAAAGGGGAATCACGTGGTTCTGATCTCTCCTGTTTTACCAACAATGTTTTAACGTTTGTTTAGACCATTTTAAAGGATCTGAGTTTGCAGGATAATAATTATGAAGAGAATGAGTCCCTACCTTCCAATGGAAAGTACGGTAGGCTGACAAATGAATATTTTCCTTCCTTCATGAGTATGTCCCCCCCCCATACAAAGTACCGGTATGTGATGTGGTGGGAAATAATGTTTTCTCTGTGTGTGTATGTTTTTATATTAAATGGTTCTGGTGCCTCGTGGTCAGTTCTCCCTTGAAAAAAAATATTTATATTAATTTATATTAATCCTAATAAAAATAAATAAACAAAAACATTTTTGGGGCTTTATGGGAGCGTGTTTTACATAAATAGGTTCATGTTCTCTGCCCTTCCTCGACTTCTGCAGATACCTGGGCATTTCTGACTGTAGTGAAACAAACAAAAGTACTGAATTTATCTACATTGGACTCCAGTCAAGTAGCAGAAGTATTGATAATAAATAGAAACCACATATATCTGACATGAATACTTGTGCATTTTTAATTCATTACTTCTTATACATTAAACAAATGTCCTTTTAAGCTATCTCGTCTGTTCCTTTAAAAGGCTGACTGCACTTAGACCAGTTTTACAATAAATCTGCAACATTACAAAATATGTTTAAAATGAGTTTAGATGCCCTGATAAGATTGTTTTGCAAATATTAAGGCGTGTTTGGATCTGCCTAAATAAAATGAGCAGACTGCACTGTTTAATGGCAGTTAAGAGTGGTTGTAAAGAAAGATAAGGTTCTAAGCCACGCAGTTAGAGTTGATAATGATAAATAATAAATATATACTAATTATAATACAAAATGTTATCAATAGAGCAATTTACATAGGTGACATATCTCAAACAAAAGCAAATATATAAATAATCAAAATAACTAAAGTTAAATATAAAACAGAATATCAAAATATATTTTTTAATGTATGATTGCTTGGTGAAGACACATGCAAAAAAAGGTCCACACATACACCGTCTACTGAATTGCATAAACAAATTATTTAGCACCTCCTCTGAAGCTCTGCTCTGCATGTACAAACATGTTTGCATTAGAGACCCTTAATGTTTCAAAACAACAAACTACTCAGGAGTTAAAAAAATATATTGGATTCATTATTTTTAAACACGTATTCTGGGTTTTAGTGAGTAGAATGTGTTTCCAGCCTCATAATTAGGCATATGACACCATAAATACCAAAAAACATTCCATGAATACTTAAAGGAATAGTACACCCAAAACATGATTAGCCTTCATTTTCTACTCACCCCCATGCTGAACAACACTCTGGAGTACTTTTTTGATATCTCAAATGAATCTGGAGATCTGGGAGGCTTCTTGCTGTCTGCTGACATTCAAATAATGGAGGTCTATGGCGCCCGAGACAGAAAGGTCCATAAAAGTCCACAAAAAACGTGTCAATATTCCTCCATGCTGCTCGTCCAATGTATTCCAAGTGTCCTGAGTGGGTAGCGTCCATAATTTACTCGAAACAAAGTCATTTAGAATGTTTTTAGAGCATAAACAGTAGTGTATAGGATTTCCTGAAAGCGCGTTCACGACATTACGGAAACCGCGGCAGACCAACCCAGACGAAAGTGCGCATTCAGCTCGGCAAAGAACTCATGCTCTTCCTCAACACTGAAGTCCTCAGACATTTTTCTTTCGTTGTTTCTTTCTTTGCACAGGTAAACAGCACATTTCTTCTTCTACGCTTGCATTATTGGCAGAGCAGACGCTGAATGCGCACTTTCATCTGGTTTGGTCTGCCGGCTTCCGTAGCATCGTGAACGCGCAGGTGCGCGCTTTCAGGAAATCCTATACACTACTGTTTATGCTCTAAAAACATTCTAAATGACTTCGTTTCGAGTAAATTCTGGATGCTACCCACTCAGGACACTTGGAATACATTGGACAAGCAGTATGGAGGAATATTGACAGGTTTTTTTGTGGACTTTTATGGACCTTTCTGCCTCGGGCACCATAGACCTCCATTATTTGAATGTCAGCAGACAGCAAGAAGCCTCTCAGATCTCCAGATGCATTTGAGATATCAAAAAAGTACTCCAGAGTGTTGTTCAGCATGGGGGTGAGTAGAAAATGAAGGCTAATCATGTTTTGGGTGTACTATTCCACGAAGTCTCTATTTATGCTGCAGAATATGCTTCATGGAATGTCAGACACGTCAAAAAGAGTATGTGTGGATTATAGGAAACCCCTTTGATGAGGAAAATTACAATCCAAGTTCACTGCCTTTGAAGATCTAATTCTTATAAATCTTCCTCTCTTTACACTCAATTTATGTTTGTCTTCTCTGATTCCGAACCCTCGCTGGCATCATCAAGGTTAATTAGTCATGAACTTTCCCTTTTAGAGACCAATAAGTCATCCTAATCCATGCACACACACACACAGAGAATTTATATCCTATCCTACACACAATGCACACACCCGCACTCAGAGAGCATACTGGAAACCAGCAGGATGCAGCCACTTCAGGATGGGTATCCTGACCTAACTCTGCTGGGCATGCTCAGTAGAACCATGAGAGCGACCCCGGCAGTGACACCCTGGCAGCCTGTCATGGAAACACATAACGAAGGAGGCATGTGGCCACTGGGAGAGGTTGCTGCAGAGCGAGGTGTTGGAGATGGTGAACGGTAAAAGCTGATCTACAGGAAAGCAAGTAGTAACAGGAAAGTATGCAGAGACCCTTTCAGCTAAAATTTATTCCACTTTGTGCTCTTTTACAAACCAGTCTCCAAATCAATTCATTCACCAGGTTCTCCTTAAACAGAATATTCTTTTTTCAGACATTTCCCTTTCCATCCAAGAAGCTTTTTCAATTCAAAATGTCAGGAATAGCGTTGAGAACGGTTGGTTTTGTTTCAAAAACATGCAAATTCAAACAGACGAAGGGGTCCACCCTTCTGGAATGAGGGTCGTTTGGTTTCCTTTGTCAGCTAAATGGAGCAGTGGATAGCACCTTGCAAGAAGGTTCCGGGTTCCCGGCCCGGGATCTTTCTGAATGGAGTTTGCATGTTCTCCCTGAGCATGCATGGGTTCTCTCTGGGTACTACGGCTTCCTCCCACAGTCCAAAAACATGACTGTTAGGTTAAATGGCTCCTCTAAATTCTCCTTAGGCGTGAATGGTTGTTTGTCTCTGTGTTGCCCTGCTATGGACTGGATACCTTTCCAGGGTGTATCCCGCCTCTCGCCCGTAGACAGCTGGTGATAGACACCAGCACCCCTCACGACCCCGCTTGGCATAAACGTGACAGAAAATGGATGGATCTCACATTGGAGAAATGTACCTCTGATTTTAACCCATCCCTTTGGAAAGCAGTGCGCTGCCATCGTGCGGCGCCCGGGGAGCAGTGTGGGTTTAAGGGTCTTGCTCAGGGAGCCAGAGTGGCAGTCTGTGGGAGTGGGGCTCGAACTCAGAACCTCAGGACTCCAAGCACTATTCCCTAACCACTAGGCTGCCGCTCAACGCATCAATTCCAAGGTTTCAATTTTTTTTTTCAAATCTGATTTTTATCGAGTCTCATTACGAAACTCAAGCCCCGTGTGTGTGTGCCAAAATAATACAGAATCATGACATTAAAAAGCAATAAGCAATTATAGCACAATAACAAAAGAATAACAGCAATAGACGGTGCAAGGATTGGCCTGGTTAAAGCAGTTTAAAAAATAAGCTATTAAGAGCAATACTGAAGCCGTGATCTGTCCAACAATACTCCCTCCAGTAACTGTTGAAGAAAGGACTCTGAATTTATGAATGCACAAAAGTAAAACAAAAATGCTGCAGTTTAGAAATCACTAATACTGTCTGATAATTAGGCACACCTGCAGCCAGCTGATTAGCAGGCCACTTCAACACTTTTTTCCGTTTATATTTGAATAGATAAAGCTATTAAAAGCTAGTTTTTTTATCTATGGACATGGATGCTTTACTGAAACACAAATACCTTTCTGATTTTAGGGTCATATATCTAAAGACTAAAAATTTTAAAAAGTTTAAAAATTTTAAAGACATATTTCCTCCATATTTTGCCACGGTTTAGGTTTTATTCTTAAAAGAATTGAAAAAAAGGGGCTACTGTAAAAGTACTTAATTTCAAAGGGAATATAGGCCAAAAAACAATTGCCATCCTTTCGGCCACCCACTCATCAATCCATCCATCCATCCATCCATCCATCCATCCATCCATGGCCCTGAATAGATCACCAGCCCATCGACGGGTTGACCAGAGCAGCACTAGCTCTGAACTCTCTCTTACACCACTATCTATGATCTTCGACTTCAAGAAAATTTTTTACATATTACGCCCAGATGCATAAAAATTGGGGTGAAAAGTAGACCTCATAAGGAATTCCTTATGATTACATAACACTCTCATGTTAGCTTATTTAAGTCTGAAAGTGAATAATGTTGGGAAAACAAACGGACACTAATTGGTTTCGGGTTTAACTCAGTTAAATCCATAAAGGTTGACCTTACTGGTCTTGCTGATATTGGTAATATCAATTAAACAAGTGGGTCACCCACAAGATGCCCATCATTACAACTTCAGTTTGATTAAAATCCATTTAAAGCCATTTAAAGATTGTTTTGATAGATATATATCAGTGAAAAACAAACGGTTCAAGTTCTAAAGATTAAAATGATTGTTAGAATTCCCCAGTTACTGCATATATGGAGGCGTTCTTGTATCAGCACAGAAATATGATGTGTTATATCTATTTGTGCTTGGAGTGTGCAATTAATTTTTATTGTACATGTCGGCTGTTTTTGCGCTGATTCATACCTGGGTCCTATCAAAACAGGAGAGAGCTTGGTTCTTTGATAGTGTTCAGTAAGTGCTCTGTTTGTGCTGCTCATACGTCACGGCAAACAAGCACATGATGTGTCTGCGTTTTCCCGTTTGCCCACTGCACTGATGGCTGCGGTAGAGCGAAGAGAAGGGACTGATTACAGTATAATTAACTGTAAGCACACGTGGCTGCCACCAGTATAGTTCACATATAAACAGACAGAGAAATCTAGACAAATAGGGAGGTGCATCTCAGTGAGTGTGAGGAAGAGTCTGGGTGTTTCCAGCAGATGATCTGTGGCTATTCTCAATCAGCTCAGAAGATCCTCTCTCCTACCTACATGTTTCATATTTAACCATGTATTTCTTTTAAACCTTTATTTAAACACTGAAGTCTGTCGATATTTGGGGTTATAGCTTTTATCTGTGGATGGGTTATTAAGCTGTTATTATTATTTTTATCTCAGTTAAAGTTTCTGCTACAATTTATTGGCAGTTTTAGGTTGGATAAGCAACAAAAGCTTTGAGTTCAACATTAACTAGTAATTAGTTTACTATCTAACTTACCGGTTAACGATTAATACTGTTAGTAACTATTTCCAATTGCAACCCTTTTTTTTGCTGTCTAGGGACAACATAAGTTAACAACACTAGAAACAACACTTCCATTATTTTCTATAAACAGCATGCACACATTGAAAGTAATCACTCAGTGCATCAAAATAATTTATTGTGGTGGTTATTTTCTGCCACACAAATGGAGAGAACTAGAAGATTTATAAAAAAAAATTTACAACATCTTGTAAAATGGCAAAGATTAATCAATAAGGATCATAAACACAGAGGCCCTGACCTCATAAGACCCCAAATAATGAGTGCTATCAAATAAAAAAGGACATGGGGAACTAATAAGTGTGTTTCCAATGATCTTCTAAGTTTGTGTGGAAAATAAACAACAGGTGCAAAAGTGTGGTAGACGGTCATATTTGTATGAGCATTCTGCATGTAAAGGCTGGAGAGGATGAGAAAGCGGCAGATATCAGAAAATATACAAAACAATTCAAAATATTAATAAAAGTTCCCTTAACCTAGTTTGGATGTTAAAATGCTGACTGAGAGCTAGTTATTGCATTTCTTGTTATGTAAGTTTGAACACTGAGAAAAACTAACCACCAAAGCATGAAATGTCATGTAAGTAAAATAATTCAACTATAATTGCAGATTGGTAACATCTTAGAGCTGGGCAACATGGAATAAAAATAATAGCCTGATACTTTTGAATGGTATGGCAATATACGATATATTCATTTCGATATGTTTTATGGCTTTCTGTAAATATAGCTCTGAATCAAAGCCTAAATGTTACACAGGCACATTTTCTAAAAAAAAAAAAAAAAAAAATTGCAAATATATAACAAAGTAGACCATCTTGCTATAAACAATATAGACTCATCTTCTAGCAGTTTTGAAAAAGGGATAATTTTTAAATCTCGACATATTGCTTGCCCAACAACATTAAATAAAAAGATATTACACAATCAGATAAGCCTTGCTTTTTAAGAAGGCTAACAGGTTCGGAGAGTTTTACACAATTTTCAGACTTAATCAATTAACTGCACTAAAGATAACCTGTACATAAACAGAAGCTCTGGATTTAAAATGTCATCCTTTCAAAGCATAAGGTTCCGTATTTGTTTTCATCTCTGCCCATGTAAATAAAAAAATATTTTTGTGCGATCTTTAAACTTTGATCTACAGAGAGGAAAAGCCAGGAGCCCAAATACCAACTTTAATTCAAAACCTTGCAAACGATGGCATCAACTATGTGGAAAAAATTTTGTTTTGGAAAAACATATGAGCAAAAATCTTAAGGATCGCTACTGGAGTTCACTGCAAAGGTCACTGGCTGCGATTTCCACAGCTGAACACACAGAAGATGATGACATCATCCTCTCAGTCTCCTGTCACCATGGCTACAGTCACATCAGCCTGACTACTCCAGTCTGACATCTTTACTTGTCTTCAATCAGAACTCCATCTCAGAAATCGAGGCACATTTCAGGCGACAGCTTCACAGCATTTGATTTGAAAATAGTCATGTGTGGCGGTTATAGCTGTTTGTATATTTACTGAAATCTGATCCTTAAACACTCAAATTTAGAGCAGCTGTCCGAGAACAGGGAAATAATCACCTGTCCTATGATCAATAAATAACACAACAGCTTGTGATACTAAATAGTTGTATTTCAGCATAAGGTAAGGTGTAAGTTTTAGGAGTGGCACATCCTGCACTCATCTTTTAGGAGTCGTGCTCCTTATTCCAGGAGGAGATTTCAAATGTTCCTCTTACAAAGTACTTCATAAGGACCAGACTCTTGCATGTGTTTAAAGTTAAATTCAAAGACTAAAGAGTTCGACATTTTTTTATATTTTTTTTTAGCTGGTCAGCAGACAAATGAGTAAAAAAAAAAAATTCCTTGAATTTATTAGCAACCTGCAAAACCACCTAAGATGGGTTGTAGGGAGAGATGCTGGAGAAGAGGAGAAAGGATGCAAGGACAATTGAATCAATGAATGAGCAAAAAACAGTCTATATTTACCCAGAATTTAATAATGTATTAACTTAATTAATAAATGACTTCACAGAGTAAAAAAAAAAAAACATTCAGGAGAAAAATAGTTGGTCTCCTAACATGTAGGTGATGCAGAACAATGTATAATAAATGGGTAGCTGCATAAAACCACCTTTAGTGAGCGTGCACAGATCCTCTTCATAAGAAACAGATTAATGTGTAAAAAAAAAGAACAATAAACTGAGTTTGTTTGATTGCAGCCACACCTGGCAAATAAATATATCACATTAAATCGACATGAAGATACTGGAGATAAATGAGTTTAGAGCTACTGAGTTACGACTGGGAGATCTAGCAGCTACACAGTGCAGCAGGAAATAAATAAATTTAGAGTTCAGCTACTTTGGAGTCCCTCCAGTGCAGGTTTTCATCAGTGATCTATAGCTGACACTGTGCAAGCTTTTCTGCAGACCACGGCTCCTTCGCAATTTGCTACTGCTGCTTAGTCAGTTGCCTCAACATTAAACTAATTCCTCACGTTTATGGCTTCTGAGCACATTTTACCCTGACAGAGTAACATTAATGGAAGCTTCCATCAGCAATAATTGAGGGAATTTATTGCTTCTCTAAAAACAACATCTCTACAACTAAAGATTTGTCAACGAAAAGAGTCTTACAATTTAATTTTCAATTACTATAATTTGAATATTCTACTCACACACACAAAAAAAATAATTTATGGCTTTGTAATAATTCATAATCCACAGAACTAAAAAAAAAAATGCTTACAAACATTGCCAAACGGGAAAAAAATAAAATTTACATTCCATTCATTTCTGCTGCAAAAAGAAAAGATAATAAAATAGTAAAAGACATTTGAAAAAGAATCTTAAAGGTATACTATGCAACCGGTGTTGATTTTCCAGCGAGGCTCCCCCCAGAGGGCGAAAGTAAAAGTGCACTGTCGTAAATATGCACATCTGTTCTCCTGGTTTCTCCGTCAAGCCAGGTGCGGTTGTTTTGAGCTTAGCAGACAGGCGAACGCGACGAATGACTAAGCATCTGTCGCGCGTGACGCGCCGCAAACGGGCTGCTGCTCGAGATGGAAAAATTGAATTTTTGCTGCTCGACGCGCCACGTCAACCAATTAGAGAAGCTGATCTGGGAGCTGGCAGGGAGAGAGACACAGCGCTGATGATCAGAGCACTGTGGTCACTCCTCTTAAACAGTTTATTGACGCCTAAATTAACTTAAAATGCAGAAATCTGCCGGCAGAATATGTACGTTTTTATTATCCTGCTGCCTGCAGTTTGGATTATTTAGATGAAAAACACCTACCAGCTGCCGTGGTGAACCGCGAGGAGGCGACCCGGCCAGAGGCTGCTGATGAAGGGATTCCTACTGTCGGCGCACCGCTGGTATGTGGGGGTCTGAGCGGCTCCGACAGAAAAAATATCGGAAGGCAGGATGGTAATCTGGATGAACTGACTGCACTGATTACGTTTTCACTTGCATTTTCTCACTTAAAAACATATTAAAACTACTTTATTCCCACTGATCACAGCAAATATAGCTGCAAGGCAGAGAAAGGATAGTGAAGCTCCGCCCAACGCGCGTCAGACACACTTTTGCACCGCACAGCCAGAGCAGCAAAGCTGCTTCAGCCGTGCGTCAGAACTAACTGGTACAAGCAGTAAAAATGAAGCAGCAGACGCGATTTTGCTGCATCCGGTGTGAAAGCAGCGCTGCACAAAGATCGCCACTGTGCTAGCAACGAGCATGGTTTTAACTGGGGGGTGTAGCAGGTTTCGCCGTAAAGCAAGACCGTCTCTCGCGAGACTTCTGAGCCTGTGGGTGCGGGTCGGTGCTCCTGCAATTGCAAGTGCGGTATTTCCCCCACAGACCACCAGGGTGGCTGAGAATACCTTTGTTCAACCTGAAATGACTCATTTCATCATCCAAAACGTTATGGAACACATTAATTAACTGAAAAATGTTGCATAGTGTGCCTTTAAAATGGGGTAAACATTTGTATCCAACCTCCGTTACTCTGTTGCCTCAAAATGTATCCCTACAAATTGCCAGTGAAAATCAAATAAAGTCATCTTTTGTCTAAATGAATCTTGGTGGCTACCTGAAGTTTCCTATAAAGTAGCTTTTAAAACATCCATCCATCCATTTTCTTACACGCTTGTCCCGAATGGGGTCGCAGGGGGTGCTGGTGCCCATCTCAAGCAGTCAATGGGCGAGAGGCGGGGTCCACCCTGGACAGGTCGCCAGTCCATTCATGCACACACTCACACCTAAGTTTTAAAACAGTAAATAATAATTTCAACATCTCAGAGATGATGTGTGAAAATAGCACACCTACCAATACAGTGCCCATCTAAACAGACAACAGGAAAGGAGAGTGTTAATCAAAGAAAAAGCCTATTTAACTTTGGAGGAGCTGCAGCAATACATCAACCTGACTCCGCCAGATGGATTTGCTCCGTGTATCCATCTGGAAACCTTCCGTAGAAGTAATTTTGGGAAGGGGCAAAAATACTGGTTAGCTGATTGGCCTATGTTGGTGATAGACGGGCCAAATAAACCAATCAGATCAACGAAGCATATGACGTACTAACAGAGCGACGACGAAAACACAACCACAAGCCAGGCTACTCTTGCCGAAACCAGTCGGGAGAAGAGCAAAAACATCTTTTCCTCTGAGAAAAGCCTCCAGAGCAGTGTTTTGCTCTTCTTTCAGGGAAGAAATACTCTGGAATTCCGATAAAACTTGCTCGATAGCCACGCTAACGCTAGTTTCATCGGCTGAAGCCGCCATGTTCTTTAGACTGAACTGTCGCGCTTCTCGTTGCGTCACACCTCAACCGGCCTCAAAGCCAACGCTGATTGGACGTTCGTTTGGTGAACGGCTCCAAATTTCCTTTAACAGAGAGTCTCCAGACTGATTTGCGAGTGAAATCTTGAAAGCTCGAGAGATCAGGATGGTCTCACGAGGCTAGCAATACATGGCTCTTGTGGAATAATTGATCTGCATAAAAAATGGCCATAATGCATTTATTAAGTTCGGTATTTACTGCAGGGGGTGAGAAAAGTTAATATTTAAAGAAGATAATGTGTCCCATTTCGATTTTTCAAAGAGCACAGAAAGATCCTTGTGTTTAATACTTTGATTGCAATCATCTTTGCTAGACTTTGAGCTGTTAGTTAAAAAACAACAATTCTGAAGTGACCCATCTTTCTTATTTAGGAGAAACAGAAGAGATGTCTGTTATCACTAAGCACTTACAAAACTTAAATATGATTTTACATACCGGTACTATAGCAACACCATTTATCAAGACAATCATTGTTTAAAGCTTTAACACTAATGTTAAATAAAATAGATTAAAGAAATAATTAAATAATTATTTCAAATTTAGCATCACAAACGGATGCTGCATATAGATTCCTACTTTCTGTGGATTAGGAACTGCTTAAAGCAGAGAGTTCTGGTTCCAAGTCAGCTGCTGATTAAAGCAAATCGATCAGTCTATATTAAATCATTATATCCAGACCCTAAAACACACCACTTTCTCCGTGTTTTATTCCTTCCTCTTCTTAAATCCAACATAATCTCTTTTTTTCTTCTATACATGTTTATGACTGTTTGAGGTGAGAAAAAAAGGAGCCCCATTCAGTGAACGGACCACGTTATAAGAGCTGGGTTCCGTCCTCTCCCTGTGAAGTAAAGGAAACTGAGCCAATCGCAGCGCTCTGCTCCATGGCTGCCTCAGCAAAAACACAATATGTTGGCTCCAAAGGGCCACACTGGCAGGAACTCCAAAGAATACCATCAGCTTCGCTATGCTGCTTCTATTGTATATATATTACATGCAGCTTGAATAACTATGCAGACAATAAACAAGGAGGCCGGAGATCCCAGAATGATGAATGTTAGCTGAAGTCTAACACTGCAAAGTACCTTAGTCAGCTATTTTTCTTTTTTCTTTGCCTAACTTAACATTTTTTTTTCCTGCACCATTCCAACCTCTGCAGCTTTATAAACCCAAATTACTGTAGAAAGACAATTTTCCTAATTTTTATATAAGTTTATCAAGACTATTAAAACTAAGTAACATAATTCTATGCAAGTTTAACATACTGATACTCATTCACAAACAGAAAAAAATAAATCTTTGCTTGAGAATGTAGTGGCTTTGGTGCTACTACATAGATTATAAAATGCCAAGGGTGTGACTAGAGTATAATGTTGCCGACTTTCTGAGCAGGCCAGAATGTCTGAATGGACATCTGATCGGTTTAAAGTTATGGTCTGCATCCCAGACTTCCTGCTTTAAAGAAGAACCTGCAACCCAACCCCAATAGAAGAAACTGGCCAAAGTCCATAAGTCGCTTGGTGTTTAAGGGCTTATCAGGTGTCTTCAGCAATGTCTGCCTCAACAGGAATTGTGATCTACACACGAGGTCACTCAGCTTGCAAATCGCTGTGCACCGAGCATTCCAACTGGGATTACATCGGGGTATTTAGTAACCGGTCCAAAACCAACCCTCAGTGCAAGTCTCTTTATGCTTGCATGTTGGAACCTCAAAGTTTTAATGATCAACTGCAGACAAAATGGAAAAATGTATTTTGTTTGCACCTCTATAGTTCAGCCATTAGACTACGCTGTGATGCATACAAGGTATGCAAGCTTTCCCATCTATTATGCCTTTTCTTTATATCAAAGACAATAATTTGCCTTTGGTCCAGTTTGATCTTGACTAGGTTATAATTCCAAACTAAAGTCCACAAAAAATCAAACATCATACATTCTTAAAGATAAAGTCAAAATGTTAAAGTACCCTAGATTTTAATATACCCAAGATATCTTTTAAAATCACAGAAGACAGGAATAAATCAAACTTAAAGTAAAGTATTTGAATTCTTTGTTGTCTTTCTATGACTAAAAGAGAAGCATTAGCTGTAATTAAAATGGTTATATGAAAAAAGTGTTTTGATGAATCAGATTGCCTCTGTTCTGGAGCAACCACTTAATTCCTGTTGTGAACATCGACTGTATTGACATTAGAGAGGGAGTGGGCTGGATATTATGAACGTGGGCAGTCTTGTTATATAAGCAAAAGTCCACTTCTCTGAATAAAGCAACACGGAAACACTGAAAAAGCATGCATGCATGTGCTGTTCGCCTCACCAGATTTAAGATCAGAGCTTTGAAGCAGATCTTTTCAGTATGACAGTTTACAGCAGATTATGGCAATGCAATTAAAAATGAAAATTTCATCCTACATGAAAAAATAAAAGCCAAATGACCCTTTTTTTCACAGCTAGCCTTCAGTGTGCAGAGATCTTAATTAAACTTGGCAATGTTGAATTTCCAAACATGACTGTACCACAGTGGCTTTCCTTCCTTTACACATATTCGTATATACATATTTAGTGTCATTCATTTAACTCTTTGTCCATCATATTTGATATGATGTTTGTTCACCCTATAACCGCTTGAACTATTCTGGAAAGATTGGCACTGGGTGTAGGGGCTTTTTTAGAAGAAAAGTTCCCCATTCTTACAAAATCACATTTGTAAGGTAAGACATTGATGTAAGACAAAAGGGTCTAGTTAAAAGACCTTGATCTTACCAATTGAACATACATCAGTAAGTCAAAAACACTTGATCTATCCAAATCTATATTAAGCGTCATGTTGGAACGAGAGGCTGCTCAGTGGCGCAGCGGTTAGCATTGTTGCCTTGCAGTAATAAGGTTCCAGGGTTCCATTCCCGGCCCGAGGTCTTTCTGCTTGGAGTTTGCATGTTCTCCCTGAGGATGCATGGGTTCTTTCCGGGTACTCCGGCTTGGTGACCTGTCCAGGGTGTACCCCTCCTCCCAACCATTAATAGCTGGACATAAGAGTGACAGAAAGTGAATGGATGGATGTTGGAGCAAGAACCCACACTTATTCATTGTCCAACATGCCTTGGTTTGCTGAAGGATAATGAGTTTATTTCACTGCAGTCATGCTTTCCACCCAGAGAACACTTTTCGAACATTTTAGCAGCTGCTGATTGGCCTTAGAAACCCATTCCGTGAAGCTCTCTTTCTCTAGATCTTGAAAATTGTCAAAATATTAAGAAGGCCACATGACAGTCCAAACAATTTGCTGTGTAGAGTGTTGCAGTGAGAAAACTATGTGACTTAAATTATTGAACAGGTAACACACTATTAAACCACATCACCAGAAACAAAGTTTCCTGAGGTCGACCCATTTCTTTACCAATGATAGTAAAAACAGCCAGTATGTATCTAGCTATGCCCAGATACTTTACTTTATACTATTGTAGGCAATGCATGACAGAAACACTAATATAATGGGTTATAATGAGTGAACAAATACCTTTTGGTAATATTATGTATAAACTGGTAAAAGCTTATGATTTTTATTTATTTATATGTAATTCACTTGAATTACTAGTGTACAATAACATCCTTTTTAACTCTACAAACTCTACAAAACTCTACAAAATGTGGGCCGACGGTGGTGTCTGATGTAGGAGTTTACCCTGCAACAGCAGGGCTGTCGGTTCAAACCCCAGCTCTGGCTTTCAGTGTAGTTGTGTCCTTCGGCAAAACACTTCACCTGCATTGCCTACTGACGTTGGTCAGAGGGACTCGTGGCTCCAGTGTATAGCCGCCTCACTTCTGTCAGTGAGCTCCAGGGCAGCTGTGGCTACTGTGTCACCATCAGTGTATGCATGAATTGGCTAATAACTGAAAGTAGTGTTAAGTGGTTTGGTCAAGTCCTCTGATTTTAAAAAGCTCTACAGTTTATATGTAAAAACAGGAAAAAAAGGAGATCTAAAAAAAATTCAACAGCAGCTAAATTTAAACAGTATTACCCATGAGCTGGATGCTGGAACTTACTTAAAAAGTTATTTGAGGAGTTGTTTCTCATCTTTCTCTGAATAGTTATTTTAATTAAAGAAACAATGTGTAACTAGACCTGTAGCTATACCTATAACTTCCAGATTCATCAACAATAAAAGCCTCTGGCAACACCGCCCTGTTGCAAAATAAACCATCCCTCATCCATCTTCTCCTGCTTAACACTAACTAACACCTCTAGATTAGAGAAACAAAAATATTACCTGTTTTATTTGTTAACAACAACTTCTAGCTTAGTTATCTCAGACTACTATACAGCAGAGCTTTGGGTCACATGACTCATTCAGTGATGGATCCGCTCCCTGAAGTTACAAAGTGGAGTTTTTGAGAAGAGCAACCTGCAGGGAGCAACAGTAGGCAACAAATCCTGCATATTGAAGTGAAAATTTAAAATTTCATATGTCTAAAATTAAACTAAGGTCAAAAGTTAAACAGTGCTGCTTAATGTTCAAAATAATGCAAGGTAAATCAAAAGCAAAGTTCTTAATTGAGTCATGATAGAGCCATTTCTTTTCGTTCATTTTCTACACCGGGGTTTAGAATTTTCCTGTTTGTACGTACCTGAGGTGTTTTATTTTTATCCATCTAGTCTGTTGTGTGTGGTTTTTTTTTTTAAGATTGATTCATTTTCATAAAGTTACTGACCTCACCTGGTGATGTTGCATTCTAAGTGTCCATTTTAAATAAAAAAATTAATCTGTTTTGAATGATGAGATTAAACAGCATCCAGCTCCTCCCCTCTGTGCTAAGGTATTACTTCTAGTAAGACGCTGACACCATGCTTCTGTCTTTAGTTACACGTTTCAGACAGACTGGACTTAAGTTGCACTGAAGAAATGTAAAATCCATGCCAAGTTGTGTGTTTAGGATTAAGAACTTCAGCTCATATTCGTTTGTACCTCTGAATTCATTGGGTTCAGTCAGGGATAGAGTAATGGTAAGCATTTTTTAAACTAATCTAAAGCTAAAGCTTCTATTTCTACACCCAGCTGCTTTTTTTTTTTCAGGTAAAACTGTTGTCTTTCTCTGATGACAAACATCCATCTCGGCCACTTCCTCCCTCTCCCAGTGGGTCTTTGTTGGCATAGTTACATCCATTAACACGCCTAAGCTTAGATCCATTTGGTTGCACTCACACTCACCTTCTTGCTCTCCATTTGTATGAAACTCATAGGGCTTAAAGTCGTAGGGAAGTCATTTTTAAATGTCAAATCATTTTGGCTTAAACATGTATATAAATGTTATCTTTATCAAATGATACTGTCCTGAAAAAACGAGAACATTTCTATTTAAAAAAAAAAATCTTGTCTTAAAATCTGTTTTTTCCCCCCCCTGTTATCTTATGCAAACGCGTTAGTATTACATCAGTTTGTTCACCTAAATTCGGCCAATCATATATCAACGGTCATCTGTCAATCTAATTTTTTTCGGCCATTGCATCTTGATTCATATGTTTCAGCTAATATACGCAACGGTTGAAATAAGAAATAAGAATAATTTCCCTTACCATTGAGTTCCATCCCAGTGTTCATGGGGATGGACGTCTGTGTCTTACAGAACAGAACGGGCAGCGTTGCGAGGCAAGGGCTCAAACATGTACGGCTGTAAGCCTTCTACACCAAACCAAGCTTCTGCCGCCCTGGCGTCCTCTTCCACAAGAACTTTGTCCCTGCTTTCCTCGTCTAAATAAAAAATGTATGACGGAGGAGACTCATCCACGACCTCCGACACTAAACTCTCCTCCTCTTGCATGTTTCCGCTGTCCATAGCGTTCCTTGACAGTGTCGTTTCTAAGTCACCAATTTAGTGCTACTTGGTCCCAATGTAATTTTCCCATTGGGAACCTACTACCACTAAGTTGCTAACTGGTTACCAAGATGCTTTTGCCAAACCAGCCACAAGCAAACTTGCTTGCGAACCATTCGCCACAACAATCCCGCCTACTTAAAAAAAACAACCAATCACATTCACTTTATTCACTTGTGTAAAGTCGGGCACCACTCAGAAGTATTCGGAAATGCAAAGGTTGGAACAGCCGCTTCCCTACAACTTTAAAGCAAAACAGAGCACCTTCATTTCCTTAAGCGCTGCTGATGTTTAAAAAAAAAAAAAAAAAAAAAAAGACTTTAAACTAAAAAAATATAAAAATATCAATCATAGAAAGCATGCACTTTTTGGACATAAATGACATAAAATATTGTTGTATTTGCATTATAATAAGTATGAAATATGTGCATCAAGGTAGGCTGCAGTGTGGAGAAGTTGTTATGACTACTGCCTTCAAAAAATAAGGTCTTGTTTTCTATATGGACTTTTTCCCTTCTCCGGGCGCATGAATGGGTTATCTCCAGGTACTCTGGCTGCCTCCAAAAATATCCTTATCAGGTTCATTAGTGTCTCTTTATATTATGCTTAAGTATTAGTGTGTGTTTGCATGATTGCTGTTCCAGAAGGTCTCTGTGTTGCCCTGGTGACTATTCAGGCGTAGCCCTCGTCTGGCCCAATGACTGCTGGATATGGATCACAGCCACCTCACAGTGGCTATAGATGGATGAAGAATAGATAAATATGTTATCCTACTAACACAGAAATAATCAAAAAAGTCTAATTTAAAAAAAAGTAAATAAAGATATTTGATTCCAGGTCAATAATATCCTCTATCTTTTATAATAATGCAGTATGTCTGATCAACAAGAGTTTTGTCTTTCATAGCACTGTCTTCCTACATGTGAGGTTGTCTGATCAAATGAGTCCAACATAAAACATTGGATATCTTACTTGTTTCTGAAGGTGTGACTAATATGGTTACTTTTGAGTGGTACTTAAAGGAATAGTACACCCAAAACATGATTAGCCTTCATTTTCTACTCACCCCCATGCTGAACAACACTCTGGAATACTTTTTTGATATCTCAAATGCATCTGGATATCTGGGAGGCTTCTTGCTGTCTGCTGACATTCAAATAATGGAGGTCTATGGTGCCCGAGGCAGAAAGGTCCATAAAAGTCCACAAAAAACGTGTCAATATTCCTCCATACTGCTCGTCCAATGTATTCCAAGTGTCCTGAGTGGGTAGCGTCCATAATTTACTCGAAACGAAGTCATTTAGAATGTTTTTAGAGCATAAACAGTAGTGTATAGGATTTCCTAAAAGCGCGTTCACGAGTCTACGGAAACCGCGGCAGACCAAACCAGACGAAAGTGCGCATTCAGCGTCTGCTCTGCCGATAATGCAAGCGTAGAAGAAGAAATGTGCTGTTTACCTGTGCAAAGAAAGAACCAACAAAAGAAAAATGTCTGAGGACTTCAGTGTTGAGGAAGAGCATGAGTTCTTTGCTGAGCTGAATGCGCACTTTCGTCTGGATTGGTCTGCCGCGGTTTCCGTAGCGTCATGAACGCGCTTTCAGGAAATCCTATACACTACTGTTTATGCTCTAAAAACATTCTAATTGACTTCGTTTCGAGTAAATTATGGACGCTACCCACTCAGGACACTTGGAATACATTGGACGAGCAGTATGGAGGAATATTGAAACGTTTTTTGTGGACTTTTATGGACCTTTCTGCCTCGGGCGCTGGGCACCTCCATTATTTGAATGTCAGCAGACAGCAAGAAGCCTCCCAGATCTCCAGATGCATTTTTAGATATCAAAAAAATACTCCAGAGTGTTGTTCAGCATGGGGGTGAGTAGAAAATGAAGGCTGTTTTGGGTGTACTATTCCTTTAAGGTAAGGTTACACAAACTGGTGTAAAATTGTTATTCCTAATGGTATGCATATTTTTAAGCTACTCCTTATTTTTTTATCAGGAATGCAAGTTATTGATTAGTGAATAATTGTATTGTGCTGCCTGCCGCAAGATTGCTCCACCCACTCAGAAATTCAAGGCTGTGAAAACAAAGGCTAAACCAACTTAGTTTTAATGGATACACGGTGAAGCTCACTGTTATCTAAGGCAGGCATCCCCAACCTCGGTCCCCAAGGCCCGCTGTCCTGCAGATTTGAGAGGTTTCCCTGCTTTAGCACAGCTGATTATAATGATTGCAGTAGAACAAAAGCCTGTTAATCAGCTTTCAATTAAAATCAGCTGTGCTGGAGCAAGGATACCTCTAAAACCTGCAGGACAGCGGGCCTCGAGGACCGAGGTTGGGGATGCCTGATCTAAGGCAAATAAGGCACTTTTCCTGATCAGAAAACATTAACACAACAAAGACGAGCAAATTTGTTATCCTTCATCAATTCAGTAAAATTATTTAAAAGCGCCAAAGTTTTGCCTTTTACAGTTACAACAGTTACAAACAGGTGAGTGAAAAAGTACATAAACAAGTGAGACATGTTTCTATCACATATTTAATCAGGCTATGTATATATACTTAAGGCTCATGCAGACATGTTGCTTTAGATATAGTTTATAACAAAACTGGTTTTTCAATTAAGAAGCACAAACTTGTTGAAGCTACACATAAGCAAACAATTTTGTTATGACAAAAAACGGAAGAATTCTTTGTTCGTACAGAACAACCGGTTGCTCCACTTTATTACTGTTGCGTTGAGCTACTTGCGCAGACTTCTATTCATCTATTAAATTTTTTTAAGTCCTCTTTTTAGGTTTTGTAAATAGAATTAACCGTATTCACGCCAATTTCTAAATTACATGTTTCACACTGACATCATTTAGCTGTTTTATTAGAACAGATTCCTATATCCACTATAAATTCTTATACAGTAAAGTTACTAGTAATGCTGACAGTGTGCTCCTTCAGGAGAAGGCCCTTTCACTTCAGGACAAATCACGATCGCTGATTGGTCACTTGCTTCAATTGGTTCCAAGATTGATTGACAGGTGGCGCCAGGAGGCCATTCATTAGTTTTCTCTCTAGTAAAGAGGATCTTTGCACATAAACAAATAATATAAAAAAAAAGAAATTTTGTACAATATGCTGAGCTTAAACAGTAAAACGTCATTATAATTTAATTATTTATTGTACCAGCTGCATTAAACACTGACTGAATAAACAAAAACATGTTTTCCTACACATTACTTAACTCAGACATATGCATAAGATGAGGCAAAATAGGAACCTATTGAAATATTATAGTGAAATTTCCAATAAACAGAGATGTAAAATTATTAATATAAAACAGGATATGTCGTTTTAACAGGCTGTCCGATTATTTACCATTCTGTTTCAATGAATTGGACACCAACACTGATATCACTCTATGTTTTTATTATAATCCAAAAATCTGTGCTGGAAGAGACGTGCAGCTAGCAGAGCTCATACACAGGGGGTTCTGTTTGCTCTCAGGGTGATGTCAAAATTTGCTCTATGAGCTGCAATTAAATTACAAAATACTTTACCATGTAAAGTGCTTTTTGTAGGCATGATCATATCCTCACCTTTCAAATGCAGCAGAGAAGCAAAGCAGCTTCGCCATGCAGCACAGCTAAATGGGCGCTATTGCCTTGTTTTCATTTAACAGTGGAAATGATCCATCTGGATCCAGTTCCGTTTCTGCTCTTGCGTGCCTCCGCTCTGGCATTACTCTCTCGTACCATGTCTTTCGGTTGTGCTGTTCTTTTTTCATCTCGTTACAGGTGATGAAGCAGACTGACAATGTTTTGTTATTGTCTCCTTTCTATCTCCTCTTTCTTTCATCTTTTCTCTTTTTCTTTTCTTTTCTCCTTTTTCTTCTTCTGTTTTTCTGCTCTATTGTACAGTGTACTCTATTGTACTCTACAGTGTCCATATAAACTGTAAAACTCCCTGCATAATTACAATAAAGCAATTTATATTTAAAATAAAAAATAAAAACATGAGCTTATTTTGGTTAAGTAATAACAACTCATTACTGAGAGCATTCTTAGCATACAACAGAAAATAAGCCCATAAAAAGGCTCATAAATGACATTAAAAGGCTAGTATTAGATTATGAACTATAGAATGAAATATAAGATTAGGAATTTATTAAAAAAAATAAAAATATTTTACGATCACGATGAAGCAGTCATGTGGCTTAAAGATATTTCTGTTCCAATAAAATCAAACTATTAACTAACTAAGCCTGGTCATTTCTGGCTGGGTTCTACTGTATATTCGCCCTAGAGTGCATTACTTTGCTTCTCCTGCAACACAAGGTAAACAACCTTCACTGATACCTTTTAGGCTAATCTCCTCTAAACTAATATGACAATTTGCTAACTGACACATCAGCTTTATCTTAGGTCCTCTCTCACTGGTTTATGACAGTAATTCTTTCACCTAACGCATCTCCTGCATGCATAATTCTCACCTTTAACACCCACCACTCAGTACACTCTGTAGCTCTAATATTGTGTTAGTCGTTGGATCTTCCCATATTACTCATCCAGTGTCTCCTCCTCACTGTTTTAACATCAGTCCCTAGCAACAAGTGGAACAGTGAAGGCAACACTTCCCAAAACAATACATCTCCATTTTGGATTTACATCTTCTTGATATTATCTTCTCTTTTTGACTCTCTTAATAGCCTTCCTCCCCTATTCTGCCCACTCAGTTCTTTATCTGTCCCTTTTCCTCTAAAACAGACGTGACTAGTTTATTTTCTTTGACATAAATCTAATCTGTATTTCTGTTTGATTTTTTTCTCTGAAGCCTCTCCTCTTCCCTCCCATCACTTCCCGACTGTCTGCTCTCCAGAGTATCACAGAAACACAACAGTCATGTCTCATCAGCCAAGACATCCTCTCGAATCAGAAACGTGAGCTTTTCATTTGAACTGCTGTCCCTCCTTGTTTTCATTGAATTACTGCTTTTTTTTTTCTTCCAACCACTTTCTAAAACTGTTCCATTTGGTAAAAGTCTCCTGTATTTGGTATATTTGACCATTTAAAGGCTGTTCACATGAATTTACTCAACGCAACATTTTTGCTCCAACTGCAGGAAGCAAATCTCCAATTTCATATTGGATCCGTGTTGCACATTACTGTTTTAAATCATTAAGGTTTACAAAATACATATCTGCTAAATATCAGAATCTGTCAATCCATTTTCCACGGTTATCCCTGTTGGGGTCTACGGCCGAAAGGCGGGGTACATTCTGGACAGGTTGCCAGTCCATCGCAGGGCAACACAAAGACAAAGAGGACAAACAACAATTCACACACACACTCACACCTAAGGAAAATTAAGAGAAGCCAATTAACCTAACAGTCATGTTTTTGAAATGTGGAAGGAAGCCGGAGTACCTGGAGAGAACCCATGCATGATTAGGGAGAACATGCAAACTCCTTGCAGAAAGACCCCGGGCCCCTGAATCAAAACTTAAACCCTCTTGCTGCAAGGCAGCATTGCTACCCACTGCGCTACTGTGCAGCTTTAAATATCAGAATGACGAGGGAAATTATTTCTAATTATAATTTTCATGATTTGGAAGTTCATATAGAAAAAAAACGTTTCTGGAATGCCAAGATACAGAGTCTGGCTTATCTCTGTGTACAATCTCCAGGTGCCCCTTGTTGCTTCATTCCTCCATTCAAATACGTAAATGCAACCATAACCACCAAAGGAATGTCAAGCTGGAGACTGACTTGTTTTGTGGTAAAAATATGAAAGAATAAAAAATAAAATCAATGAGCAGAAGCTAAAGACATTGGGAAAGTTTCTTATTCTGCTTTATGTACATCATTAAGGGTGCAATAATACATCCTTCCTTATCAATTAAAAGATTAACACTGAACTACATCAAAGAAAATGAAGCATCAATTCAGATATACTTTTAGTTAAAAACTGTTCAAGGCACGTCACTTTTGTTAAGAGGGTTGGGCAATTAATTACATTTGCTATAAAAGCGCACTTTTCATAAAATGCCATTTTCAAATCACAGAGGCATTCAATATTAATCTCATTACGTTTAGGAAGAATTAAAACCTAAATTTCTCACTCCAGCCCTTTAGGTAGCAGTAAAACACTTAAAGTGGGTTTGTCGCCACAAAGAAAGGTTAAGAAAGTTGGAGTTACAATGATCCATGCATGCAAGTAGACTTGCATGCAAACTTAGTACTCTTAGTACTCTTTTCACAAAAACGTTGCTTTAAATTAATGCAAAAAGGGCTCCTCTCAAGCAAGCTTTCAAAAACTGAAAGCCTAGGGTTAGAGCAAAGGAAATTAGAAATAAAATTGGCATTGCAATATTGGTAAAAATAATCACAATTTTGATTCTTGACAAAAATCGTTAAGGCCTAATAGTTAAGAGGCGACCTATTAAAACATATTTTTTTTATTACAGGAATGGTGTTTTTCTTTTTATCTAAATGCCTGCTGTCTCTAAAAGCTTAGAACTTAAACGGTTAAACCATGTTTAAGTATTTTGTAAGAAAACATCATTCTGAAAGTGAGCTCCTGTTAAGTGAACTGAAACCATATAGTGACAGACTTTATGAGATAAACAATCATCATACAGTCATCCAAAAAAGTTGATAACACATTGGATCGTCAGGTTGAGACTGGAGATTTACATCCCTAGTGACCATGATGAATATCGGAGCAATTTCTAAAAACATAAACCAATAAGTTAAAATTTGGATGCAAAAAGATTTTCACATTGGACAGTAACCCCAAGCCTCAAAGAGATGAAACAATGTGATATTAATATTTGTAACACTACCAAAAATGCTGATTATTATGGTATCTGTGAAAATGGGAATGATTCATATGGGATGAAAACATTTATGTTAAATTATAAATCAGTGGAATAGCAGGAGAGTGTACACCTTTGTGGATACCTGTTTTTGATTAAATAATTTTTATGATTTCTTTTTCCAAACCTTGCACTCCTCTCAAGTTGCCTTTTTGGATTTACATCTTGATATTCATAAATGTTATTGTTGTTTGAAAAGAAGAGTTTATTTTGTATTGAAATCTTTAGTTATCCAAATTCCTATATTAGAACATCAATATCAGAATCAGAACTGAAAAAATGTAGATTAGTGCATCTCTAAAGCATACCACCAAATCAGTTACTTGCTTAAGGACAACAAACTCAATGTTTTGAAGAGCTAAAATGGTGGAGGGATACCATCCTGACTAAGTAACGGCAATTATCTGAGGAGGAATGGACCAAACTGACTATTAAGGCATAATTAATATGCAAGTCCCCAAAATATCTAAGCTCAATTTAACAAGTCGACTTTCTTTAGAAACTTTTCCAACAGCATTGTTCCCTTTGTTCAGATATTATCCACACTGCGAAACCATTAAACCATCCACAGACCCCTGTGGATCTGCAGCCTTCAGTCTGAGTGGCCTTTAGCTAGATCAAGCTGGCACTGCAGAGATTTCCCCGTCTGTCTGCCAAATAGACCCAGGTGTATTAAACCACAGGAAAATGTCTGGTTCTACTGGTAAAAATCTGAACCAAGGCTCTTTACATCTAAATATCCATGTGTTGTGTTCACGTTCTAAAACGTAGCTCCAAATTTACTATTTTAATAAATCAAATTTAGGTTGGAAGACATTAAGCCTATATTCAGAGACGGACCAGATTATCTGATACAGTTAAACTTAAGTTTTTGCAGCTTGAATTTCATAAAGTGCTTTTAGATCATTGTGTTCTGTTTGTAGTGTAAATGATCATTAAAAATAGAAATCAGTGAAATTTATGATTACTATAATCCTTGAAGACGTCTTATTGAGTATATTAAAGTCCGTCATTCCTTTTTTTTCATTTTAAAGGAAAGAAGATCCTTGGTGAGGAAAAAAATCAATAGTGCATTCAAAGTTTAAATAGATAATGAGGCTAATCAATTTAGCAACCGAGACTGACAAATCTTTCAATGCATTAAAATATTCTACAGCCCCTTATAGATTAAAATTATGATCCATCATTAAAGAAAATAATATAGTTTCTTATATTTCTTTGTCTTGTTGTTTAGCCCTACCTCCTCATAACTACCCCCTTTTCTGTGTAATTTCCCTCAGGACAGATCTTCCTTTATCTTTCTGCTTACGTCGCAATATGCCACACAAAAAAATGAGCCTTCATCTTAGCAGCAGGTCAACAATAAAACAGGTATGGAAAGGTTGCTTCTTCAATATGAACACTGTATAGCAATATTAAAAGATAAAGAACATCTTGTTCATAAAAGGTTACCTTCATTATCCACTGAAAGGGAGAAGCTACTTGTTACACCATATAATAAAGAAGAATATAGTTATTTGGTTATTTGCAGTGTAATAACCAAAAACAGCTGACTTTACATAAGACTGGATGGTGTAGAATGGATAATGCTAAGGAAGCATTCTTTTAACGGGAAAAAACCTTAACCTGCACACTGTATAGCAAAGCAATGTTGCATATATTCTAACTTTGCTTCTAAACTCCTTCCCATTTGCACGCAGCTCTTTTGATTTTACTATCAACATGATTCCAGTAAAAACGTTAACAGATAAAACCAATGTGAAATGGCCCTCAATACAACACTCAAAACTCTAAAATCACTTGGTTTTAAATGAAGCACCTTAAGCTCTGGAGCCGTTGTTTTGTCACCAAGCAGGTTATTACCTGCATCTATCAGACAAGACATTTTTATGACCACAGCATTATAAAAGTAATTTTTATTGCCATGTTTTCGCTTACAAGCTAAATAACTTTCCGTTTTTCATAACTAAGAGAAGTGAAAGAATCTAGAACAAATACAACTCTTCTACTTGCAGAAATCAAGGTGTCACTTTTGAAATGAAATAGCAGCAAAGCACAAAAACCTAAAGTAGTCAGCCAAAGTACGGGAAAAACAAACAAACAAAAACCTTAACTGCTAGGCAGAATGAAAACTGCATTTCAGCTGGAAGAAAGGCAGCATTCTCCACACTTTTGTAAAAAGTGTTTAGAAGTAGATATTTTGTTCTTTTTGCTATTAGTCACTTTGACAGCTATTGTTAAAATAGGTTGACTTCAATATAAAACACTTTTACACACAACCATGTTGGCAGGGGTGAAAGAAAACTGCAGATGCTCATATAAGTTATTACCTTAATATAAAGTTTTGAAATTATTGTTATATTTGGTTATTTGGATGTGACCAACTATGCATATACCGGTATTTAACCCATATAGAGCAAACATTTGCAGCTGTGCTACACATCTGTCTTTTGGCACCTTGATGGATCAAACCCAGCTAAGTCCAGTATGTTTCCCAACTATTTTCCCAACAGGGCAGGGACCAAATTAAATGCATAACAAGTCTGGCCTTAGATACTTATTGGTTTCCCTGAATGATCTGGAAAATGAATGGAAGATTAATTTCTGTGTTTCCTTCATTGAACGATATTTAAGTGTGAATTATGAATTAAAGAACCCGATTAAAAAGGTGCACTTTTTTTCCCCTCGTTCTCATAGTTTCTTTACATCTATCCACTCAGTTAGGAAATTTATAATTTTAACATGTAGGAAAAACATGACATTATTTAGGAAATTCTCTGTGTAAATTTGTATTATAAAGCCACATGAGGATATTCAAAAAACTTTAATTGGTTAAACTGTTAAAACAATAAAAGTTTAGCTTTAGTTAATCAAGGGTTAAAATAGCTGCAATCTTTTTAATGGATTCCTTTAACAAATAGTCCTGTGGGTGCTACAAAAGCCTGAGTTACAGATTAGCAAAAAGAAATGACATCATACAAGGTATCATTGCCATAATGCTAACAAAGAGTTATACTTCTACTTTACTATAAAGGCTGTAAGTATATGATGAAAGGCTTTTATGTTAAATATGCTGAACATTTATTATGAAAAATATTATGAAGTTTAGGGACTTTTGTATATTTTCATTTTAGCCCTGAATATATTCATTTTAATAATATAGAAAAACTAAAAGCTTAACAAATTTATGTATATTAAAAGCTGCTTCCCCCAGACTGTAACTGTAAATTAATGTCAGCTGAGAGGGAGAAAGAAAAGGAGGGAGGGTTTAAGGATGAATTAGTGAACAGATTGGTATATGATGGATGGTTTGGTGAGTTCTGCAAATTATAAAACGTGATTAAGTGTCATAAAAAGATTTTGCCATCAGTTTCAGCGTTCTTGGCTTTATCTATATTAAGACACTTTATCCTTTGGACCATTTTAAAATATGGATCCCTACTGGAACTTTTATTTTTTACATACAAATATATGGTTAACACAGATGACTTTTATGAATAATTAATTAAGGGCTTCAAATTGGCCTAAGACCATGTCAGACAATACCAGAAAATATTTCCAAATTCTGAAAAATTCTTCTCTAAAATTATTTAAAATGAAATTGGTGGGCATGGGGTGAGCACACACTTAGCCACACACTTCGCCTGCCAAAGTAGACCTATAAATCCAAAAGTCTCTGCTTAGCAGGTATCGAGGCATTTAAGGCATTGGCCTCTAATCAAATGAATGGCGTAATGGACCAATCTGGGTGAACCGATGGCAGAGACGGCACAGATAAAGAAAGGCCTCGCAGTTCTTTTCTCACTTAAAACTGTCCAATTTTATTATCCTTCACACTCAGACCCCCCAGTCGACCTCCCACACCACCACCCCTGTTTTTACCCGTCGTCATTGTTCCTTCATCCTTCTCCTTTATTCTCATCTGTTGCTCAAGAATTCCCCTCCCAGCATTTATCATCTGCTCAAACAAAGGCATCAAGAGCTTCCTAGTGGCAACTCAGATTATTTTAACACATAAGAGGATGTCAGTAAAAAACAAAAAAAATATTTTCTGTCAGTCCACTTTTGTAAACAATAAATTGAGGAGTCCTTTACACAAAATTATTAAAATAACATATTTCTTGTTAAAACTAGAAGCTAAAGGGGTTTTGCTTTGACAAGAAAATACAAAGTGAATCATCATGTCATCAAACCACTTACTGAAGTCTCTTAGCAACAAAAGCAATAGCTTCAACCCATCAACAAGGTGGAGAAAATTAATCTTCTAAGCACAAAAGGTTTAAACTCCAACCATTTTAAAAAGCCTTTGTCCAAATGTCCATTCTGTGACCCACTAGAAAGATCTCTTTTTTAATCCCCAGCAGCCAGACCATGTTGTTTACAAAGCTCTGAGCGTCTTTTACCTTCTTTCCCTTCTTCTTGCGATGAGCCGACTTCCCTGTGGATTTCTCTTTGGCTTCCTCACTCATCCCGGCAGCTGTGAGAACCTCAAACAGCTGTTTGCTTCAGATCCAAAAAGGCTGTTTTTGTTAATCCAACATGAATGAGTACAGAAGAGTGGACTGGCGGCCACTCTGGAAGTGCACAGTGAACAACTCGCTCAGCTGCTCACACCCACTTTCACACACAAACCCACTAGGAGTGTGAGGAGAGGAGCCGGAGAAGCACAGAGGCTGGAGCGATGGAGAGATGCACATTCTGGCTCTTTCTTTTTGCCTTTGTTCCTCTCCCTATTTTCATGTGCACTTCACTTCTACCTGTGGTCGACTCCCACACGCTCCAAGAGTGAGATCACAGCAGCAACAAGCCACAGCGCAGGAGCTTCAGTATAAATAGCAATCACTGCCAGCTCATCCACAGGTTGTTTGTGTCTGTGCACCCTTTGACAGATCAAGAACGCACCTCCTCAAGGTGTTAATAAAATCTAAGAAAAATATTTATTGATATTGGCCTAATATCAGGCATCGACTAGCATGAGACTGTAATTCGTTTTAATTTTTATAAAAAGAACCAAATATTAGAAATTGGCCAATACATTGTTTCTTTTTTTTGATGTCAATACTTATTTTTATTATTATTACTTAAGTCTAACCAATCCCCAATATGTGCTACCGATTTTTGGGGACTGATCTTTGAAACAAATATTGACTTTTCTTTCTCCTTTTATATGATTTCAATGACTTATTTATAATGTTAACACAAAGTTATTATCAACAAATCATATAAAAATGGAGGGATCAGCACTACATACACTTTGCACAATCTTACCAACGAATCGGCGATACCAAAACAAGAAAAAAAAACGGCTAGCATTGTTCAAAAATATCCGGCAGCTGATATATCGTTCGGGCTTCACTAGATTATGTATTTTTAAACACAAATCTGACCAATATCCTACACCTCTTGTCACATTTTATTATAACGATAATTATAATAAGTATTTACTAAGGAAATTCATATTTTAATGCACAGATTTCTGAAATCTCTCACTGGTTTTTGCACACCTACCTCATTTGATACTAGATGAAGTTTTATCATAAACAGAAAGAAGGGCATTCTACACAAGATTTCCATTTGACGTTGTGTGAGGATCCTTCTGGCTTACATATTGAATTGATCACTTGTTTTCACAACAGTAGATATATTTCCTTTATTTCTGTGTTTATAGTGAAAAACCTAAAGGGGTTTTCCCTTATAAACACGATGTGGCATCCAACTGGAAATCCACTTCAACTGTGCCTCAAATCTCTAACTCTGAATATTAATTTGGAGGTAAATCAATAAAAATACCCTCATTAACATTCAACCACTTCTATATTGATCTCCACTTTCGGTGGACAGAAACCCAATAAGTACCTTGCATAAATAATTCTACGCCGATTCTTCTTATCAGACGTAGCTACAGTAAAGCTCAATCAGACTGGATGGAGAGTGTCAGCGGACATGTTTATCCAGTCATACCATAGGTTCTTAACAGGATATCGGTCTGGACTTCCAATGGTCTATTCTCACACATGAACATGCTTTGCTCTACACCATTTGGCTGTAGCGCTGACTTACATTTGGGCTTGTTTTCCTGCTGGAAAGACCCGGGTTTAAATAGTTTAACTCCCTCTAACTAGTTTTCTTTTAGGATCTCCTTTATCTACCTACATCCGCCCTTTAATCAGCTTCCCTCGCCCTGCTAAAATAAAATATTCTCACATAACGTCACCATTATGTTTTACTCTAGTAATGATTAGGGGTGAGTATTGGCATGGGTGCTGCAATAGGATACGTGTCAAGATACTTGGGTCACAATACGATATCATGATATTGCAATATCCCTATTTATTGCAATATTAGTCCCAGCTATAAAAATGAAATGCATAGATAAAAAAGCGAGTGTTGCAAATGTTTATCAGAAGATATTGATTTAGTTATTTTGGTATTCATGCTGTTTTGGGTCTGAGTCAGTCCATGTCTTTCACTGTGGCTGGCTCAACTATAAATATGGCGCTGCTATGCAAAGCAATGAGGCTCCACAGCGCGATCTACCAGAGTGGGGGTGCAGAGGTAGCCAATTTTCCCACAATGTTTTAGGTAAGAATTATTTGTTTGTTAAAAATTAATACTAGGAACTGAAAGATCAATATTATATCAAGGAGCCAAATCGATTTCCCTCCCCACACCCCAAGTAATGATGGGTTCTTTGTAAGACTCCTGCAACACAAGGTGTTTTGCTTGCTGGAAAAAAATGTATTTGGTCTAAGGGGTTTACTGAATTACTTTAAAAGGTCCTATATCATTTCATCATCCTTAAAAGCAGTTTTAAAAAACGTTAAGTTTTGGTCGATTTTGGCTCTCCCCAGTGGTGTATTATTTTGCCTGAAGAAAGACAGCATTTTCCATGAGCAACAGGGTGTGTGTGGTAAAGTCCTTTCAATTGGATTGAAATACATTTCTGTTTCCAAATAAAAGATGAATAGCGATGAGGTAATTAATCCAAATGTGGTGAAACAATGTCATATGACTATTTTGAACATAAGAAACATTAAACGTTTTGTTCCATTTCTTTAAAAGCTTCAAAGTAAACACACATATAGATCCCAGCAGAAAGGTGCAACATTGCCAAAATATCAACCCTGCACAGTTTGCAAAAATATCATGTCTCTCAGGGAAATTTAGTCTTGTCGACTTCCCTCTTTATAAGGAATGGGGAAAGGGGGAGGTGACGTAATGCGTAAAGCAGTCTGCACATTTGCAGTTGTTTTGTGTGGCAGAGAGACTGCCACCCTCTTTAAGGTTTCTAAGTGCAGGTGAAAGCGACCCAGATCCCCTCAGGCCATGACAGATGTGTCATCAAACCAGTTGCAAGTCGACATATAAATACAGAAGTAATGAAAATATTTTACGAAGGATGAAAATTTACTTGGTGTTGGTTTAAGTGCATGTAATGCTTTAACACTAAGGAGTATTAATTGATTTGAAATAATAATTTTTCTTCCAACCCAGCAGACAAAACGGGCCTTTAAAGCCCAGCCGTCGCTCTCTGTATGGGTGCTGTTGACCTCACGATAGCACGCCACTTCTAAAGGCGGAACAAAGTTCAAGACCTTTTTCATGATTTCAACATTCATTAAAAAAGAAAAGTTATTGTCTTTGTACTGATTAGGTCAAAAAGACACATTTCACAAAAACTAGATCACACACCCCCACCCTGATAAGAAAAAGTACCGTAATAAAAAGTAGTAAAAAGTTTTTGTCTACAGTACAGAGTAGCAGCGTGGTTAAAATGTGACGTTTTTTTCCCCTTGACGGTTTAATCTATGAGAGAAGGGCAGGCAGACAGAGGATTTATGTGCAAATTTTAAAATCTATTGAAAGAAAAACAACATAAATATGCAGCTAAGTAAACGTTTGTTGCTTCTTTTAAGAGAAACGCTGAAAGGCAGCGGTGAGAATATTATCTTTAGGGTTAGATGATTATTTTATGATTGATCTGACTCAAAATTGAAAACCACATGGAGCAAATATGTTTCTGATTCATTTAGATCAATCTAGTGAAAAATGTAAGATTAGTTGGTTTTATTGAAATTTTAACGGTAAAAGGAACATTATGCATTTTTTTTTCCATTATTTTCTGAAGTAAGTCATAAATGCATCTCATAAATGTCAAACATCTGTATGGACATAAAAATAACTTCCAAATTAAATATAAAATTAGGAGACAGTTAGAAAAAAATTAACTACTATCCACTAAGCAAGACAGAAGTGAAACAAAACCTTTTCACCATGACCTCAAACCTTCAGCTTCCTTATCAATAATGAACAAAGGCAGGAAATCTCCCGTGGCGGTGGATCGTTGGATTACTGCACTCACATGGAAAGTGGATTATGCCAGTGTGAGTGAGTTTGCCCAGTACAATTATAACTGCATCACCCTGTATGAAGCAGAACCAATAAGGGATTGTATCCTAGACTGTTGATTATTTTTTCTCTTCAAGGCAGAGCCACACTTTCTTTTTAAATTTTCCATCTGCCATCATGCCAGCAGTAATTAGGCTCAACCTGTAGACAAAATGTTCTATTTTAGCTGTGATATTGTCATATTTCATTTAAAGACTATAACTTCCCATGTTTATACTGTGAGCCGGTTTTCCTCCAACTGAAGCATGTAGTTGACACCTAGTGGCCAAATCTTGCAATTACAAAAACATTTTTCAAATTACTTTTCAAAAATCTTAATGTAATCAAATATCTTGAAGTAGCAACATCCTATTCAGCGATAGGAACTCGTATTTATATTATGCTGTGAGAATTTAATTGTACCTCCATAAAGGGATTTATTCACAATAACACTGAAGTGCAGCAGTAAGACCTTCCACAGCTCATTTTAAATTGTCCGAGACATGCTCCTTGAAGTAGCTTTCCCTGAAGACTCAGATCCGCTTCTTTAAAAGGTGTCTCTGAGGGTGATGCAGGTTTAATTTCCTCGAAGGTTTCTGCAAATAACTGTCCACTAATCTCATCCTCCATATGTGATTGCAAACATGAAATGCAAGCATATAAAGCTATTAGAGATGTATTATAGTCTTCTAACAGTCCAATCAAATGAAAAACTTACTCTAGTTGATATGTTTTCATCCTGAAAAACTATGAACAGACATTACTCTATACAGTAAATATTACTGTAGCTCCACTAGTCCATGTTTCAAATTTTAGCAAATGCTCAAAAAAAGTAGGCTAGTTAGTTTTTTTTTTTGTTTGTTTTTGTTTTACAAATAAAATCACTTAGATAACTCTTTAAATAGCTCTAAATCTGGGTGTAGAGATGGATTCAGACATGGATCCTCAGAGGTTCATAAAGACACGAACAAAGGCGGCCTTCTATCAACTAAAGAACATCTCCAGGAATAAAGGACTAATGTCTCAGCGGGACTATGAAAAAATTGTTTATGCATTCAACTTTAGTAGAATCGATCACTGCAGCAGTGTCCTCAAAGATCTGCCTAAGGCCCCGTCCACACGAAGTCAAAACGAACACGAAACGCTAATATTTTCCAGAACGTTTGTCGTAAAGCTGGAGACGTAAAATAAATGTGATCGTCCACACGAATGCATGAAAACGCTGCAAAATGTATGCCAGGCCTGTAAGTGGCGCTGTGGTGCCAAAGCAAAAATAGGCGACGAAATGTTGGGCATGCGCACTAATATTTATACATGGTTGCTCTGCGGGTCCATTTTCGTGGTTCAGTCAAATTCAGGTGCTGAACTATGTCGTCGATATTGCTCTGTTCTTCCTGGAGATATTCCAGAAGAAGAAGATTCTGTTGTAAGCCCGACAGCAGGGAGAGTAGCAGGAGCAGCAACCATTTAACACAGTACAGCGCCATTGTTGTTGTGATACTGTGTCGCGCATGCGTGTTTAGAGGCGACGCTATGACGCATGCGTGTAAAAAAAAAAATGCAGTTAGAGCTTAAAGATGGAAACGCGAAAACGGAGTTTCTAAATCTTCCCACTCTGAAGGCTTAAAAAAAAAAAGATCGTTTACAGACCCCCGAAACGCCGGCTTCGTATGGATGAGAGGCTGGTTTGGTGAAAAATTTGTGCGTTTAGGCCAGGGTTTGGCTTCGTGTGGACGGGGCCTAAATGTGTAGACAACTGCAGATGATCCAAAATGCTGCAGCCTGTATCCTCAATAGAACTAAGAAAGTGGAGAACATCATCCAAGTTCTAAAGTCCTTCTACTTACTGCTTCAACTTCTACTGAAACTCAGAGAAAACACTCTCTGAATGCTGCTGTTAGTCTATAATTTACCGAATGGCTTAGCCCCAAAAGACATTACAGACTTTTCTGTCAGTGGATCAACAGCCAGACCTCTCAGGTCATCTGGCTCTAATCTACTCTACAGAACCAGAACCAAGCATGGAACAGCGGCTTGTAGTTTCTATGCTTCACTAATCTGCAGGAAACTCCTGGAAAACTTAAAAGCTAAACATCTCATTAGCTTTAAATCCTTATTAAAAGAGATTTTTTTCGACTATCCTTTGACTGAGCTATCAAAACATAATAGTTACATTTTCATCCAACTTTTCTTCCATTTTATTCTTCCAGTTTTTAATAAGTAGTTTTCTTTTTTATATATATATAATCATCTTAGCTTAATTATTAATGTTTTTTAATTAGTGGTAAGGCCTCAATGTTATTTTCTTCTTCTTTTCCTGTACAGCATTGTAAACCTGCCTTGCTTTGGATAATGTGATTGGTTTGGGTCGGTTTCATTTAAACAATTTTTTAAAACTGCAAACATTTTCTATCACTACATTCAAATTGATTCATTTTTCATGGAACATCAGATAAAGAGATATAGTGACAGAGAACAATTTTATCCAGCTCAGTGAAACATTAATCTTAGTATCCTCCCATCCCCCACTGGTTGACTCATCAAAAACTATTTTCCTCATTTACAGGAGAATGTTTGAAAGCAAAAAAAATCACTTTGAAAACAAGGCTATCACACGTATTAAGACATCCAGTGTGGTGCATGAATGCGTTTGAATGCACAGCATTCACTGAATATGTTCATATTTTTAGTGAACGGATCACTTTTGAAGTAATAAACATGAACAAGAGCGACGTTCAAGAAGAATGGGTGATACGCACAGCTCACACTCGCTTTCAATCAGTAACGACTCTTTTAATGGATAACGTCAGTTTTTTGGCACAGACCAGCAGTAGACATTTGGCAGTAGTAGTGGCAGAGTTTGAAGACCTAACAGAGGAAGAATGGGCTTTTACTTTTGTCCAAACTGTGCCTACCAGGACTGAACAAACAAGTCAGTACGTCAGCCACGTCCACTTCAAATTTAAAGCGATATTTTGAGTTAAAGCATCCGAGCTATCTTGGGAAATATCCGCTTCTGAATGATAAACATGAGAAATAACTTTTTTTATCCAGGCCAAAAAATGGCATTGGCACAACACTAATATATATATATATATATATATATATATATATATATATATATATATATATATATATATATATATATATATATATATATATATATATATATATATATATATATATATAATGTTCTGCACATAATCTCAATACACTGTCACAAATGCAGAACAACAAAATTAACCTCTCTGCATTTAAAGGAAAAGTCAAGTCACATTCAGAATACAAACTTCTGAAAGTACTTCAAGTATGAGATTATTACATACTGTTCAATAAATGATACGTTTTTTTTTATTAAGAGTAATTTAATTTTAATGTGCTTTTTTAATGTGTTTGTAGGACTCAGTGATCGCAACAACAAATATTGCTTTTATTTTTTTTCTTTTATTTTTTTACTGATTAAAGCTAAATTCATTAAATCACCTCTAACATATTAGTTTTAGGTATAAATAATCATTCATCGGTTATTCCTTGCCGACCGGAGTTTTCCTTTAACTTATCCCCTTGGTGAGCAGTGGGCTGCCATAGTGCGCTGCCCGGGGAGCAGTGTGGGGATAATGGTCTTGCTCAGGGAGACAGAGTGGCAGCCTGTGGGAGTGGGGCTTCAACTCAGAACCTCTGGACTCCAAGCTCTTTGCCCTGACCACTATGCCGCCACACCCCTATGGATGAGGTAATGTCATTTCAGAACTGCAGATGAGAAGGAACATGGGGCCAGCTCTGATGATTATCAGAGCTGATATTAAACCCAAAAAGTACAATAACCACTTTACTTCTGTGTCATTCTATAAAAATTAAATGTTTTTGATAAAATAATTAAAGCTGCAATAATCAAATAAATTATAGCAACTGTATTTCTGTCATAGAAGTTAAAAGACGCTTTGAAGAAGAGGAAGTTTTACTCAAACTGTGAAAATCCAGCTCTGTTTCACCAGCATCTCCTCTCAGTTGAAAATAAAACTAGCAGCTGAAACACACCTTAACTTTCACACAGACATCCACTGATAATAATGTCTCCATCTGATTGCATCAGACCATGCAGCAGCAACTCAATATCTTTAAAAGTAATATTCTCTCTTTCTATCAGCCATTAGGGGCCTGCTGGAAAGAGGAGTGGTTTATATGATTGCACCATAAGTGCTCCATAACTATGAATAATAACAGAAAAGAGAGGTGGTGGTTATTGGAGATAGAGGGTGGTCAGGACCAGTGGGATGCTAATGGGACCGAAACAACCAGCTGGACAGAGGGAAGCAAAGCTCATTTAGGCCTAAATGATAAGTAAACAAGAAGCTTCAGATAACAGGAGGGAAATACAAGAGACTATTAGTTTTCTTTTATCTATGGGTCCTTCACCATCGCAGAGTTAAGAGGGCAGGTGGGAAATGTTATTAGGGAGATGGTTAAGATGAAGTCTCCTGTATATATGTAACAGGAGATTTATTGTGTCTGATTTATGGGAGGACAGTAACAGGAATGATTGCAGCAGAGGAAGATGTTCTGGTGTTCTGTGATGCCTTAGAATAATTTGCAGGGAAAGTTGTTTATAGGTTGGGCATGTGTAATAAAGGCTCAGTTATTCATTACCAATGAGTGATTCGTAGAAATGAGATGCATGGAAACAACGCCTTTAGCTGTGGGTGAAATTACAGAATTTTGCAGATCCTGACAGCTCCAACACATGTTTATCTAGACCATCGGAGCTCAGCTGGACTTTACCATCTAATAAGAATCATTAAAATTATCATCATAAGAATCTACCAAAAACACGTGTTCTCAACAACTTAGCCCATGAGTGCAGATTATCACCATATTAGAAAAATATTGAGCCATCCCTGTCATATTCAAGGCCTGCAACCCCAATCCAGCCTGTTATGGCAATTTATTCAGCCCTAGAGTGCAAAAAAGGAGTAAACACTGCAAAAAAAAAAAAGGGAATATAAAATATTCATTTCTTTTTAAATAAGTTTATTTTTCCTTGTCTTGAGTTGATAAGGCAGTTTGGAAATGAAATAAAATTATATACATTTCAAACAAGAAAAAAAAAAAAAAAATACAACTCCGTTATCTTATTTCCAGGGTATAACATCTAATTGTCTTTTTTTAAGACAAAAACTACTAATTCAATTGGCAGATCATCTTATTTACCTACACAAACTATTTACTTGTTTTTAGATGAGTTTCTCCAGTCTAGTGTCATAAAGTAGAGCAACAGGCCCTTCTAACGACTTGATTATGTCAAACTGACGAGATACAAACGTGAACTTGAGGCCCCTCTATTAAGCTTTAAAGTCTTAGAGTCCAACAAGCTTCTAATTTTTACAATATCTGAAACAAGTTAATAATTTTTACATCCACAAACCTTCAAAATAACTAACATAACATAACCTATGCAAAAACATAGTTACCTTGGCGTTGCATGGGCATAAGAAAATTAAGACCAATTTAAAAAACAAAAAAAGAAAAACTTTATTTAGTACAATTTTAAGACATTTTAGGGTCTTCAAAGCTCTTCTAAAGCTTATCTTGCTTTTTCTTCCTCCATTTAATTAAAAATTATTTTTATTTGCGTATGCCATTGAAATTTGTCCTCTTTATTTAACCAATTAAGTTCAAGAGCGTGATATTTGGAAAACGCAGGACTGCTCATTGAAGCAGTGGGTAGCACTGCTGCCTTGCAGCAAGAAGGTTCCTGGTTCCATTCCTGCTCGGGGTCTTTCTGCATTAGGTTTGCATGGTCACCCTGTTCATGCGTGGGTTCTCTCCGGGTACTCCGGCTTTCCCCCACAGTCCAAAAACTTGACTGTTAGGTTGATTGGCTTCACTAAATTCTTCTAGGTGTGAGTGTGTGTGTGAATGGTTGTTTATCCGGTTTGTCTCCGTGTTGCCCTGCGATGGACTGGCGACCTGTCCAGGGTGGACCCGCCTCTTGCCCATTGACAGCTTTAGATAGGGACTACTACCCTCAAGATCCCAACTGGGATAAAGCGTGATGGAAAAAATTTTATATCTTCTTTATATCTTTACCATGCAGGGCTTTAGATTAGATTAGATTAGCTGAGCTTTATTGATCTCACAGCGAGGAAATTCACTGGTCACATATTGGCATAGTAATAAAGAAGGTGCAAACAAGGAGGAAAAGGTGCATTAGGAATAAAAATTAACTAAAAATAAACTAAAAAAAAAGAATAAAAATAAGAAATAAAAAAATGTAAAAATACAAGGGAGTAACACAGAGGTTTGAGGTGACATATGTACAATTCGAATGGCTTATCTACAGGTGGATTGCCTTTTACATTAAAGTGTAGTAGGTAAGGAACAACGGTGAGGTAGTGACTACTATATTCACATATATTGCACAGTCAGCATATTGCACAGAATATTACACAGTCAATAAATAAAAATATAGTTGCACAGTGGTTGTTACAGGAGTTATTGTAAGCATGAGCATATGGTTGCGGCTTAGCAGTGAAATTGCAACATCTACTATTGCCTTCACTACTGTCGTATGCATAGAGATCGTAGGCAAAACAATCTCATATAGATGTGTTACCAGTAAGAGAAAACAACAGGCCCTAAGAAACTGAAGAATTAAACAAGGCAAAAAGGAGTAAAACATAATAAAACAACAGAGAAACGATCAAAAACAAACAATGAAGAAACATAAAGCCTAAAATAAGTCTTAGCGCCAACAATGTGTTGTTTCACATGTTCCTTTGTGATTTTTGCTCTGTTACATGCCTGCCAGGCTGTTTGCTTTTCTTTCCCCTCCCCTCTGCTTCTACACAGGTAGCAGAAGCTGGGATCCATTTCCCCTTGATTGATTCTCTCCACCTTTGGACCAATCAGGATCCAGGGAGGTCCTATATAAGCAAGCCACTTAGAGATCCTACCCCTTTTTTTTTTTCCTTGGCTTGCTTGCTGCATGGTTGTGTTCTGTGTGTCTAATGGTCTGTGGTGGGAGTTAGTGGACAAGGTAAGGTTGGGGTACCCTGTACATCTCATCACGTAGGAATATTTCTGTTAAACACACTAGGTAAGTAGGTGGATGCCACCCTTGTAAAGTTTTGGTGAATCTTTTTGTTAGATTAGTTAAGCAGGGTTTTTTTTTCATTTGTTTTATGTAGCTTAGACCGTAGGTAGGCCCTGTTTTTGTTTTATTATTTTCTTTGATTTGGCACCACCTAATCGTCCCTTTCTCCCCCACCATTTGTATGAGTTGCTCGGGATTTTCTGTAACCAATAAATCCCTGATTTTTCTTTTCTAACATTCACTTGGTCTCTGAATTTTTTTGTGGTTGTCAAGTTACTTCCCTCTCTCCCCAGTAAAGGGGGGGAGCCGTAACATGCTCAAACTGAATACAAATGCTGAAATGAAAGGTCAAAGTTTCCAAATTGCAATAAAATATCAAGCTACTGTGATAAAGTTAGCTTTTTTTCCCTTTTTACTTATATCAGACAGTAGAGGCATTATGACCATATTCTGACGAGCAGAGCAATGCTTGATGAAAAAAATATATTTTTTAAAAAGACCACTCACACAGAACCATTAATTTTTCTCTCCATTCTAGTTAAAAAAATGTATAATCCTCAACTTTTATAGAGATGGCTGAATTTTCAGTTTTATTCTTATAATAAAGAGCTTTTTTTTTCTTGATTTTTGCTCACCTTGTTTTACATCCTTTACTTCTCAAGAAATAATTTGGATGCAGGGTGAAACCGTCCATTAAAACGGTAAACAGTGATAAGACCTGGACGAGTTAGAATGTGTTTAACAGATCAAATGAGGGCAGACTGAGCAGCCGCGGCCTGTCACAAATTGTTCACCATTTCGATTAATTTCAAGCAGCAATGCATTTACCCATCTGGAAGTTCAATCTCTGAATTTGAAGAAATTGTTAAATCTCTTATTGCATCCCCTTTTATCTGTCAGCTGATGAATGTTAAAAGCACCAAATAAATGGCAACCAATCAACTTCCAAGTGACCCCTTTATCGTCTTTAATTTGCATTTTTCTGACACTGAAGGTTCGCAGTATAAATCTATGATTAGATTAGGGTTGTATGCAAAAATCAAGTCCAAAAGCAGGCCTGCATATGCTTAAAAAAAAGCTTCTGGGAAAACCTGAGCACACTGCAGGTGAGAACATGTTGCAGGCAGCTGTTGGTTGTAAATTGTGAAATCTTGTGTCAAAACGGCAGAGGATAGAATTTAGTGTTTCAGCACAGAATGAAGGGATCGCTCCCACAGCAAAGGGAAAACACTGGGGCTTAGTGTTTGCTCCACATAGGGTGAACTTTGGAGGTTTTTATATGAAAATAAGTGTACTTACAAATATGGCACCTGTCTTTCAAGTTTTGTTTATCTGTAATAACCTGATGTGTAGGAATGTCAGTCCAAAACTATACAGCCTGATATAGATCAGGGTTTAGTGCAAACGAAACCAAAGAATAAAGACTCTGACTGGTTTCAATTTGTTTTTTTATCTACTTTTTTTGCATAGCCTTACTCTTCCCTTAGGTCCTCTCAACACCTATTTCTCTACATCCAAAGTTAGAGAAGTCAGTCCAGGAACTGATGCGTGACAATAAATCTTCAAATTAAGGAATAAAATAGACAAACTACCCTTGACGCTCGCTGCATATTAATGACCTCATTTGAGAGAGAATCTTGATTACGAAAAGCCAGGAGGAAATTAGTCAGCGTTCATATTTCGTTACCAAGGCAGCACCATGGCGAAAGATGAATCCCTATGGTAACCTTAGAGTGGCAGTATTTCTCCATGGCAACCACCCAAAACAACAACAACAAAAAAAGCTTTCAAGAGGAAGCTCAGCATAAAAGAGATGATCACAATCAAAAGAGCTTGTAGTTTATTTATGCCTGGGACTCAATCTGCTTTTCTAAGCTTCTAAGATGAAGAGGCTGGATTTTACACATGAGCCTGAATTAACCAGCGCGGTCAAAAAGGTCAGAATGAGTGCAGTGACCCTGGGTTAACTTCTCAACAGGGTATCTATCCAACTACCCATTACATAAAACACACACATAACATTTTATTCTTAACCATCTGACATCAAATCAAAATTAACAATTTATTTTAGATGTCCTATGACAACCTTTGCACATCCTTTTTTAGCAAAGAGGTTGAAGCCAGCTTACCCACGTTATAGACTGTAAACTCTAAAGAATTAGCATTTGTATTTTTATTTAAAAACTGTTTATTATTGCAAAGGTTACATCCCTTTCTTCCACACTTTCCCTGCTGTGGGATGTAGAATTAATTGAAAATCTGTTAGTCAGAGATTATCATAAAGGTTGACTGTTATTTCAGATGCAATAACACTGTGACACAGTTTGGTATGAAAGCTTTATTTGTCTGAATTACATTTTTTTTTTTTGCTTTTGAAAAAGCTTCTCCTGATTCAGCCCAGAGGCAGCAACGTCTTCCTAATCTTACTGAAGCTGCAGAATCCACCATGATAAAATAAAAGTGTTTTTAAGCTAAAAAATATATTTACTTCGTGAGACTTAAAGCTGACATGATATAGAGATTGACTGGTACAGGCTTTCATAAAGGCTGATGCCAAACCCACCATTCCTATTCGTTTAGGAGTTTTGGGTTTTCATGAGCTGTATGCCAAAATTATCCGCATTAAGACATTAAATGAAATATTTCAGTCAGTGTGTATTAAATCTAAAATGTATGAATGTTCCAGTTTTATCATTACATTATGGAAAATAATGAACACAATATGCTAATATTTTGATTAGGACCTGTATTTCATTCTGGCATTATAGAGCATGAAACCAGGAATTTTAACTGACAATTCACAAACTAATTAGCCAAAAATCAACACTGCTCAGGTTCCTCTTGGTTCAGCTTCAGTTGACATTTTGGTGAGTTAAATAGAAAATAGGGTTGTTGTTTTTTTTCTGCACATTAAATGTAGCAAAAAAATCCAACTTCCATCCTTTTTCTTTTTTTAAAAGCACTACCACACACCATAATCATACATACACGTTGCCTAAGCTTATAAAAACTTTCCTTCAGTTATAGGGATAGGAATCGAAAACCGGTTCCTGTTCAGAAACGGTTCTGTGTGTTCCAATTCCATGGCACCGTTTGGCAGCTCGCTTAACGGTTCTCTTAACAGTTCCACGCAGCACCAGATCCTAGGACTGGGCAGCACGAATAGGTTTTCTAAATAAGTCACATCATGTTTTTTACGCAAGTTATGCACATGGCATTCAGTAAGCAAGTACGACATGAAAAGGCGTAAGTCTAGAAAAGCAAAGCAAAAAAAATGGTGTCCCATTGGGTAAACCGATCGAAAGTCTGGATGCAAAGTGGTAATTACATCCGCAGGAGGAAATACATCCAACATGCAGAAAAACTTGCGCACACAACATGGCATACATTTTAAGGAATGCCGTGTTTTTGATGCTTCCGGAGAGAAGCTAAAGTTACGACCAGCATGGAAGGCAAGTGGTAAGTAGGGTAAGTAGCTAGTTTTATATCACTGGCTGTGCTTAATGTGGTTCCTAGTAAATTATATGCCATTTCTGGAAATAAACCAATTTCCTACCTTTCTTTGGGGTTACTAAACGTACTACAAAGTTGCTCCGCAGTTCAGGAAGCCAGAGAAAGGTGCCGCTCGTTTATTTAAATCAGGGGGAGATTAGTTTATTTCCCGAAATCGTACTATAATGCTTTTTCATTAAATCGATGCCTTCTCCATTAGATTTAGGTGACTGTGACGAGACGGGTAGCCTGGCTGGCTCAGAGGCTGGCAGCACCCGTTCACTGCCTTCTGTTTTCTCCGAGGCAGGCAGAAAATAGAATGTCCCAGGCCAAGGTAGACGAATGTCACCGTGCACTTACCAAGTTCTTTGTTTCACAGAATCAATGAGAATCGATAAGGAAACGAATCACGATTCCGATTCATAAGGGAATCGGAATCGTGAAAATCTTATCAATTCCCAACCCTATTGAGTTACATTAAAACAAGTGGAATAAGGTATCGACACAGAAAAGATTAAGAGCAGACATGAAACAGTATGAAGCTTTGAACTCCATCAACAAAGGTGATAACAGCTTAGTTGGCTAAAGGCCTGGACACAGCAGTTGCGTATGACTTTTAAATCTTCAAGCCGATTATTTTACATGTCAGACTGATGATACAGAGGCTCTGACTAGTGTACAGGTTTTTTTCACTTTTGTCTACAGTAGTAGCAATTCACCATTTCTCCACTTTCCTTGATGGGCCCAAAGTTGGTCATTGGCAGGTCCCCTACAATTCATTTAAAAAAAATCTAACATATTCTTTGTGTCATGATTTGTGGACATTAAGGTCTAAAGAGAAGTGTCATCTTCTGGTCAGACCCTGTAATTCAGTGAAAGGGTGGAGTCAGAGTAATATGCAAGCCCATGAGAAGGCCAGTGGCTGGAAGTTGGAGGGGATTTTGATACCATTCAGATGGTTTTTGACTGGGAATGGCCATTTTGAATGGCAGCTACTCTATGTGCTACACATAAACTAAAACGATTTGCCATATTTGACTGGGCCAGATTATGAAATGTTATTTAAAAAAACAAAACAAAAAACACAAGCGCATTCTACAAACCAAAGCCCCACTTAATGAGCAGCATCTCAAACCAGAACAGATAGAAAGAGATTTCAGAACATGACTCAGCCAGAAAAAGCAAAAAGGCAGTGCAACTCTAAAAAAATAGTGAAAGGTCCTTAATGACTTCAAAAGATGCAAGCGTGTTGTGTACAATAATCTGCAATGGGATTAGAGATTCATGGTTTCACTTTCTTTTTATTTTCATTAATTGATCATCGGCAGGTAAAGTAATATAATTGATAATTTTTCCTCATTTGTTTAATTTTTTAACACAAAGAACACTCAAGAGTCTTTTGTAAATAAACACGACCACCAACAGAAGGTATTCTAGTCACTCTTTTAAGTACAATCATTTAGATAAAGCTAAAATTAGATGAAGCTCCAAAAATTCAGCTAACATTCCTGCATGCATCTTGCTTTATGCCCTTGTAAAAAAAATGTTAAACAAAAAAGTTTAAACAGTCGTAAAACAAGAGAGACTCTTTTACGCGGAAGAAAAAAAAAATCCCACTTTCTCACACACCCTTACCCCCCTATACAGACTCACACACGACAACTGAGAAAGAGCAGATACACAAACAGCAGCCAGTGAGACTCCCACTCTTGATTTACAATCCGTCTTTGTCTTGGGATGCACACACTAACACAATGCTAATGCGAGGGAAAAGGACACAGTTCCACGCCTAAAATGGTCTCGTCGCCAAGACCGGCGATGAGATTCCACAGTGACGGTAGCGCAGCTGGAAAACTTGGATCTGTGCTATTGTTCTGCCTGTGAGCACTCAGAAACTAGTGACACACCTGTTATTTCATTGTCAGGTTCTCTGTCACAAAAGAGGTGAAGGTTGGGCAACTTTTTCAACCTTACAAAGGTTAAAAGTTGAGATAGCAGAGGATAAAACAACACACATATTCCCATTATATTTTTATTGGAAGCATACTTTAGCTAACATTATAGATCCTTAAACAAGCGTAATAGAGGGATGTAAAAATTCTAAATATTCAAAAGTATATGGAGACAAAACACTAACTTTTTTTTTCCCTCACTAAAGTTATGTTAATTTTTTTTATGCTTGTAAAATTAGACAAAAAAGAGCATCATGAAGACCAAGAAAAAGCAGAAAAATAACGCTTTGGAGAAGTTGAAAAGAGCGTTTTTTTTTTTTTATGAAAAAATTATTTAGCACTTTTCATGGCACAACTGTAAACATACTAAGAAATGACTTTTAGCCTAAACTGACAGAAGAGCATTATTTAAAGAGGAGGCCAGAAGGCCCATGGTAACTCTGGAGAAGCTCCAGTCACCCAGAGACCCTGCTGATGAATGTTCCGCCAAAAGATAGAATCCACCAGTCTGTATTGGTGTCAGTCGGTGCGACTGAGTTTTTCTGTCCCTCTTTCAGTCCCATTCTATTATAACTGCTGACACACTGGTACGTATTCATCCATTCATTTATTGGCTCATCCTTTCTTTCTGTGGACTGATGTTACTAAATGACTCATCTGTTCTGACCAGCTGATCCACAATAAGATCATTTCTTGTTTTTCTTTTACTATTTTTTTTAACTATTTTAAACCTTTGCAATCTGAGTTTTTTTCAACTCATTACAACATTATAAAACCGCCTCAAGAGTTTAAAGAAAATAACCAAAACACAATATATTGTGCCGCTTTAGGACCTGACATAATCATAAAGCTTAAAAAGGTTTTATCAGGCAGATATTTTCATTAGTCCTATTTATATGTCTGAAATGAGTTGTATTTTAAATAGATGTAAAGAAATTGTTGAAAAAGCACAAAGAAAGAGGGCACTCAGTGAAATCCTTTGAAAATCAAAATTTCAAGCTAATACTGTAGTGTTATTGGAATACAGGACACAATCTTATTACCTTCGTAAAATAAAAAAATAGGGATATTTTGCTGGCAAGCTTTTTGTGTCCTTGTAATAACAAGAAACTCCAACTTACCCGAATATATAAAGAAAAACAATAAAAGATCTTCTATGACAAATTCATGAGAAACATTCTGAGAGTGAAAGACAAACATTTCTTTTGGTCTAACATAACCTTAGTGGCATTAATACGGAAGAGGAATGCCATGAAGAGGGCCACTGAAAAAAAAAAAAAGTTAACTGATTTTTAAAAAAAATTTTCAGTTTAATATGGAAAAAAGTCAGAATTCTGAGATTAAAGTCCGAATTCTGAGATTAAAGTCAGAATTCTGACATTAAAGTCAGAATTCGACCGTGTCCCTCGGGGGGCCCTGTGGGGGGTTCTCCGGGAGTACGAGGTGCCGGGCCCTTTGATACGGGCTGTCAGGTCCCTGTATGACCGGTGTCAGAGTCTGGTCCGCATTGCCGGCAGTAAGTCGGGCTTGTTTCCGGTGAGAGTTGGACTCCGCCAGGGCTGCCCTTTGTCACCGATTCTGTTCATTACCTTCATGGACAGAATTTCTAGGCGCAGCCAAGGTGTTGAGGGGATCCGTTTTGGTGGCCTTAGGATTGCGTCTCTGCTTTTCGCAGATGATGTGGTCCTGTTCGCTTCATCAGGTCGTGATCTGCAGCTCTCGCTGGATCGGTTCGCAGCCGAGTGTGAAGCGGCCGGGATGGGGATCAGTGCCTCCAAATCCGAGGCCATGCTCTTGAGCCGGAAAAGGGTAGAGTGCCTTCTCCGGGTCAGGGGGGGTGTCCTGCCCCAAGTGGAGGAGTTTAAGTATCTTGGGATCTTGTTCACGAATGAGGGAAGAAGGGAGCGGGAGATCGACAGGCGGATTGGTGCAGCATCTGCCGTGAAGCGGGCGCTGTACCGGTCCGTCGTGGTGAAGAGAGAGCTGAGTCAAAAAGCGAAGCTCTCGATTTACCGGTCGATCTACGTTCCTACCCTCATCTATGGTCATGAACTCTGGGTCATGACCGAAAGAACGAGATTGCGGATACAAGCGGCCGAAATGGGTTTCCTCCGTAGGGTGGCTGGGCTCTCCCTTAGAGATAGGGTGAGAAGCTCGGTCATCCGGGAGGGACTCCGAGTAGAGCCGCTGCTCCTCCACGTCGAGAGGAGCCAGTTGAGGTGGCTTGGGCATCTGTTTAGGATGCCTCCTGGACGCCTCCCTGGTGAGGTGTTCCGGGCACGTCCCACCGGGGGGAGGCCCCGGGGAAGACCCAGGACACGCTGGAGAGACTATGTTTCTCGGCTGGCCTGGGAACGCCTTGGGGTTCCTCCTGAGGAGCTGGAAGAAGTGGCTGGGGAGAGGGAAGTCTGGGCCTCCCTTCTTAAGCTGCTGCCCCCGCGACCCTACCCCAGATAAGCGGAGGAAGATGGATGGATGGATGGATGGATGGATGGATGGATGGAGTTAACTTTTTTTTTTTTTTTCCAGTGGCCCTAATCCTCTTCCGTACATTAATGCTGATACTGGCACTTACATTTTTGTTTTGTTTATAAACCTAAATATAATTGTTAACTAGGCTTATTAACTTTTAAACTTTACTTTTGAACTTTTCAATTAGCTTTTTACCTTTTTTTCCTGACTTGTTACTTGTTAAAATGCTGGATATAGATCTTGAGCTTCTAGACCTCAGTGAGGGACGAGGGGGGGGGGGGGGGGGGGGGGACTCACTATGTAAGTGATCAAAAACAGTAACTTGAGCTATAAAGGGTTAAATCCATTAATATCATTTCCAAATTACGCCGATCTCAGTCCAGTCCATCATCTTTGAGATAAACAAGCCTGATCTGTTGCAAAGGTCTTGGCATTAAATTCCTCAGCAGACCTTCGGCCTTCTAGTAAAAAGGAGCTAACAGTAGCTCATGGCTGTTTTGGCATCAAGACCAGCACATGATAGGCAGGTTGTCATCACGGCATGGCAGACCTGTTTGTACCTTCAATGACACCAAACAATCCAAGGTTACAGGTCAAATACAGTCTGTAGGTGTGTTTAGTAAATAAATACACTTGTTTGAAATTAAAGCTTTCAAACTGCATGAATTATTGCTAATATAAAGTACCATAAAAAATTATTTGTGCTCATAACGTTGCCTTCTGACAAGTGTCCATCTTATTTAGTTTTTATTGTAAATGAAAATTAAGAACCTTAAGTGTATTATACAAGCCCAACGTTTTTTAAGTATATGACACCAGAGCACAATTTATTCTTTGTCAGGCAATCTTTTTAGACATCTCCCTGGCTTAAGGATTGCATTAATAAAACCCCACTGCTAGGAAGAGCACAACTAAATTAGAGGAAGCTTGCAGCAATCAATGTGTTATAAACTTACTAGGGCTGCAACTAATGATTATTTTGCAAATCGATTAATCTGTTGATGATTTTTTTTCCTATTAAACGATTAATAATCGGATAGCAAAAGGTTCCTTTTTCAAATTTCAACCAGGTAAAACTAAAACTTTTCCACTTGAGTAGTTCTTGATAAAGAATATTGACAGACGAAAAAGGTTTTCTTACCTTAAATGCAATTTTTTCCCCCCTTTTTTTGTTGCAATTTTGGGGTATTGCTCTAAGTGGGTCGCTCAGTTACCGGCAGTTTTTATAATCTCTAAACTCCAGTTAATGATTAATCGATTACTAAATTAGTTGACGATTATTTCAATAAGTGATTAATCATGATTAATCCAGTTGTTTCAGCCCTGATATTTACCTAAACTAATTTTACACCATGCAGAAGTTCTGTCTGCACTGATGAACATCCAACTCACCTCAGCATCCTGAATGCTTGAGGTTGGCGCTATGGCAGTCATCACATTATCAACAATAGCCTTTCACAGGAACTCACTTTATACCCTTTATCCAATGATTGATGAAAACAATATAAGGTAATAATCTGTTTTATTAAAACAAAAAAAAATTTAAAAGTAACATTGTTTTACAAGTCTTTATTATGTTTTAAAAAGAATAATGGAACAACTTGCATGGTAGAATAATAATAAGTAATTTAGGACAACATTATGCGTATTATGTTGACTTACAAGCTTAAACAGATGCTAATAAGACTAATAGAAGAGGAAACTATGGCTCAACTTCTTTGCTGGAGACTGTTTTATATTTTTTAATCTAAATTAGGGATTACATGATTTTCCCTGCTTTTGCAAAATAGCACATGTTTAAAGATTTCTCCATTTTTTTTTATTGAACTCAAAAACATAAAAGCACAAGCAGATGCTTCATAATCAGAAATTGGTGAAAAAAACAAACCTGAGATTTTTTGGGAGTTTAATTTGCTGCTCAACTATCAAAGCTGATCTACACTACAAAAAAATTCCAGAAATAACTAAAATATTCTTAAATCAAGTGTATTTACCCTTAATTTGAGTAGGTAAATAAGACGATTTGCCAATGGAATGATTTTTCTTTACTTAATTAAAATAACAATTTTAGATGATATGCACTTTAAATAAGACTATGCAATTGTTTTTTTTTTTTTCTTATTTTAAATTTAAATTGTCCAATTGGCAAAGTGTCTCACATACATAAAATTTACTTATTTTAAGAAAAAGCTGACTTGTTCAGATTTAATTTTTTGCAGTGAAGGGCATATTTTTATTTGCTTTACAGGGTTTCTCTATAGACATGTGCACAAATGCAGACCAGTTAACACAATATTTCCACACAAATGAAGATATGCCTGAGTAAGTTATACCTAAATCAGCTGCTACTTGCAGCCATCGACATGTTTCGGGCATAATCCTAACTAAGCGTTTGATGGCTCTCACTGTCAATAGCTCCTATTCTGCTACAAAGAGTCTGTCTACTCTGTCCCACCGTGTGTCTGGCTCTGCTGCCTTACTAAACTGACCGAACTCCCACTTACATGGGAATCCTGGCCAAAGCGTACTCAGAATAACGCCACATTCAGCTAACAGGCAGTTAAACATTCACTCCTGAGGGCAAATAAAAGCTAATAGTGCTAAGTCAACACAAATCCACTGATTCAACATAATAGTTGGAGGCTCAGGTATTTAAAGACAACCCCCTGGAAGGATACCAACAGGTGTTTACCAAATACTTTGTCGCAGTCTCAAACACAGTCATTCAGTTACTTGACATTACCTCACCGTGACTGAGGTCATGTTTACCCACTCTACTACAATACACAGCCAGAGGGTGAATCAGTGAGCTCGCTGCCTCCCCTGCAGCCCACTGAGTCAGCTGAATGGGACGTTTATCTCCACAGTCAGCAGGATGATGGGGAAAGATCACTTAGGATAAATCAAAACTAAACTAGAGTGACAAAGTTTTCCATTCAGCAATTTCAGGGTTTTATACTGGTCACATTTAGCATAAAAATTAACAAATCAAGAGATTCTAGACAATGTCATTTAAAGTTTTAAGGATAGTTATACACTAAAAAGAATAATGTAACAGTTTTTGGCATTTATTTAATCATTCCAATCATACTTTAATGCAAATGCTTAATGTTAGCAGGGTAGGACATAAAACAATTGTGTTATAGTAACTAATTACTATTAAGTAAATGCAAAAAACAGTTGCATAATTTCTTTCAGTGTATAAAATGCAAAATTCTATAGAGAGCATTATACAACAACAAAAGACTAGAATATAAAAATAAGCAGAGCAAGAAAAAAAATTTGCAAAAAAGAAAATAACTGATATGAGTCTAACTTATTAGATTTGATCCTTTTTTTCCAATTTCTGACAGAGCTCAGGACAGATTTCTCTAACTACTGTAACTGTTACATTTCAAAGTCTAAAATTTCATGCATCATAATTTCCCATGGGCCTTTAGTAGAGAAATCGGCCCACAGCATCACAGCTCCTCTAACTTACTGACACTTGTTCAGAACCAAACCCTGGTTACGTTTGAACGAGAGACATAAATGTCTGCAATGTTTTCACAGAGAGTAAAACTATTTGCCATGCAGATGCTGTTTAATGGTTGCTATGGAGATGCGGTGACCCAAAAATGCAAGTCTTTGCAACAGTGAGCCTTGAGTTTGCTCCCCACTGTGCATGCCCCTAATCTAAAGTCCCTATCCAGCCTTGTGTTATACTTTTAGCTGGTAATGGGTTTGAGGAGGTCAACACCGGATTGGAAAGGCATAAGTTTTATTAAAAACCCAAATTAACAAAATAAATGTTTCACGGCTGAATATAAAACAGTCCACACCTCAATGCATTTGTGAGGTGGTTTAAAAGGGGGGTGTGCACAGCAGATCCAATCACAACCCTACAATTTTGGTGCCTTTTCACGAAGGTGCTACGAAAACATATTTTAGGCTTTGTTCACTTTTTAGTTTAATTTTCTAACCTGTTATTTACTAGTTATGCATGCCAGATAAATTCAAAAATACTTTTTAATCTCAAGGGTAAATCTAATAATGTAGTAAATTATATTATAGAAGGTTCCTGGGTGGATTGTTGTAGATTGATGGATGTAGGCAGGAAGAATCTTCTGTAGGGGTCTGTCTTGCAGTGAATCTGGAAAAGCCTCTAACTGAAGAGGATGCTCTGGGTCACAAGAGCTGAAGCAAATATTTAATGTTGGAAATAACAGCTCTTGACAATCAGCTCTTCATCCCTGCCATATACAGAGGCTTTTCTCTGTTCATTAGCCGCTTGTGATGCATTTTAGAAACCATTGTGTTATGTTTCTTTCCATAACTTAACTATACAGAATGAGCAGAACCCCAGTGGAACGTGACTTAGTTTTGATTCAACATATTTTCCAGAACACAGTGAGATCAATGCGCTGATATCATATTCGGTGTTCTTCCACATAGAACACAAAATAGTACCATTCAATAATCTATTATTTTATCACATACATAACAGTTCCTCCCATCCAGCTTTGACGAACCAAAAATATACTTAGCAAAATGTTGTAAACCAATAAACTGGCTCAAACAGAAACATAAAAACCTCTTTAGATATTTGCAACACAAAACGGTTATCTACTCTTAACATTTAAACTGCTTCTGTTATAAAGGAACGGATGATCTACAAATTCAGTCTCTGAGGTGCTCTGCGATTTCTCTCAGGATAACGTCTACTTGTTTGACTAGAGTCTATGGTGCTCTGTGTGGAAGATTCCGCTGTTGTCACACTGGTGGATTCACACGAACCCTGAACCCCAGAAGATGTGGCAAAAGTAAACTCTTCTGAATCTCGAGATGTAGATGTGTCCTCAGGTTGCTCTAGATTTTTGTGGGTCTCCACATCTAGGATCTGATCAACATGTCTACGCCAGACTGAGTTATCTCCAATATTTATGTTGTATGTCAGAGGTCCTGTCTGTGACAGAATTGTGCCAGGCTGCCATTTCTGACTTGGGCATCTATAGCCTCTGGTGAGAACTTTTTGTCCGATCTCAAAAGATCTGGTTTTGTTCCCTCTTGTTTCCACCGGAAAAGGCTGTTGGTCCTCAACATTCTTCCGAATGTCTGGTTTCAACAGATCCAAACGGGATCTCAGATTTCTTCCCATGAAAAGCATTGCAGGCGTTTGTCCAGTTGTTGCATGAACGGTGTTTCTGTAAGCCAATAAAAAGTTGTCGATTTTCAATTGCAGAGGTCTCCCCTCTGTCCGGCTGGCTTTCATGGACCTCTTGAATGACTGAATGAACCGTTCAGCTTGCCCATTCGTTGCAGGGTGATACGGGGCTGAAGTGATATGTCGTACACCATTGTTCTTAAGAAAACACTGGAACTCTTCTGCAGTGAACTGTCGACCATTGTCACTTACAAGCTGATGAGGCAGACCTGTGCGGGCAAAAAGTGACCTCAGGGCATTGATTGGGCTGCTTGTTGTTGCCTGCTATACAGGAAAAATTTCTGGCCACTTTGAGTGAGCATCCACCACAATCAAGAACATTTGGTCCATAAATGGTCCAGCATAGTCTATGTGGATGCGTTGCCAAGGGGTGGATGGCCACTCCCACCTGTGCACTGGTGCAGGCTTGGGCTGGCGCAGTGTCTGCTGGTAACCAATGCAGGACTTAGCCATGACCTCTATTTCACAGTCTATGCCTGGCCACCAAACATAGCTCCTAGCAAGACCTTTCATCTTAACCACCCCCAAATGTCCATTATGAAGTGAATTCAGCACCCTTTTACGTAGTAGGGGCGGTATTATGACACGGGTTCCCCACATTACACATCCTTGGGAAACCGATAGCTGGTCTTTGCAGCTGAAGTATGCAGAGAACTGAGTGTCAATAGAACATGGCCAGCCATTCACAGTAAAATCGTATACTTTGGACAAGATTGTGTCCCGACTTATTTCTCTTTTTACCTGAGCACTTGTCACAGGCAGAGGTTCCATTTGTGAAATGTGAAACACAGTTTCTGGATCAGTAGTTTCTTTAGTGGTTTGAGTTTGTGGAAGGCGTGAAAGTCCATCTGCGTTTCCATGCAGTTTTGTCCCTTTAAATTCAATGCTGTAGGTGTGTGAGCCAAGGAACAAAGCCCATCGCTGTAACCTTGCTGCAGCCATGGTTGGCACACCTTTCTGAGGGTTAAAGATGGAAACCAGTGGTCGGTGGTCTGTGACCAGAGTGAAGTGTCTTCCGTATAAATATTGATTGAACTTCTTCACTCCCCACACTAGACTTAGTGCTTCTCTGTCTATTTGCGCATAATTACGCTCTGCTGCATTCAGGGACCTTGAGGCAAAAGCGATTGGTCGTTCCACTCCATCAGGCATTCTATGAGATAGCACAGCACCGATGCCGTATGGAGAGGCATCACATGCAAGGCGAAGAGGAAGATTTGGGTCAAAGTGTGTTAGCACTTCCTCTGATGTAATGAGCTGCTTAGCACTATTAAATGCTTTTTCACAGTCTTTTGTCCAGTTCCACTTGACATTTTGTTGCAACAGTGCGTGTAGCGGGTGCAGGACTGTTGACAGGTTCGGCAGAAACTTGTGATAATAATTAAGCCTAAAAATGAGCGTAATTCGCTGACAGTTTTAGGCTCTGGTGCCTTCAAGACTGCTTCAACTTTGTCTTTGGTTTTGTGGAGTCCATACTTGTCAATGCGATGTCCACAATACTCAATGGCATCTTTAAAGAACTCACACTTTTTCCTGTTCGCTCTCAATCCATATTTTTCTAACCTTGCCAGGACAGCTGCTAGGTTAGCTAAATGTGTTTCTTCATCAACACCTGTGACAATAATGTCATCCAGAAAACATTGTGTTTCTGGAATGCCCTGTAGAACCTGATCCATAGCCCGTTGCCACACTGCAGGAGCACTGGCGATACCAAATACCAGTCGGTTGTATTGGAATAGGCCTTTGTGAGTATTTATCACTAGATATTTCTTAGCTGCCTCTTCCACTTCCATCTGTAGGTAAGCTTGGGCGAGGTCAATTTTTGAAAAGTGTTTGCCACCAGCCACTGCAGTGAATATGCCTTCTATCCGCGGAAGTGGGTACTGATCTACGCGGAGTACTGGGTTCACTGAAACCTTAAAATCACCACAGATTCTCACGCTGTCGCCTGTTTTCTTGCTCACTGACACTATTGGTGTAGCCCAGTCTGACCATTCCACCTTGGTGAGTATTCCTTGCTCTTCCAAGCGTTGCAGCTCTGCTTCGACTTTGGGTCGTATAGCATATGGTACAGGACGAGCCTTGTGAAATCTGGGTTTTGCATCATCAGCCAGTATGATCTGTGCTTTAATATTTTTCAGAGTGCCAATTCCTTCTTTGAACACAGGAGCATGCTCCTCAATTGTTTGTTTCAGTCTTTCCTCCACAGAACTTGCACTCAGGTCAGGTGCCAGTCTCATGGATTTTATTTCTTTCCAGTTGAGTTGGAAGTGTTTCAACCAGTCACGTCCAAATAATGGGACACCTCCATTTTTCAGAACATAAAGTTCAAGGTTGCATTTGTTTTTCTCATATTCCACTTTCACTTTTATTTTTCCCAAGGGACTTATTCTTTCACCTGTGTATGTTTTTAGTTTCACTGAGGTGTGCTTTAATTTCAGATTTGGGAACTTCTCTCTGTAATCATCATATGAGATCAGTGAAAGGGCTGACCCAGTATCCAGTTCCATCTGTAATATAACCCCTTGTACTTTAGGAGTGAGCCATATAGCATCTTTATATTTCTCCTTGTCTTGCATTGTATGCAGCTCCAAGCATGCCAAATGCTCCTGAGAAGAAGCTGAGTCTGTCTCATTTAATTCATGCAGTTTCCTGTCTTTGTTCCACGTTTTGTTTTTCTTAAATTGTTTTGATCTGCACATTTTCTGTATATGTCCCTTTTTGTTGCACTGGAGACATTCTTTATCCTTAAACCACCAATTAGCGGCATTATGTGACTTTTTGCCGCATCTGTAACAGGTCTGTAATTTATCATTAGGCTGCGCACGCATTTTATTGACAGAACACTGCTCCGTGAATTTTCCTTGAAGCTCTCCTGCATCTTTTGCTGCAGTTTCCATGGATATAACAATTTCTAATGCACGTTGCAATGTCAGATTATCCTCTGTGAGGAGTCGTGTCTGTGTGCTTTCATTGTGCAGCCCGCAGACGAAACGGTCTCTCAGGGAATCTGACAGCCCCTCCCCGAACTGACAGTGCTCCGACAGCCGCCGAAGCTCCGCGATGTACTCCGAAGTGGACTCTGTTTTTAACTGATTCCGTTTATGAAATCTGAATCGTTCGGCGATGACAAGGGGCTTTGGTTGGAAATGTTTTTGGAGAACCTCTGTGATCTCCTTAAAACTTTTGCTTGCCGGTTTGTCCGGTGTAATGAGGCTGCGCAGCAAGTTATACATTTTCGCCCCCATTACGCTCAGTAACACGGCGACTTTCCTCTCATCCTCTACTTTGTTAGCCAGACAGTACTGTTCAACTCGCTCCACGTATGTTGTCCAGTCCTCTGTGCCGTTTTCAAAAATGTTCATTTGTCCTACGCCTCGCAACATTTTTGGTGGGGTGCTCGTTACTCACTTTCTTTCTGTAGATCGTTAGTTAGTGAGCCACATTAATGTCCAGACGGAGGATTTTTTTTTCTTCTTTTCTTATCTTTCTGTTGCTTCCAAGGCTTTCCCCCTCTCTGTCGTTACATGCACATCGGGGATCAGTTTAAACCTCGTCGCCAGTTTGTTATGTTTCTTTCCATAACTTAACTATATAGAATGAGCAGAACCCCAGTGGAACGTGACTTAGTTTTTATTCAACATATTTTCCAGAACACAGTGAGATCAATGCGCTGATATCATATTCGGTGTTCTTCCACATAGAACACAAAATAGTACCATTCAATAATCTATTATTTTATCACATACATAACACATTGGCTTGGTAATATTACTACGTTCAAAAAGGTCACGGGTCTTATCTCTAGGTAAGTAATTGATTATTATGGTCATTAAGGCCATTTGCAGAATAACGGTGTCAGTTATCGTATTTTAAAACATGACAATGACAGTAAACAAAAACATACATCCAGCATATCTATTCCAAGTGGAAAGTCCTAAAAGAATTGTCTCATTTATCAGGAGCATGCTGAATTTTTTTATCCTATACCGACAGTACCTGGAGGTTTTGAGAGACTTTTTAAGCAAAGATGTCATCCGTTACATAAATCTGTATGCCTTTTAAAGGAATTTTTGGATGTGCCAATAATGGTGGCCTTGATGAACTGGTAAAAACTGTTATTTCTGAACACAGAATTGTTCTAATTAGATACAATTTGAATAAAAGTTTGGATTATATATTTTTTGCCTTTTTGTGTGCTTGTGATAAAATGGTGCCCTGTACGGTAAGCCCTTTTACCAAAAAGAAAAAAATCTCAGCAGGCTGCTAGCTTCACACATACTACAAGAATTTCTCTCCAAACTGAGATCACTCTTACTAAGGTTTTATCAAAATGAAATATTAAAACAAAACTATGGAGTGATTTTTCCTGCCAAAACGTTGTGTACAAAAATGCATGTTGCACACACACATAAAGCATGTTGCAAATGCATAAAGCATGTTTCACACAAACAAATCGTATCACTCACAAATTAACATGTTGCACTCAAATAAATCTTATTGTTCACAAATATAGCTTGTGTTACAAACTCTCCTCTAATGTCACAAAAAAAAATTTTTTTTTTCAAACTGTCCTTAAAGGTTGCACACACACAAACATTTGTTTTACAAACCGCACTGCCGAAAGTCACGTGATACATGGAGAATTGTCATTCTGACTAACCGACAGCAGGTGGCGCCATACAATCAAAACAACTGAAATGTGCAGGTGTTACGTCGAGCTGCGTTTCCCCATCGGAACGCGGTTCCCCCTGCATCTCCGCACAGCGCAGTCAGCAATGTTAGAGTCCGGTTTGTAAAACTAATTTTTGTGTGTGTGCAACATTTAAGGACAGTTTGAAAAAAAAGTTTTATTTGTGTGTGACATTAGAGGAGAGTTTGTAACACAAGTTTTATTTGTGAACAATAAGATTTATTTGAGTGCAACATGCTTTATTTGTGTGTGCAACATGCAAAATGTATGGAGGGAAAAATCCCTCCATACAGAACTTTCATTTCAGAAGATTTGTTCTCCACTTTGTTCCCCAGCTGTGCTTATTTTTTTCCTCTGTTGTGAATTAACTATTGTTGGAACATGCCAAAAACCTGTTGATAAAGGAAGCCCGTCTCCATGACAGAGCTGGTCCATAAAACTAAAGCACTTTTTTTGTTGAACTCATTCATGGCATCCCATAAAATCCCATATATTCCCGTAACACAACACTTCTTCTTTTGATCCTGTCAGACCACCCTGTACACACACACAGCACAATCATTGTGGTGACCATTAGCTTTTCACCCGGACATAGGTGGAGCCTCACATGCATTGTTTGCTCTTCCACAATAAACCTCCAGCACAGTCTTGGCAACTGGCAGCAGTACTTTGGAAATGAGTGGCCTTCCATTTCCCACTACAATCTGTGGTCAACCATTAAGCCAGGAGAAACTGCAGACAGATAGACGCATGAACACACAAATAAGTAACACCATGCAATAGAAAAAGATTATAGAATTTAACAGATTTGGTCAGTTCAAATATGTATCTTAGAATTAAAAACAGCACTGTTGATGCATAGACATGAGCCTGCAGACCGAATCAAGACAAACAATTCTATTCTCAACAGCATATTATGTGATAAAGTAAAGGCATATACTGCAAAAAATATAAATCTCAGTAATTCAATTTTCTTTTAAATAACTGCATTTTTTTCTTGAATTAAGAAGGTATGTGAGACGCTTTGCCAATGAATAAGGCAGTTTATGCTTTAAATAAGAAAAAATAACTTCATAATATCTAAATATCTTATTTTAAGGGTAAAACTCTAATTCCATAGGCAGATCGTCTTATCTACTCAAACTAAGGGTAAATACACTTATTTTACAACATTTTTACTCATTTTTAGATCGTTTTTGCAGTGTATGTATTTTTAAAGTACAAAAGTGTCTAAAATTGGAAATCAAATGATTGCAAAGTCATATTATTCAGGTTGAACTTTGAGTTGGTCTCTTGAATCCTTCTTGTTGTTTTAACCTGGTTAAATAAAAGTTTGATGATGATTATGTAAAGCAATATGCTCTTTGTAAAATAAAGTAGTGAAGTCAAAAGCTTCATTTAGCTGCAACCAACCTTTCTTAAAGACCAGATGAGGCTGAAGTGGCACATATAAAATAAGTTCCACATAATTGAGCTAAAGGATATATATTTAGGTTTCATGTTTGCAGAAAAAAAATCCCATGAACAATAAATTTTGTTCCATTCAATTACTTTTACAGGTAAATTCCCTAGAAATATCTTTATTCACAATGCAGGAATACTCTGCTATCATAACATCTTGAAATTTATGACAGCAATCCCCTGAGGTGCACAGAATCTTTCCTGGGTAAAGCTATGCGGTCGATCCTGTTCCTGCATGCAAGCTGGCAAAGCATACACAAACGTCAACACTGTGCTCTTGACAGATTATTATAAGTGGAAAATGTTTCTCTTCAAATTTGTCATCTCCTTCAAAGAACCAACTGGCAGGAAAGAAAACACGATTTTAGCCGCCACAAAGACTAAAAGTTATACTACACTGTAATGCCTTAAATTAGGATAGAGGAAAGGAGGCAGAAAATGCACACACCTTACAGACAGACAAGTAGTATCTTCAAGACTGGTTGTGAAATTTTTACAATTGTGAATCCTGATAAGTCCCTGTTAAGACTACTTGCTATAAAGCAGTGAGAGGTCAAGGTTGCTTTTTGAGGCTTTAGTCAAGAGGATTTAAGGACATGAGTTAAAAATTCATAGTCATATTATCATTTTTTTAAGATATATATTCCAGTCGCTTACTCTGGCAGCTAACAACATTTTTAAGAAAGATGATCACATCTTGCTGGAAAATGATTTTTTATGTTTGTGTTTGATTCTTTGTTTTTGCTCAGTTTGTTTTTAAATAAAGCTCTTTGTGTATATTTACAATAGTTATTACGGTATGATGCTGCGCATGTGCACAGAGGGTAAACAAGGAAGTATTGGGCTCATCAAGCTAATCTCCAAGTTAAGCTGTTAAAAAAAAAATGAAAAGTCCAAGATCAAGTTGTGAAAATTGCAAGAAAAAAAGCTTACTGTAGGGATAAGACTTGAATAGTGCTCGGAATGCAGCATAAGCGTTGTTCCAACAACAACAAAAAAAACTTAAAAACAATCCAGTGGACTTTGTTGTCAAGTTTGAAGACGTTGCGCTTCCCATCCAGGAAACTTTTTCAATTCAAAATGTCAGGAATAGCGTTGAAATCGAGGCTTTATACAGTAGCCTATCAAAACCTTGTTTTGTTTTGAAAACATGCAGATTGAAAGAGACGAAGGGGTCCACCCCTTTGGAATGGGGGTCGTTTGGCTTCTTTTGTTAGCCTGAGAATTGGAACTGCAACCGTTGGAACGGCCGCTACCCTACCACTTTAACATCACCAGAGATGGGAAGTAACGAAGTACAAATACTTCGTTACTGTACTCAAGTAGATTTTTCTGATATTTTTACTTTACTTTACTACTTATTTTTATGGCAACTTTTTACTTCTACTCCTTACATTTTTACACAAATATCTGTACTTTCTACTCCTTACATTTTAAAAAATTGGCTCGTTACTTTAGTTTTGAATCATTTCAATGGAGTTACTGTTATTATTTTTCACGTCATCAATACCAAATTCAGTCTAATTGGATGGGAATCTACGTTGCATTAGACACACCACTACAAGATGAATCGACAGATTCGGCGGTATTCATTCACGGCAAATCACTGCAGCTTGGTGGCGGTGGCGTTAGCATAGTAGTATGGACGACGAGATAATTGAAAATGAACACAACGGAGATCTAGTCCTATTGGCAGACATCCATTTAAAATGTAGGCAACGGCATGAAAAAAGTGGTTTCTACTTTTACTTTTATACTTTAAGTAAATTTACAAGCCTGTACTTTGTTACTTTTACTTGAGTAAAGAAGTTTAATCAGTACTTCCACTTTTACCAGAGTATTTTTTTACACAAGTATCTGTACTTTTACTCAAGTACGGAAGGTGAGTACTTTTGCCATCTCTGAACATCACAGACTAATACCAAAATAGTTCTCTATGGACAACTTTTGAATCGCCTTGGGGAGACCATAATTTTTCGGAAAAGCCCCAGAAGATCTGAAGAAAAACAGTCCACCTTAGTTCATCCGGAGCTGCGTCTGGACGACTCTCGGATTCGGTGGTACTTCCTTATAAATCTACCCCTGCAGAAAGGCACCGATGCTGGGCAGTGGGCAGTGACAGTCTGTGCTGGAGGTAATGGAGGATGATTAACAGTCCTTCTAGGGGCAAATTATAACGGCTTTTTCAAAAAGGACTTCAAAAGGACAAACTTAACACCATCAGGAAGGATGTTTGGTGTGTATAACCTTATTTTATTATGATTGAATGATATTTGGTCTTTTTGTATAGGAATATAATATGAATACGAACCTTTAAATACGTTTTCAATTTTGCGGATCATCCATCATAATTTGGGGTCATTTGAGTCTTTCATTTACTTTTATATGTTTTCTCTTATTTTAATTGTGAACTTTAAGTGCTGCTTTCAACATCTTTACTGTTTGGTGTTTATCTTAAGGTTTTAAGGTTTACTTTAAGAAATTTGGGTCTTGCCATAGGCTTTTTTTTCTTGTTAAACATTAGTCAGATGTTTTTCTTCAATGTATCTTAGTTTCTTACATGCCTGGCTTCATTGGCTAAAGGTTTCCAATTGGTTTTGCTGTTTTTCTCTTATGTTTTTGTTTCTTTGCAATCAGTCCCATCTCATTTAGCTGCTGCCTTTCTTGTTTGGCACCAATCATCCACATCAGCCTCACCTGTGTTCAGCTTTTGTTTAGATCATGTCTTACCACCTACGTAGCTATCAGTTTTTTTTTCACCCTACAGGGTGGAATACTGGTTCCATCCGTTCTTTCAAAACAGCAAACTGAGGTGGTGAGTGAGGCCACTTCCGTTTGCAGGTTTTCTTATTAAATAATTAAACCCTCCTTTCTGCCTCCATCTGCCGGTCTGCCCATGGATCCATCCAAGTCCAACACTTCCTGAAAATCATCTTTCACTTCAAGGTGTCCCTTGTATTTTTAATCGGCCCATTTGTGTCAATATTTTTTTGCAATCACATCTGCAACTCTTTCGGGGTATGGCTTACTCTGTTTAATTTAAAAACTGACATTTTTGTCAATTCTTGAAAGTATTTTAAAGTGAATCTAAATTCTAAATCTCGCCACAGACTTTAACTTTAATCTGTCTGGACTTTGACAAGTGCATTTTAACACCGGAATATGCTTTGATCATAATCGTTTCATTGTAGCTCTGGCTGCATGCTAAGGTAGTCTTCTTACTATAAAATTTAACCCCTGTCCCAGTCTGGTTTGCCTTAATGTTATTTCTATGTCTAATTTTATTTATCCTCTCAACTCTGACCAGCTTCCCTGTACCTGCTGAACAAACCCACCTTACAGAATGTTCCTTCCAATATACAATGCAACCAAAGTGGAGGTTTGTTCAGCAAGATCATTAAAGCTGTGGCCCTTTTTAGACAGAGTGATTTGCGCGTTGCAAAGATCTGCGTCTTTCTGTATTTAGCCGATACAGTACTCTAGATGGTTGGCGCGTTAATTTTTTTCTATTTTGATGTTAGTAGCAAATGTGCATTTTTCCCATGCTAATAAAGCACTATGACTAGGTCTGCTAGTTGAAAGAAAAACAGCAGCAAAGAAAGAGGCTGCAGGTGCACAAAACTCTCAGGTCCAGAAAGGAGCTTGCGGAGTTGTCGTTTATGAAAATGCTTCATTTCCACAGCAACTTCTTCCAGGTTAACCTTAGGCTAAGTGTGGATCATTGACTTTTCTCAATTTCACTTCCTTGTGTTTTTGGCTCAAAGCCAGATAATTCTCATGTCATTGCACACCGCAGTCAAACTTTGACTGGGCGTGCATGCAAGCTTACAGAGCAGTGCATTGCGCTTTGCTCGATAAAGCAATGAACTGCTCTTGTGTGGCACAAGACCTGAAAATGATGGGTTTCACAGACGAGAAGTATGGCTGTGTCAGCCTGTCTGAAAAAAAACACCATAGCCTTCATCCAACCATTGCATTTCCCACTAAGGCATAGAGTTTTATCGTTTTCTGTTGCTACATGCTCAACCAGCAGACCCAAATCCTGTAAAGTCAACAATTTGATCTGCTGGATCTCTCTGAAAGCTTTTAAACAATCTGTATGTTTTGACTGAACTGACACTGAAGAGCCTGAGATGACATAAGTTGAAAATTGGTGATATAGAAATAACTAAACAGAATTACTATGACTAGAGCACCTTTTCTTACTTGTTTGCTTCTGTCTCAAATAAGGCTTCTGACCAAATAAAAATGGTACCTCCCTCAACAATGGCTTTCTTCCTGCCACTGTGCAAATGTGGTAATGCGACAAAAAGTGAAAATTCTAACATGCATGATGGCTTTAGTGAGCCGTGCACTTGCACTCTTTCGACTTTAAAACCATTCTCTAATAACAGCGACTGCAGCTAAATCCATAATGGTAGAAAACAATACAAACATCTGCAAATGATCTAATCTCAATTAGCTCATGTAAAACCAATGTGAAAGCCTAGACAGCAATCTAGGCTGAAACTCTAAATCGAAAGCGCCTTAATGGCAGATTGGAATAAACAATCCTGTTAAAGCATTTTTTTTTATTCATAACTGTTTTTAAACCACAGAGAGCTCCCATATTTACAAAATCCTTAAAATTATTTCACATCTTGCTTCTTATATGATTATAGAAGCTATTTCTAGTATTTTCTTATAAAGGACCTTATGTTTTACTGTTATAAAACCACAAATCTTTTTCTGTCATTTTCTAAACAAATGCACTCTTTAAGAAAACTACATTAAAATATATAAAAAGTAAAATGTAATATTCCAGTTTTTTTTTCTCTAGTCTAAATATTAGATGTGTCTATTTGCTTAAACTTTGCACTGCAGGAGAAAAAAATAGATTAGCCCCTAACCCAGTGGCTCTGAAGAAGGTAATGAGAGTTTCATGTCAAAACTGTGAATGTTTGTTTCAGGTGGGGTGACTCTAACCTGTGTCCTCTTTGTTTTGTCTTAAACTAAGTCGATTTCATTGGATTATAATGGAAACCCAGAAAAATAAGTAATCTTAAATTAAAGAGAAAAAGTGACACTCTTCATTATTCAGGTTTTCTCTTCAAAAAGCTGTAAATTTTTTACCCTTCACTTATTTTTCCACCATTATGTATAAATACAGCACTATAAAAACTGTCCTCAAAATAATAAGGTAGTTTTTTTTCAAATAGCATTTAAAGTTCTACTTAAGATTAAAATCCATAGTATATATAACTTATTTAGTTAAATTATCAACATATTATTTCATAAACTTTAGTTTTCATGAGATGTAATCCATATTTAACAATATTAACCAGAATTACTCTTTAATATTACCACTACTTTAATTTACTACTACTTTAATACATCACTGTAAGAACCCTTCACTTTTAAAATCATTACTGAAATAAAACGTGGTTCTGTTATTTACTCAGATGCACCTGTATGTCTGGGATACAGGATCTGATCATCATAGGAGGCGTTTTGTAGTTTAATTCCACAATTATATACAGGAGGCTGATAATATTGGTAAAAGTAAACTCAGACTCAAACCAAAAGAAAAAAACTATTAAAATAATTATTTTATACCTAGAAACACACCTTTAACGGAAATCTGAATTACAGTTATTATATATAGACAATTAACTACTGATCTTTGACTTTGGGACTCCAACTGATTAAAAATGTGGCTTCCCTGAATTAAACAAAAGTGTGAGCGGGGGGGAAAAACACACAATTTGCTCCTTTCGGGGTCAAGAAAACACTAAATCTCTTACCTGCTCCTCGCGGTCACCTGTGGCGGAAGAGGCCATGTTGGAGAAAAAGTAGTGCGCTCTGCAGCTGCTGCTCTCAGGTGAGTTTTTTTTTCCACAGATCCTCACGCTGTAAAAGATCCACAGTGGTAACTCAAAAGAGGGTGAAGCATCTGTAGCAGATCCACCCTCTCGGACCAACCCGCGGTGTGCTACCCTCAGAGATGGATCAGTATTCCGGGGGACAGCGGAGTTTTTTGCGCCGCTGGAAACTCCAGCTAAACCGGGGGGAGTGTACTGTTACCGCAGCTGCTCGGAGCAGCGACTCCGCCGAACTTTAAGGTGAGGAGGAAACCCGCCGCTAGGGGGCAGAGTTGTTCTTTTGGGTTAAAATAAATACATTGAAAGGACGCGTCCAGAAGCTATGGAGGACCAACTCTGCCATATTAAAAAATGAATACACAAATAAATAAATGCTCGATAAATAAATAGGAATACAATTTATTGCCACCCAAAATACAATAAACTAATAAATGTAGGTAGAAATTAAAATATACAGTGAGACATAAATGTATGAATCTCTTTTAATTAGCTGTTTTATTTATTTGCTATTTTAATAATTCTTCAACTTTATTTATTACTTCTTTTTTAAGTATTTATTTATGTGTAATATTTTTGTATTATTCTTTCTTTGTATTTTTTACCATATATATTTCTTCAATGCTATTTATTTCTGCCTGTCGTTTTTACATATCTGTTTGCATTTCTGCTTCATTATGCAAATAAGGAGGGGTGTGTCCTAGAGGGTCAACTTCTGCCTATTGGTTGGTATTTTGGGGGGCAATAATTGTATGCTTATTTATTTATTGAGCATTTATTATTTGTTTCTGTATTTTTTTTAATATGGCCGAGTTGGTCCTCCATATTCCCTTTAAGCAGCTCCACAAATTGTATCTCAGCTGTTGAACTTTCCAACAGAATAACCCAAAGTTTAACACAATTTGACAACATTTAAATGTGAAAATAATCTAGCAACCTAAAATTAATGTGTACATTATGTGTACAATGAATTAACCAACACCATCCCATATTATTGTATCTACATACAGCATTTAAGTACCGGTATTGATAGTTTTGACTATTTCCTACTTTTGCTCAAGAGTGGGTGTGCATTTCTGAAGGAACCTGTTGAGATTGGAGCACAAATACTGACTAGATATGTCGAGAGGGTTATTATAGTGTAATTACTTGTTTCCATATCCAAAGGAATAAAGTTTGCTTTGATAAAGACTGGTTTGAATTTTAATCCCTTTACAACAAGGACTAAATATTTATATAGGAGCATTTTCATGTTACCATTGCCATTCACACCTTTTCATTTTATTTTATTTCTTTTGGGGGGAGCAACCACATGATGTTGGCCTAGATGCATATTCAATGCACACACACCCACAGACACAAAACAATAGAGTAGAATGTAGAACTATTACAGTTTTTAAATAAATAAATAAAACACACCTTAAATTTTAGGCTCTTTCTCATGCATAGTGGCAAACAAAAACATTGAATTTAAAGCTAAATTAAATTTGTATAATCCATTTTATCCTTTATATGAATGGTAAATTTATTTCTAAATGAAAGCTATATCATATCTTAATATTATATCTAATAAGTCTATTTTAAATCTAAATATAGCCTGAATCTTACTCTTAAATATGAGATTTAAATATTTGCGAGATATGTTAGCTAACAGCATATAACAGCTAATGAAGTGATTATATGCTGTCCCCATTACAATCTTTCACAGTTAGTCTTATGATTAGTTTTGATTTTGTGACAAACTTCCAAAAGCACAAGTTTGATTTATTTTGGCCATAATGTTTCCCCCTATATGGGTTTGTGAGTTTTTAGCCAGCTCTGGCTGTTTTCTTTAGAGGAAAACGCAGCTATATTCCAACCCCTCATTCTAGTCCGGACATAAAAAGTATACATTGATGGACGTATATTCTAAACACCTTTACAGCAATATTTATTTGTGCGTTATTTGTTTAATTTAGAAATCGTGTCAGTATTTACATGGAAATATATTCAAGTCTTTTGACATCTATAAAAAAAAAAGTAAAAGTATTCAAACTGCAGTTAAAACTTGTTTTGACAGTGTCAAAGTGTCATGTTTTTGGGGGGTTTCTTTAATTATTTCTCTTTGATTTACATCATTCATGAAAGGCAGCTAACATTAGTCCCCCAAGCTAACATCTCTCCTATCACTATTCCATCAAAAGCAGACAGTCCAACAATCAGGGGCTCAATTTGAATACCTGAAACTTTCTCCCTTTACCTTTCACAGGGTCCACAGTAGAACTCAATCCAAGGAGAGAGATTAGCTACAGACTGTGGTACTGAATCCAGGCAGCCTTCAGAAACATGAATGATCAAACTGGGACTATAGCCTTCCAAAAAAAAAAAAAAGAAAGTTGTCCAAATGTAACAAATGGCTGAGGTTGTTCCTTAAAAAACCCGAACACATGAAGGCGTGTACATTTGCATGCATATTGCATATTTTTGTTCAACTCCAAAAGGTGGGCATTTTTCTTCCTGGGTGCATCCTCTGAAGGTCAGATTTATCATAGCGAGGTGCCGTGGCCCATTCATTGAGTGTCCAATCAAGCAGGCTGCACCATGCCTTTCAAAAAGTCTGCACACCACTGCTGCCAGTACTATTCTGATAGTACTTATGGTGCCCACTGATGCACTTGCACCGGGAAGTTCAAATTTAAGTCTACTTAATAATTTCAGGAATTCAGATCAAGCCACAGACTTACCTGCTGTCTGTCAGAAAGTGTTTTGCTTAGGTTTTTCACCTTTTGTGTAAGAAATGAGGAAACAGCGGTAAATGAACCATGGAAAAAGTGTTAAAAACTACATCTACATGAATATACATGCACAGGTCTAATTCTTGTGCATACCCTCACAAAAAAAATAAATAAAATCCTTCCCAAAAGAAAAACATGAATTTGAATATCATTTTAGAAGGATTTTACATAAAATTGCAGAATCAACCACCATCTTAAGAAAAGTGAACTGCATGCCTGATAAAATAACCTGCATCTTTTCAATATTTTCCCATTGCATCAGTTACGCCATTTCCTAAGTCACCATTTCTTTGGGGCATTTGAAACAAAGTCTTAATCTAGGTCAGATCCAAAACATTTTCTACGCTGAAAAGCTGAACCCTGCACACTATGCCAGACATTCTTAACAATAACTGTTATTTGTACTGTATTTAACCCAATTTTTTTTATATATATAATGCAAAGTAAACTCACTGAATTAAATAAGTGAAATGTAGTCAAATTTGGTGTCAAATCCATAAATTGAGGGGCTGAAGCTTTAAAATGCCTTAACTTTTAACAAGTCTGGCATCTTGTTGTGACCCGTTACCTGGTTTGTGCAGAATAAAAAAAAAATAAAAATTTTGCATTATTCTGTGTTGCTTTAATAGGGGGGAAAAATATCAGTCCAATGGATAGATTTAAAAAGGATGTCCTTTAAAATGTTGCAGGGTTTATTATTGATTTGAGGTGTACGGAAGAGGATTACGGCCACTGGGGGAAAAAAAAAAAAAAAAAAAAAAGTCAACTGATTTTGAAATTTTATTTCAGTTTAGCATACCAAACTGAAATAAAATTTTAAAATCAGTTAACTTTTTTTTTTTTTTTCCCCAGTGGCCCTAATCCTTTTCCGTAGGTGGTGTGTTAAAAAAACCACATGCATATGTGCAAAGTGAATTATTTTACCTGCCTTACAGAAAGCCAAGAGATCCACATTAAAACCAGCCCAGTAAGCTTTTATTTATACTAAAACTAATGTAGTTAAATCATTCTAATGCTTTCATCTGTGTCCCGTTGTGCAGGGGATGAGAAGATGAGGATGGTGAAAACTGACGAGGGGGGAGATTTTTAGTGCAAAATAAACAAGTCAGTCATTTCCTCCTTGTCACAGAGACCTTAAAGGAATAGTACACCCAAAACATGATTAGCCTTCATTTTCTACTCACCCCCATGCTGAACAACACTCTGGAGTACTTTTTTGATATCTCAAATGCATCTGGAGATCTGGGAGGCTTCTTGCTGTCTGCTGACATTCAAATAATGGAGGTCTATGGTGCCCGAGACAGAAAGGTCCATAAAAGTCCACAAAAAACGTGTCAATATTCCTCCATACTGCTCGTCCAATGTATTCCAAGTGTCCTGAGTGGGTGGCGTCCAGAATTTACTCGAAACGAAGTCATTTAGAATGTTTTTAGAGCATAAACAGTAGTGTATAGGATTTCCTGAAAGCGAGTTCACGACGCTACGGAAACCGCGGCAGACCAAACCAGAGGAAAGTGCGCATTCAGCTCGGCAAAGAACTCATGCTCTTCCTCAACACTGAAGTCCTCAGACATTTTTTCTTTCGTTGTTTCTTTCTTTGCACAGGTAAACAGCACATTTCTTCTTCTACGCTTGCATTATCGGCAGAGCAGACGCTGAATGCGCACTTTCATCTGATTTGGTCTGCCGGCTTCCGTAGCGTCGTGAACATGCAGGCGCGCGCTTTCAGGAAATCCTATACACTACTGTTTATGCTCTAAAAACATTCTAAATGACTTCGTTTCGAGTAAATTCTGGATGCTACCCACTCAGGACATTAGAGGAATATTGACACCTTTCTGCCTCGGGCGCTGGGCACCTCCATTATTTGAATGTCAGCAGACAGCAAGAAGCCTCCCAGATCTCCAGATGCATTTGAGATATCAAAAAAGTACTCCAGAGTGTTGTTCAGCATGGGGGTGAGTAGAAAATGAAGGCTAATCATGTTTTGGGTGTACTATTCCTTTAAGCTTCAACAAAGTTAATCTGTACAGAATTTGAACATATGGTGGCAGTGTTGGCTTAAAAATGTTTCTTGACTTCCTTAAAACTTGGCAGTTTAATATGTCTTTTCAACCTTTTACAAGTTGAGTTGGAGTAAAAAGACGGGATAATTAAAAGTAAAAAGATTTAAGCCTAAACTCTAAACTATTTCAGAACCCCAGATTTGAGTTTGAGTGAAGATTATAAATCAAAACGATTGACCTAAACCAGCATTTAGAAAACGGCACCAGGGTTTAAATCCTATAAATGACTAAGCTTTTTATGCCTTTTAGTTTAGCCATATTTAATATTTTGTGGCTCTGTAGGCTAAATATTCTTAGTTTAAAGAGTAGGACATTTGTAATTATTTTATAACAAGGATAAAGTCAAATTCTTATGCAATTCAAATCTGAATGGACCAAATAATGTAAACGCCACCTGTTCTGTTGTCATCCATTTTGTAAAGCGTCTTAAGCGGAGATTTGTTTTAAATCGGTGGTAAACAGAGAAGCTGAACCAGCGGTAAAAAAAAAACCTCAAGACCAACATTTTTATCTGCTTGTTAATTTATTGTATGTTGGCATAAAGTTTGTCGATTTTTGGCTGGAAGAGAGCTTTCAGCTCAAGCCTCTTTGCTTTCAGGGTGGGAGTCAACAGGCCATTCTCGATGGTGAAGAGCTCCGGGTGAAGATGTACATCTTTCACCTGCATCAGAGACAATACAAGATGATTTAAACCTCAAACACATGGATCACAAGAAGAGCGTCAGAGTTGGAGCATGAATTTTAACCTGTACATTCAATGGAAATGACCAAATCATTCACAACAGAGACATTACATAATTGAATCCCCATCTGCTATGACAGAAAAATGTTCAGTCTTTACCTGCTCAAAAGACTTTAGACCAGCTTCTCTTCCCAGTTTGGTCATATCTGCAATTATGGCCTTTTTAATATCCTGAAAAGAATAAGTTATTCTTAGTCATTCAGTTGAACATGTCTCCGTCTACAGACCTCTGTTCAAATTTTATTTGCAGACATTTAGTTTATGAGTTTTACAGCAAGCTTGCAGAATTCACCAACTGGCAGCATTTAGTACTAATGATCATGTTCCCTGAAAATTCTTGACTTCAGTCATAAGTCTAAAACTCCAGAGGGGAGACGTCCTACACGTTTCACACATAAACCTACTGTGTTCTTGCAGAGTTCTTCAATGGAGCCCTGGATGCCGAGAGATTTTGCAATACCTGGCAGGGTGTCAGCGTCAGGGACCACAATAGCAATCAGGCAGGACTGCACAGGAAATAGAACAGTTATTTAGATTTTTTTTAAATTAAATGAACTTTGAAAGGCACATGAGGGGGAATAAAAATGTTACCTGCAAACTGTCACCATGAACAAACACCTGAGCCACAAGTCCACTGCGGACATAAACATTCTCGATCTTCTCTGGGGCAATGTACTCCCCCTGAGCCAGCTTGAAGATGTTCTTCTTTCGGTCAATAATCTTCAAGACACCGCTCTAGTGTAAAAGAGAAAAAAATAAAAAATAAATCCCATGACATAAGAAATATTAACTGGTTTGTTATAACTGAAATAATTTATCGTGCCACTTCTAAAGTGATACAATCTGGTTTATTGGAGTTTGGAAGATACCTAAAAAAAAAAAAAAAAAAACTATTGTACATAACCTTTGAATAAAAGATCTTGCATTGTTTTAAATGTATACAAGTAATGGCATGTGATTCTATTATTGGAACGGTTGACCTAGTAGTATCAAATAGCATTTATAGAACCAAATTAAACACAGATGATATAGAGATGACCAATTACTAACTGTACCCGAAGAAAAAGTATTGAGGTTGATGCTTGTAGGACATAGTACATTTGTAATCTGGGTTGGAATCTTCAATTATGCGGAGATATAACCAGATAGGAAGTGAAATAAGAGCTTTAGCAACAACTAAGTTCTTTTTAAGTACTATGATTTACATAGTATTTAGTATTTGCATCCTAAGCAGACAAAGTGATGATCAGCAAACAAACACCATGCATCTTTCTCATTCCAGTCATCCTTTACTCGCTGTTCTATCTCATAAAATCTCAAAGATGATCAAGTGATGGGTTTTAACTCAACAGAAAAGTGGAAAACCTCAAGGGGTATGAATATCTTTGCAAGGCACCGTTTAGATGGTAAAACAAATCTATTGCATTTTACCGGAAGCCATTTGCCGATATCACCAGTATGGAGCCAACCATCCTTATCCAAGGCCTCTGCAGTCTTTTCCGGGTCCTTCAAGTAGCCCTTGAATACATTTGTGCCCTTAATGCACACCTGTGGGGAGAAAAGAAAAAATAGAAAATAAGACAAATTTAAAGAGTCGTTTTCAGAGCAGAAAATACATATGACACATTCCAAGTAGAGGCCTTGGAATTGCACAGCTAAGCAATAATTTATGTACATATATGTTTTATACAGTAGGAAATTCTCAGGGCATACACTCTGCACCCAACGTAGCCTGCTTCACAACGTCTGCATCAATAGAATGCAAGTTATGGGCCCTTAAGTGATAATAGTGGACTCACTTAGCCATGCAAGAACCAGAAGAGATCAGCCTGGCTTTCTTTTAAGTACATGTGAACTGAAAGTTATAAATCAGGATTCAAGTTGCTGGCTCATTATTCAAGTGGAAAGCAAGAACTGTGATTCTTTACTGTTCTGCAAAGCCATGCTAACCGGTTTGAGAATTTCTGTTCAGTCTACCTCTCCTTCCCCATTTGAAGCAAAGTAGTTCATTTCCTCCACATCAACCAACTTCACCAAATTACAAGGCAGGGGCACACCAACATGACCTGAAATAAAAAGGGAATTTTCTATTTTTTGCAACCTGCTCAGCCTTTTCAATCTCATCTCAAATATGACCCTTTTGTCAACATTACAAATAAATCTCAAACTTGGTAAAGCATATAGAAACAGGTGGTCTTGTGTTATAGTTTGCACCAGCTGCATACCAGAGGTTGCATCTCCGGGTAAGGTGAAAGTGCAGGCTGCTGCACACTCCGTCTGACCGTATCCTTCAAAGATCTGAGAGAATCACAAAGAAGAAGAAACATCTGGAATCAATTTTAAGCAATTGTTCCTTTCCAAAAACCAACATCACTATCACTTTATAAGAAGCTCCTTTAAAATTTCTAAACAGGTTAAAACCCTCCTGAGTTAGCCTTTCCTGTAACATTGTTTATTGAAACATCTTTCATAAATGAATATGTATAAATAATCTGTTCAAATGTAGGATAACTTGCATGTGTCGACAGACTACTGTATAAAAAGGCTGTATTGCAAGACCAAACCTTTCATACAGCTGGTTCCAAGCTGTGGAGACTGGGGGAGAAAAAGCAACTAAATGGCCATTAATAAAGCCACAACTTGTGGAAATAAATTTGAAAGTTATTAATAACAACAACTGCAAAGATCTTTTTTTTTTTTTTACCAATAGCTGTTGTGGCAAAAAACAAAATATTCCTACAATGTAATTTGGGAGAAAAAAATAAAAAAAAAGCAAAGAAAAGTGTGGTTGTTTAAGGGATCCACAAGTAAGTAGAATAGTAAGATGAATATTCTTAAAGAGAGACAAAGCATTCATAACTAGTCATCGAGTACACCAAGAGGATTAAGGGTTTATCACCTGGCAGCCCAGAGCGGCCCTGAGGAAGCTAAGAACAGATGGTGATATGGGTGCAGCTCCGGTCACCATGATCCGGACACGGCCCCCCAGAGACTCCTGAATAAGGTAGGACATGTTTACAGTCACTGTGTAAAACAGTTCATTTATAAAAGCAAATTTCACTTTTATTAAGCAAGGTTCTTTGCATAAAAAAAAAGAGAACTAAAATGGCAAAACCTTAAAACAAAAAGAATACAAGTCAATGAAAAATCTGTCTAGTGAACATTAGCATGTTTTGAAGCACAGGATCTTATGTGACCATTGAAGCACAAGAGTGACCAATACACAGTCCCTAAGAGGGAGTTTTATTAAAGCCTTAGTTTGTTTTTTAAAGTGAAGTAAATAGTAATTATAACAAAGTCCAAAAATAATTTTGTTTTTCTAAAGTCTTATAAACTGAAGTTAGTAGCAGTTAAACCTTTGTTGCTTAAAACCAACGATGTGATTTGAGAAAATCCTGGTACTGCCACCATAACAAACATCTGTACATTGTCTTTGTAGTTATGATAATGACGTTTCCTTTAAATTAAGCCTAATGTCCTGACAGCAAAAGCTAAAGCAGCACCAAGTATGTTGAGTCCCACTATAGTCCCCCTAAAAAACTTTTTGAAAATGGCACCATAGTAAACACAGACTGCCCTCCGCATGCCACACACCTCTGACCTAAAAGCGCAGTCACTCCAAAAGCAGCTGGGATACCATATTACAACCAAACACCCCAAAGCATTTTACATTTACGTAATGCAAACTAGTATACAGCAGCCTTTTGGTTTTCCTGTCAAATTTACACTTTTATACAAGTCGGTGCATGTCTGTCTCTGGAGTTTTTTTTTTTTTTAAAGGCCTCCCCAGAGAGCAAACGAATTGCCCAAATTCACTTTTTCCACCTCTGTCCAGATCCAATTCTATTCTGTTCTACGAAAAATAAAACTATAATAAGCATTTCCTGTGATGCAATGAATGAACGCCTTCTGTCTGCAACACAGAGGGACGAGGTCACTTTATCATGAATAATGCAGCCAAACACCCTTTTCTAAAGACCAACCGAGTCAGAGAAGAAGACAGAAAGGAAAACTTAGACAGATCTACTACATTTCAAAAATTAAGCACAGGTGCCGTCTGAATGCATGAACAGATCTTAAATGCATCAAATGAAGTTACAGTTAATTGCAAATGATCAACTACCTCAGCAGTTGTTTGGGGGAAGACGGTGGCGTTGGATTTAGACGTTTGCCCGGCAACCGGAGGGTTGTCAGTTCAAGCCCCAGCTAAGACTTTCAGTGTTGTGTCATTGGGCTAGACACTTCAAATGCATTGCCTACTAAGGGTGGTCTGATTGGCTGGTGGCACCGGTGTATCGCAGCCTTGCTTCTGTCAGTGCGCCCCAGGTACATGCCATTTACCATTTTACTGATTACAAACAGTTAATGTAGCATACAGAGCATGTGAACCTGGAGCCACATATGGCGAGGAGCTTATAACTGAGCCACTGCTCTTATGCATTAAAGAAGTTAGTCAAGGTGGTTTGAACATATGATCCAAAAGATTCCTGGATGTTTTCCTGTGATGGCAAATTCTAACCCCAAGAAGACCTGCAGGCTGACCCATAATGTGGCAGAGAGGCTATATTATCCCTTCATGCCCTGGAACATGTTGGGTCCCTCCGAAATAACATTGCCATACACAGGTATGTCTTTGCTGCACTCCTGAACTTTTACACACCCCCAATCAAATCTTAGATATGCAGGGAATAATAGTCCTTAATTTGAAATGAAAGATTGCAATCAAAGTTTGCACATTTATAGCAGGTGTGCAAAGCAAATTAAGTGATAATACTATTGGGAAGTAAAATGTAAAATCTGTTCAGAAAATGTTTCAATAAAATTAGCCTGCGATTGGAGAGTTAAAAATTAGTAATTCAATCTTTGGGTTTAGATTGTATACATTTCAAGAGACCATACCTGGACTTTGTTGAAAATGAGCTTATCCCATATACTGTTTTTCCTGATGATGCCGTCCTTCACCTCAGCATATTTCATCTCAGCAGCAAAGTTAAGCAGCCATTTTTTAAAGGGAGTTGTGGCTCCACTTTGAACCTGGCAGCAGAGATGGAGAGCTGTAGTAACAAAACTTCCATTCATTTAAAAAGGAAAAATATAAGCACAGCTGTTTTAGCAGTCTACCAACTTTGTCATAGATTCGATTAAGGAGTCGAGGCACCACTGGGAAAACTGTGGGCTGTAGAGTTTTCATGTCATCTGGCAGCAGCCGAATGTCCCCCTGGAAGAACCCCACCTTGGCCCCAGCACCATAAACCACTGTCTGAAACATTCAGGAAAACTCATCCAACACTCTCACACACATCCTGAACAGGAATTTGATCTCAACAGAATCCCTCTACTTACCTGTACAATCCTCTCAAACATGTGTGCTAAAGGCAGAAAAGAAATGCTGATATCCTCAGGAGATGGAACTAAGGATGTCTGAAAGGGCCAAATGACACAAATCAAACTGAATGGAAAAAAAGGAATAAGAATGAATGCCTTAATGTGGATACAGGTGTATTTGCTTGTACCTCGAAGGTTCTGAGGACAGCTGCAGCATCAGCAACAACATTTTCATGCGTCAACATCGCACCCTTTGGGTTTCCTTTAGGAAAAATTAAAAAAGGCCAGAAAGTCATGATTAACTAAATCAGCTCTACATTTCTTCTGAGAAGCAAAAATCATGCCTTTAGCATTAGCTTAACTTTTAACCTTCTAAAAGTTGTAAAAAAAAATTCTTAGACTCCCTTCAAAAGTTTATTGGACTTTTAGAGCTTTTCACAATAAACAGACAGTTGTGTTTCAAAGGGACGTCTGGGTTATTAGACATAAAAGTCTGAAATTTCTGCAAACTATAGAGTAGATAATCACCTGTCGTCCCACTGGTGAAGCAAACGATACAGAGGTCCTCTGGCTTTGGGGGCTATTTGGAAATGAAATCAGTACCTCAGAGTTTGCAGTTTAACACATTAGAAATATTTCGGGACGGGAAAAAACATGACTTACAAGTGGCTTTTGAAGATTACCTTTTCCCAGTCCCTGAAGTTTAAGAAAAAAAAAAGGTTATGTCAAGTGATTTCTAATAAGGTACGTTGGGTTTTAGTAGTTCATTACCTCCAATTCCTCCATAGACAAAATGTCCACCCCACACTTCTTTCCTCGCTCAATCAGCTCAGTGCTGAAAGAGTCCATGAGCACAACCATTTTGAGAACTGAGGTTTGGCCTTTTTCATGGTTCAGCAGCAGGGCTTCTGCTTTCTTCTGGTTGTCACAGAGCACTGTAGAGATCTCAGCTTAGGGAAGAAAATAAAATGTGCATATTTGTGTTAAGGCTGCCCTTAAACCATGCTTTTCTTCTGCAAATTTACACAAGTATAAGTTTAGACAAAGTCAAACCAATATACTGATGAAGAGAAGATAAGATTTAAATCCCTCAGACACCTTTGGGAGCATATTTGCTGAACTTCTTATGGTCTCTGCAATTAGCATCATGAGAGAGTAAAGCTCCAATTACCTTGGTTGATAATAAAGACCAGAGCCTCAGGACCCAGAGTGTCGTACAGGGGGACTGCTACCATGGAGTAGGTGTAACATGCCAGCTCACCAATAATCCACTGAAAGTTTGTGAGACAACAGAAGTTAGAGAAAATAATAACCGGAAAAAAGCAAACAAGATATTTTATGTTAAATGAAATACTACCTCAGGTCTGTTCTGAGCAAAGATGCCAATGAATGTCTCAGAGTTGGGCTTTAAACCTTTGTGAAGAAGTCCTGACCCCAGATGCTGTGCCCTGTCAGAAACCTTCAGGTGAAAAAGATAAGAGCATTTATGCACAACTTCTTTAATGGCGATTACAATTATAATTTAAGCACATATAAAAATAATCTCAGTTGTTGCTACAAGGTCATATTCAAAAGTCCAGGTTTGAAAAAGATTTAACTTTCTCCAAGAAGAACATATATTGAATACACTTTACATCAGGGGTAACCAATTAAAAATTAGCAGGGTCCAAATAAAGAAAAATCAACCAGCAAAGGTCCGGAGACAGTTTTAATTATAATCTGTTACTTTAAACTGAATGTAACACTGAAATAAAATTTGTATTTTATGTCTCCATGTTATACATAAAATGTGTGTAAAGTGTTTTTTGAATGTAGTAGAGAACAATCGTTCAGTTTGGTATAAAAACAATTTCCTGATTCACATACTTTATAAAACACCTGAACTGACATTTATTTTTTTCTTCCCCCTTTCTTTTTTCTGGCTTAATGAGAGCAGTGGGATTTAGGCTGCACTACAAGGCTTTTAAACCAGAGTTTAAATGGTGACAAAGCCATTCTCAAGCACATACCAAGGTGCATCGGACAAGATGCGGTAATTTATAAATGTTTTAAATCAGGTTGGGTCCAGATTAGCCAGCAGGTGGGTCCGGATCCGGACTGCGGTCCGCTAATCCGTGACCTCTGCTTTACATCATTTAGAAATGTATAATTCTTTTTAGAATGCACTGATTAAAGTGGACTACTCATTTCCTCAAAATCTGTAGACTAATTATGAGATCAGATATTTGTCTTCTCTGTAATTGTCAAGAAAGTTAATCACGGTCCTTTTAAACCATTTGACTGTACCTGTTTGTACTTCAGCCACTGGTAAGGCCTTCCTGGCTTTCTGTAGCCCAAACATGCTCCATTACCTGTAAAATAAGATGGACTTTATGTCATCTCATGTACCAGTGCTTTCAGAAGACTTCACACTCTGCTTAACTAGGCACCATATTTTGGTTTTGCCAGATCATTTGACCACAAGTGGATTCTTGTCTGATCTAATTAGTTCCTTATGAAAATCAATAACAATGCAGCTTTTCTAGCTGCTGCTTTTCTGGCGTACTTTCATTTCAAGTTTGATCAGATTAACAGAATCTTAACACATTTATAATTTTTAGATGATGGTACAAAGTGTAGCCTAATTTCTTGTCCATTGTTAAACAAACTGATTACCTGAGACCCTCAGGCCCCTATGAAAAACCTCATAAAGGGTCTTTGCATCATTGTAGTGATATGACATCAGGTTGTTGTTGTCTTCCAACAAGGCACTTTTTCTTGCTCCATCCTGAAAAGAGAAATCATCCAAGTTTTAGATTTTAAGTGACTTCTAAGAAAATATCTCATTAGAATGACCACACTATTAAACCATAAGACTACAGTAACTTTCTGCACATATCACCTTAACTCCAAGCGTCTGGTTGTTGAGGTCAGCTGGACTGCGGAGCGGATTGGGTCGTGCATTAAGATAATAAAGGGTGGCAACACCGACAGCAATCAATGAGAAAACCACTGGGGTTGGGAGAGGCGAGAAGAGCAACTGGAAGATGAAGTCCATGGTGCAGGATGAGCTGGGGTGGTAGATCTATGAGAGGAACCAATATATCAAACTTCTAATATGAAAACAAAGCTTCTAGATAAAAAGTCAGGTTATAGTGATGAAACACCCTTTCAATACAAATTCCCAAAACATAGGTAAAATTAAGAAGACAAGCTGATTACATTTGTACAAGTATTCCAAATCTAGACTTTTCCGGTTTTCCTTAGGGAAAAAACAACAAAAAAAGCAAATATTCGACAGCCCTCTTTTAGGCGACCCTCACAGATTTCCTTCAGATTAACACTCGACTGTCCAAAAACTTCATTCCCGTCTTAGTTTTGATGTTTTCTTGTGGTCATGCGACTAAAATATGAAATCTTTCACTTCTAGTTTTTTAACAGAGAACCACAGATTTGAGGCTCAAACTTTCTTGCATCTGCCACAATTTTCTAACTACCTTTACCTTGACAAGTGCCTCATTTCCATCCCAAGACAAGCAAATCCATATTCTGCCTCTACCACCAACAACATCTTTCACCGTGGGGATGATAGATTTTTTTCTTTTTCCTGTTGACGAGTGCTTTTGTCCAAGATATGCCCATAGTTCCTGTTTCCTTTTGTCAAATCAAAACAGTCTTACATGGTTTTGAAAGATTTTAATCAATGCCTGGATATTTTTTTTAAAGCAAGAAAAATTGTCTAGGCCAGACAAAGCCATTTTAAGAACAATCCCATCTTCCCTGCTCTGCCTTTATGTTCCTGGCAGGCTACCAACAGTTTTCATCTTGTCCTTTCATGGGTTTTAGAGAAATGTAAAATTTTCATCACCCTAGGTGTGTCAAAGCCTTGGTCACATTATTGGACCCTGGCTTTAGCTAAATTGTGAAAATGTCACATTCCTTACAGAACTGAACTTATCTCAGGAAAAAAAAAAAGGCTCAATAGCACTTTAAGAGGACCAATGTCACAGTTGAGGCAGAAATATTCAAACAATTCTTCTCTCCTCTCCTATTCAACCCAGTATTTTGACCGTTGTATTTACTTTATAGATCCAACAAATTCTTTAAGATGCAAATTTGTAAGGGAATTAGATTTGGAATTTTTCTTTTGTCAACTAGTGCATTCATCAGATGTTACATCTGAGAGTATACCAGTTTAGAAGATATGAATTCTAGTTAAAACTTTGCAGCAGTACAATTACCAGTCACACATTTACAAATGCCAAACTACATCCCTGGTGAAGCAATTTTACACTCCTAACCAGTTGGTTGCATTAATATATCTGAAAATTGTTCACCAATCACCTTTAAACTTCTGCTGGTTTATTTGTGGTTGGCAAAGAACCTTCTGGTAAATTACTGCCACTAACTGGTGAGGAGTGCAACAGCTTAATCAGGAGTTGACGATTAATCTTTTTAAATTTGTGACTCGATTTGTACTTGTACTGTAACTTCTAAACTTGCACGAAATATCTGATGTCACGTGCATTTGTTGAAAACAAATACAATTCTGAATCATATCTCGTGTGCTGAATTGCACTTAGAAATGTAGATGCATACACTTTATCGACGGCCATCTTACTCCATATTTAAACATCTCCAGAGTTCTGCTTTTATGGTAGCCTCAGCAGCTCCAGGTTTAAGTTTGCATTAATCAGGCAAAAGTTACTCTTATAACCTACTCTAAAAAAGATAAGATTTGTTTTCACATAGGACATTTGGTCATGGTTTGCAGGCATTTCTTATGCAAACACAGTGGAAGATGACAATGCCACTCTTTGGTTCCCACTTTTAAATTGCACCAACATACCAATTCATTCTCAACTGAATAATAATTTATAGAGTTTAAAGTCAGTTTGTAAATGAACTAAGACCAACTTTTGTTGTACGCATTTTCAAATACACATTTTTCAAACTGGACAAATATGCATCGGCTCAGAGAAAACTATTAAGTGGCAGCACACAGATCTCTTGAAACAATCGTTTTTAGAACAGGCAACAAAAATGATTTAAAGCAACCGTTTAACAACACAAAAAGCCCTTAAATGAGGCCAAATTAAAACATTATTCCTGGATGGAATACCAACCTGCTGCTAGCCCTCTCAGGTGTGCGGTGAGTGCAGACTGCAGATCCTCTGGCTCTGCTCTGGGAGAGAAATGCCTGGAGTACAAAAGCAGATAAAACAGCTGATGACTTAGGATCTTTGAACTTTGGTCACCATTACCCCCACTGATAAAAAGAATAAAAGCAACAAAAGGATCTTGGTTTGTAGTTCACAGCATGAAGGTTGTGCAATTTATTAAGTTACTTCAGAGGGTTTTTCTGCTTGCCCCTTCTTAATTGCAGTACAGAAAGATAAAACAGACTTATCAGTTAATGACAAAGGAAAAAGAGAAGAAATCAAGAAGTTGCACCTGATGAAAGATTAGTACCCTTATCTACACTTTAGCATGTCCAAAGTACAAATAATTCAAATCCTAGGCAGTGGAAAAAAAAAACCCACACACATGCACAACTATTACAAACAGTAACAACATTTATGGTTTAGAGCCTCTGCGACATGCCACCCAATTTCCTGTTACGTTCAGTTCTATCTGTAAAGACACTCATTGATGTTATAGCTTAATAAACATCTTAAAGCAAAAACAGTTAGCAGATATCGCCCCGATGAGTATCTTAAGTTTGAAGAGCACATCTGCAATAAGATTAGGGGGAAAAAGAAAATGCAGATCTATCTGGAACTCCCAGAGAACAAATATGGAACAGAAGGAAAAAAAACAAAAACAAAAAAATAGACAGTTAAAATTAGTTTTTACTTAATATATCAACAAAGAAAAAGATCTTTGAGTTAAATGCCTTTATGCCAAAGCTGAGTTTTAAGAATGCATTATGACCTTTGTGTGCTGATTTTGCAAAGCAATGCTTGGTGCGGATTCTCATTATTCTATAAAGTTGGTTTGTAAAGTGTTGATTATTACCTGGTGGGATTAGCATTACCAGAAGCAGCAGTTTGGGATCAGGCTGAGCAGAGATCCCCTGAGCAAAAGCAGCTGAGGACAGCAACACCCCAGATGTACAATCTGCCTGCCTGCTGTCATTAGCGCCTCAAACTGCACACAGGTGTGACAGCTCCTCAGTGCCGGTCAAGGCTCAACCTGCAAACTCTACTCACTGCAGATAACACACCCAGGGGATTATTTGTGATGTTTTCATTTATTCTTCTGCCACTCCTTGATGACCATAACCCTTTACACATTCATTTATTTTTCATTAAAAGTTAGAGTGGAAATTTGTCTCTGTTAAGGTAAAAAGAGACAATTATGGCCTCTCTGATTGGATTTATGGGTGCCAGCGACAGCCATAGATAAAATACTGCCACCTTTGGAGTGACCTCTGGTAGATATGAAGTCATTTAAACGTTATCTCCTTTAAATATCTTCTATTTCATCTGATGATGCCAAAAGTTTAATCCCTCGTAATAAAATAGATTTGGTATCTGTTGAATGATGATGAACAATTGTATTAATATTAAAGGGTTAAACATAAAATGGCTGTTATTCTCTTAACTACATTTAAAAAAAAAAATCCTAAAGAGTGAGAATATATGATAAACTTGATTTACATATTAAAACAAAAAATGTTTCCATAAACAAGAAAAAACACTATTGTTTGTTTTTGAAAGAGTTTCATGATCAGCCAGTTTCATAGCAGACATTTTTGGCTTGGATTATGTGGTAGCTGCATTCCAATCCACTTTATATAGCAGATAAAAAAAATGTTTCCAATGTGCTGCACATAAAAACAAACAAAAAAAACCAATACACACAGAAAAAAGCAGTAAGAGCTTTAAATGAATAAGTAATGAAAAAGACAAAGAGGGCCACACAATTATGCAGTGTTAAAAGCCAAAGAGTAAAAGTGGGTCTTGAGACAAGACTTAAAACACTCCACTGTGGAGGCTGTTCAAATATGGAGGGGCAAAGTATTCCAAAGTCTGGGTCCAACTACAGAACAGACTTTGTCCCCTCTGGTTTCAGAGATGGCAAAAGTACTCACTTTCCGTACTTGATTAAAAGTACAGATACTTGTGTTAAAAAATACTCTGGTAAAAGTAAAAGTACTGATTAAACTTCTTTACTCAAGTAAAAGTAACAAAGTACATGCTTGTAAATTTACTTAAAGTATATAAGTAAAAGTAGAAATCACTTTTTTTCATGCTGTTGCCTACATTTTAAATGGATGTCTGCCAATAGGACTAGATCTCAGTTGTGTTCATTTTTAATCATCTCGTCGTCCATACTACTATGCTAACGCCACCGCCACCAAGCTGCAATGATTTGCCGCGAATGAATACCACCGAATCTGTCGATTCATCTTGTAGTGGTGCGTCAAATGCAACGTAGATTCCCATCCAATTAGATTGAATTTGGTATTGATGACGTGAAAAATAATAACGGTAACTCCATTGAAATGCTTCAAAACTAAAGTAACGAGCCAATTTTTTAAAATGTAAGAAGTAGAAAGTACAGATATTTGTGTAAAAATGTAAGGAGTAGAAGTAAAAAGTCGCCATAAAAATAAGTAGTAAAGTAAAGTAAAAATATCAGAAAAATCTACTTGAGTACAGTAACGAAGTATTTGTACTTCGTTACTTCCCATCTCTGTCTGCTTTTAAGCCTTGTCTTAGGCACTATTAACTGAAGATGGCCCTCAGACCTCAGAGCACGTGCCGAAGAGTAAATCTGGAGGAGGTCAGCAATGTATTGAGGAGCCATCCCATTCACTGCAGTTTTCACCAGGAGTGCAGTCAGCTTTTGCAACCAATGCATGTCAGTTTTAGTTTGCAAAAATACAGCAAACATATACTTTGCAGGGTATCTCAGTAATCTTGAAACATTAAAGTCTGCTGTGAAGTAGAGAGTTTAAAATTGATAAGTATTTTGCTATGTACAACAGCAGTTTTTCCTGGAATTACAGGTTTAGGTAAAGTTCCCATGGTCAACCCCTTGATTTTTATTTAGTCATTTAAGCTTTATTTAACGAGGAAAAAATCCCATTGAGATTAAAAACCTCTTTTTTAAGGGAGTCCAGGCCAGGAGGCAGCAAAGTTACATAATAAACATAGATACATTAAATTAAATGATGGGTACATAGAAAAACATATCAACTAAAACAATTACAGATAATTGAGGCTGCTTTGAATTCTTTCACTTTCAACTTAAAAGCATTTAAGGATAAAAACTCAGTCAACTTCCAGTTTCTTTGTAAAAAAATTCCATGCAAAAGGAACTGTGTAGCTAAAGGCTTTCTTCCCTAGTTCTGTGAGGGCAAAAGGAACAATAAGCAACAGCTGATCGTTGGATCTCAGGGCATAAGAAGCCATGCTTTTCTGTGTAAGTAAGGTACAAATGTAAGATGTCAGTAATCCAAGAAGGGCCTTGTAAATAAAAGTGTACCAATGACACTGCCTTCTCATAGAGAGTGAAGGCCATCCCACCTGAGGTCACAGTGATGTGTCATGGCTCTATAGTAGCATTCTTATAAAAAAGGTCACGGTAATCTAAGACCGATAAAAATGTGGCAGAGACAAGCCGCTTTTTTACTCCGAAAGAAAAACATGTCTTATTACGAAAGAAGAAGCCCAGTTTAACTTTTAATTTCTTCACAAGTTTATCAATAAAAGGTTTGAAGTTGGTATGAAAGTTTGAAGGAAAATATAGATTTTCTCCAGATACTGCTGCTTCCACCCACAGCCCAAACCAAGCATATTAGATCAATTGCTCTTGCTTAATTTGTAAAAAAAAAATGTGTTTAAATCTCTGAACTTGTTGACTTTTGTTTTTAAAACACCATAGTGTTGGTAGCATTATGATATGGGCCTGATGTGGGTGCTTTCTAAGAAAGGACAAAGATGCTTCGTAACTTCGAAGATGAATGGAGATAGATGTAGAGCCTTGAAGAAAAATTCTCAGAAGGACTAAAACCAAACAGCCAGAGCAGAAGAAGGGTTTGGATTAGAGTATATTCATTTGTTAGAATGGCTAAGTCAAATTCAAGACTAATAGCCAATTAAAACCCTTTGTTAAAAAATCTGAAAGAACTGGAGTTATTATGCAAAATGAGTCTCCTGTGGGTACAGCTGGTAAAAATAGCCCAAAAGGTCTGTAATGGCAGTTAAAGTTGGTTTTTACAGTACCTAGTTCTGACCCCACTGGACAAAACACTTCTCAGTAATATTAGTTGGACTTTGCTGTTGGATGACAATATGTAAGAAGTTTAAGGTGTGAATACTAATGATGTGAAGTCCCAAATGTTTTTTTTTTAAGTGTCTGTGAAGTTTCTTAATCTTTGATCCAGCAATGGCATAACTAAGAATGAAATTTCAAAATTTCTGTTTACTCAAAGAGATTTTATGTAGGCTTTTCCAGAAAAACATCGTTATAATAACCTATTTTACCCTCTACAACTGAAACATTGTTTGATGAGCAGACTGACACCTTAGTAGTTCAGCGCCTGTTATCCTGAGTATACTTTTGGTCAGAAGTCCCCATGCTGTTCTGAGAATATGACATCAAGCATGCCCATGTTATAGGTATAGTGGAGGATTTTCACAAATTTTTAAAAAGACCCGCCCTCTCCACTTTAAAAAAAGAGCACATGCACAATCCTGTACCCGCTCCCAAGAGGGAACGCCTTTAAAAGCGTGCAAGAGCTTTATTTATATGTATATATATGTATATATGTGTGCATGTGTATATGTATGTATGTATATATATATATATATATATATATATATATATATATATATATATATATATATATATATATATATATATATATATATATACATATGTATTATTATTTATTTATTATCTTTTTTTTTTTCTGCCGGTGGGGGGAGCAGTTGCGGGCAGGTCAGTGTCTGGTGTCTACTGTCGCATTGGGGGGGCTTTTCTGCTTGGCGTTCTTTTTCCGGGGGGGGATTGGCATGTCTGTTCTCTCGGGGGGCGGCCCCGTTGGGTGGGGGTCCTGCTGGTGGCACGCCGCTGGTGTGTGGGGGTCTGGGCGGCTCCGGCGGGGTTGGTGTTGGGGGGCTGGTGTGGATGGGCTGGCTGGGCTGGTTGGGTCTTTGGGTGGGTTTTCCCGCTTGGAGGCATGGTGGAGTTCCTTTGGTCCCACTGATCGCGGCGGTTGTGGCTGCGGGGTGGGTGGGGGGTGGAGTGGCTCCGGCCGGCGCGCGTCGGGGGGGCCGGGGCGGCGGAGGTGCTTCAGCGGCATGTTGGGGGCAGCGGCGAGGGGGGGCGGCAGGCGAAGCTGTGCTGCTCTGGCTTGGTCCGGTGGGGGAGCGGCGTGGTTAGCTCCGCTCTGGCTCCGTGCTGCCCGCGGGCTGCTGGGGGGGGGTGGTTGCGCCGGCTGCGGTCTGTTCTTCTGGCGGTCGGGCGCCGGGCGGCTTTTCTGCTCTTGGGTCAGTTCTGTGCGCGGTCTGTTGCGTTGCGCGCTGTTGGCGTCTGTTTTGGTGGGGCAGGGCCCTGCTTTTGGCCTGGGGGGCGTTTTGGGTGGGGTTCTGCGGCGCTCGGTGGGCGCGGCCGCCTGTGTGTTTTTCGGGGGTGGTGCGGTCGCGTTGGGTGTTGCGGCCGGTCGCCGGGGCTTGGTGCCGGGGGGCGAGGCGTGTTTCGGCGCTCTGTGTGGCCGGTGTTCTTTGCCCGGCCCTACTATAGGGTGTCCGGCTGCCGGCGGAGCCCGCGGACTCGCCTCCGCGGCTCCCTGGGGCGCCGGCATGGCGGTGGCTGGGGGGCTTCTTGGGGGCTGTCTCTCCTCCTCCCTTGGTGGGGGTCCGATTTCCGGGGCTGGCCCCTCCTTGGTGCCTTCGCTCTTGGGGTCCCTTTAGGCGCCTGGGGCTTTGGGTCTCCCGGCGCTGGACTCAGTGCTCTGGGGGGGTGCCTCTTTGGTTCTCCACAACCACTATTGAGCATTTTTTCTATGGATAAACTTTACATGCACAAGTTCACCCTCACAAACAATTACAGGTGCTTGGCTCCAGGTACTCAGAGATTCACTTCCATACAGAAAGCCCACATCCGTATCTGCAGGTAACACAGAGTACATGTCAGACTTAATATTACTTTAGCGATAGTTTCAAGGTGTTGATTTATTGTATGTCTCGTACCATGTCTTTTGGTTGTGCTGTTCTTTTTTCATCTCGTTACAGGTGATGAAGCAGACTGAAAATGTTTTGTCATTGTCTCCTTTCTCTTCTTTCTTTCATCTTTTCTCTTTCTTTTTCCCTTTTCTTCTTCTGTTTTTCTGCTCTATTTACATTGCAGTGTCCATATAAACTGTAAAACTCCCTGCATAATTATAATAAAGCAATTTGTATGCATGAAACAAGGGGAGCTATATGGCAATTGCCATACTGCTACACTTGTGAAAGTAAAATCTGTTGGGCTCTTTTTGGCATCAAGACAATTATTCTTATTGCCACATTGCCAGACAGGACACTGTAAAAAAAAAAAAAAAAAAAAGCGTGCAAGAGCATGCACAAGCCCATTTTTCCTCGTGCATGCTCTGTTTAAAAGGTACTGTTTGCATTGCTTATACAAGCTTAATTTCCAAAAGAAGATTTGCAATTTTTCCTCTATTTCAGACTCACCACCGGTAAGTTAAAATGGGGATGATACGTAGGACAACCTCACGTAAACATATCACCAGAATGATTGACAATTAGGAATACACTTATTTTAATGATCCAACCAGAAAATGAACATCCTCCACTATTTCTTTAAATGTGTCCAACTTAGCAAACAATCGTAGCATCATTTTCCACTCAGACACCATTGAACTCCACAAAAGCTGAGAGTAAATTAAAACAACGGTCAGGTTTTGGTTGAGGTTTTGAACAGCCAAATGCAGAGGCAGGGAGGCAGAGGAGAGTTCTTAGAAATTTTATTGAATGTTCACAAGCAACTGAGGCAGGAATCCAAAAATCCAGCATAAAAATGTAAAACAAAACAAAACAGAAGAGAAGAGAAGAGAAGAGAACCATGGAGACATCAGGGGGCACTAGGAAGCACTAGGAGCTGAGGAAAAACGAGGAACCAGCACTGAGGACCTGCACAGGGAGAGTATTTATGGCTGACTGAACAAAGGCAGGACTAACGAGCTGATTGGGAGCAGGTGTGAACAGAAGCTTCTAGAAAGGAGCTACGGAAAAAGAGACCAACACAAGAGAGCAACAAAGAAAAAACTAAGAACTCAAAAATATCCAGAAATCACAACAAAATAGGAATTAAACCAATAAAACTAGAAACCATTGAGCAACGTAAAACTGAATACTCAAAGGAAAACTTAACAGAACCAAGACCGTGACAACAGCATTGTTAAGTGTGAGGTACGAGAACATGCAGAAGAGTGATGCAGTTCTGTGTTTGGCAACAGGTGAAAGTATCATAGGAAAACTCTGTGAGAGTAAAAGTAATACCGAAGATAACATTAGGCTATTATAATTTCCTGGAAAGTAACAAACAGGAACCGAATACATTGTTGAAGAGATCCACTGCACAGGAAAATCGGTTAACAGGAAAATGTCAAATTGTGGACACCAAAAATTGGCCAATATGGAAGAGTAGCAAAAGAAAAAAACCCATTAGAGGTTCAAATTATAGTTAAAATCATGAATCATCACAGGATAGCACAATCATCACAAATAAAGAAGGGTACACATCAAACTTGTAAAGTAGTGTGTTTTGGTAAAATAGGACCAAGAGAAGTTCTGTTTGTAATAAAAATAATTGCAGCATTATGCTGTTAAATTAATGGGAAGATAGGTAGAGTTAAATACGGGGAAATCTGGGAGGAAAACCTTTTAGACGCAGCAAAAGACTCAAGTCAGGGACAGAGGTTTACCTTCCAACTGCTCTTTAACAGTTATCCTTTTCATAATTCATTTCTCATTAAAACTCCTGCTCCTCATGAGTGGCTTTAGATTTCTTTCTTCTGTCTCGTTTTCAGAAATCAGAATTTTTAAAGAGCATGCACTGCTCCATCAGAAAAATATCATTTTATAGTTGGTTAATTTTAGTAAATCAGTTTAAGAAAAGGCAATTTAAAGTATAAAGATCCATCACACATGATTATATTTGGTGTTTATTGCTGCAAATTTACATGTTTTTTCATTTAAACTAATCACTAGCTTCAATGTCTTCTAATGAAGAGATACAGTAAAGTTCAGATCTTTTAGGAAATAACAAAATTACATAAATGCAATTGAAAAAGGCATGAATCGAGGTAGAATGAGTACATCTAAAAAAATAAAATAATAAGGAAAGTGCAGTGTTTTTGTTACAGTAATTTCAGAAAGAGGAACAATTTTGTTATAGATTCATTACACAGAGTAAAATATTTCAAGCTTTTAATTCTTGTGATTTCTTGTGACTAAACAATGTGTCTCTGCAGAGGCGTGCACAGACATTTTGGGGGGCAGGTGCTCAGGAGGGGGGGGGGGGGGGCACTTTTTAGTGCACGTGTAACACTTAATTATAAAAAAAAATAAACGCATGTTGAATGAAATTAGACTTTTATTTGTAACATTCTCTAAACGTGAGTTTTCAATGGAGAAAAGTCACATCACCAACAGAACAGACTAAAGCGTACTTCTTTCATCTGGCTCATCTCCCTGTTTTCCCTCACCCATCTGTTCTCGCTCATCCTGGTCTTTTTCTGTCTCTGTGTCTTCCCTGAACTCTTCCTCATCTCCTGTCCTGGTAGATGTTGATGGTATAGAGCTTCCCTGCTGTGACTGGCTACAATGTATTAATAATAACCATCATGACAATAATAATAATAATAATAATAATAATAATAATAATAATAATAATAATAATAATAATAATAATAATAATAATAATAATAATAATAATAATAATAATAATAATAATAATAATAATAATAATAATAATAGCTTTAACAAATATGCCACATTAGTTTAAATAATGGGCTATTAGGGCAACATGACTGGAAGTCTTGTCACGTGGATATGACTTATGGTAGCCTACAAAATAATAGCTATTTTAATACCTGCTGCACAAACCACTTAAAAATAAAATGTGAACAGCTTTTAAGATTTTTCAATATGATTAACCCTCCTTTCTTGGCATTGTGCTGCAATTACTAAATCAATATACAATTAAGACAATAAAGAGACCAAAATGTGTTAATTTATGTTGCCTAACAAAACCTATACAACAGAAAACGTTTGTCTTAAGACATAGATTTGTACAGAAGAGGATTAGGGCCACTGAAAAAAAAAAAGTTAACAGATTTTTAAATTTTATTTCAGTTTAACATGGGAAAAAATTCTGAGATTAAAGTCAGAATACTGAGCAAAAAGTCAGAATTCTCAGCGAAAAGTCAAAATTATGAGAAAAAAGTTAGAATTCTGAGATTAAAGTCAGCATTCTGACTTTTTTCCCATACTAAACTGAAATAAAATTTAAAAATCAGTTAACTTATTTTTTTTTCAGTGGCCCTAATCCTCTTCCGTAGATTTGCAATTGCAAACTCTACCAAAATTATTTGTAGCCTATGTGGTCGTCCTCACGTTATCTGTCATTGACTTGGGCTACAGTGTAAAACTTTCAGAATCAGAATCAGGTTTATTGCCATTGTTAGTGAAGGAGTTCACAAACTAGGAATTTTTTATGGTACAATCGTGCAACATGAAACATATAATATGGAATAGGTAAATAAAATTATAAAAATATCTAAAAACTGTGGGTATACGTCATGCAATAAAATAGACTAATGTATACACTTAAGATAAAAAATATGGATACAAAATATAAAAAGTAAAACAGCATCTTACAAGGAGACGACTAGTTTATCAGGTGACCAGTCGGCAAAATGCTTGTTTGGTGCTGCTGAATGAGACATTTTAATGCACAACAAAATGATTCTGCTTGATCTGTATATTACCTGGCTAATAGGGCACGGGAGAAGCAGCCTGTCAGCGACCGTTCCTGCTATCTGAAAACTGCTATGATGCTGCGCATCTGGCATGCCCTGCGGGCGACCGAGCGAGGTCACGTGACAAAGGAAGAGAGAGAGGCTGGGTCGTTTCGGGGCATTGTTTCAGTCGTTTTTAATGGCTCAGGTTTTCAAAAGATCATTTCAAAACCGACCTCAGTAAAATCTTAATAATATTAATAATAATAATAATAAAAAAAAAACGAGTTTCAAAAGGGCATTTTCTTTGATAGAGGGCAAACTTCCTAGTGCTTTAGCACCACCTAGTGTCTATGTGTGCACGCCCCTGTGTCTCTGCCCTGTTTTTTGTGTTATTCTGTTAATATGTGACCCCATAAAAACAAAAATTGGTCCAGAACTGCCACCGATTATGGTTATAGGTTTAGAAAACACTAAATTCAGCTTCTCAGAAAATTAGCATACTTTTTTTTTCAACTTATATTTTTTTATTAATATCTATCATATCAAGTCTTTTATTTTGTACGTTAATAGCAAACAAAGTTACATGACCTTTTGAAAAAAGGAAACTTATATTATTTTATTAATATCATCATATCAAGTTTTCGTTTCTAATGATGTCAAAATGTTATTATTTTTATGTTTTAAACTAAAGATAAATACAATTTTAGCCAAACAATAGATGGATACTGTCCTTCGATAGACTGGCGACCTGTCCATGGTTTACCTAGTTTCGCTATAGACTGCTGGAGATAAAAACCAGCACTCGCCATGACCCTGATGAATTAGTGGAAAAAGGATGGATGGAAGATTTTTCTCTTCTTTTTCAGTTTATATCCAGAGTTATTAAGAGCCACTCCGAATGGTCTAAAGAGCAACTTGTGGCTCCACGGATGCAGGTTGCAAACTGCTGCCCTAGAGACATAAATCTAGGCTCAGCCCTCCTAATCAATTTAATGACGTTCTAATTCACTGAGATGCAGCTGTACTTCTTCAATCCACTGATTGCCCTTTTACTTCTTAGTACATTTCCATCTCTTTTCTTTGTCCATCAAAACTGCTCCTCATCCTTTTTCCATCATTTTTTTCTAACTTGTGAGTACAAATACTCTCTCAACAGTTTATCTTGGTCTGACATATGTACCTCCTACTTTCCTCCACATATTTACATTTTCTCCTCCCTAAACAATTGTCCAGCATCACAGAGGTAGTTGAGTACTTAAAGCCTCTTCGTCCAGAATCCAATAGGATGATAGTAGGTCCATATCTCCAGCATGAACCACGCATTGTTGCACCACCTTACACTTTTTACCACTGCTGCCGCCATGATCATCCAAAACAGCAGCAGCAATGGATCTCCAAATCACAAGCTGCTGATTGGCTTCCAGGCTCCCTGGAACGTGTCCTTCCCTTACAGCGCGCTGCGGCTGGGCTCGGCCATTCAGATAGCCGTGGAGAAGGTGAACAACAATCCCTCCTTCTTGGGAAACTACAGTCTTGATTTTGTGTACAAGGACACTGACTGTAATCCTAAAGAGTCCCTGGGAGGATTCATCCATCAAGTGTGGAGAGAAAATGTGACAGCCTTGTTTGGACCAGTGTGTCCTGAGGAGGCAGAGGTAAGACTTAGATCATTTTTATCCTCTTTATCGTTTTATGTTTTCAAGCAATACATTCATGAAGGGTTTTCTTTCTTTATAATTTTTAGATAAGTGATCCAAATGTGTTATTGAGCATACTCTTGTTCATATTGATGGAATAAAAAAAATAATAAAGCTTTATTTCTTAGATATGTTTAAATATTTTATTTTATATTTTGTCACTTATCTTAATCAAACCCCAAAGAAGGAAAAAAAAAACTTTATGTGGGTCATTCTGCAGGTGTGACCTTATTTTTTTTCTTAATGCTGACTATAAAAAGAACCAAGTATATGTTTCTAAAGTCCTAACATAATTTATTGCTTAAAGGAAAGATATAGTAATACTATTTACATTTTTCCACACTAATAATTAAAACGGAGGCTCAGTGAGTAATGTTGAAATATAAGAATGCTTAATAATTCTCTAAAATGCCAAATACTTGTATTGCATTTATGCAAAAAAAAAAATATATATATGTTAACATGTAATTAATGATATTATGTATAATAGAAGACTATAGATTGGTGTTTTTATTGAGTTCAGTTCAACTCTGTCTGTCAAATATTCAGGTATATAAACTAAAATCCTTTTATGAAATACTCATACTCAATACTTATATAGAATGCGGGACAATATGAATCATGGTCTTTGAAGAAAATGTAAGATTTAATAGCATCAATCCTTAGCAAGGCTGTGACATGACGTATGACTTAACTGCTCCATTTTTTACACTTTATTAGGTCACAGGTCTCATTGCATCTGCGTGGCACATTCCCATGTTTGGCTTTGTGGGCCAGTCTTCTAAACTGGAAGACAGAGTAATGTACGATTCCTACATCAAAATCATGCCACCTCTGAATCGGGGCTCAGAGGTTCTGGCGAAGACCCTGGAGTTCTTTGGGTGGAGTCATGTGGCAATGATCGGAGGGGGGTTGAAGACAAACACCTGGGACAAAGTGGACGCTTTGTGGAACACGGTGGAGAACCTGCTCAGGGCTCATTTCAAATTAACTGCAGAACTAAAGTTTGACACCAGCAATCCTGATCTTCTTTATCAGAACGTCAAATACATCTCAACGGTCGCCAGAGGTAAAGCAGGTGTATGTGCACTCATATGTGCAGAAATGAATCTAATGCAGAACTCTATCAACAAAACTGAATGCACAACTTTGGATATACTGTGGATTTTTAGTAGAACCTGAACTCTATGTTCAAAACACAGAAAATATATGTAAGCAAATGCCTTTCCTCCTCTTTTAAAATTAGAAAAGTTGCGCCTCAACCCTTAACTTTTTGTTAATGTCATTAAGTATGTTCTTGTATAATTCCAGCTGTACATTTTACGAATCCTTTTATGGAGTATTTTCACACATTTCCCCTGCAGTAGGTTCGGCTTTATTCAAATATATGTTTTTGAACCTTTATCCCCAACACATTTAAACTTTTGTATCATGTTCATTTAGGTTAAATGTTCAACAACAATTCACATCAGTAATTCCTGGAATTTTTTTTATTTTAAATACATATATTTCTTCATTTCCTTTCATTTGTAAAGGTTTTATCTTACAAATTTTACTTTAGCTATCTCCCATTTATTATTGATATTTTAGTTTGAGAGAAACCATCAACGGTAACATTTGTTTTTCTGTAAAGTAAAACTCTTTAAAATTTCTTCCCTAGTTATTGTGGTGGTAACAAACAGAGAGGACTCCATAGCCCTGCTGCTGGAGGCTGAGCGTCAGGGTCTGATGAATGGCGACTATGTGTTCTTCCTGATGCAGCATTTTGAGGTCAGTGAAGTGGAGAGGGAAGCAAATCAAAGACGTATATTCAGCTGAACACACAATCAGAGAAGGTCTCAATGCAGAGAGAGGGAGATTTCATCGACCTTGTTAAAGAATTTCACAGGGTTTAATAGAGCTTGTTGAAGGAATCTGCAGATTTATCTTTAATACCACTTATTATAAAAGTCAAAATTTGGATCTGACAGTTGTCTAAATGTGGGTTTAGTGCTGGCAAATAATGTGTTTTTGAATATCAGCATATTCTCTAAAACAATGACATAGTGTAGATAAATTAAAGTGAGAATATTCATCAAAATATCGGTTATGTTAAAATTATTAAATTTAATTTAATAATAAAATGTGAAATCAATTCAAAAATTCATATATTTATAAATATATTCTACCAATTCTGTGCATCTCTACAAAACAGATTCCGTGTCTGTTACATTGGTCCTTAAGCAATGCATTCAGGTTATGTTTTATTATTTCAGCTCTGAGGATATGAAGGGGCTAATCTTCAAAGATTCCAAATAAGGGGTGCTGAATTTCATGTGCAATGTTTTTGGTACATGTTATAAGTGGGCTGGTTCTGGGTGATCTAGTCTACAAAAAATTTCTGTGCAGATGTTATGACGTTGAACCGTTTTGGATCTGTCCATAAAAACAAGCAGAATGCATGATCTATAGGCAGTAGAGAGTGGGGATTAAAGAAAGAAGAGGTTGTTAGCAATGCAGTTGGCTAACAACCCAGTTGGCCCTACAGGACCCAATGAGGGGTAGCTGAAAATTGAAAGGCGTCAAAAATATTCAACGGTCAGTCTGTACAGGAAAGTTAAAACACACACACAATATCTATATTTTCCAAATAAGTCACTGAAGAAAGACTAGCTAATAAAGCTATGCACATACTTATACCTCGGGTTTCTTCATATTGATTTATAGTTCTATAGCAGTTGTCCTTTATTTTTAAATACATAGAAGACTCCTAGATGGCTGCAGAGACAAATTCTCATTCATAACACCTAAAACAGAAATTCTTAATGGAGCTAGAATCCTCTCTAATTGTATTTTATAATAAATAATTTTTGCTGTATTATTGATGTCAGTTTTTGGTTAATATACTTAAAGTGGTAGGAAAGTCATATTTAAATGTCAAATCATTCTGGCTTAAACATGTATATAAATGTACTCTTTATCAGACGATATTTTCCCAAAAGTAAGAAAATTTCTATTTAAAACAAAAAAATCCTGTCTTAAAATCTGTGTTGTTGTTTTTTCTTCGTTATCTTATGCAGGCCAGTTAGTTATACGTCAGCTTGTACATCTGAATTCGGCCAATTATATATCAACGGTCATCTGTCAATCAAATTTTTTCGGTCATAGCATCTCGATTCATATGTCACAGCTAATATACGTAACGTTGAAATAAGAATAATTTCTTTTCCCATTTAGTTCCATCCCAGTGTTCACGGGGATGGACGTCTGTGTCTTCGGCAGGCGTAGAGCTAACAGAACTGGCAGCGTTGCGATTCAAGGGCTCCAACATGTACGGCTGGAAGCCTTCTATACCAAACCAAGCTTCTGCCGCCCTGGCGTCCTCTTTCACAACATTTTCGTCCTGACTTTCCTTCTCTAAATAAAAAATGGATGACGGAGGAGACTCATCCACAACCTCCGACACTAAACTATCCTACTCTTGCATGTTTCTGCTGTCCATAGCGCTCCTTAACAGTGTCCCAATGGGAAATTCCCATTGGTAACCTACTAGCACTAAGTTGCTAACTGGTTAGCAAGATGCTTCCGACAAACCGGCCACAATCAAACTTGCTTGCAACCAATCACATTCACTTTATTTACTGTAAAGTCGTGCACCACTGGGGAGAATTTGGAAATGCAACATGGGCGTAGGTTTGCATAGGGACCATAGGGACATGTCCCTACCAAAATTTTGAACCGACCTAATTGTCCCTACCAATAATTGGATGTGAGCAACATGTTTATAATTTACAGCAGTAGTTGTTGCAGCTGTGGCTTCTTTTTCTCTCGCAGCTCCTCTGCCTGGTCTCTCCTGTCCCTGTCATGTAGCAGCGCATGGAACTGTGCTGCACTGTTTAACTCCACTCTCATTGGTTGTTCTGCCTTAAGTTCCGCCTTCTCTCTCTCTCTGATCGGCTGTTTCCTAGTCCGTGTGTGCTTGGAGCATAAAATTGAAAATGTATTCACACTAGAATGCCGTGGTTACTACAATTAATATTAGGCTACAAAACTAGTCCCAATTAAAAAAAAAGGAATATCATGTACACTAAAAAACAAAAACCTTTTTTTTCTTTTTTAAAACAATATATTCTGAGTCAGCGAGGAGTTCTGAAGACTGCTGGAAAAATGGGCAAATAAAGGCTGTAAGCCATCAACATTTCTGATTCTTAGCCACAGCCAATTAAGAAAGAAAAGGTGAAATAATCAATTAATACGATTCATTTTTTCAGTCCCAGATAAAATACATGAAATGAGCGACACAGAGTAACTACAGCCCAGATGTTCCACTTTTATAGTGAAGTTAATATTTTAATGAATGTATTATTTTGCTTGATACAAAGCAAGTATTCTAGGTAAAAATATAAGAGTGGGGTTTAACTCTGCACAATTCTATATCTTCAGAAGAAAATTCTGTATTTACCTTCTCTCTTAGTCGTTCAAATGAAACCATTTTCAAAGTGGAAAACAGTCCTAATTCCACATTGATCAGAGCCGGTGATACTTCAAACATTAATAAACAGCATCTAATGAGTGTAGTGCTTATACATTTTTATTAATGTAGCAAAATGATGCTTTTCTCTTTAAACAATGAATTCCTCTTATCAGTATGGATGCTCACATCGTGCATAAAAAAGGGCATGCATATTGCATAGCACCAATGACACCCGACCAATAGTGTCCCTACCAAAGTTCAAATCAAACCTACGCCCTTGAAATGCAACCCTGGTAGTTGGAGGTTATATTGATGAAAAATATTTAAAAAAAATAATAATACTAATACTAAACATTACTCATAGAGCACTCCACATAAGTAGTCTATCTCCAACTGTTACAACCCCCACAGAAAGTTTGCATGCCCCAAAACGGGTGAGAATGTATAACTGTGCTTAAGGCTTATTTGAATGCATGGAGAAAAAAAGCCCTATTGCAGAGAATAAGAGATTGGTCATTCTCTTCAGAATCTTCTCTCTCCTTCCTTTGCCATTGTACCAATGTCTCCTTTGTTGTATCAAGGACGGCAGATATATTTGCGATATTTTCACTGAAAAAGGCACAAAACTTTGCACCTTCTTTGAACATCTGCTCTGCTCGTATAAAAAATGTTTGCACGTGTGTTAGGACACATAAATGAACATGAACATGTCGTGTATGAACATGATTGATGATTATTGGTGTGATAAAAATAACTCATCCTCTGTTTTTCCACTAATTGTTTTTCCTTTGAGCAGGATAACTGGTGGAAAGGGCCCCTGAACAGCAGAGTAAAACAGGACAACACAAGAGCTTTCGACATGACATTTGTCATCAGCCAGAAATCCTACGAAGGATATGAGTACTATGATTTCTTCAAAGAAGTGTTTCAAAAACTGAAAGGACATCCTTTCTGGAGTAACCTGACATCTGAAAGTGAGGTTGGAACGCTGTAAAGACACAACTGATAAAAACGTAAACAATTGTCTGATCTGTTGAATCTGGCTATTTTAATCATGTTTTTCTTGAAAAATCTCAGGTTAGCCCATATTCAGCATATCTCCATGATGCTGTACTTCTTTATGTGATGGGGCTGAAGGAAGTTCTGAAGGAAGGAAAAGATCCTCATGATGGCCGACAGCTTCTGGAGAAACTGAAAAACAGAGACAAGATTCGCTTTCATGGTAAATATAAAACGCTCTCCATCGCAAACCAAGTATTTCATGATACTTTTCTTGTAGACTTGTTTCATAATTATTCCGCCAGCTTGTTTAAGAATCATCTTTAGTGGATTAGGAGTCCTTGTGGAGCTTCAGTGACTGCTGACAACTGTGCAGTCAGCCGACCTCCACATGTTCGTACCGTTGACGCAGTTTATATGCATAAAAAGATCTACAATTGAATTAGTTTTCTAAAAAATTACATTTTCAAATGTTTACTATGAAGCTCCTGTTATAACAATCCAAATCATATCCAACAACTTTTTAAATTCTAACATTAAGTTTTTAATTTGTCTTTTAAACAAATTCTGACAGAAAGTTAGGTTACCTCCCATAGTTTTATTAGTCACACATTTTACAATAATCAAATCTTCTTTAGTAACAGACGCATCAGATCCATCATAGTTATCAATGCTTCCTGATCAATAAGTTGCATTTAAGGATAAGAGGATGTCCATCCATCTGCCACAATTATCCCTGCTGGGGTTGCTGGTGCCTATCGCCAGCTGTCAAAGGGACACAAGACTCAAGAGGCAACGCAGAGTCAAACAACCATTGATGCACAGACTCACACCCAAGGAGAATTTAAAGCAGACAAATAGCAGTCATGTTTTTGGACTGTGGGAGAAAGCCAGAATACCCGGAGAGAACCCACGCATGCACAGGGAGAACATGCAAACTCCATGCAGAAACTCCAGGCTGGGAATTGAACCCAGAACCTTCTTGCTGCAAGACAGCAGTGCTACTCACTGTGTCTGTCTGTACATCCATAAGAGGATGTCCATTTTCTTTAATTTAGTCTTTTTTTCAATTGTGAAAAAAAATGGTTATATTTTTGTGCTTTCAATCAAACTTATACAAATTTAATGGTAGGAGATTTGGCAGCAAATTTTAAAATAAACCAATGATACTAATTGACAATAAGCCCATTTCATTTTCAAAATTAGATGTTTTCTACAACGCTTGTATATATTCCAGGCCAATGATTGGCCACCACTACCAGCTGAGTACAATTCACCACCTGCAGAACAAGCAGTTCCCCTTTAAAACAGAGATTGGAGCAGTGATATTGTTTTAATTTAACGTTTTAACCATAAAAGAAAAATACTGTAATTAATTAATATCAATATAGATCCTGATCCTGATGCAGAATCTCAGATGTATTTAGAGACAGAGATCTTCTTAGCCTCTTTAATGTATAGAACATGCAGGACAACAAATATTTCATTTAAATAGCATAGATTATTTGCAACATCATTTTCCTGTTGCTACTGTGCATTTAATGTAAAGTGACCCTGAACTGGTCCTGACACCTGGCAGTTTTCGACTACTCCTTAGTGCGAACTCATCCCTGCCTTTCCACCTCTTTTAAAATTTAGTGGCTTCGCCACTGTGTGATTCTGAGTCAGTCAAAACAGATGCTGTCCTGCATTGCAACCCTTCAATCACGTTTCAAGCCTTGACAGCAAATGGTAATATAACATGACTGTTTAGCTATTAACGAGAAAGAAACATAAATCCTCCATTCTTATATACTTTGTAATGTAGCCATGCCTTATCGTTTGCAGGGGCCTCTGGACTTGTTCACTTTGATGAAGAAGGTGAGAGATCTATGGACTACTCCATTTATGACCTGCAGCGTGTAGGAGGCAACACCATGTTTGTACCCATCCTGCATTTTGAAAGCCAAAGTAAAAGTGTCAGGTAGGAGCTTATTCCAATTATTCAAAAAACACGATTCAAGTAAAACATAATGAAGTTAGGGATTAAGTCATGGTGCTAACCCAAAACATAAGCTGCTTCAGAATATTTCAAACTGTAGCTCCAACCTCCTGCTTCCAGCTCTTATGCTTTCACCTTTTGCATTGTCAACAGAAAGAAATATATAGATATACGCCTGAAAGTGCACATGCGCAGAAAAAGATTGCTAACTGGGACGAGCATGTAGGACGGCCTTACGTAAACATATCACCAGAATGATTGACAATTAGGAGGACCACTTTTTTAGATGATCCACCAAATCCACAAATAAAAGATCAATCAAGAAATTTTGGCTGTCTATTCACTGAAGTGGTTATTTTTTAGACAACTTTTTACTTCTACTCTTTATATATTTTTTCGCAATAATCTCTACTTTTTGCTCTTTACATTTTAAATAGACTTTGTTTCATTTAAGCTCATATTTGTTTGCATTTAAAAAAAAATAAAAACCATGAAAATAATGGCAATTCATATATTTTTGGTTGGACTTCACCAACTTGTTGTTCGCCACATATCAAAATACTTAGTATTTCAAGATGATGCAAACACCGCAAAAAATGGAAATCTATATGAGTCATTTTTGCTTAAATCAAGTAAATTTTTTCTTGAATTGAGGAGATACGTGAGACACCTTGCCAATGGAACAAGACAATTTACATTTAAAATAAGAAAAAAAACAATAGCTTTGTCTTATTTCAAGTAAATATTATCTAATTATCTTATTTCAGGAGTAGAAATGCTCATTTCATTGGCAAGTCAATTACCTACTAAAATTAAGGGTAAATACACTTATTTTAAGAAATTTTGTACTTATTTCTAGATGGCTTTTGCAGTGAAGTTAGATTTAACATTTATCATCCAGAAAAAAAAGTGTAGTAACCAGTATTAGGTTTAAAGCATCTGTCAACATTTTTTCTGCATTACTTTTACTTTTATACTTTTAAAATAGTTGTAAAAATAGTAATTTTACACATTTATTTGAGTAAAAAGCTTAACTGCACACTCCAACTACTACTAAAGTGTTTTTAAACCATAGGATTTACTGATGTATTTAACTGTCTCTTGCAGACCTACATCTATGTTTGCTTCTGTGATTTGGCCGAAAGGAAAGCCTCCTTCTGATATACCAGAATGTGGTTTCAATGATGAGAACTGCGAATGGCTGACAAATGGTAAAGAACAACTTAGAACTGAGACAGACAAAAAGATTAACATACAATTGCATCTGATCTTTCACTATTGTTATTTCTATGAGACACAGAAATTGCACTGTTGGCTGTCCTTGTGACCTTCCCCCTCATCGGCGTAGTGGCGGTTTTGTGGATCGGGGTCCTCATGTTTCAAAAGTTTCGGCTCCAGACGAGGCTGGATGACTCCAATTGGTGGATAATCAATTACAATGACATCACCATCATCAGGGAGCCTTCAGTACGAGCAATCAGATTAAACAATAAAAAGAGCTGGAATATGTCAGTGATTATTGTTCACTCTCTAGTTTGGTTGCTTGCATATCTTTACCCAGTTTCTTTTCCATATTTCATCCAGGGAAACCCGGGTATATCTCATAGCTCCACCGGTAGTCACACTGGGAGCAGCTGTCAGAGCACCTTCTCCAGCCACAGTTACGACCTGAAGGACAAAACAGGGAGAGAGCACATTTATACAACCATAGGCCTCTACCAGGTGAAACATTCTTTTTCAGAAGATAAATAAATGTATAGGAGCAAAATGTAGCAAAATGATTTGCTAATTATTTGCACACAACTCTCCACGCACATTTGCAGATAATTTTGCAACAATATTGCTCCCATACAAATGCATTTAAAAAAAGTTAACATTGTTTGACCACAAGTAGAATAAATAGTTCTACTTAATTAAAATGAGTCTTTAAATTAATGTGGGAATTTAATTTAATCTAATTTAATGTTATTTAATTTCCCTTCCTGGCTGACATAAATTATTTCTTTTCATACAGGGAAATCAAGTGGCCATCAAGTACATCAAGAACCCAATAAACTGTAATTTCCAGAAACCTTCAGTTATTGTCGAATTTAATCTGGTAAAGTTCATTATGTTTTTTGGATTTCTTTGTAACTATTGTGCAGTAAGATTTATTAATGTAAAATAAAGGAAAATATAAATAGACATTAAAAAATAATCACAAACGTCTTTTACAAATATGCTAGTTGTAAAACTTAAGACTACATTATTATTATATTATATATTTTCTACATTTATAGAGATATACAAGTAGGTAACATACTTTCTAAGTACACAAAGAAAACTGTAGCTACTCTGTCACTAATTATTTTAAACCTCTTAAGAAAGATGAAGGAGATGAAACATGAAAACCTGGTGCAGTTCTTTGGTGTGTGCATTGAGCCACCAAACATATGCCTTGTCACGCAGTACTGCAAGAAAGGAAGCCTGAAGGTAAATAGAAAATCGTATTTTCTTCATGTCAAATAAATAAACAAAACATAAATATATGCATATGTGTGTATGTTAACTTGGTTTTATTTTCTTTTTAAAGGATGTTTTTGGAGCTTCCGATATTGATCTGGAATGGATGTTTAAACTCTCGTTTGCTTATGACATTGTTAATGTAAGTATCTTTTTTTTTAGTTTCTAGAGTCCTGTGATTGTCATGTTGGGTTCTAGGCGTCTAACCCACATGCAGTAATCACTCTTAGAAACAGAGAAAAAGTTAAACGATTTATTGAACAATGTTCACAAGTTAATAAATGCACTGGTTCTTGGTTCTTCGGACTGGTCACGGGAGGGAAGCCACTGAGGAGGAAAGAGCAGTTAGAGTTGATCCAGAAAACTTGCAGTTTATAGATGACGAGGATAAATACCTGCTCAGAGAGGATTCTGATCGGCAGGGGGGGAACCTTGTGGGTCCAGAGGCTAGTCGGCAGGCAGAGGGCTGAGGGCAGAGGCAGAGACTGAGACGGAGTGCAGGCAGGCAGATTCCAGACAGAGATTACTTTCTCCAGGATTACAGATTTCCAGATAAGTCAGGATCTGTGAGGCAGAAGAACACTAGATCAGGTTGGTTCACAAAATCAGGGTTACAGATCAAAGATGCTGGCTCCGGTTTTGCTGTACCAATACTGGCAAACACTCTGGCAGGGAAGTGTCAGCCTCCTCCTCCTTAAATAGGTCCTCTGATGAGCAGACAGGAAACAGGTGTGTAGAAACACGCTCATGCCCTCAGGAGGAAGATCTAAGGCGCCCTCTGGTGGAGAAAGTGGACAAGCCTCCAGATCCCAACAGCGATAAATTAATTCCACACCTAAATTATTTATATCATTCAAAATAAATTTGAACTTTACCCAAAGTTAACCTGAGTAAATACCCAGGTTAAAGTGCCTTGTTTCATGATCTGGCATAAGCAAGTTTGACAAATAAGCAAAAAAAATAAAAATGACGGTAATTCTAGCTGAGGGAAAATCAAATAAAAGGACAGAAAATATGCAGATATATATTCAGACAAAAGTGTCTAATATGTCATATATTTGAAATGAATTAATTTATTACATTAAACTTTTGTTATTTCTTGTGAATACTTTTTAAGTCCTATTATTTTATTCTATTTTTTTCACTACTGAAATATTGCTGTGACCCAGGGAATGGACTTCATTCACCACAGCAAACTTAAATTTCATGGGAACCTGAAGCCCAGCACATGTCTGGTGGACAGCAGACTACAAATCAAACTCTCTGGTTTTGGATTATGGGAGTTTAAATATGGAGGAAAAAACAAGCTCAGCCTGATGGAAAGTCCGGATTATAAAGGTAAAACTGACCTGAACTCAGACTTAAAATATGATAGGATAACAAATCTTTGTATTGTTCTTAAGATAATAGGACTTTTTCTTAGATCTGTACTGGACAGCCCCTGAGCTTCTGAGACAGGTTGGACTACCGTGTAATGGGACACCCAAAGGAGACATCTATAGCTTTGCCATCATCATGTGGGAGCTTATGTATAACTCTAAAGGGGGTCCGTATCAAGACATCAACCTGGACCCCAAAGGTCTGTGAATTAGAGCTAATAGCACATAAAAGCTGAAAAAAAGAACTACATAATACCTCCAAACCTGTTGAAGAACTTACAACTGTTAATCTGTAGCCCACTTCTTAGAACTACCGGTAATCAACTACTTTCCACAATCAGCAGGTTTCTTTGGAGAACTAATATAAGGGACTTCATTATAACTTAAAGCTGAAGTCTGTAAGTTTTTAAAAATCACTTTTTTGTCATATTGGCTAAAACTGTCCCTATGCCCAGACAGCATTACATGTGATATGTAACCTGTGAAAAAAACTGCTCCAATTGGTCCCGCATACTGCCTGTATTTTAATTTTGAAAGAATAATTCGGGACGAGTCAAAACAACCAATCACAGCCAGAGGAGCGTCTGCTGGAGTGTCAATCACAGCTCCCCCCCCCACCGCTTAACCTGCCGCAGCGCCCGGCTGCCGCAGTCAGGAGGACGCGCGTGGAAGTCATGGCGGAGCGACAGCCACCAGAGAAAGAGAAACTGCCCTTACTGCCCCTGCCGACAATTGCTTACATGGCAAACTTCGGTATAACTAGCATCTTATATCTAGCTGCTTGGAGGTGAGTGTTATCGCTCTTACCGGTTCACACTCCATGCCGCGTACGCTGCTTGGACGCTTGTGGTCGCATGTGGTAGCCGCGCAGGTGCTGTGAGAGGGATGGGGCTTGGAGGTGGGGCATGAGTGAAGCAGAGAGGGTGGGGGAGTGACGTGAAACCTGTTTTTCTTCAAATTTTCAGTCGAAGTCTGCTCTCTTCTCAATGTTACAGACTGTAGCTTTAAAGCTTGCCCTAAAAGTTTTATCGAACTAATATAAGTTTCAGCCAGTAGTGTGTAAATTCATGATAGGTTAGGATGCATATTGCCCAGCAACCGCTACCCTGATGCATGTTACATGAATTGAATTGAAGATAAGACGGGATAAATATAGCATTTTTCCCGTTTATTTTGGTAATGGTTTTGTCTGGATGGTCAAATATTGGCTAATAACCCACGATCCATTGTTGTTTTTGTAAACATTTTCAATGACAGTCCTGTGCAAAATAATGGATATAACAATAATTTTTTTATGTGTATTATTACAAAAAGTAAAATGTTTTGTCCTCAAGCTAACCCACTTGCATCACTAAATAACGATACATCTTATTAGGAAATTGAGATTGTTAGAAATTAGGAAAAAATCTAAAATCACAAATATAGAAATTATTTTCTGGTCATTTTCTTTTTCCATTGAAGTTGTTTTAACCTTGTATGTTTCAAGAAATTATAATGCAGCTGCGGATACCATTTCAAGGGGAACCTCTTAGACCTGTGTTATGCGAGCAGCTGTGTGATGAGAAGGTGAATGCGCTGCTCAGAGCCTGTTGGAGTGAAAACCCTGACCACCGACCACCTTTTGCATCGATTCGCAGGAGGCTGAGAGATATAAGTCCAGAGAGGTATGTTTACAGTTGTTTTTTTTAACTACTAAAATCTTTAAAAAAAATATTAGCTATAATTACTGATAAGGTGCCACACATAAGCTTCTGTGTATCTAAAACCCTACTTGCTGATAAAGATTTTTCTTATTCTGATTCTGAACAGGCACAAAGTGTGCAAATAACATCTGAATCTGTTAGTTTTTGGTTATCTTGGGTGCACACCTGCCCTTAATTATAGGAAGTCTAATCAACCATTAATGAAAGGAGATTAGTCCAAGTGAGAATTTCTAGATATTCGCATATAGATAGCAGAGAGATTACAAAAGATCAAAATTATTTCACTTTGCAAAATATCAGTCTGGATGAAAAAAAACAAAAAAAGCATTATATGCAGGACAAAAAGGGGAGCAAAGGGCAGCAAAGCAGACAACTTTTTCACAGACAGAGTGGAGGTGGAGAAAAAATTCTATCACAGTCTGGTGCGTCTGGTAGTGAGTCATGTGATAGAAAGTTTTCGAACATTGATCTGTTGTCCATTCCAAACTTTGTTTCACAGTTCATAAGCTAGCTAATTTTTCTCCCCATTATAAACTACGAAGGAAACTCTGGATTTATACATTTCCCTGATGTTTTAGTTAATCTTTACATGAAAACATTAACCAAACTGCTCTACTCAAAAAGCAACTTATGTTCTGAACAGACGCTTGCAGAGCAACAGCAGCCGCCTGGCTTTAAATATCACCAGTGGATTGTTTACTTGTGGCCCTATTAGATGGAGTTCACATAATACAACCTACCAAGTGAAGTTTTATTTTTTATGTGAGCCTATTTTACTTAGTTTAACAGCTGCTGGTGATTTTATTTATCAATATAACTTTTAATTATTTTAATTTTTGTTCCTGGCATCTTATTCAACACACAATTATGTTCAAATGACTGTAAATCATAAAAGACCTTTTATTTTAAATTTAATTTATTTTTCTACAGACTGTAATATAATTTCATTTAAAAAGAAAAAAATGAATTGTATTAACTTTTTTTCAGTCTTGCAAACAATAAATAATTCAAAATATATTTCATTGTATTTTCAGGCTCCCACTACCAAGTAAAATTCACGTTTTTCTTTACATAATTATGGGAATGATATGCAAAAATATAACTGAAATGCATAATTGTATTTAAACCATTATCATAATGGTCCCCCGTCCCATTTTGGCTATTGTGGGGGCCAATGAGATATCTTTTGTGAGACTCTACGGAAAAATATTGAATCTTTTTGACCGAATGTTTCCCCATAATTCATATAGAACTAGATAGAAAAGAAAACATCTACATCTGAATAAAATCAGCTTAAACATTGAAAAAGAATATACTATATTCTGGTTTGATGAATTCAGGGGTGGACTTTATGAACATATCGCAAAAGAACAACATAAAAAGTTAAATCTGATGATGGAAGCATCATGCTCAGGGGTTGAAATTTTATCGGGCTTAAAAAAACATTTTCATTGTGATATTGTCTTTTGTAGTCATGCAAATATTCTTGATAACATGGTGGACAAGTTGGAGAAGTATGCAAATCACCTTGAGGAAGTGGTGGATGAGCGGACCAACCAGCTCACAGCAGAGAAAGCCAGAGCAGACAATCTTCTCTCCAGCATGTTGCCAAAGTACCAACTACAAAACCATCCGATCTTTTTATATTGATCTTTTTTAATCAGTCTAGTCAGCCTCATCAAGTCTATTCATGTATCTTCCCATATAGATACATCGCAGACCAGCTGATGTCGGGGAAGTCGGTGGAGCCACAAAGCTACGATATGGTGACCATCTTCTTCTCCGACATTGTGGGCTTCACTTCCATGTGTTCTTCCAGCACAGCAATGGAAGTGGTAACGTTCCTCAACGAGCTCTACAGTCTGTTTGACGACATCATAAAGATGTATGACGTCTACAAAGTAAGAATTATTCACTCAGCTCTAATTGGTAATAATATATTTGGACTTTAGGAACACATTAACTTAGCATGAAGCTAAGATGGGATAGAATAAAATAGAATATAATAAAACGGAAAAAGCATTTATTAGTGAAATATAAACGGAAACATAAATACACAAATTGGTATAAAGAATAGAAAATGTCAATAAGAGAGTGTGCATTAAGGGGAAATTTGCTCACAAAAAAAAATATATATATATAGCTCTAAGTTGTTCAAAACAGTATATAAAAAACTGTGACGATTTTTTATCCAGTTGTCATTTTAAAATTAGCAATTAGCTCAGACAGAAAAGCTGAACCAACAAAACTGAGAAAGGTCATTCATGACCAAAATTTATGCAGCAACAAAAAATAAGACAACAAATAAACTTAAAAAAGAAAAGCACTACTATTGTTACTTAAAATTAGCTACCAACGTTCAACTCCTTTACCATTTAAAGCTTAACAACAACCAGATATATATATATATATATATATATATATATATATTTATTAATTCAGACAAACCTTGCCTGATGTACACTTCTGGATTAACTGGGCTGTTGTATGTTTTTTAATAAATGTCATCTGTTGGACTTCATCAGGTAGAAACCATTGGTGATGCTTACATGGTAGCCAGTGGACTTCCCATCAGCAATGGCAACAAGCATGCTTTGGAAATATGCACGATGGCGCTACACTTCCTCAGTGCCATTCAGGTCTTCAGAATCCCTCATAAACCAGACGAAATCCTTGCGATACGTATTGGCATACACTCTGGTAAGCTCTGGTGGAGTGAGAAAGGACTCTCAGTTTAGGTGTCATTTCGGTGACTGTACTAATAATTTTTAACATTTGAATATTTGTTAAGTTCAAATCTATACATAGTGGGCTTTTATATTTAGCCTAAAAATAGTCAATCTGGAGAGAAAGAGTGTCATTAGAGGAGCTTAATATTAAATTTATGAATAGAGGTAACACGGATAGATTTATCAAAAATTTTCTAAGGAGAACTAGCTGATTGCATGGACTCGTTGACTGTCTGTAATCCTTCACACCAAGCATGCTTGCAGCGACAGTGGAGATGAAAAATCACATCTAACAGGAAGAAACCTCAAGCAGAACCAGGCTTAGTGTGAGCGGCCATCTGCTGAGGCCAACTGGGGTTCAAGGAGACAGAAGCAGAGATACACATATTTACGGAGCCCCTCTGATGACATGGTCAAAAAAATGTTTTAATTGTGGCCACGAAATAGTACTTCGGGCGCACGTTAAACTTATTGCGTGGCCACGAAATAGTATTTCGTGCGCACGAAATACTACTTCGTGGCCACAATTAAACATTTTTTTTGACCATGTCATCAGAGGGGCTCTGTACATATTGACATAAATGAAATAAATTATTTGGCACTCTGGCCCCACCAGAAGACTTTGATGCTTTAACTCAACATTTGCTTGGATGAGTCACCCCAGAGGGTGAGTGGGACTGAGAATAGTCTGAGAATGAGGTGAAAGTAGTTTGCTTGCGTGCGAGAGAGAGAAGCTAGGTCAGGAGCTAAATGAAGGATATCTTGAAAGATGATTGGTTGTGTAGGAGGTGCGGTCCTGAGATAACTGGCTGAAACTGGACGAGGGACATCGCAGGTGGTTCAGGTGAAGCTGATAAGAGTCTTCCAGATTGTATTTATTTACAACATGTCAGTGTTCTTCAACTACATTGCTCGTCTTTTAATCACATTAAAAGTACTTTTGACTTGTTTTTTGTTTTTGTTTTTTTTATAGTGTAACAGAAATGTGAAAAACTATAAAAATACAAAAGTTTTTACAATGCCTTTTAACATATTTGTCTATATAATAAAGTGAACTATTTTTCACCCGCTTGGTATTTTAAATGTAAACTGACTATTTGAGAATGTTTCGATATGCTTCAGAGTTTTTGTAAAGTTTTTGTAAAGACTTTAAATTGTAAAATAATAGAACCATAAGTTGTTTGAGTAGTTTGTAAAGGGAAATCTTTCCTGCCCAGTCCAACTGATCTGGTGTGGCTCCTACAGGCCCAGTGGTTGCTGGAGTGGTGGGGACCACTATGCCTCGCTACTGCCTCTTTGGTGATACAGTAAATACAGCCTCACGCATGGAGAGTAACAGTTTACGTAAGTAGAATCTTTTTTCAGCAGTTTCTTACTGACGCTATGCTGTTGTTTTGTTTTTTTGGACAGTAGGCTGACAGGAAAGAAGGTTATGAGAGAGGGGAAGGGACATGCGGAAAAGGTCGGATTCGAACCCGGGTCGGCCATGTCGAGGTCTAAGGCCTCCGTACATGGGTCGCGTTCCCTAACCACTAACCAAAGCATGCCCGAGATAGCATGTCGTTTAATTTACAAATTCTGACCAGCCTTAGTGTGTAAATAATTTTATTCACAAGATGCTGGGACAAAAAACTACGATATAATTACTTCACTCTTAGAAGAAAGGGAAATGTTCTATTAAACTTTATAAACCACAAGATATAACACAACCAATTGCTTTAGGTTTGGACCTCAAGTCTAAATCCCCAAAACAATTACACTTTTATGAGACATAAAAGAAATTTATATAGTAGTAATTGTGAAGTAATAAAAAATATCTAGATATCTTAATTAGAAAAAGGCATTTAATCTGATCTGCAGCACAAAAGCCTTCATTGTAAAGATATTGATGAAACTCTAAAAGAGGTTTATATCATATTCTCAGTTGTTTGTGTTTCTTTTTTTGCTACAGAAGATGATGTTTGTGAAACCATATTTCTGTATAACATAGCACAACAATTTTAGATTTTTTTTTTGTATATTTTAAAAAATAAATAGCGGTACTACAAAATTGATTAAAAAGAGCTTAAAATTATAAATTTCTTGTTTGCATATAATGATGTTATTAGATGTAGACCTTTAACAACTTATCCCTGAGGTTGGTTGAAACATTTAACCTCATCAATGACAAAAACAAATGATTATTGCGGCATAAATTACCTCATTTATTAAATTCTAAGAATGTGTGAATGAAAGTTGTTATCCGAACTTTATCCTCTACATTCACATCAATCTAAATCTTTACAAGATTGAAATGACGCCATTCTCTCTGAGATATTTTCTTGAACCTTAATCCTCCGATCATATAAAGGTTGGTTCTTTCTGTGGACAAATGAACTTTTACCACCTTTGTCACCAGATAACTAGTTTCATGATGTTAATGGTTTAATTTCAGCGATTTATTTTTGAATCAGTATTAATTCTAACTTAATGACAAACAAGTGTATTTTCCTTTATTTAGTTTTGTTGATTTCCAATTTAGTAACATGAACCTTTTTTTTAAACAGCACTAAGGATCCACATATCTCAGTCAACAGCTGACATTCTGATCCAAGCTGGATCATTTGAGTTGAAAGAAAGAGGGGACATCGAAATTAAGGTGATTTCTCTTGAGATTTTCAAAGATATGGAGTCTTTTATTTGGGAGATACTCTGACCAGAATATATATATTTTTAACAGGGTAAGGGTGTCCAGAAGACCTACTGGCTACTAAAAAAAACAGGATTTAATCCTAATCTCAGTTCCCTCAGCTCATTACAAGGTGACAGTCTGAAGGTGCAGACAGAGGTAAGTGGAAATTAAAAAAATAAAGATGGTAGAAAGAAAAATCCACAGTATAAATCAATTTTAAATGTAATGTTGCTATAACACTGTTTTTTTAGTCCAGTTTTCTCAGCTCCAGATCTTGCAAAATGTACTGTATGATTTTTTTCTTTCCAAATGTTGACACACCTTAACAGAACTTAAGGTAGTAAAAATTAGATCTATTTTATCTTTAGCATTTAATGACATGAGAGCACACCCACAACAGCCTGGTACAGTAGTACAGAAACTGGCAGGCAGAGTTAGATTACAAAGGCAGGACTAACAGAGTCAAAGGAAACAGAACAAATCAGATAACTACAGATGTCGAAACTTTGACTTCTGGGACATTATACAGGGCACCATTAAAACATTGCTCTGTTGCAGCTGCAATCTTGACTGTTATGGTTACAGATAAGCACTGGTGCATTATGGGCCTGCTTTCTGTGCTGTCTGTCTGAACAGGCTACATCTAAAACTCTGCATTTTTCACAAAATCCCTTCTGTGTTAAACTTTAAAAAAAAAAAGGTGCCACTAAATTAACTGAGTTAGAATTTTGTCACAATTTTTGTTTCCCAGTTTAATATTCAATAATTTGCTTTCAAAATTAAACGTTTAGTTTGATTTCAGATATTTTTCTCTTCTTGTTAACAAAGGTTTACTGTTGTTATGATATGATGATAAGTCAGTGTTGCTGTGCAAAAGATTTTGTTCTTACCTCATGTAACAGCTAACTTGAGCTGTTGGTAAATACTGTCCACCACAGGTCGATTTTATTTACTTTTTTTTTCTTATGTGAGATTGTCTGTTATTCTATAAATTAAAGTTTTAGCATGGCACCATCAGTACATTATGCAAATTTGCCTGAAAGTTTTGTGCTTTCATCTTTTGTTGTTTCTCTATGTCAAAGAAACAAGGAGTAACCAGATCGTCTGTCACAAAGTCCCAAATGATCCAGCCCAGATCCTCGATGACTACGGTGCATGTTTAGGTGCTGCATTGAGAATGAAATCGTCTGTAACACATCGTCAAGAAGTGACTATCCCATGTACTTAGTACAACAAGAACTATTTGGTCACTGATTCTTTCAAGAGTAAAATTTATGGGGTTTTAATTTCTCTGAAAGAGTTTTATTCATTTTTGTTTCTTTTCCTAAATTTAATTAAGCATTAAATATAAATACAATTTCTAAGCAATTGTATAAATACAATAATACGGAAGAGGATTAGGGCCACTGAAAAAAAGAAAAATGATTTTTAAATTTTATTACAGTTTAATATGGGAAAAAGTCAAAATTCTGAGATAAAAGTCAGAATTCTAAGAAAAAAGTCCGAATTCTGAGAGAATTCGGACTTTTTTTCTCATATTATAAGTTATCATACAATAAGTTGTCATATAAAAAAAATAAAAAACTGTAAATTTACAGTCATATGTTTATATTCCTGTTTTTATATATGTTTTTTAGTATTTTTCAAGGCTGCACTTTTAAAAAAGCTGAAATTGTCCATAGAACTGTTCCAAATGAAATCTCATTTTGTTTTACACTTGTGTAAACAAAATGACAAATCTGTCTTAGTCTAAGCCTAACATTGTTCTGTAATAAAAACTAAAAATCTGTTAACTTTTTCAGTGGCCCTAATCCTCTTCCATACAACAGCAGGATACATTTATTCTTCTCAGAGGACAGTCTGCCAATGCATTTTAATCATGTGATGTAGATTCATATGATTCTTAAGGTGTAATTAAAATAGAAGGATTTCAGAAACGATTGGTCTACAAATTCACACAAGCCATCAGAATCAGAAAAAACACCTTAGTTTGTGTGGAAGAGTTTATTTTTGATAAAAATGACTATCGTTTCCAATCTTTCCACCTTTTGGAAAGCAACATGCACATATTTCTGAACAGCAGCAGACATAAAACCTCTTTAACATTTAATATTCACTGTGAAAAAACTAAATCTGTCTGTTTATTTTGAAAATAAAAATACAGGGGGTGAAGACATCACTTCACAAAATGACATAAAAAAAACTTTTGAGATAAATACCTCAACAAGGTACAATATTAAAAATGCTACTAAAAGCTTTTCTGCTCTATATTAAAGATTTTACTCTATGAAAGCATAATGTTTTTTTTTTTTTGTAATCCTTCAGCATTTCTGTTCTCAATCCATGTTTGACATGTTTATCTACCTCATTTATGTTCTTGATTTGGTTGTATTCTTGTGTCTAAACTGTAGTTATTTGCTGTCAACAATGAAAAACAATAAAGATTTTGACTTAAAGGAAAGGAGTATTTTCATTGAGTCATTAAAAGTTGACTTTTTTCTTTTTTAAGATTTACCAGATTTTCTTAATACAGCAATTAATTTTACCTTGGGAAGGTATTCATGCACTCCCTGAGTCCTGGGTGACACTTCCCTCTGCAGCTGTACACACGTTGGTAGTGTGTGTAACAAGATTTGTGATTACCAAGGTTTCTTTTAAAAATTGTTTTTAACTTTTTAAGTATTTTCTAGTTCAAACCAATGTTCATCAGGACCAGGAGCAGGATGAGAAGAAAGGTCCCTGACGTGGAAAATGAGAAACAATCAATAATCAGCTGGGGGGGAAAACATTTTAAGACAAAATATTAAAGATTAACATCTTTTATAATGTGTTTATATTCTTTTCTGGAAAAAAAAAAACAAACAAAAAACAGCATTTCAAAAAATAGGTTTATTTATGTTGCAAGTAATGCTGACTTAATTTTCCCTTGAAATCCATCGGAATCTCAGTTTAGGTCTTAATGTAATTGATGATTTGCTGAGAATGTCATCAGTTTATATTAAACTTAATCCCTTTTAAATTGTAAAAACCTCCATCCAACCCATTATTAAAGCAGCAGCAACAGAAAGTAGAAAAAGGGAAAGATTTCTACTTGTTATTGATTCCAAACAGTAACCGCTGCTCTTTTTTTAAATTATACAGAGAGACAAATGTTTGCTTTCTTTAAACTTTGCTTTAGGTTCATAAATGGAAATAACTTCTGACTAGATTTTATACAGTAAAACATTTCAGCTAGTTATTGTTCATATCGTCACCTGTTGTGTGCTCATTATTTGATGATTCACTTCCTGTAAACAAATCAAGATAACAGTGATTAAAAATGCCAGTTGTACTATTTTTGTATGTTATTCTATCTTATTAAAAGTAAAATACTTGAAAAAATGCATTTTCAATACCTTGAATCTGAAATTCAGTGGTGAGGATTCCTCCACTTGGTTCTACTTCTGAAGACAAGGACCTCTTAGAGCACGGGCTCTTTAAAGAAAAATAACATTATTAATAACTTTTTTTCTGATCGCCATTATGTCACTTGCTGACGGAAAAAAAAATTATAATAAATATATATTTATATATACATATAACACATTACAGTATACGTATATAAGTATCTGTTGCAACAAATATTACTCAAACGCCAAAGTTACCTGAGACATATTTCAGCTGTTGACCATCCCTGCATTTATCACTTTCTAGTTCTTAGAGCTTTTTTTGCAAAAACTTGAAGTTTTAATTTCCTAAAAGTCAGATTCCTTCCTAAAATTAACAGCTGACTTTCTCCAAACTTTGTTGTTTTTTAATCCTACATCTTACTTTTTCCGAACTTATTAGTTTCCTTATGTAAAAGCACAATTACTGCCTACGAGCTTAAAATGTATTTAAAGTTTTAGACGTTACTTTCACCAAGTTAAAGCTACTTTATAACTTTGATTGGAATTACTGGAATTGACAATGTATTTTACCAACTTATAAATAACTGTTCTGGAAGTTATAGTTTTTTTTTTTTTTTTTTATCTTTTCAGTATTTAAGGATTAACTTTCCATAACTTGCAGGTAACTTTTCATAACTTAGGTTACTTTATAGACAACAGCCATTACTAAACTTACCAATAACTGTCCTTTAACGTTTTGGGTAACAATCTGGTAACTTCTCAGAGGTAAATAAAATATTGTGCAGAAAGTGTAGAAGCTACATTCTAATTTTACTAATTTTTAGTAAAGTACCCCATAACCTGGTACTTTCAGGAACATGAAAGTACCTGTAAGTTCACCAAAGCATCATGTGTCTTTAGAAAAGATATCTGTAGGGCCACGAAAACCAAAAAAAAATAACTTATAAAATAACTTATAAGTTACGGAAAGTACAAAATAAAATACAAAGCAGATCATAATTCTAGGAAAGCAAACTGTTTACTTAAGAAAAGAACAAGCTGTATCATGCTTTGCTGGCAAGTTTACTTGCAAAAATCAGACCTAATCCTGTAAGAAAACTTTACAAATGTTTATGCCAGTGGCTCAGTCTGGTTGAATGTCTTATTTATGTGTTTTGTAATTTGTTTTACGTTAATTTGTTTCTTTATATAAGTTTTTTTTGGAATTAACCATAACAAGTTCACATGACCAGAGGTAAGATATTGTACTTCAGTGCAAACATTCAACATTAAATAATTAAAATGGAGTCAAGAAAGTGAGTATTTTACCTATAGATGTTTAAAAAGTAAGACAAAACTTCCAAGATCAAGTGTGAAAGAGCAAACAAAATATCAGACGTGTTGACACATGTTGAATGAGGCATGAGGTAAAGCTATGGAAGCTGCCAAGTCAATGGATCCATGAGTAATTACTGCCAGCAGAGGGCAACGTTGTTCTAAAATGTTTATATTTGCTGATTGTTCCCAGTCTAGGAATAAGGGATAAATTTACCACCATCAGGATGAATGCTTGGTGCATAAAGTTCTTCTTGAAGATGAATCTATGGTTTTTGGTGTGATAGTACGTGGCCATGTCCCTTTAATATATTTCTGTTTGTGATTAAGTCTAGCTGTTGTACTCACAGGCTGACAGACTAGCCTCTCTGCATCACAGATGTGGACCTCGCAGTGAAGCCACACGGTGGAAACCTTCTCCAGTCGCTGGAAGCGGAAAGAGTTGAACTTAAAGGTGGAGCGACTGTCTTTGGCATTATCGAAAATGGTCACAGTGTAGTCAGCCGGACAGCTGGTGGCAAACAGACATTCAGGAGCTAATACACACACACAATAAATCTAGTTTATTGACCTTTTCAAGAGATTTAAAATGAGTTGGCACCTGTTGATGATAAGACTCCACCTCTTACTGTCTGTTGAATAAGGAGTTGGAGTCGCCCAGCAGTTGTTAATAACAACTTTGAACCTAATGGTTAAAATACAGTTTGATTCTATAATTAGGATTATACATATTACTTAAAATGAAGTTTAATCATTAAATGTATAGTGGAGGATTTTGTTTTTTCCAGGTGGATCATCAAAATAAGTGGTTCTCTTAATCATTCTGGTGATATGTTTATGTCAGGCCGTCCTATGTTCTTGTCCTGTTAGCTACCTTTTTCTGCGCATGCACAATTTCAGGTGTATATATATATATATATATATATATATATATATATATATATATATATATATATATATATATATATATATATATAGCTCACCTTTCTCACTGTGGTTCTTTATCACAATACTTTGCATGGAGAGCTCTCCTCGCAAAGCATTATGAGATTTGATGTCACAGCAGCCCACTCTCGCCATAGGCTATTGCTACCCGACAGTGGCGACTAATAACAAAGATGGCGCAGGCACCATGTGGTGGAGGAGGAGTTACCTGACCAACAGAGAGCAAAAAGTAGTGATCATCTGAACGGTAAGTTAACTGAGTTAGCTATAAAGTCCAGTATATAGTCCCTGCTCTATATAGCGATTGAGAGATTTAGGGGTTAGAGCGGGCGTTCTGACACAGTAAGCCTGTATGAGCGATGAGAACAGCAACTTTTAAACAGAGCGTGCAAGAGAATGCACAAGCCCATTTCTTCTTGTGCGTTCCCTCTCGAGAGCGGTTACAGGGTTGTGCATATGCATTTTTTTTTTTTAAGCGGAGAGGGCAGTCTTTTAAAAAATTTGCTTAAATCCTCCACAATACCTTTAAGGAAAAATGCTTTATACCTATTACTTAGACCTTTTGCTTCAATACCGATAAAAACTTCCGAGCCAATCTCAGAGGTGTCAATCACATAGGGAGCATCCTTAGCATACAGGAACTTCGAGTTCTACAAAATACAATATTTTTTGTTGTTTTAATCATCAAGTAATTTCAAATGACACAGAAACAAAAAAGACTGCAAGAAAAGCTGGCTTTTGGCCAGAATTTCTGATATAAATGAATGCATTACAGACGTGGAGTCCAGAGGAGGAACTGAATCTGTAAAGCCGCGACTCACCGTGAACACGTTCATAGACAACTGTGATCTAAAAGTCCCTAAACTCCCATTGTTGACATAAACTGTAGCAACTCTAGAAAAAGCAGAGGGTTTAGTAAAAACGCTGCAAGTCATTGTGTCAGCATGCAGTTATTACCCAAAGAGTAATTATGTGTGAACGGGGTCTTGAGCTGGTGCTTACCTCTGGCTGAAGACTGCGTTATTCACCAGGTAGGCTGCTCGGTACATGCAGGTGAAGGTGTAGTTGACTGGCTGGTTTCTGACTGTTAGGGAAGTATCATTGGACACAATGGAGTTGTAGAAGATGTACTTTGCATCTTTGCCTGGCATGTACTGCATAAAAAACGAAAAAATAAAATACCAGTGAAAAATTATCTCAACTACTCTTTTTCAAATGTTTTATTTGGTTAAACTGTTTTTTTATTCAATTGTAAAACTTAAGCAAAATAAAGACTCTTTTGTTTGATTGCGTTAGAACTGAAGAGAAAAAGTACTGTGCTTCAGCATGGCTTTTCAGCTTGTGCATGTGCCTTACCTCAGATTGTGTGCCGCAGTATGAATGGTTTCTGGGCGTTAGGTCTGGGATAATGAAGCGGTAGTAGCCTGGGCTGTGTATTCCAGTGTAACACACTCCACCCAGGGATAGCTGGTCTATATCCCAGCCATAAGGACACTCTGGGACATTGGCGATGATGGCATTAGGAAAACAGGACACAACAACATAGTCTGGAATATAAATCAAAGAGATAAAATTCAAAAAATTTGATTACAGTTCATATTTTACTTAAAATAGGGCAACTATTAATGATGAAAAGTGTATTTTGAGGTAAGGTTTTTTAAAGCTGTTTAGTCAACATAATCTAAATAAAAGAAACGAAGCACAGTGAAGAGATATCTGTTGAAGGATGACTTCCAGTTTGTGGGATTGGTTGCATGTCCAGGTTTGGGTGAGAACCAGGAAACAACTGTTTTTCTGTCTTTTTCAAATCCAGTTTTTACCTGCTTTTTGTGGTGCACATGTCAGCGCAACGGGTAACCCCAAAAACAGTGCAAGAAATGAAGCCATAGTGAGAAGCTGCAACAACAAAACATGCATTTGTCAATAATGTAATATTATGGGATAAAATGGAAGGATCTAAATCCATAAGAATTAAATATGACTCACCTTGTGGAGCTAACACCTTTAACCTGCTGAATGTCAGAGGATCCCCATATCTCTCCTGCAGGTCGTCTGTAAACGAGCTTGGAGACGACTTGAGAAGGCATTTTATACTGTGATAGATAAGAGTAAATGGCTTTCAGTCATTCTCCTGTCTCCAATTTTCCCACTGGCATTACTGGTTTAAAAGCTCTATTGTAAGGATTTTCACAAAAAGCTCTCTGTGCTGCTTAGACTCTTAAATAACCAGCATCCCATTAGCATCAGCTGTTCGCACATTGGGAAAAGAGAGATATTAGTTTGCACAATGGACACTCAATAGTTTTGATTTAAAGGATGACAAAGGATGGGATTAAGAACACATAGTATTGCGGAAAAAAGCAGACATACTTTTAAAGTTTATTTTTATTGAAAACCTCTTCATACAAAAAAAGAAAAAAAATGCTATGGGGCTTCTCCAACTAATTTTACTGCCTCTTTAAAGGCACACTATGCAACATTTTTCATTTAATTAATGTGTTCCATAACGTTATGGATGATTAAATGAGTCATTTCAGGTTGAACAAAGGTATTCTCGGCCGCCCTGGTGGTCTGTGGGGGAAATACTGCACTTGCAATTGCAGGAGCACCGACCCGCACCCACAGGCTCAGAAGTCTCGTGAGAGTCAGTCTTGCTTTACGGCGAGAACTGCTACACGCCCCCAGTTAAAAGCATTCTCGTTGCTAGCACAGTGGCAATCTTTGTGCAGTTATGCTACGTTCACGCAGCAAAAGCAGCAAAATCGCGTCTGCTGCTTCCTTTTTGCTGCTTGTACCAGTTAGTTCTGACGCGCGGCTGAAGCAGCTTTGCTGCTCTGGCTGCGCGGTGCAAAAGTGTGTCTAAGGCGCATTGGGCGGAGCTTCACTATCCTTTCTCTGCCTTGCAGCTATATTTGCTGTGATCAGTGGGAATAAAGTAGTTTTAATATGTGTTTAAGTGAGAAAATACACCTGAAAACGTAATCAGTGCAGTCAGTTCATTCAGATTATTATCCTGCCTTCAATATTTTTTCTGTCGGAGCCGCTCAGACCCCCACATACCAGGGATGCGCTGAGAGTATGGATCCCTTCATCAGCAGCGGTTCACCGCGGCAGCTGGTAGGTGTTTTTCATCTAAATAATCCAAACTGCATATTCTGCCGGCAGTTTTCTGCATTTTAAGTTAATTTAGGCGTCAATAAACTGTTTAAGAGGAGTGATCATCAGCGCTGTGTCTCTCTCCCTGCGTTAAACGCACCCGACGCGCTGCTTCAGCTGCTCATACGTGCTGCGCCTGCTGCTCAAAACGCACCGCGGGACCTTTTGCTGCGCCTTGACGCGCGTCAACCATTGACTTTGCATGTAAACTCGCTGCTTCTGTCGCGCCAGCTACGTCCAGTGTGAACGCAGCATTAGTCATTCGCTGCTAAGCTCAAAACAACCGCGCCTGGCTTGACGGAGAAACCAGGAGAACAGCTGAGCATATTTACGACAGTGCACTTTTACTTTCACCCTCTGGGGGGAGCCTCGCTGGAAAATCCACACCGGTTGCATAGTGTACCTTTAATGTAAGTATATTTCTTTTTTCTTTTTTTTTCTTTTTAAGAAGAGTGCTTTACTGCTTCATTTTTTTGATTTAACAGACTTTACATGTTATGTTTTTCATTTTGGAAGTTTTAATTAATCATTATTTTTATATTAATTTATATCTGTGTTTTATAGAGCAATGAAAAGGTCTTTTAAAGATTTCTAATGTTTATGGTGGTTACAAAAAAGCTATCTGAAATGCTTTGCCCCGTCATTTTATAGTAATTGCCCTCTAAACCTGTGGTTGTGCCCAATGGTATAGTCAATAAGTCACCAAGATAGAACCAGTTTGAGAGCATTATTCTGAATGATTACAAAAGCAACACACCATGGCCTGAACTACAGAAATTTGATGAGAAGGAAGATCAAGAAATATTTCACTATGGATAGAATTGCTGTCAGGTTATGTCAAGGTTCGAAGATGACCCAAATGCAGAGATGGCAGCAGAAGTGGTTTCTTATAGGATTAATAATTCAAAAGGCACAGAGGCAACAGTCCACAGACAAAATACTGAAAAACAAAATCGAGGAGATGTCAGGGAAAACACACATGGGGACAGGAAACGACTGGGAACCAGCAAAGAGTAACTGAACAGGAGTTGTATATATGGGAGACAGAAACAATGGGAGGGCTAATTAGCAGACAAGGAGCAGGTGTGGACAGAAGGATCTAGAAGGGAGCTAGAAGAAGGGGACTGACACAAGAGGGCAACAGAAGGTAAAAAAGAAATACATAAGAACTCAAATACAACCAGAAAACAACTCAAAACCGAAATGAAACCAATAAACTAGAAAACACAGAAAAACATGTCGTGTTTAAGATCTTTTGAGAATTCACAAAAGAGTGAGAGCAAGTTGTCCACAAATGGAGTAAATAAAGAATTTTGGTGAAACTTCCCTGGAGTGAAATTCAATTCAATTCAGTTTATTTCTATATCGCCAATTCACAACACATGTCATCTCAAGGCACTTTACAGTTCACCAGATCATACAGTCAAATTGATTCAGAGTTTTTTTTATCTAAGGAAAACCAGTTGATTGCCGACTGAGGTATGGAGACAGAAGCAGAGATACAAAAAGCAACGGCAAAAGGCGGCCCCCCATCCAGGAAACACACAGCCAAGGAGAAGAGATCTGAGCCAACTCCCATGTCAGAGGATGAAGAAAGCACATCCAGCCAGTCAAAGTCAGAGAAACAGGACTTCACTGGAAAAACAGGCCGATCTCCATCACCTATAAACAAAGGTGTTGATGGCTGCAGCACAGCTGATATCTCGCTCCAGGATGGAGTCACAGCCAAACAGGAACAGGTGTGGCGAAGCTATTATGAGAAAAAGCAGAAAGAGCATAACGTTAGAGATTGAACTAACACATTCTGCAGAGTTGAAGAATAGAGATAGAATGAAGCAACATTATGAAATAGGGATCCCTATGTTCTCTAGAAGTCTAAGCCTATAGCAGCATAACTATAGAGATAGCTCAGGATAACCAAATAAAATGCTTACCAAAGTGAGTCTAAGGACCCATCGTGCCTGCAGACCTCAGATGTTTATGCTAGGGTCAGGGTTCATGATGTTAACCAGCAAATACCAAACCCTGATGATTCCAAGGATATTAGGAAAAGTTGTCTCTTGTAAAAAGTGAACTATTTGAAAAGAGATAGCCCTGTTTTATCTATCTATCTATCTATCTATCTATCTATCTATCTATCTATCTATCTATCTATCTATCTATCTATCTATCTATCTATCTATCTATCTATCTATCTATCTATCTATCTATCTATCTATCTATCTATCTATCTATCTATCTATCTATCTATCTATCTATCTATCTATCTATCTATCTATCTATCTATCCCTCCATTCTTTATTTTCATCATCTTTAGTACATAATCGATTGTGAAAACCTTTTGAATCAGGATCAACTTCATAGGCTGTGAATGCATAGAAAATTTGACTTTGGTTTCATGAGCTTGCTGCACATTAACAGTGAATATAAATAAAAGGAACAGTAACATTTTAACATCCACTTAAAGATTAAAGCAGGATATTCTAATACACCAACATATCTTAAGGAGGCTGCTAAATAAACGTAGAGGCAGTGAGGACTCCATGCCTAGACATGTAAAGATACTAGCTCAGATAAGATGGCAGCATACACAGACAGTAGTGTTCTTAAGTGGAGGGGATAGGCCTCCGACTAATATCAGGTTCCTCACTGCCTTGTGTTAGGATACCAGTCTTGTCTGGCCAGCCTTTCTTATGCCTGTGAAATCTGCTTTTTTATTGAGCCACTTTCTTGTTTTTATTGTTGTCTAATATTTGGATGGTTTTCTTATTAAAGTTATTTCAGTTAACATGATATAAAATTGGTTTATCTTTTAGATATGATTTTTCACTTTATTTCTGCATCATATTGTTGAAGAAATTAAATATCGGCTATTTGTAAAACTAATTTATTTCTTTTAATGTATTGCAATTAAATTAACACCCACATTGCAAAAACCTCATATGAAAATCTGAACAATGAGGGAAAAAGAAACGAGTCTAGACACTAATGTGGCTCACAGAAAACCTGAACTTGGTAACCTTGCAAAGAGACAAACTGCAGACAATTAGCATCTAAATGGAGCGATAAGGAGAATCGCTGTGGTTTGACTATGGAAGATACAGATCTGTGAGGGAGTGAAAGGGAAAGTTTGGGTTTCAAGCACCTGTTGAAGGTAACAATTGAGAGTTGTAAGATTCCTCTGTGTTACACAACTGCACCATGGGATCCAAAAGGTGCTCAGGAGGAGATGGAGTCTTCGCTCACGTGTTTGATTGACTGGTAGAGTTAAATCACAACTGATTTCCTATCAAGCCATAATATTTTGAATTTAATTTGGCAGGATGGTTTTAAAAATTTTCCCCCTTGCAAACTAAATTTGAATTGAAATTAGATATTGATCTAACTCAAAAAAAAATTTTAAAAGCACATTTAGCTGTAATTATTTTAACATTTTCAGTTTGGACTTGTAATTAAATACTTCAAATATTAAAAAGCATTATTTTATTTAAAATGATGAATAGAATTAGGAAGTGAAGCGAAACATCACTAGATATGCAAAACATTTATTTTATTAGATTTTATTGAATAGTGCTTTTGTAAACATTCACAACATTAATAAAAAGAAAAAAGAAAAACAGCATTTATACACGGGCCTAATAGCACATTTTAAGACATCATGACAGAAAATACAAACATTTCTTCTGTACATTACACTCACCGGCCTCTTTATTAGGTACACCTGTCCAACTGCTCATTAACACTTGATTTCTAAGCAGCCAATCACATGGCAGCAACTCAGTGCATTTAGGCATGTAGACATGGTCAAGACAATCTCCTGCAGTTCAAACCGAGCATCAGTATGGGGAAGAAAGGTGATTTGAGTGACTTTGAACGTGGCATGATTGTTGGTGCCAGAAGGGCTGGTCTGAGTATTTCAGAAACTGCTGATCTACTGGGATTTTCACGCACAACCATCTCTAGGGTTTACAGAGAATGGTCAGAAAAAGAAAAAACATCCAGTGAGCGGCAGTTCTGTGGGCGGAAATGCCTTGTTGATGCCAGAGGTCAGAGGAGAATGGCCAGACTGGTTCGAGCTGATAGAAGGGCAACAGTGACTCAAATAACCACCCGTTACAACCAAGGTGGGCAGAAGAGCATCTCTGAACGCACAGTACGTCGAACTTTGAGGCAGATGGGCTACAGCAGCAGAAGACCACACCGGGTGCCACTCCTTTCAGCTAAGAACAGGAAACTGAGGCTACAATTTGCACAAGCTCATCGAAATTGGACAATAGAAGATTGGAAAAACGTTGCCTGGTCTGATGAGTCTCGATTTCTGCTGCGACATTCGGATGGTAGGGTCAGAATTTGGCGTCTACAACATGAAAGCATGGATCCATCCTGCCTTGTATCAACGGTTCAGGCTGGTGGTGGTGGTGTCATGGTGTGGGGAATATTTTCTTGGCACTCTTTGGGCCCCTTGGTACCAATTGAGCATCGTTGCAACGCCACAGCCTACCTGAGTATTGTTGCTGACCATGTCCATCCCTTTATGACCACAATGTACCCAACTTCTGATGGCTACTTTCAGCAGGATAATGCGCCATGTCATAAAGCTGGAATCATCTCAGACTGGTTTCTTGAACATGACAATGAGTTCACTCTAGCATGGGGTACCTAATAAAGTGGCCGGTGAGTGTATATTTACATAATAAATAACTCTAGCCTTGGGGTTCTATGTTAAAGTTTGGGAACTTGGCAGGTCCAGCTTGTCCATTCTGGTAGGTAAATAAAGTCCCTCCTGAAACACAAGAGACAATTATTAATGTTTTGGACATCAGAAGTTTTTCTAATCAAACAGATATATTAGATTTTTTATGGAACACACCAATTTATTTATGCTTATTGTTTAATTGATAATTAAATAATTCAAGAATATTGTAAGAAACAGTTCTTTGTACAGATTTTGTGTCTATCATAAATATCTCCCATTCCATGTTTTAATTAGAATTGCTTGTTAAGATAGTATGCAACAGAAAAAAATGTGGTATTAAACCTTTTAAAACAAATAAAACCAAATAAATCAAAGCCCCCACACAAAACATTGGAATTGAGCTTATTCCCATTGATAAAAACATAGACAAACTTATGAATTTTCCTTTTTAGCTCATTTGTATCTTATGTAATTTTCTGTCTGTTGAGGGAATAAACTCAGTATAAGTTAGATTACTTACTCTCTGCGATGCTTTATGCTGCTTTCACGACAAAGCAGACCCTCTTCACATGGGCAGATCTGGTTGATGCTGAAGGCCAGGCCGCCGTCAGGAACATAGCAACTCTCGTTAAGAACCAGCCGCTTCTTGCATACCATCTCACCATGATGACGAGCGCAACACATCGAAGCCCCACAGTCTCTGTCAGCTTTACATCTGGACCCTTATTGAGGAAAAACAGGTGTTAAACTACATATTCCCCATGCATTTTTATCTAGAAATATTTTGTAATTGAACTTTTTAGAGCTCTTAGTCCTGTAGGTTAATTAGAAAATATAAAAGAGCTAAATTCATCATAAGAAGAAGCAGATATTTCTACACTCGACATGCAAAAGAAGTAAGAAAAAAAGAAAATAAGAACATGAAGAGGGAAGTAAAGAATAACAGGCTTCCATAGAAGAACATATGGCGGACGCTGACAAAGAAAACTAGGAAATTAGGAAAGGAAGAGTACAAACGATGATACAATGAATGATAACAACAAGGAATAAGGAAAGAAAGAGCAACGCAATCATGTAAGAAATAAAGTAAGAAAGCAAACAAGGATTAAAAATAAAAAAATGAAAAATAAAAAGTGTGACTGCAAAGATAGATTTGATTTTGAATTAATGTTATATATATCTTTACCCTCTTGTCCAATGGGAATGCTGCGGTGACACCTTCCAAACATGCATTTGAGTCCACGGACACACTGAGCATCCCTTCTACAGTACTGGCCCTCTCCGCGTAAAGGCACGCAAACACTGAAGTGTCGATCGCATGAGAAACCACGTCCACAAGCTCTGTCACTGTCACACACAGCCGGCAGGCCCTGCAGTCAGAATAAAACCCATATTCTCATATTCAGGCTAACAGAGGACTCATTTTTACATAGTGATATGTGAAATCAAAGGTTCAAAAAAAAGCATGCACATTCTTACCGTGAGTGCTTTTGCCACAGGAGTGCTCTCTCTAAGAGCTTTAGGTCCTTCTTTGGGAGGGCTGTGAGGCATATTAAGCATCCAGGCCCAAATACGAGCATCAGTACCAGAGATCCACAAAAACAGAAAAACCAAGTTTGGTTTCCCCAACATCTCAGAGACCGGCAAAAACCACATCAAGTGAGAGAAATTTCTAAAGGGATGACTCAGAGTGAGAAAACGAGAAATTTCAAGAGGTCCACCAGTGAGGAGATCAATCCAGCGACAACTGGCTGGCTCCTCTTCTGTTATGACTTTTATAGGCCAACAAGGTTTGACCTCCCCCTCTCCCTACTGTTTGTCCAGGCATTAGGGTAGGAGGAGACAATTAGTTTTTAATGGATTAACTAAATTGACTAAGCTACCCCCTGCAGGTAGAAAACAGTGGCCGAATGAGAGGACATGGGGTGCTGACAACAGTCTATGACAATAGAACTGCGACAAGCACCACCTCTGTATGGTTATCTCAGCCAGACAAACCAACAAGCAGGACAAAAGAAGACAAATGCATGACATGTTTCACTGCTCAGAGTGACAAGTGCTGCCACTAAAGGTCCTGGCCCCAAAACTATGAGCAAACAGATCTGGTCCCGACCTTTAACGTTGCTTTCCCCCCTAAACTATCCAGCTTCAGACCCCTCACTGAGAGCAATTTGGAAAAACACACCCAGCAGAAGACCTCATGATCTCATTAAGAGTAATTACAATCAGACATTAGTCTTCCCAGGCAGAAAAGCTGGGAGAGCTGATGAAAACAAAGATGTTTTTTTTTTCCCCCTGCACATTTCTCTTCAACGGGAGCAGGATCTCAGACAAACTATCTAACTATGAATAACTATAAATAAGAAACCTTTTAATTGTGATTCTCGTCCTCATTATCTCCTATTTATGCAAGTTCTAGCAGCACTGCCATCTTTCTTCTCTGTCAGGAGTTAAAAGTGGCAGGTACTTTTACATTTATGTTTAGTTGCAAGTTTTTGGTTTGCTTTTAGTTTTGTTTTTCTTTCATTTCATGCATTCCTAAGGTGATGAAAATTACTTTCCCACTTTCACCAAAACATGTCTTTAAGTGTCTTAATTATTCTATTATTATAATTATTTGTATTATAGTTATTTATTCCTTTATCACTTCATCTGCTAAATGTAAGGGGTATTTGTGATCACTTGTTTATTTTGCAAAAACTGTAAGTTTTACTGTGGCTAAATTATTGCTTGAAAAACTCAAAAGCCTTAAAAAAGAAAGTAACCAATGTACCACTGAGTGTTTAGAAATGTAAAAAAAAAATGCACATGAGTGAATAGAGAATGTAAGTTTTATCAGATTCTTCTTGAGTAGAATTAATTAAAGGTATTTTAAAAATACAGTTGTCAAACCACTAATAAAAATATAAAGCTTTCAGTTTTGAAAATAAAACAAAAAGACCAAAAACCCTGACAATTGGATAAAAAGAAAATGTTAACAGAACATTTATTATTTTTGTACTTTAACATGAACTCACGTGGCGACAGACCTAAAACCAGGTCAATGAACTTTGAAGCTTTTTACATCGACAATCCAAATACCGTCTCATTTTTTATTTAATCATCAGACAAGGCAAAGACTGAGCTATTTCAATATCTAGAGGAGTCCTTCTAAAGGTATCAGACGTATTAATATTATATCACTTGTTGCATACGCAGTTGGGCAACTACAGCTGCCTGTGAAAAAGAGATAAAATGATTTCTAGCTCCAAACTGGGAAAAGTCATCTCAAATAATCATCTAAATTGCACAATTAGATATAAAACCTGGTGGTTTTATAACATACCAAAAAGTGGTATGTTAATTAAGAAACTACAATATGATTACATTTCTTGAATGTTGTTTATAAAGCAAAACTATTGAAGTGTCTCTAATAGGCAAAAAACATCACGGGACACAAAAACTATTTAAATAAGCTATACAAACCCAGAATATCAGTCAGAGAATACGCAAAAAAAGCTAGGGGTCACATTTTGTGCTATCAAAAATGAAAAAAATAATAACAAAATAAATCGACAAATTGCAACAAAGCTAATGACTTGCTAGCTTGAACTGTCTGAAATTGGTTTGAAAGATACACAAAACTTTCACTTCCAGTCTAACTGGCTTCCAAGCACGGATGTGTTGTGAAATGCAGCCCTGTTTTATAAACTTTCCATGCAGGAATAGGTAGTACATGTAGATGTAAATTGGTTCCAAATGGCCTTTGTCGAGTACTCAAATGGTAGGTTTTTTTTTGTCACCAACTCTAACACCCTTGAGTGTGACAACACAGCAGGGAGGCATTTGTTAACACCTGTTCTTGACGCTTGCTTGGTAGTTTGCTCCATCTACAACTTGAAGAGTTTCTGCTTCAACAGCTGATAATACAAATATCCCCCATTTCCACTGGTGTGTGATAATGTCAACTGTTTTTACTTTGCATGTGAATTCTGCTCCATTTGGAGTTTATCCTCTTTGGCGCCTGAAAGGAAACCCCCTCCTTGGTCTAAGGCCCCATCCACACGAAGACAAAACGAACACGAAACGCTAATATTTTCCAGAACGTTTGTCGTAAAGACGGAGACGTAAAATAAATGTGATCGTCCACACGAATGCATGAAAACGCTGCAAAATGTATGCCAGGCCTGTAAGTGGCAAAAATAGGCGACGAAATGTTGGGCATGCGCACTAATATTTATACATGGTTGCCCTGCGGGTCCATTTTCGTGGTTCAGTCAAATTCAGGTGCTGAACTATGTTGTCGATATTGCTCTGTTCTTCCTGGAGATATTCCAGAAGAAGAAGATTCTGTAGTAAGCCCGACAGCAGGGTGAGTAGCATGAGCAGCAACCATTCAACACAGTACGGCGCCAGTGTTGTTGTGATACTGTGTCGCGCATGCATGTTTAGAGGCGACGCTATGACGCATGCGTGTAAGAAAAAAAAATGCGGTTAGAGCTTAAAGATGGAAACGCGAAAACTGCGTTTCAAAATCTTCCCACTCTGAAGGCTGAATAAAAAAAAGATCGTTTACAGACCCCGAAACGCCGGCTTCGTGGGGATGAGAGGCTGGTTTGGTGAAAAATTTGTGCGTTTAGGCCAGGGTTTGGCTTCGTGTGGACGGGGCCTAAGACTTGGCTGTAAAAAAATTGAAGTTTCAAACATTTCATACATTTAAGTGAATATCCCTGCTTTTTCTGCTGATTTTACGCATAATTCCCATGACAAACAATCAAACTGTTTCATATCTTTACATCATGTCGACAATGGACTCTGGGCATTAACAGCCAGCATATCATTGTAAATCCAGAGTTGCACACAAAAGCCTTAGAGTTTGTTAAACCAACATAATCCAATACTCTGCATGGAGTTAGAACTATAAAATTGGGTTTGTATATGAAAAATATAACCATAAGCTTTTATAATCTGTAAAACAATTACTACCATCTACGGCAATAATGGCAGACATTGTATTTTAATGAGTCTGTTTTGAAACTTAGAAACTGTATTTTGAATTAAACATAATCTTTTCAATGGAGTCTGTCAGAGACTATGTTTTTTATTTTTTTATTTTAAGATTTGCTGAGTGCTCTGTGAGTAATACTCCATGTTTGACAACACAATTGACTTCTTTGAGTTTGTTGCATTTCTGCTGAGGAAGCAACATCCATCCTTATCCTGCCGCTTGTATGCCATGGTCATGGGATCTAATGCCTATCTCCCGCAGCCTTTTGGCAAAAGGTTCAGCACAACCTAGAAAGGTTGCCACTCCATCATAGGGGGAACCAGAGGCACACACACAACTAAGGGAAATTTAGAGATTTACCCAACAGCCCAGTGCTGGGACTGTGGAAGGAAGATAGAGTACCCAGAGAGAAACCATGCATGCACAGAGAGAACATGCAAACACACACATAAAGACCAACCAAAGACAAAATACTCTGAAATAGTAAGTCGGCTTTCTGCAAACTTGGGAAAAGTAAATCTGTACCAGTGGTTGCTTGGAAATTAATGTGTGTTTTGTGTCTTTGTTATATATTACACAAACCTTTATCTGATATTTTGGTCCATACTAATGTGTTAGCATCTAAAAGCTGCAGCAACTTTGTCAATGTTAATTTCTTATTCCATGATCTCTCAAAGGAGCTATATAATAGTTCTAGAGGCCTTTGAAGTACACAGAAGTCATTGTGATATTCAAGAAAGTAAATAATTTGGGTTTTTGAGATTATGCATGATCCTCTGTCCTGTTGAATGATAAAGGATACACATAGTCAACAATGAAAGGACCTTTGAAATGGTTTTCAAATTGCTCTACCCTCTATTTTCATTCTTCATTATTTGCAAAAAAGATGGCGGCTGCGTGAGTGTTTTGTGTTGCAGACTGTTCTGCCAAACAAACTTTTTTCGAAAGATATGGCCTTCAATTATCTCTAATTACTGAAACATGTTGTAAAACTTAAAGTTATATGAAAATTGCTGCCAACTTTTTGTTTCAAGAAACGTTCTGACGCTTTAGCAAGCCCTAAGATGCAGTCAGGTGCAAATGAAGTTCTCCTGGACGCGCTCCAGCAATTAAAGTCCGAAATGGTGCGTCATTTTGATGCAAGAATGGACACTGTCCAGAGTAACTTGGAAACAATAAAGCTCTCGCTTTCAAATCTAGGAGAGCATGTCTCGCAGCTTGAGCAGAGAGTTAGCAGCAACGAGGACAACATCTCTGATTATGGGAAACGAATGGAAGTATTAGAAAAGGAAAACGCATACCTGCGCGCCAAGCTGGATGATATCGAAAACCGAAGCCGGGCTTACAATCTTCGCTTTGTCCACGTTCCGGAAAAATTGGAGGGAAAGGATACTCGTGGATTTATCTCCAACCTGATTGTTCACCTCTTCGGGAGTGAAAACTTCCCTACACCCCCAGCCATTGAGAAGGCCCATCGCTCCCCTGCGCAACAGCAACCCAAGGTGAAGGCGCAGCGCTCCGAGGCGCAGCAAGCAAAGAAGGGGGCAAATCGCCATCCAACACAGCAAACACAGGACAACGTCAAGCCAAGAGTGATCATGGTGAGATTTCTCAGTCTTCAGGACAGAGAGAAAGTCCTTCGACTGGCCCGAGAAAAGCAACAACTTGTGTACAATGGTGAGCGGATTCATATATTCCCCGACTTCAGTGCGGCTGTGATCAACAAACGGCGTGAATTCGATGACATTAAAAAACAGCTTAAGCAACGTAAACTGGATTATCACATGACTTTCCCTGCTATACTTGTAGTCGATATCAACGGGAAACCTGTGCAGTTTAAAACACCCAACGCTGCTCTTCAGTTTCTGCAGGAAATTGGAAATGCTGACTGACTCAACTTTGAGTTTAGCCTATTGTATATGAATTCAGAAGATGCTGCAAATGTTTCATACCTTTTTTCCCCTTCTTCTGTTTCTTTTCTTTTTCTTTTTTTTTTCTTTTTTCTTTTTTCTTTGAAGGCAATGAATGATATGGAAAATTGAAGACACTCCTTAATTGTCCCTTTGCTCAAAACTGAGATACTTTGCATTTGGTATGATAAGCAGCCCTCTGTTGGCCTATTATTGGATTGCACATCTATGTGCTGTTTTGGTGCGCCCTACAACGGGCCTTTCTCTGATTTAGTTATGATAGATGCTGCCTTTTGTGGACTTAATGGGAAATTAAGAAGTAAAAGAATAATCATAATATTTTGTGTATGCTGGTAGATAGTCTACTTTCTTTTAATGTTTCGGTCAAGGCCATATATGTGTGTTTGTGTGTGTGTGTGTGGTGAGATATGTGTGTATGTGTGTGTTGCTCCTCTATCCTACGCTGTGTCCTGCTCTATCTTATTTGGTTCTATTTGAATATGGGTAAAGGTTTATTTATCATTCACTTAAATATCAGGAGCTTACCTCACAAAATTGATCTCCTAAGAGCTTGGCTTTCTTATAACAAACCTGCTGTCATTACTGTTTCTGAAACTTGGTTACAAAATAAAATATGTGATGCTGAAATAAGCATCATAAGAGGGTTACACCCTATATCGAGCAGATAGAGGCAGTCGTGGCGGAGGTGTTGCTACCTATATATCTTCTACTTTGACCTCAGAGGTTGTTCGTCCAAATGAAAGCCCATTGCACTTTGAGTGCCTCTTTGTGAGACTACGTTTTGATCATAAACAACTGATTATTGGAAATATCTACAGGCCTCCTAACTCTCCTTCCGAATCTATTAATAATATTCTTGCCACTATTAATTCACTTGATTGTTCTGATGAATTTATTGTTCTGGGTGATTTCAACCGAAACTGGCTCGACAGGTCTTCAGCTAAGGAGAAGAGTTTATTGGAAAGCCTGCATCTCACTCAGTTAATACAGGAACCCACAAGAGTGGCTGGGAGTTCCAGATCTCTCTTAGACTGGATCTTGGTCACTCATCCTAACAGAATAGCTGATTCTGATATTTTATCAGATTGCTTCAGTGACCACTCGGTTATCTTCTGTGTATGGAAAATAAGATTGCCACGATTGCCATCTAAAATAATTAAAGTAAGACAACATAAAAACTTTTCTGAAGATTCCTTTATTAATGATTTGCTAAATATCAATTGGTCTAGGTTAGAACTTATTCCTTATGTTGAGGATGCTTGGACTTTTTTTCATACTGAGGTACACAATGTGATTGACAAGCATGCACCATGGGTATCGGTGAAAGTCAAGGGTAGGCATCTACCATGGATTGATGGTGACCTGTTGCATCTTTTTAAGGAAAGGGATAAGGCCTGGAAGCGTTACCAATCAACAAAAGCTATGGTTGATGGGATCGAATATAAGAGATTACGTAATATCTGTACTGTGAAAACAAGGAATGCAAAGTCAAATTACTATAAGACAGCGTTGTCTAATGACTTCACTAGTCCAAAACAATTTTGGAAAAAACTTAACAGCTTATTGAATAAACCTGCTGCGAATTCTCCTCTATCGCTTCGTGTAAATGATAAAATTAGTAGTGACCCTGCTACTGTGGCTGATGCATTTAACCAACATTTTTCCTCTGTAAACAAATTATCCCCATCTAATCTATTCCATTCCAATCTTGTAAATTCATCAGTAGCCAATACATCTTTTACACTAACTACAATAACTCCTACTGAAGTGCAACAGGCTATCTCTGATACTAAATCTGGTAGTGCTGGTCCTGATGGTCTGGAAATTAAGTTTATTAAGATTGCCTCTCACATCCTGGCATTTCCACTATGCTATCTATTTAATTTATCCATATCCACATCTGAAGTTCCAGCCATGTGGAAGTATGCTAGAGTATAGGAAGTACACCTATACATAAAAGTGGTGATCCACTTGACCCAAATAACTATAGACCAATTTCAATTATTAATACTGTGGCAAAAATATTTGAAAAAAATTTTTTTAAGCGATTGTTTAAAGTGTCAATGACTTCTCTGTCCTTTCTGAGATGCAATCAGGTTTCAGACCAAACTACTGTACCACTACTTCCCTCACAAAGTTTGTCAATGATGTTACATCCTCTTTAGACAATAACATGCCTACTGGAGCAATATTTATAGATCTCACCAAGGCTTTTGATTTGGTCAATCACTATTTACTTCTTGACAAACTGCATGGTATCGGTCTGTGTAAGCAGTCACTTTTTTGGTTTAATTCTTATCTTCATTTAAGACGTCAGTCTGTGGCTTTCAATGGCTGTCTTTCTCAGTACACAGTTATGGAAAATGGGGTTCCGCAAGGTTCATGCTTAGGCCCTCTGTTGTTCTCTATATTCATAAATGACCTTCCAAAAGTATGCTCAAACTGTAATATCCTGCTGTATGCTGACGATACAGTTATTTACTCTGCTAAACCTGACATTAGTTTGATTGAGTCTTCATTGCAATCAGACTTTGATGATATTCAGAAGTGGTTTACAGCTAATGGGCTCATACTTAATAAGACTAAGTCTTACAGTATGCTTTTTGACAACAGGACAACCCGTTTTAAGCAAGATCATACTCTGTCAATAAGGTTTCTGGATGATACTCTTATGAAGAATGTGGAAGAATTTAAATATTTGGGCCTACTGCTTGACTCCAATCTTTCCTTCAAGTCACATATTGACTCTGTTGTCAAGAAAATTAATTTCAATCTTAGACTCTTATATCGCTCTATAAATTGTTTCACTCAACAGATCAGATTACGAATTGTAACACAGCTTTTATTTCCAATCCTTGATTACGCTGACATTGTGTATATGAATACAACAGAATCACACCTTAAATCTCTAAATGTTGTTTTCAACAGTCTCTGTCGATTTGTGTTGAGATGCCCATACCTTACCCACCATTGTCACATGTATCAGCAACTTAACCTCTTATCACCTAAGACTAGACGGCAGTTACACTGGTTTCAGTTTATTTATAAATGTTTTTTCTTTAATTATCCATCCTATTTACAAAACCATTTGAATCCATATAGGTCTACTTATGGACTTAGACATCTTGATAATTTGTTCTTTTCTGTTCCAAGCATATCTAAAGAAATAGGAAGAGGTGCCTTCAGATTTAAAGCCCCTTCTGACTGAAATAGCTTACCCAGATCATTGAGATCAATTTCATCTTTTCCTCACTTTAAATCATCCTTATTAACTTTTCTGCATTCAAGTGACCAGTGCACCTGCTTTCTTGGCCGTGGTCCTTAAAACAAAACAAAACAAAAAGTTATGTACCTGCTGCTGTACCTATATTCATCTGTGCGGTTGTGCATATATACATGCTTATTTTTCCTTCTTATCTTTTTTATTTATTTAACTGATTTTCCAATTGTGGGTTTTCTCCTGAGTTCTTTACTTGTCTTGTATTCTTATTTTATTTCTGCTTAGTGTTCTATATATATAGATACATATATTTTCTATTTGTTTGTTTACCTGCATAAATATATTTGTGTAGAGATGTTGGACTGTCTAGCTTGTAGTGATGAAGAGCTTTGGTATGGATGTGTGACTGTGTGTATTGTTTGTCTCTGTTGTTCTTGGGACCCCCTCGAAAACGAGATGGATCATCTCAAGGGGCTATCCCTTAATAAAAGAATTGAATTGAATTAAAATTGCTAATTGTTTGATTGTCAAATGTTGTTCTGTGTAAATTGTATATTCAGTTTTTTGTTTTGACTTCTTGCTGCCATGGCCTCTCATCTTCAAGGTTAGACATGTTCTCTGTTCACTTTTTTCTGCATACCAAATGTTACATTTCTCTCTGCTCTAAACAGATTTTATCTTAAACTTTCTCACACTTACAAGTTTTTATTTCATTCTCAGCATCAAGGTTGTTCATTTTATTTTATTTTTTTGTTCATTATAACATTGCATGATCCTTACGTGACTGGGTTGTAATAAAACTGACCCCCTAGCTAATTAATTAGCATTCAGTGTTTTAACACATTTGTTGCTGAATTCACATGCTCTCTGTATCAGACAGGACATATCAGATACAGACATTTACTGTCTCAGCTTTAGTCCTTAACAAAACAAACTAATGACTTAATTAGTGGTACATTATAAGGACAATAGCAACGACTGGTGTATGCAAATCATCGTAGGGCAAGAGAACACTTATCTAAAGCAAACTGAGTATTTACTCTTACTGTAAGGAAAGTAGGAGTATCAGCCTAGTGTTTTGTAATATAATGTAAATAAGACTGACTTCACTTATCATGTTCTTTAAAACTTATATTGTTGTAACACATCAGTATTGACAAGACAACATCTTGTTTTTTTCCCTGGAAACCAAACAACAGATAAGGGGTCTTAGTGGTTAGTTTGTCTCAGCATTAATGACCCTGTTAATGACGCCTGTCATGAATGTTCAAACTGCAGGAATCAACATGGCTGTGAGTGTTGCATTTTATGAATAACAGAAACAATAGGTAAGCTGATGTCTTTTCATTGTGATGGATCTTTGCCATCTATGGACAAATCGCAACACCTTACAATTACCGTTAAGAAACTATTAGCTGTGGGAAGGATGAAGGCATTGTATTGAATGTTGTTCCAGTTTAACTTTAATGATTACTTTTTAGCTCTTCCAGGTTTAAATAAAATTAACTTGTCTTCATGGTTTTGTCAGCTAGACATGTTGAATAAAGCTCACAGCTCCAACATGAACTAGTATCTGAAAATAAAAAAACAGTAACTATCTAGCTTGTCACATCAATAACAAATAAGTGTAGCAATGATGTATTTGCCTAGCATTTGTACCTAACCACACATCTCATTGTGAAGCTGTTTAAATTTAATTTATTTTTAACCATTTAAATCAGTATTCCACAGAACAAACCATAAAAATAACACTGCATAATCAAACGATACAGAAAATTGATGTCTTGAGGAAGGGGCACAGATTTTAGCTAACTGTATGGAGGAAAGCAAAACCCAGAACCAGACCGAACCAAAGCTGCAGTCATTTAGGGCTTGGAAGCATGAGGTTGTGGGTTCGAAACCCACTGCCATAGACTGCAACTCTGGGTTTCTGAGCAAGACCCTTTACCCCTGATTGCATCCCACGGTGGCAGCCTACTGCTCCCTAAGGGGATGGGTTAAATGCAGAGGTAAATTTCTCCAATGTGAGATCAAAAAATGTTCGATTATTAATATTATTATTATTATTATTATTATTATTATTATTATTATTATTATTATTATTATTATCCAATCAGATTCATGCACACACAGACTGACAGAATTGTAAAAAAAAAAGTGATTTGTCACCCAGGACCAGCAGTGGCACCCCAGGACCCCCATCAACCATGCTAAGTAAGGAAAAAACTTTAATATTTAGTCCAAAAACCCAAACTCATAGATACGATTTCAAAAGCAGATAAAACCCAGAGAGGTGCAATTGAAAATTTTTGTATCAACGTGGTATTTTAATTTTATTTTCATTAAATAAAACAGATGTTTGACCTCTTAACAATGTTTATTATGGATTCAAAGCCATTTTCAGTGTTCTGATTTTTACTTTCAGTTATATATTTTTTCCCAAGAAATTAATGCTTTTCACGTTCATAGTTTCCCATTTGTAGAAGATATATTTTGACATTAGGGATTCTATAGTAATAAAAAAAAAAAAAAAAATATGAATCATGTCAGTTTAGTGTACCCCAACAGATGGTTCCTCAATATTGTAGTTTTTTTTTTTTTTTAGCAGAGGTTGGATTAAGTCTGTTTTGAGGACTACACATGTCATTTTACTAAAGGCTGACCGGACAAGTTCTTGCTGGGAAGGGCAGTCCATCATCCTTTCTAGTTCTGCCTCCCTACAGAACACTCATCTCACATTTCGGGACAAATAAGTTCTGCCCGGAATATGTCTCAAGAAGAAACTGTCACAGCTTCCAAAACAGGACTGTGAGGACAGAATGATGCAATCTAGTCCTTGCATCCCAGGGAGAGTGAAAAAAAAATATTGTAAAGTGTGCATAATGCTCTACTTACTTATTACTCTTTAGAAAATTCCTCCAGACAACAGAAAAACTCGTACATTGGCCAGCAGCAGTGCTTCATATGCAAGCAGAATAAGCAGACTGAATGTATTTAAATGTAAACTAAGTTTCACTTCACAGTTTTTTTTTCTTAGCTGCACTTATGGCCATTTAAGTGTAATCGATGCAGGACCAGCAGATTCAGCAGCAGCTTCTTCCCCACTGCCATAAGGCAGCTGAACTGTTGCGAAAATTCTAAATCATATCACGGACCCTGCATCGAACTGATAACAACAAACCAAAATCCTGCATATTTGCACCATATACTGTATATTAATGCTCTGAACTTAATGCATTTTTAGACCATGTTTTTTCATCCCATTCCACTTTACATTTGATCACTGTTGCATTTTATGGAATGGAAATGTTCTGAAAGCTGCAGAAAATGAAATTTACTAAATCCCTAACAGAGGGACTACAGGTATACGTGGCCACTAATGCAAAGATGGTGCTTCACATTAACAAACTGTTTATAATTTGATTTTGTGAACTGAAGAAGATGACGATTTCAAAAAGACAAGGGTGTGTCCCTTTTAGATTCAAAGACAATACTAATTTGAAAGAATGTTTTCTTAATAATCTTCAAAAATAAAAGCCAGCAAATAGATCAGATTCTCATCTGAAGTTTGAACTATAAGCAAACTTTTTTAAGTTCTAAAAAAAAAAAAAAAATACGAATTGGCAGTGTTTCCATTTGGGTTGAAGTGGATTAACCAAACACTGCAAAGGCATCCTACGTCAATCTCCATATTACATATTACATCACACATAGCTGTAGTGAACAGAAAAAAGGCTGCAATCTAGCACTGACCCCAGATGAGTAATGGAGGAAAGTTTAATGAATGTTGGTACTGTACGATCTGGGATGTTGTTTTTACTTTAGCATGTCAATTAGTAATGGTGATGCTGCTTCCAGACGATTTAACATGCATAATAGGAACATCTGGGAAGACGCCGTAGCAGAAACAGCTGATTAGTGATGTCAGTTAAGGTCTGCGACATAAGAGCTGATTTAAAAAAAAAACTGTTTCCATCTACCGTTTTGTGCATCAAAAGCCAAAAAAACGCCTCAAGCAAGCATAATAACTTTTTTGTGCATGAATTTTGCCATTTCCATCAAAACATGGTCCTGTTTCTAAAAGTAGCCTGTCAGCTGTTTTAACATTTTTTTCTGGTAAAGCTTAAATTCTATTTTCTATCTTGTTTCCAAAGAAATAAGGGTCTAAGTATGTCACTAATGAGAAACAGATCTGTTCCCTGTTGTGCTATTTTCTAAAGGGTTGAACAAAGAAGGAGCAAGAGCAGAATCAGGAACAAGGGTGAATGGGGATTATTTATCAAATCCTCCACTCTGTTTTTCAAGAAATACCCTGGAAGCTCTACAGACAACAAAAACAGCATCAGTTTAGAATAATGGGGATTCTGCTCATAGCATCATTTGCTTCAGAGTTACTAGGGAATCCCAACATAAATATTTAATCGAGACCATCTGATCATATTTTTCTAATTACTATTAAACCCTGCTTCAAAATTCACACAACGATGGAAAATTATTGTCTTTTTTCCAAAAGCATCGCAGTCTTTAAGCCCTACTTTGTAAAGCAATTCTTCAAACAGATTTTACCTTATTAAAGGAGAGTATTATCTCACTCCAAAACCTGCAAAGAACATGTTTTGGTAAACATTATGGGCTGGATATGTTTCCCACATGAACTTGGACCACTAATCAGTTCTTCAAGGGTTTATATCCAAATGTGGATTGTACAAACAGATCTGCTGTATAAACTCTCATTGGGGCCCATTTTTCGTGATGTAAACGCATGTTTCCCAAACACTTTGTGCTTAAAATAAGTAAGAGAAGTTGATTTATTAAGGTGTTCTAAACAAATTTGTCAAGGGGTACAATGATGGGTAAAGGAAAACATGCCTCATCATTTATTAGCTTGTAGAACAACCTTATCTTTATCTTTTTGGTTCTGTTTTGTATTTCCATTGTTTAAACCTGCTTCCGTTTATGAAAGTTCAGGCTAAATTGACGTATCACCATCTGTCAATCAATCCAGGAGGTTTGACTAATATTGACCAATGATTTATCACAGTTTGTCTCAAGATAAACAGCCCTTACATGCAGGAGAGTTTGCCCCTTTATCGTCAACAATTGGTTTGGATTTTGCATTATGAACGCACAAATCTGAATTTAGTTTCAAAAACAAATGCAAAAGCTCTCGCCAATGAGATAACTATTTATATATATTTTTATCTTCATTAATGTTTTGTAGTGCTTTACAAATTTATCTTTTAACTATAAATTTAAGTATAAGCCTATTTTTATAATTATGTGGCATTCATCTTTGTGTTTGGGCTATTTTTCAACAAAACACATAAACCTGATGAAAGCTTCTGGGTACTATAACTGTGGGTGCATCAGTCTCCTCTCTTATGAAGTGTCCCCATTAACTTTCATCATAAAGTTACACCCTTGTTGAATTTGTGTGCTTATGAAGATATCTTTTTTTAAGGTAGTCATTTAAAAGCGCAAACTGACTCACAGGATAGAGAGCAGCCTGGGGTCTTTCCACAACCTGTCCTGTGATATTATAAATCAATATTAAGCCAAATTTGTTGATGAGGGGACAATAGAAAGGAGGCACAGTGGCCTGCAGTAAGATTCTGTTTCTGTTTGGCTGTGACTCCATCCTGGAGAGAAATATGAGCTGTGCTGCTGCCATCAACACCTTTATTTATAGATGCTGGAGATTGGCCTGTTTTTGAGTGTAGTCCTGTTTATCCGACCATGACTGGCTGCATGTGCTCTCTTCATCCTCTGACATGGAAGCTGGCTCGAAGCTCGTCTGCCTGGCTGTGTGTTTCCTGGAAGGGGCTGCCTTTTACCATTTTACCTTTTGTTTTCTCTGCTTCTGTCTCCTTCAACCCCAGTCAGCCTCAGCTGATGGCCGCTCACACTGAGCCTGGTACTGCTGGAGGTTTCTTCGTGTTAAAAGGGAGTTTTTCCTCCCCACTGTCGCTACAAGCATGCTTAGCATGAGGGATTGCCTTATAGTCAATGAGTCAATGCAATCAACTTGTTTTCCTTAGATAATACTGAGTAATACTGAGCAACTGATCTACTTACTACTAGGGGTGTGCAAAATAATTGTCATGATGATGCATCGTGATTCTAATTTTCGTGATCTACTGCATCGATTCTTGATGCCAAGTATCGATTATTAATAAAAAAATAAATAAATAAATAAAATTGCATGAATGGTTGGCGAACATCAGCCAAAAACAAGTGTAATACAACTTCCAGTCCAGTAGATGTCGCTGCGGATGTGTTGACGCACGCTGCCTTGTGTCACAAGCATTTCCGGCCGCGGGATACTGCGCCGCGTCATTCAAAAACAAAACATGGAGGAGATTAAGAAACTTCGTCCAGCTCCATCACAATTTCAAATCTGATGTTTGGAAGCATTTTGGTTTTAATAACAAAGGTAAAAATGAAGTTGATATGATGCACCCAATTTGCAAACACTGCTACACCAGAATTAAATACTGTGGGAACACAACAAACCTAAAACACACATGCGGAGGCGCCATCCAGAAAATCAAGAGCCGCCAGCGCCGCAAAATGTGCTTCAACAAACAACTTTCAATTGCAAGCTAGCCCCAACATCTACATGTGCAAAGAAGATTACAGAGTCCTTCACGAGTTCATTTGCCAGGATTTGCGACCATATAGTTTGGTGGAGAACCAATGCACTTTTTTGGCTCAGTTTGTCCTCTTGTGTTTATGGAATGATATTGTTATAATGGCAGCTACTTCCAAAATGTTTTAATTTCATTGAGTTAAAGGACCACTGAGGCCATGATAATCCTTATTTTGTTATTTTTAGTTTTATAAATCCTAAGCACTTTTTGTCAATGTGTCCACTCCAGCAATAGTAATATTTGTGTCCAGTTACAGTAATATTTGTTTTCATGGCAACATCTCCAAAAGTCGTTTCAATAAATACAGCTATTTATGTATGCAGTTGTTTTCAGTTATTTATCAATTGGAAGACACTACCCAGATCATACTAAGCCAGTCAGCCACTGGTAATGGCTGTATTTTTTTCTAACAGTGTTCAGTGAAAATATTGCAATGCATCGCAATAATTCAAGTATCGTGATGCATCGTGATAGAATTGCATCGTGGCCTGTGAATCGTGATTCGAATCGAATCGTGACTTCTTTGGCAATACCCACCCCTACTTACTACCAATGATCAACCGATATATTATTTTACAAAATTATTTAAAATTGAACAACATATTAAGTGATATGAAAATTCTGGTGCTTTAAATAATACGTTAAAAATAAACATACAGCATAGAGTAATTGCAAGAGTTATGAACACTCTTCAAAATAATTTTTTTGAGTTATAAAAATGAAGTAAATAGTAACAGTATGTAGAATAGTTAAATTTAAACATACTGTTTACTGTATATTCAGTCAACCTCCAAATGACACGGCAGGCTCAGATAGAAAATAACCTCCAAAATGCTTTCTTAAGAAGAAAGTTTGTCTCTCAATGCTACATAGTTTATTTAAAAGAAGCTTGTTTTCATCAAGTAAAGTTACAATAGATGGAGCAGACAGCAGGGTTACTAAAGTTTCTGAAGTACCTGTAGCTGAGTAAACAGCCCACATATGGCCACACAACACTGCAAACAAGTTGTAAAATGGTTTGAATTTCCCTTGTTCTTTGGGACTTAGTTAAAGCAGGCTGTTTATATTGATTTGCCTCCTCACTGGCTCACCAGAGCATTATGACTTTGGCAAAGCTGTTAATAGGCTGAAATAATTACAGCAAATCTGTTTTTAATGTCCTTTCTTACAATAAAGGAAATAGTCATGCAGTTATTCACAGGAAAGAAATTTGTGTTCTTGACCAACAAAAACTTTATTGTTTTTGTTGAAACAAAGGGGAAAATGAGAACATTTGGAAACAGATGTGGTTTAGGTAGGATCTGTGCAAGCTTGAGTTATCATCTCAGTTTTTTCAATTATTTACTTTTTTTTTTTACATTTAATAAATACTTTTTAACTGTTTTGAGAACCTTCATCAGCATTTAATAAATACAAAACTTTTTTTAAATCTTTTTATTAACGTTCTTTTATTTTTTTCTTCAGAGCTTTGACATTTTAAAGTAACCTCTTTACTGAGTGCTAGGGTCATAGAGAGGAAAAAACAATCCTGTTTAAAACTTTTAATAGCAGCAATAAAACCATTCTTGCAGAGACCACACTTCCTTTGTGGTATGCATCTGTACATATTGCATTTATGAAAATATAAACCAAAGAGTATGTCAAAACCACATTTTATATGCATGTGGGATTTATTACTTATGAAAACTATACAGAGCAGCAAATTTCAAATTATTGTTTGGTTTAAAGAACTGTATTCACTAAAATCCTCCTTCATTCCCACCCACTGGTGGATTCATAGCCTTGTGGTGTCAGAAGCAAATGCAAAGAGAAAGGGATAAAGCTTCTAGTGTTTTGTGTTTCTTGTAATAGGAAAAAAAGAGAGAGACCAGCTCATAGGACGAAGATAAATGACTGCAAAGTGTGGCACGTGTGTCACCAAAGCCTGCTTTGTTTTAATTCTCTGATCTATGATGCTGAATTGCAAAAAGATATAAATAATGTAGATTAAAAATTAAATCAAGAGAAAACGAGTCACTGTGCTGAATTAGAAGCAGTAGAGGATCTAAGAATCTTATATATCTTAATGCAAAACATGGGGGACAAAGATGCTGCAAAAAGTCCAGGTAGAGTGGCAATGCTGGACCTCGGTTTGCTCAGAACCAAAGATAAATTTTAGGTATAGGCTAATATGAAGGACCAATTCTAAAATGATTAAAAATATATATGTAAAGGCAAATATAAATGCATAAATTGGTTAAATGCAGAGAGTGAATTTTGTTGCTCTGTACTTGTGTAATGACAATAAAACGCTGGGGGAAAAATCTATTTAAAAGGTCGTCTCGGGACATGACATGGACTTTGGTTGTACTTCTGCTGTGAAAATAACATACCATTCCGCAATAAACCTTTCCAACGATGAGCTCCGGCCCATCTATCCTCAGGTTTTGGAAGCTGCCCATCACCACCTACGTCATCATCTCTTTTTGTTTCACCTGTGGTGGTTGTGAGGAAGAAAATCAGCAGTCAGATTCTGCATCGACTATTGGAAACTCAACCTTCAAACAATAAAGGATGCATATCCTCTACCCACTTTGAAGGAATCATTTTCTGCCCTTTGTTGTTCAACGTGGTTCTCAATACTCAACCTAAAGTCTGGTTATTAGCAAATTGAGATGTCCGATGAAGACAAGCACAAGACTTTCTGGAGTTTACAAGAATGCCCCTATTTGCTCAAAGCACGTTCCAGAGCATGACAGAGTGCTGCATGGGAGAACTTTATCTAAGAGAAGTGTTGGTATTATTGGATGGCATAATCATATTCTCAGACACTTTGGAAGAGGATGAATGGACGCTTCCCATTTGTGACAAGATAGTTACAAATGGGAAAATAAATTAATTGAGAGCTTTCATTTACTCCTGTATGTATGACATGTTGGCATTAAATGATGAGGAACTTCACAATTTTGCATTTATTTCCAAATACCTACAATTGGTGAATCTAAATAAAATAATAAAACCAAAATAAAATCTTACAAAATCTTCTGAATGCTAAATTTTTGTGATTTTTGTTTTCTAAGCACATTTGAAGATTTGAGCTATTTAATTTCTAAGGCTTCAGCATGTTTCCACATGGGGGAGACATGCACCTTTCATCACAGACTTTTTAGAATACAACTAAAAATAAAAAATAAAAAATAGAAGAAATGCCTAAAGATATCCTGCTCAGAAAAAGGTTTTTCAAATCAGGAACTCTTTCTATGACACACTCTGGAATTTAAACACAGGAGGAAAAAGCGTCAGACTTAGAGAGAGTGAAAGTGGGGAGAAGAGGAGAGACCTTCACGCTGTAGCCCTTCAGCTGTTTATCATCTCCTTTTCAACTATGGATTCATCACCACAAGATTTACTCTGAGGGCCTGAAAAGGACGCAGGGCAGAGACGGGAGGCAGACAGAGGAGGAAGAAAGCAGGAAAGCCCCTGGCTGAAAGAAAGAAACAGCAGCTGTGAGAAAAAGGAGAACAAACCATAAAGAAAGGTAGGGGAAAGCAGGAGCGAGGAGTTTCGTTTTTTCCACTCAACGCAAGAAAGGAAACGGAAAAAGAAGGAGAGGGGCGATAAAAAGAAAGGACAGAGGGAGAAAAGCTGTCCTGACATGGGGTTTTGCACTGTTCTTCTCATCTGTCTATCCCAGGCTGAGCTTGGAAGGGTTTGGGCCCAAGAGTATAAAGGTAAGCAAAATAACTTACAGCTTTAACTGACTTCCTGTAAAAGCAGACAGTTGACTGCTGCAGAGAAAAACTTTGAAAGGTCACTGCAATTGAAAACAAACCCAAAAAATAACTGAAATCTGTAGCTCAGAAAACAGGAATATTTGCATGATTTGCACATTCATCAAGCGTTAACAGGTCCAATATATTTGCTTTCAATTGGCCAATATAAACTCTCCTTAGACCATCCGATTTTGTTAAAAAATAAGTATGTTGTTGCAGGAAATCGTAACTTCTAGGGAATAAATGTTTGAGGTTTAACAGTAATTTGAGTAATTGGGTTTCAGTGCAATGGAATAAACCTTTATAAAGCAGCAGCTGAGCTGAATGTAATTTTATTTGCAAAGTTTATTACTGTTTTATTGCTGTAAAAAAATCATATCTAGACTTTTTTATACTGTATACTCCTCTCCTACTGTCAGTGAGAGTGTCAAGTGTGTAAATGTACATGTATTTCTGTTCTCCTTTGAGATGCCTTATTTTTAGCCAGCCCCCGTTCCTCTGCTGCTGTTCCTTCACTGACAATCAGTGGTGCTCCAGTTTTTCTGGCCTCTCCTGTGGTCCTAGTTTCTCTGATCAAGGGCCCAGTTGTGCAGAGGACGCTCCAATGAATAGAGACCACCGAGACAAATCTCTTCTCCATATATATACAAAACCTTGAAAAAGTTTTCATATTCCTTGAAGCAGTTGTCAAGAAAAGGTGATGCATAGCTTTAAGAAGTTTGCAAATTAAAATCTGAATGGTGTGGTGTGCATTTATATTAAACACACATTTTTTACTACTCAGCTAAACTGTATTTTGCTGCAATTACAGCAGGAGGTTATTTGAGGTATGTCTCAGGCAATTTTTATCCTATTTGCAAAATACTTAAACCTCTACTAAATTGGATTGAAGACCAATTTTAGGATGAAACCTAAGATTCCTAATTAGATATCAACCTAGACTCTGACTTTGCCCCTTGAACTAATGAATATGCTTGGATCTGAACCATTTTCATGTCTAAAGTCCCATTTTTTGGTGCCTCCAAAAGGGTCTCCATCAGGATTTTCCTGTATTTAACTCTATCAGTCTTTTAATCATTTCCTGTTCAGCTTTCATGTGCCCTCTGAAGAAAAGCATACCCACAGAATGGTACCTCCCTCGCCATGTTTAAAGATTAGCATGGGGTGTTTGTGTTAATTCATTGTGTCAGCTGTACCCCAAAGGTTTAAATATCATCTCTGCTGTTTCCCCTCCTGTTATAAACATTGTGAATTGCATTTTTATAACTTTATACTTTTATTCTAAACTTCATCCATGAATCAGGATTGCACACATATTGTGGTGGGCATGACTAATGGGCTGTCCTGTTAACAGATTTTCCCAGATTAGTTGGGATCTCTCCTGCTCCCCCAGAGCTGCATTGGACACCCTTACTGTATTTCTGATTAATGTTCTATTGCCTTTGTATATTTTAATTTTCAGACGATGGACTCAACAATGGTTTGAGAGATGTTCAGAGCTTGGGACAATGTTTTAGTACATAAACATTACAAACATCTCTACAGCTTCTTTCCTGACTTATCTGCTCTGTAATGTAACAGCTTGATATTGCTACTGATATTGCTTTGTATACAGGAGAACTCATTTTATTTTACTTTTCATTAAAGGAAAAGTCCGGTCAGCAAGGAATAATTAATGTATCATTATCCATACCTAAAACTAATATATTTGCGGGGATTTAATTAATTTACCGTCAATCAGTAAAAAATATATATATAAATTGTTGTCATAATCACTGAGTCTGGGAGCGGCCATTTTTGCCCAAATATAGTAACACCTCACTCCTGACATCTTCTGGCAGTAACGTCACGGTGCGGTAAGCCTAGCGCCATTCTCCCCGCTTTACAAGCTAAATCAATGGGAACTACTAGACACATCTGCAATCAACAACAATTATTGAAGATTTCCAGAGGACTTCACCATTGAAATTCACCAGAGCTATAGTTAAACTGACAATGCCCAGGTGCATGGCAGTTGGATGTTGGTATACATCACCATTCCGATTCCTGATCCTCTACGGACGGGTTGGTCGGTGGATTGCCAACTTGAAGAGGGAGGATTTGCCATCAAACTTCTGGCCAGAGAAAAAACACGTAATATGTAGCCAACATTTGGTAGAAGAATGATTCAAGATGACTTGAATAATAGTGCGTTGTACCAAAACACCAGCTAAAGCATTGGGACTTGCTCAACAGCCGATACCGCACCGTGACGTCACAGACCGGTAGGTGACAGTAGTCTTCTTTGAAAAACATGGATGTCTCCAGTAAAGCACATTAAAAGGAAATTACTCATAATTTAAAAACACTTATCATCTATTAAACAGTATGTAATAATTTCATATTTAACATACTTTCAGAAGTTTGTATTCTGAATATGAGCGACATTTAGTTGTTTTTTGTATTTGAGCAAAGGGGTAGAACATGTGCAAACCATACCTTTCCAGATTTTGATTTGTAAAACAATTTGAAAAGCGGGTTGGTTTTGTTCAGCTCTCTGTAATTCACTGCTTTGATTCAGAAAGGTCTAAAAACATCATTTTTTGTTCTTGTTTTTTTTTTGTGATGTGAAAACATTAAACAAGTATAAGTACTTTAGAGTACAGAGTGAGACAAACTAAAATCTGTCAAAATTTCAACACATCTCTGTAGATATTTAGATTCGTCGTTTAGTTTGAGATACTATAGTGCCAACTGACATCAGAAAGTGTAGTAACTTCCCACTATATCTGAAATAGCTGTTTGACAGTCAACGCTAATTGGCAATTATCCGTTTATTTATTACTAGAATAGATTTATTTTCCACAGCTGAGTAAGAACCAAGCTTAAACCAGACTTAACCATCAAGACAATCTGGACTCCACAAATCTGCAGTTGATCAGCAGTAAAATGCAACAACTAAAGTTCGGCAGAAAACACTTGTTTTGGACCAGATTTTCTAAATTTATTGATACAGACCGGCCTAATAATTGCAGGTTTAATCTGAAAATCAGATTTTACTATAAGTGAGATTATTGAGCAAAGTTTTAATAAACATCCCATTTATCCATACCTGCCTTATCCTTTTTTAGAACTCAAAACCAGTTGGTGAGTTGAAATCTGAATTTTATTTAAAAAAGCTGCTGTAATGATGAGAAAACATAAAATCTATTCTACACTGCTTTCACTTAGCTACTGACATCTGTGCTGCAACATGTAGTCTCAATGCAACAATAGTTTATTACAGTAAGACAATTATTCCAGCATGTTACTATTTGCACATCAGCAATAAACATTATGAACCTCCCGGCCTGCCAGGAATGCTCTTTGATTTGCAAGCATTTGGCCTTAAATCCAAGTATAACGCAAAGCAGAGAATGGAACTCACAAAGCAACAGGTTAAAGTTCTCCATAACTAAGGATCTATTATCCCCATTATAATTTTTGTTGGCAGTCTATTAATTATTTGTTGTGACCTTTAGCTAAGAAATATCACTGCTCTAAATTAAAGAATAGTATTAAACTAATTTGGTCAAATTTACAGTTGGAACTCTGGCTTAACTTCTATTAATAATATACTAATTCTTTCCATTTTGTGACATGTTTTGGCAAGTCACAAGGATTCATACTGATTGCATGTTTTTAACAACCATTAGGAACCATAGTAAAGATATGTAAAGGGAAAAGAAAGCCTTAAATAGTTGTGGCGTTGGATGAAGGTGGTTGCCTTTCAATTGGATGGTTGTCAGTTCAAGCCCTAGCTCTGACTTGTTGTTGTGTCCTTGTGCAGACACTTCAACCGCATTGTCTACTGATGGTGGCCAGAGGGCCAGTGTACTATAGCCTTGTTTCTTTCAATGAGCCCCAGGGCAGCTGTGGCTACAATGTAGCTTGCCACCATCAGTGTGTCTGTGTAAATGACTGAATGCAGTTTAAAGGTCTAGTCTCCTGACTTGAAAAAAAACTATACAAGTACAGGCCTTTTAACCTTTAAATAAGCACATGGAGGTCAAGCATTTTTGTGCCTGTTTACAAGTAGTGGTACGATGGAGCAGGGGAAGTATAGATAGGTTTTGGCCTTGCCTGTTGTACTAGGACAGGCATCCCCAAACTCGGTCCTCAAGGCCCCCTGTCCTGCAGGTTTTAGAAGTTTTTCTGCTTCAGCACAGCTGGTTATAATGATTGCAGTAGACCAAAAGCCTGTTAATCAGCTTTCAATTAAAATCAGCTGTGCTGGAGCAAAGAAACCTCTAAAACCTGCAGGACAGGGGGCCTTGAGGACCGAGATTGGGGATGCCTGTACTAGGACATTACGTGTAAAGTTCTTCATTTATCAACCTGTCAATCCCTCCTGAAGGGTGCAAACTTTTTGTCCCAATCTAAATAAAGACCAAAGGAAGACAAATAAATGAATCAACACATGGATGGATGGATGGATGGATGGATGGATGGATGGATGGATGGATGGATGGATGGATGGATGGATGGATGGATGGATGGATGGATGGATGGATGGATGGATGGAAAGTCACAGGCAGAAAGAAGATACAGGATGAAGAAATGAGACTCACAAGGGCAGGACTGGCGCTGTGGTAAACTTTAGCCACCAGCAAAGCCGGCAAGAGAGTACACAGCACCATTTTCGAAGTACTGCAGTGGTGATGCTCTTCAATGTTTACTACATGACGGTTTACTTTAAAAAAAATAATAATTTTTTCTATATATTAATAATTTAATCTTGTTCTGCTACTACTACTACTACTGAAACTACTGTCGAAGCCATTGGGGGCCACATGCAGTACCATTTGATGTCACATTTGTAAGACTGCGCAGGAAATCCGGCCCCCAAATAAGAGTTTATTGTGCAGCAGACATAATATTCAAGGAAATTGAGAGATAAGTGGGTGGGCTAGTTGGTTTTGGTTTTAAAAGCTTAATCACCGACTAGTTATAAAAAACTGGACATGCATGTCCATTCGTTCACAATTCCAGGCTTTGATTCCAGGCTTTAAAGCTTTACTTCTAACTCAATTATTAGCCTAATCTAATTTGTTCGGTTAGTTTTCAGTCAATACACAGGACTTGATGCATATTTTTGTACTTCGATGAGTCTAGAGGGGTGAATGTTTCCTTGTCTCCAAAAAAGAACTCCATGACTTCACAATCTGCTGGTACAAAGGGGTCTCCTATCAGAATCCAAAACAGTACTGTTTCAGTTTTACTCAGTGCAGGGCCAGCAATTTCTTTTATGGGCACTAAACCTGGAAGACATAGGTCTAGCACCCCTAGTGGCGAAAAAAAAAAACTGTAATCTGTAGTGATAAAATGGTTACTGGTTTCGATAACTAAAATGGGGGAGCTAAGTTTTAATAGATAATAACTAATATTTAACAATGGACAAAGCATTGAAGCTGTATTCAGTCACTACTCAATAATAATATACACTCACCGGTCACTTTATTAGGTACACCTATCCAACTGCCAGAGATGGGAAGTAACAAAGTACAAATACTTTGTTACTGTACTCAAGTAGATTTTTCTGATATTTTTACTTTACTTTACTACTTATTTTTATGGCGACTTTTTACTTCTACTCCTTACATTTTTACACAAATATCTGTACTTTCTACTCCTTACACTTAAAAAAATTGGCTCGTTACTTTAGTTTTGAATCATTTCAATGGAGTTACCATTATTATTTTTCACGTCATCAATACCAAATTCAATCTAATTGGATGGGAATCTACGTTGCATTTGACGCACCACTACAAGATGAATCGACAGATTCGGCGGTATTTATTCGTGGCAAATCATTGCAGCTTGGTGGTGGTGGTGTTAGCATAGTAGTATGGACGACGAGATGATTGAAAATGAACACAACAGAGATCTAGTCCTATTGGCAGACATCCATTTAAAATGTAGTCAACAGCATGAAAAAAGTGGTTTCTACTTTTACTTTTATACTTTAAGTAAATTTACAAGCCTGTACTTTGTTACTTTTACTTGAGTAAAGAAGTTTAATCAGTACTTCCACTTTTACCAGAGTATTTTTTAACACAAGTATCTGTACTTTTACTCAAGTACGGAAAGTACTTTTGCCATCTCTGCCAACTGCTCGTTAACACTTAATTTCTAAGCAGCCAATCACATGGCAGCAACTCAGTGCATTTAGGCATGTAGACATGGTCAAGACAATCTCCTGCAGTTCAAACCGAGCATCAGTATGGGGAAGAAAGGTGATTTGAGTGACTTTGAACGTGGCATGATTGTTGGTGCCAGAAGGGCTGGTCTGAGTATTTCAGAAACTACTGATCTACTGGAATTTTCACGCACAACCATCTCTAGGGTTTACAGAGAATGGTCCGAAAAAGAAAAAACATCCAGTGAGTGGCAGTTCTGTGGGCGGAAATGGCTTGTTGATGCCAGAGGTCAGAGGAGAATGGCCAGACTGGTTCGAGCTGATAGAAGGGCAACAGTGACTCAAATAACCACCCGTTACAACCAAGGTGGGCAGAAGAGCATCTCTGAACGCACAGTACGTCGAACTTTGAGGCAGATGGGCTACAGCAGCAGAAGACCAAACCGGGTGCCATTCCTTTCAGCTAAGAACAGGAAACTGAGGCTACAATTTGCACAAGCTCATCGAAATTGGACAATATAAGATTTGAAAGTGTTGCCTGGTCTGATGAGTCTCGATTTCTGCTGCGACATTCGGATGGTAGGGTCAGAATTTGGCGTCTACAACATGAAAGCATGGATCCATCCTGCCTTGTATCAACGGTTCAGGCTGGTGGTGGTGGTGTCATGGTGTGGGGAATATTTTCTTGGCACTCTTTGGGCCCCTTGGTACCAATTGAGCATCGTTGCAACACCACAGCCTACCTGAGTATTGTTGCTGACCATGTCCATCCCTTTATGACCACAATGTACCAGAACTTCTGATGGCTACTTTCAGCAGGATAATGCGCCATGTCATAAAGCTGGGATCATCTCAGACTGGTTTCTTGAACATGACAATGAGTTCACTGTACTCAAATGGCCTCCACAGTCACCAGACCTCAATCCAATAGAGCATCTTTGGAATGTGGTGGAACGGGAGATTCGCATCATGGATGTGCAGCCGACAAATCTGCGGCAACTGTGTAATGCCATCATGTCAATATGGACCAAACTCCCTGAGGAATGCTTCCAGCACCTTGTTGAATCTATGCCATGAAGAATTGAAGCAGTTCTGAAGGCAAAAGGGGGTCCAACCCGTTACTAGCATGGGGTACCTAATAAAGTGGCCGGGGAGTGTATATTTTTTAGTGTCCATTAAATGTTTTGTCTCAGCTGTGTACAGTTACAAGCAGAAGTCAAAAGAAAAAGCATTATTACTATTTTCAGCAGCTACTAGATGCAAAGATTTTTGATGGGTTGTTTTCGACCTTAGGTTGGTCTGTTTGTTTAGGTTGTTATCAGCTGCTCCGATATCTGGGACCTAAGTTTCATGGTTCTGGACTTAGGTCAGGGTGGAAGACTCGGTGCACAAGGAATAATCATCATAAAGCATTCTTTGTATTTTCCAATAGTAACATCAGTGTAAAATTTCACAGGAAAAAAATACTTCAGCTCTTCTGTCAAAAACCAACAAACTGCCAAATATGACAGACAGTTAAAAGGAGTTATTTCAATACAATCTGATTCATGGTAAATATGTTTTTACTTAGGTTCGGTTGCTACAACTATCCTCTGTCTGTAAAAATAAAAATCACAATTATTTTAAAAGGCGCATTTTTCTACATAACTGTTTCAAGCTGATCTGAAATCTGGATTCACACCCTCAGCATTATGAAAGTAAACTTCTCCAAATGCAGATAGAAAACAGCTCAGGCTATGACAGGATATCGTTTAAATCCAATGGCTTCTAAACTTTAAGCCTGATTGATTTGCACATTTGAAGGCTTCATTTTTTCCTTGGTTCCTTATCACTCCAGCTGCTCGGGTTTGTGTGTTGTGGATACCGCTGTTCCTGAGGATGAGATGCCAAATGGCTGCCGCCTACACCCTAAGCTCCAATTGGATTTCAACACTTATACTAATTTCAAAATCTAAATAATTTACAAGATCCCCCTTTTAGACCCTCAAAAATAAAGAATTATGTTTTGAAATTTACTACTTGTAGGAAATCTCTCTTTTTCTGATCCCAAAAAATTTTTTTTGTCTGACTTTGTTTATATCTTAGGTGAATATCTCCATTAGAAAATGTGGACATTGGGTAATGGTGTTTTTTGTCTCTGGAGCAAAGACACAGGCCCTTTTGTTTTCTTTTCATAGTTCTCCAGATAATTTCCATTTCCCCTCCAAGTGCATTCCTTTTTTTCCCCTCTCAGTAGAAAATATTTTGAATTTATTAATTAAAGTTAAGTGTCAGAGGGAAGACGTTTGTTTGAAGGACCTTGTCCAGTTAATCAGACTGAATGGTCACTAGCTTCTGTGTCAATTTAGGAACAGAATTTAATTTTCTTTAGTCCTCTTCACCTGCAGTAGAACTTCCACTTATGATCACACCCACAATCCACTTTAATAGGTGCATCTCTCTAGTATCAGAGCGGGACACTTACGAGCTTTCTTCTTTATGGCCTAGATCCAACGTCAGAAATGTTCCTCAGAGACTTTTCCCTTGCTTTACCAAACTCCAAAGGTGCTCCGTTGGACTGATAAATGATGTTTATGAAGGTGAAATGATCTCAACACCATTTTCAAGAACCTAGTTTTAAATGACCAGGGTTATGTAACATGTCATATTCCCCTGGTAGGAGTAGCCATTAGAACAGAGGTACACTTAGGTTGATAAGGGTTGGACATGGTCAGCAAAAATACTCAGGGAAGCTGTTTGCCAGGAAAATAACACCTAACAATATTTTATAATTACCACCAGCTTTAACTGTTGATAAAGTAGCAGCCATTGAAAATGGCCCTTCCCAGCCGAATGGAAGCCGCATGGCAGCTCACTTCCCTACAACTCCCAGCAATGTCAACTCCAACTTCCTCTCTTGCATATTTTCTTTACTCTGACTCCACCCTTTCACTAAATTGCAGGGCTGACCAGGAGATGATGCTTCTCGTTAGATCTTAATGACAAAAAAATCATGACAGAAAGGATATTTTAATACAAAACATTGATGTTTAAAATGAATTGTAGGGGACAAGCCAAGGACCAGCCAAGGGCCCATCAAGGAAAGTGGGGAAATTTTGAATGACTAGTACTAGTGTTGCACCGATACCAATAACAGTATTGGGCGGGGCCCCCGGTACTGCACTAAAATGTTGGTATTGGTATCGGCGAAAAACCAACAAATAGGGCACGATTACTATTTTGAGAGCCAAAAGTTTATTCAACTACTGTCACCCATTCCAGGTAGGCAATAAAAAATTCCTGCTGGATTCACTTTGTGTTATTCTTATTCCTGCTTCACAAAGGTAGACAGCAGCCTGACAAAGCCATGATGGCAATCCATCATGGCAAGTAGGAGTGCTCATATTCAAGAAGTATGCAGTTCATCATATATAAACACACACATCAATGTCAAAGAGATGGTATCGGTATCGGCCGATACTGCACAGCCAGGTATCGGTTATCGATATTGGGCCAAAAATGGCATCGGAGGAACACTAGTTACTATTGTACAAGCAAGAATAAAGGCATGCCGTCATGTTTGACCAAACTCTGACCATACAAAATGCAGCCGCTGAAATCAGTCAGACCAAATAATATTTTTCAAATCAGTTATTTTCCATTTTGATGATCCTGAAAGAATATCTCTTTCCTTAGCCTATCTGCTTCATGGTTCAATGTATTGTGCAACCAGAGGTGGCATTCTACATACCCTGTGGTATTTGAGCTGCTGTTCCCTTCCTATCATCTTAAAACAGTCAGTCAAATTGTCCTGAAAAAAAAAAAAAAAAATGCCAGAGCAGAAATTCAAATGAATAACCACAATCTACCCATTTATAGCTTGCTGTGTATGCCTGAAACCGCTGTGTCCTACATTGATACGACTCCTAACACCCACTTCATTTCTAACTGGTTGCTGCATTGCAGGCACATTTGAGGAGGCTGATAAAATGGACACCGCTGTGACACAGGTGACTCAAAATAGCTAATGCACATTTGTAAGCCTGCAGGATTAGAGCTTTGATTCCCAGTTAGGGCAGCACTCCTGGCACACAGAGATATGTGAGAAATAGAAAAAAAGGAATTATCTGGCATTGTGAGGATGTGACAACATAAATCTGCACCATTCTGGCTGCTATGGCTGCTTTGGATTAAGAGGGGAAAAAAATAAATATTTGTACGCATTTAGTAGCAGAAACATCCAAGTGCATATTGACAGTGCAAGAATTGTTCCATATGTCATTTGAATTATTAGACATGTGCGACCGCACCAGGATGTTTTTTTTTTTCCACTTTGCACATTCTCCATGCAGGGTCCACGTGAACATGTGTCTGCCAGACCTCCAGCTACTAAAGCCTTATCGACTCGGGTCAAAGCAGGGTTTTTTTTTTGCGGTCCGTTTGTAGATTTCTTTTAATAGAAGTTTCTCCTGGCAGTTAGACGAAGTTGGACATATTTCAAAGCAGAAAGCTTTAGAAAGCAACTTAAAGTGACCCGTTAACTGAAAGATTTTCAAAGATAGAGACGTTGGAATAGATTTTAAAGCTGTCTATTCAAAGGTAGTGACACCTATAGAGTAAAAAGTTTTTTATTGTTCATGATACACCAGTGTTGGTGTAATTTTTTCTCAAAGCTCTGCTTCACCTTTTTATCATGTTGCCTGACACCTCCTTTAGTGATGGTGAATTGTGTCAATCTGACCCAATTAAGGAGTCTGATACTCTGGGAAAAAGCTTTCTCTCCATCCTGATCATACATCGCTTCTCATTAAAGTCTTCTCCCCTGAGTCTGTGACAGCCTCTCTACATCTCATTTTCTTGTCCCATTTTGTCTCTTAGAGAGCCAATATTACTCTAATTACAAGTTTAGATTATTTTATGTTCTTGGTATGTTTGTTGCCCTCCGACAGACTAGTAATTTGTTTAGGGTGTACCCCTACCTCTTGCCCATAGACCGTCGGCGACTGGCACCGGCCCCATCGTGACCCTGATTTAATAAGTGGGAAAAGATGGATGGATGGATAATGGATCATTCTCTGCTTTCTTATAGACATGAAAATACAGGAGAGGGCTAAATGAAAGATCGTGCAGTAATATTGTTTTCAAATAAAGATTTTTTTTTTCATTCTAGCAACACATCCAAACAACAAC